>NC_140584.1:473660041-474279812 GCF_964204655.1 Triturus cristatus | reverse complement strand
AATTTCTGAGCTGCATCTCTCTAACAAGACGTACCTACCTCCCTCTGCCTCTCAGTTGTCTATCCCCGGCTGTCTAACACTTTTCTCACATCTGTCTCTCCTCCTCTTCCTGTCTTAGCTATCTCTTTCTCATCTGTCTCTTTCTCTATCACATCTTGAAGAACCAGAACCTTTTGAGCCTGGCGGCGCAAGGTACGCCTTAATCTCCTGGGTTCTCCTGCTCAGCTACACAGAGACACGGGACACTCTGTTAGGCGTTAGAAGATCAGATTTATTAGCTGCAACTAGTACAGTTGTCCCAGAAGTACACAAGGTAGGTTCTCAGGAGACTGCCACTTCACTCTGTGGCGCACAAACTTTTATACCATATAGATAACATATACATTAACCAAGTATACACCCAGTAAATACAAGAAAGAGCCAATAAGGAAAGTTGAAAAACAGGACAGAACCAATAGGAGAGATTTGAAAACAAAAGTGTCAGATGACTCGAAGAAACCTCTCCTCCAACTGTGTTTGTCACCCCTCCCTCAAACTAATTTATTAACGGATTTGTAACAAACTTGCCGGTGGTGAGATACGTTTGTGTGTGTTGGAGGACAGTTGTGAAACGAGAGAATGCTAGCAGAGGACAGTGAAGGCCAGACGATAAGATAAAGTCGGAAAAGAATAGTGTGAACCAACAGATAGTTGAGACGGGGATTAGAAAAACCAGACAGGGATTAGTGTACTCGGCTAGACCTAACACCAGCTTTGCAAATAGAGGCGGAAAGACCATTTCGACACTAGGCTGCAGAAAAAGCAGAATAGACTTTGTTCGCCGTGCTGCCTGAGTGATGGCAACACAAAATGGCGGCGGAGCACAAGATGGCGGGTCGCTTCAATCGCGATCGGAAATAGAAGTTCCTCAGACCCTCCTTTTGCCAGAACTCAGGCAAGGTAGACTCATGTTAATCTGAGTCAATGTCGATAGCCATGAGGTCATCAAGCTGTTGCTGTAACATCATTCTTATGTTTTCTGTTCTTGGCGATTTGGGCTTAGGGATGCACATAGTATCACATAGGTCACAGAGGGCGGGACCACAGTGCATACAAAGGCAACAGGAGAAAATAATGGTCAAAATTATTCAGAGAAATGTCAATGCTTTCCAACCCCATTTGGACAGTAGTCCCCAAAACCACTCCGAAAAGGACCAATCTCCTTCGTCCTGGCGAATCGACTCAGAGTTTATATGCAACTTGGAGATAGCTTGGTATGCTGTCGGAGCGTCATTAGGTATGAAAATACAGCAACTTGACCCGATCAATTTGCACACTCCACCACGATCTGCAAGAACAAAATCTAAGACAACTCGATTTTGTAAAGTCATAAGACGGTCCTGTAGTTCTGCCGTGATATTACTTAAGGCTCCTACAGTGATGTCTATTGTGGTCTCTATGACACGGACTAGTTGCCTTATATTTCTGCTGTTGGCCATTGGACCCCAAAAAGGAAGAAATCCTTTGAGGAAATCTCTGTGTCTTTCGAATCAATAATCCCTCTGCCATATCTGTTTCGATGATAGTGTGCAGAAGCAGTGTATGTAGGGGGGAGAAGGAAAGCTATATAGCAGGTGCCAGAAAAACCCGTGGGTAACCATGTGTAAGCTCTATTGTGGCAGATAAAATATGTGCCCTGAGATGGCACTAGAGGAGGCGAGTTCTGAGAGGAATAAACGTACGTGTGGGAACAGTTATTTCTTTGTATGGTGTCGGAAGAGCGATCATTAATTTGTAGACAGAAATTTCCCTGATGAGGAATCGTCCAAATTGGCGGAGGTTTTCTTTGATTGACTTTATCACTAAGACTAGTGACATAATGGGTGACGTTCCAGTTTGTATATGCTTTTCTTTCATAAATGGAAATCTTACTATTTTCCATGATTTTAGCCATAGCTACCATTCCCTTAATTAATGAGCTATGACTAAAATCTGGACCACCAATATATGAACTAATGGAGCGTTTGAACTTACTTTGGTAGGCATTAGAGAAGATAACAAGCGGAACCCACATAAGAGAACGGGAGAACTAAATATGGTATTCCTTTCTCTGTGGTATGTGGCATAAGTCCCCACACCCAACAGTCAGTCGTATTGACCACTAACTGGTGGTGATGTAACAACTGGACAAAAGAATTGTTGTAATATTCAGTTCTTCTAATGAGTTCATGTTGAGGAAGGGTATGAAAGAAATGTGGAGAGACAGTAGAAGAAGACGAAGAGGAAGGAGGAGAGAACTTTTTGCTGCAGAGCATAAACAATCCAATCGATAAACGCCAAAACAATACACAATAATATAATAACACATAAGGTTATATTAAAACGACTGTACATTGATTTACAGGATTCTTTCTTCATTTCATCTTTTCTCTCTCTTTTGCCTAGTGTAGTTTCCATCTTTCTAATGGATGCTCACGGCAATCTTCCTCGATCACTCAATTATGATTATCTGCCGTCCTATGACACTGCAAGTCCTGCAGGCCTATTGCCACTACTCAGGTCACAATTAAGACTCCTACCGTGACCCTGCAACCGGGACAGAACACTACACAAGAGAGAAAAAAATCTTAAGTGTTCTTTTGTCTAGGTCTCAGATTGCATCGTTCCTTTCCAGGAGTGTTTTGATTTTGAAACAATGTTCGTGGATTGGTTGTATCTAATCGACGATGCGATGGTATTGCTTCCTGTAGAATGTTGTCGTCCTCTTTCTTAGACAGTGCCCCGTTCAGGCGTGCATCACTAAAGGGTACGAATCGTGGAACGTTCTCATTTTCAGAATCACCAATACCCCTGCGCACCCATTGATCGGAAGGTAAGGGCAAAGGCACTTTCTTGCAATGCACGCCGTGAATCCAATTCTTCTTTCCTTCGACTTTAACTGCTGTTCTTGTGGTGAGCAGAACCATTCGGGGCTCTCTCCATCTGGGCTCCAAGTTTCTCGTTCTTTGGAAATTCTTGGTGCAGACCCAGTCAGCTGGTCGGATGGAATGACCTGGGTCTGCGGAAGCCTCTGGTAAAGCACTCTGAACCTGTTGATGGAGAACACACAATTTAGTCGTAAGATCATGCAAGTAGTCAGTCAACATTGGATATGGCAAGTCTGAGTATTTCTTAGGGCGAGGGACTCCCCATACGTTGGCCGGGCATCCAAAAACCACTTCGTAAGGGCTAAGTCCCAAACGAGAGTGTACTGCAGTTCTGGTGGATAGTAGAGCTAATGGCAAAGCATCGGGCCAATTGAGTCCTGTACTAGCCTGAACCTTTGCTAATTTTAACTTCAATGTACCGTTGTAGCATTCCACTAAACCCGCTGATTGTGGATGATTTGCCGCATGGAACTTTTGCTTGATACCAAGACCCGCACAAACTTTCTGCATGACTTGGCCAACAAATTCGCTCCCATTGTCACTCCAGACAATGCGCGGCAAACCAAACCTAGGGAAAAATTCTTTCAGTAGAACTTTAGCTGTGGATAAAGCTGTGTTGTCTTTTAGAGGGTATGCTTCAATCCATCTTGAAAAGGCGCATACTACCACCAGAACATATTTGAGGTTGTTGCATCGCTCCATATGAATATAATCGATCGGCAACACCTCAAATGGATATGTTGGAGGAGCGAAGTGACCTGCTGGAGTTGGGGTTCCCTTTCCCGGATTGTACATAAAACAAACAATACAATGTTTCACTATATTGTCTGCACATTTTGGGATTTGTTAATTTCGCCACACTGGAGCCAGAAGTTTGCATATACCTTTTGCACTTAAGTGGGCTGGACCATGCGCCATAGTAACCACTGGGAGCACATAGGCATCTGGTAACAGCCAACGTTGGTGTTCAGATAATTCCACCCAACAACCCATCTCATCTAACATTCCTGTACTTTCTCTCCACTTACTCAACTCTTTCTCCGTAGCCTCTTTCTGAATCGTTTGTACACTTTCCACTGTATCCTCATACATTCCTCTCTCTCTAACCCAATTCGCAGGACCCGCCACATACATCCGACTTGTTGCATCTCTCGCTGTCTTTTTCGCTATTTCATCTGCAAATGCATTTCCTCGACCAACGTCATCTGTAATCTTTTTGTGTGCACTACACTTCACAATCGCTATTTGGGTGGGTAAGGCAAGTGATTCAAGGAGATCAGTCACCAACTGACCATGTTGTATTTTACCGCCATGTGAGGTGAGAAATCCCCTTTCCTTCCAAAGACGCCCAAAGCTGAACGCTACACTAAAGGCATATTGGCTGTCGGTGTACACGTTCACTCTCTTCCCTTTCGACAATACACACGCTCTTGTTAAAGCTATCAATTCTGCTGCTTGAGCTGAATTATGTCTAATACGTGCTGTTTCCACAACTGTATGTAAAGTAGTCGCAGCATAGGCTGAAACTGTATCTCCATTGGGCATTTTAAAACAGGAGCCATCTACCCATAGAGTTCCATCCGGATTCTCTAACGGTGTGTCTTTCAAGTCAATTCTTCCTTATGTCTCTTCTTCAGTACGAGAGAAACAATCATGTTGCTCCTCAACACTTTTCTCTTCTGGAAGGGGCAACAGAGTGGCTGGATTTAGGGTATTACATCGTTTGATGTGCACGTGACTAGCCAACAGTGTCAGCTCGTATCCAGTTAGACGAGCGCTTGTAAGATGCTGCATTTTCGTTCTATTTAGTAAGGTATCCACTGCATGTGGTACCATGACAATGAGAGTGTTATCCAACACTACTCCAGCAGACTGTCGAATAGAAATTGCTGCTGCTGCTGTCGCTTTGAGGCAACTGGGCAATGCTTTAGCTACTGGGTCTAACGTAGCCGAAAAATATGGACATGGCCGCTGTTTGTCTCCAAATCGCTGTGTTAAAACTGACAACGCACAACCTTCTCTCTCGTGAACATAGAGCATAAAAGGCTTACTGTAATCAGGAGTACCCAATACAGGAGCGGAACACAGAGCAGTATGTAAATCGGAAAAACTCTTTTGGCACTCATCAGTCCATGGAAGGGGGTGAGGCGTATCTTTTAAAGTGAGGGCCAACAGAGGTTTGGCTATCAGAGAGAAGTTAGGGATCCATTGCCTACAATAAGAGGTGATACCCAGAAAGGCACGTACCTCCTTTTGTGTGGATGGCACAGACATTTGCGTAATCGCCTGAATTCGTTCTGGCGTTAATCGTCGTCCCTCCTTTGATAGGAGATGACCCAAGTAGGTAACCTCTCTACGAACATATTGTAGTTTGGAGGGTGAAACCTTATGATTCAGATCAAACAAATGGCGTAACAATGCAACAGTGACATTTTTGCAAATCTCTTCTGAATCAGCAGCTATTAACAAGTCATCCATATATTGGATAAGAGCTGCACCAGACGGCAAATGAAAAGTATCAAGATGACTTTTTAAAGCTTGGCTGTAAATAGAGGGACTTTCACAATAGCCTTGAGGTACGCGCTTAAACCGGAAGCTTCGGCCTCTAAGAGAGAAGCCAAAAATGCCCCTACTCTCTTCTGCAATGGGAATACTAAAGAAGGCATTCTTTAGATCGATAACAGAAAACCAGGTCGCTGTAGAAGGTATCATTGTCAAAAAAGTAGTGATATCTGATACTACGGGAAACTGCGGCACAACAATTTTGTTTACCTCCCGGAGATCAATCACAAAACGATATACAGGTGGCTGAGAAGGATCAGTGCGTTTAAGAACAGGAAGAATAGGACTATTGCGTGTGTTACCTCTTGTTTCTTCAACCACACCCTTCTGAATTAAGTCATAAATGATTTCCAAAAGCGCTTTTTCACCTTCAGTGGAAATCCTGTACTGCGGAATGCGTGGCAATTCAACATTAGGCTTAAGAGTGACAACATGAGGTGGAATCTCAAGACAACCCACATCGTTCGGACCCGTGGCCCAAAGTGTTGCTGGAAGAGAAAGCAATTCAGGTGGAAACTGATCTTTGGACAAATACATGGGAAAAATCAATTTCTGTCCTAAAGTAAGATGTACACCAGAAGGAGAACAATATATCGTAGCATGCATTCTTTTCAATAGATCTAAGCCCAACAGATTCTCACCGCAACCATTCGTCAAGAGAAGTGGAGCTTCCAAGTCATAAGGGCCAATTGTAATAGGCAAAGGACAAGAAACTGGGTTACAAACAGGGGCGCCAGAGAATCCTACAGAAACATTCGTTAAGCCAGACAAAGGTGCCCCAGGGAGTGAATGATAGAACTTCTCATCGCCCCAGTATCTAGAAGAAATGGCTCTGAAACACCCATTGTAGTGACGTTAACATAAGGTCCATTCTGATCTACTGGAACCGACACAACTCCCTTACTTTGTCCATGGCTGTCCTAGTTAGTGTGGAGATTCTCATTTCCGTTTTCAATATAATGATCTTCATTATAATATTGCGCAGACCTAACATTTTGCTGATCAAAATAGTTCACAGAATTGGGAGAAGGAAGGGCACGCTGTTCTTGAGTCAACACACCTCGACCTCTACCTCTGTTTGCTGACTAGAGGCCAGCACGACCTCGTGGAGCAGATAATGCTCCATTGCGTTGCAATAAAACCGGACAACTATTCTTAAAATGACCTTCTCTACAATAGGCACATTGATTAAGTCCTAACAAAGGTCGCGGAATATATGACGCAGGATTTTGATACAATCTCTGAAACTGCGGAGGCTGTTGAAACTGAGGCTGAACATAACGAGGAGGATAAGCTTGTTGCAAGAGAATCTTCGATTTTAATTCTTTCGTCTTTTTCTCTTGCTTTTCCTTCTCTTCTTTATCTCTATTTTCATAATATTGTGCAGTAGCCAATATCTGGGCAGAAGAAGAAACAGCCCATGGACTTTCAGAGTCTTTCAATTTGTGTGACAGCTCGGGAAGCAAATTAAATACAAATTTGTCCACAAATAGTCGCTGTCCACCCTCTGTAGCCATATCTTGACCACTGTGATCGATAAATGTCTCCTCAAAACGAGTAAAGAAATCAGAGACACTTTCATCTTTTTTTTGTTTGCATGCTGCTTGTTTATCCCAGTTAACTCTCAAGGCAGGCATCATAGTTTTCATTAATGTAATGATTCTACCAGGGAGTTCTGAAATCAAAGCTTCGGGTTTTGCACCACCCTCTTGGTCTCTATCTGTGGTAGTTATAACATCCCAAGTAGCACCTAATTCCTGTATGTGATTTTCCTTACGAATCTTAGCCCATATTGTCTGTGGGACTACATTTCCCATCAACATGTCGATATCAGCTACATTCATGATGCAAGCATCTACTGTCTGCGATAATTCTTTGTAATAAACTGCAGGGTTCTTACGAGGATCTGGTAGAGTCTGCTTAAGGGCCAAGACTTCAGATCGTTTCCATGGAACATGTACCCATATACGCTGAAAATGAGCAGGAATAAGTGGATTAGCACCTACTGCTGCAACCTCTTCCTTCCATACTGGAGGAACCTCTCTCATGGGTTAGTCTTTCAGTGTCAACCTAACCGACGGATCAGAATCAAGAAAAGCCTGAGAGAACAATAAGGATCTATAAGAAATAAGTGTCCTTACAGCTTTCTCAACCTTGGAACCTACAATAAGTCCTTTATCAAAATCAGTCTGAACATCTAACAGATCTTGTGGGATCGGACTTGAATTCACATCTTCCCATTCCTTAATGAGAGCATCGCACATTGTATTAAAAACATATCTTTGCGTAGGCGCATTCCATTGTGAGAAAGTAGGCATAATATCGGACACACTGTATTGAGGACCCTTCTTGATCCATTTACGTGAGAGAGAGTCTAACCTTTCTCGTTCTTCAAAATCTGGGAACTGACTACGAGACTGCCTTCGAGCAAAAGCTGGAGACACACTTAAAGCTCCAAAGAAAGGAGATAGAATACCAGTGACAGTGTCTGTGAGACGTTTACGCACAGACGGAGAATTAGACATAAGAATTGGAGACAAAGTATTAGGAGAACTGACAGGAGAAGAACCGGTAATTGCAGGAGGAGCAGAAGGCAAAGGAGATCTAAGATCAGGAGATGAGGGCAAAGAAGTTGAAGTTAATGGTAACACTGGCGGAGGCGGTAATACTGGAGGAGGCAAATGCGGAAGAGCCGGAACAGGCGCAGGTACCGCTGGCGGCTGGACAGGCTGTAATAATTGGGGTGCATTAGCACTTTGTGCATAGGGCGGAGGCAACCTCAATAAATGGGACATTAGGGGATCTTCTTCTATATCTTTCTTGTTTTCAGAAAGGGAAACAGGCAACACCGGATAGCATTTATCTATCGCCATTCGATGCTGTCTCTCTGAAATTTCAGTCGCATTATCAATTTCATCATCTTTGAATTGTTGAGCAGCCTGTATAATCGTCATACCCTGTGCTTTCCTATCTCGTTTTGCTTGCTTAATTTCTTTCTGTTTGGCTTCCTTACGCCAAAGGCGGAAAAAGTTAAACATTGCCGGCCGGGCTTTTCTTTTGAATAGGACTGCTTCCAAATTATCTAGCACATCGGGATCAAAGCTACCATTTTGTGGCCATTTTAGAACACCATCTTTCTTCGTGTATCGGGTCCATGCCTCGTTAAAGGCAATGGGGCCAACACCATGTTTCGAATAGAGCTCATATGTGGGAGTTCCAACTGAAGGAATCGGACAAGAGTCCTCATGTCGGGAATCCCTATTACAACCAAAACAACCAAATTTTCCAAACTTAGTCAGATCAGGCAATTCGCGATTTCACCTGTCTGTTCACAAACTTCAAGGGAGTAAAACTCAGTTTACGCAGCACAAATGCACTTACCCTCAGTTTCGGCTATTGCAATAGTCGAGTCCAAGGACTACAAATGCTAAGAAAACAAAGGACAAAAATTGTGGGCGCGACCGACGAAGATACTTAACTAAGGATGTCTTCTTACACCAACAGAGGCCGGTCTATCGTCTCCCCTTACCATACATCATCAAAGAAAGGGCCAAGGCAGGGCAGCAGTCAGGGCAGTGGTTGTTAGTAGCCGTCAGGAAGGAGTAACCGCGCTGCAAAAGACCTTCGGACCACTTTCGACATACAGGGGTCGCTTGATGTGGCTCGCGAACCCTCCGGAATTTTCTTGCGGGGTTCCTCACGACCTTCAGGCACAACCGGTACCACTGAAGCCGCCCCACATTGGGCGCCAGTTGAAGAACCAGAACCTTTTGGGCCTGGCGGCGCAGGGTACGCCTTAATCTCCTGGGTTCTCCTGCTCAGCTACACAGAGACACGGGACACTCTGTTAGGCGTTAGAAGATCAGATTTATTAGCTGCAGCTAGTACAGTTGTCCCAGAAGTACACAAGGTAGGTTCTCAGGAGACTGCCACTTCACTCTGTGGCGCACAAACTTTTATACCATATAGATAACATATACATTAACCAAGTATACACCCAGTAAATACAAGAAAGAGCCAATAAGGAAAGTTGAAAAACAGGACAGAACCAATAGGAGAAATTTGAAAACAAAAGTGTCAGATGACTCGAAGAAACATCTCCTCCAACTGTGTTTGTCACCCCTCCCTCAAACTAATTTATTAACGGATTTGTAACAAACTTGCCGGTGGCGAGATACGTTTGTGTGTGTTGGAGGACAGTTGTGAAACAAGAGAATGCTAGCAGAGGACAGTGAAGGCCAGACGATAAGATAAAGTCGGAAAAGAATAGTGTGAACCAACAGATAGTTGAGACGGGGATTAGAAAAACCAGACAGGGATTAGTGTACTCGGCTAGACCTAACACCAGCTTTGCAAATAGAGGCAGAAAGACCATTTCGACACGAAGCTGCAGAAAAAGCAGAATAGACTTTGTTCGCCGTGCTGCCTGAGTGATGGCAACACAAAATGGCGGCGGAGCACAAGATGGCGGGTCGCTTCGATCGCAAATCGAAGTTCCTCAATCTCTCACCAGTCTTTCGCTGTCTGTCACTACCGTCCGTCTCTATATCACCTGTCTATAGGTCTATCACCTATTGCTTTCATCTATTTAATTCTGTTTCACTTCTTTCTATGTCTTTCTCATACCCATCACCTATTACTGATTCTCTTTACTCCCCTATCTGTCTCACAAACACACCGTCTTTGTTTCTCTATCTTTCGCCTGTCTCTTTGTAGTATCCTCTTGCTACTCTTCCTTTTGTTATTTTCCTCTCTGCCCCCAGTCTATCTCCCCCTTCACTCTCCTGTATTTCTTTCTTCACTTTTTTGGGGGCACAGACACTTTTTACTGGAGTCTTCTCTACTTGCAACAATAAGAGGCTTATTTATGAGCCCCTTGCGCCGTCGGTGCGTCACGTTGCGTGATGCACCAACAGCACAACCTGCTGCGTGATATTTACAACAAACAAATGATGGACGGAATGCTGACAATGCATACATTCTCCCCCAGTCAAGAGATCTGGGTTAAATCCATTGTTCTTTTGCCCACTACACCACCCCAGTTTAGACATGGCCATATGCAAATCAGTCTTGACCCTGTGCCTCATGGGAACAGTCCAGCCCGAACTGCCAAGCCATGTCTTCCCTGGACCGGAATCAAGCATCCTAGGACCGGTTTCTGGGTATCAGCCGTCATCAGCCAGGATAGCTTGACTCCAGTGGCGTAGTGAGCACGGGTCCCACGTCTGGGAATACCCATCCTACTTAGGGCGAAAAGCGTTACAACAAACAAATGATGGACGGAATGCTGACAATGCATACATTCTCCCCCAGTCAAGAGATCTGGGTTAAATCCATCGTTCTTTTGCCCACTACACCACCCCAGTTTAGACATGGCCATATGCAAATCAGTCTTGACCCTGTGCCTCATGGGAACAGTCCAGCCCGAACTGCCAAGCCATGTCTTCCCTGGACCGGAATCAAGCATCCTAGGACCGGTTTCTGGCTATCAGCCGTCATCAGCCAGGATAGCTTGACTCCAGTGGCGTAGTGAGCACGGGTCCCACGTCTGGGAATACCCATCCCACTTAGGGCGAAAAGCGTTACAACAAACAAATGATGGACGGAATGCTGACAATGCATACATTCTCCCCCAGTCAAGAGATCTGGGTTAAATCCATCGTTCTTTTGCCCACTACACCACCCCAGTTTAGACATGGCCATATGCAAATCAGTCTTGACCCTGTGCCTCATGGGAACAGTCCAGCCCGAACTGCCAAGCCATGTCTTCCCTGGACCGGAATCAAGCATCCTAGGACCGGTTTCTGGCTATCAGCCGTCATCAGCCAGGATAGTTTGACTAAAGTGGCGTAGTGAGCACGGGTCCCACGTCTGGGAATACCCATCCCACTTAGGGCGAAAAGCGTTACAACAAACAAATGATGGACGGAATGCTGACAATGCATACATTCTCCCCCAGTCAAGAGATCTGGGTTAAATCCATCGTTCTTTTGCCCACTACACCACCCCAGTTTAGACATGGCCATATGCAAATCAGTCTTGACCCTGTGCCTCATGGGAACAGTCCAGCCCGAACTGCCAAGCCATGTCTTCCCTGGACCGGAATCAAGCATCCTAGGACCGGTTTCTGGCTATCAGCCGTCATCAGCCAGGATAGCTTGACTCCAGTGGCGTAGTGAGCACGGGTCCCACGTCTGGGAATACCGATCCCACTTAGGGCGAAAAGCGTTACAACAAACAAATGATGGACGGAATGCTGACAATGCATACATTCTCCCCCAGTCAAGAGATCTGGGTTAAATCCATCGTTCTTTTGCCCACTACACCACCCCAGTTTAGACATGGCCATATGCAAATCAGTCTTGACCCTGTGCCTCATGGGAACAGTCCAGCCCGAACTGCCAAGCCATGTCTTCCCTGGACCGGAATCAAGCATCCTAGGACCGGTTTCTGGCTATCAGCCGTCATCAGCCAGGATAGCTTGACTCCAGTGGCGTAGTGAGCACGGGTCCCACGTCTGGGAATACCCATCCCACTTAGGGCGAAAAGCGTTACAACAAACAAATGATGGACGGAATGCTGACAATGCATACATTCTCCCCCAGTCAAGAGATCTGGGTTAAATCCATCGTTCTTTTGCCCACTACACCACCCCAGTTTAGACATGGCCATATGCAAATCAGTCTTGACCCTGTGCCTCATGGGAACAGTCCAGCCCGAACTGCCAAGCCATGTCTTCCCTGGACTGTTCCCATGAGGCACAGGGTCAAGACTGATTTGCATATGGCCATGTCTGAACTGGGGTGGCGTACTGGGCAAAAGAACGATGGATTTAACCCAGATCTCTTGACTGGGGGAGAATGTCTGCATTGTCAGCATTCCGTCCATCATTTGTTTGTTGTAACGCGTGATATTTACAAGCACACCTAAAGCCACCCTTACGTGGCTTTACGTGTGCTTGTAAATATCTCCCCATTTCACGCAACACGTTGCGTATTAGGGGCATGACATGGGTGTTGCCACGCAACACCCATGTCCATTAATGCATTTCCAGATTTACAAGCAATCGTAAACCTGGAAATGCATCAGGATACTACGCCACCATGAGACGCAACAAGGAGAAAGATTTTAATTTCTCCTTGTTTATAGGTCTCGCCTCAGCCAGCGCATGCGCTGACCTGAGAGACATTTAGTAGTGGGCTTTTAAAAGTGCTACCACACGCTTTTGAGGGCCTAGTGCTTGCGGTTACGCGTGCGTGCATGCACGCAGCCGACAGCTTTCAGCGCCCGATCAGGCGCCATCTGATTTCCTCTCGCTTGCTCTCTGAACGCTCCTCCGCCCCACTGCTTTCACTTTCGCTCGCGCGCGCACCACTTTCAAACCTGGGCTTGTCTTGTTATAGTTAGGGAATGCCTAACTAAATGCCTAAATGCTTTCCTCGTCCTAACAAATGTTCTATACTTCCCGGCTTCCTTAATACTTCTGGTTCGCTAGTATTTTCTCCTGTCACACACCAAACAGAGCCTTGATGACTGCAGTGACTCGCTCAGGCTTTTGACCGGCTTCAACTTTTCAGGTACTTTCAGGTACTTTCTCGGCATATACTTTGCTTACCTATGCCACGCCACCTCACTCCCTTGCATTTTTCTGTTTTCGCTCTCTTTAGAGTTATTTTAACACCAAACATCTGCGTTCCATTACAGCCGCCCCAGATTGCCTTTCTACACTCTGTACTTACGTCTCTGCTGACCGCAGTGACTAGTCCTGACCCTCCGACCTGTCCTGACTGTCCAGGTATGCTTACGGCATTTACACGACTTCTCAAAGTCACGGTGCCCTGTTCCCTTGCAATTTCTGGCTTCGCTCATATTATAGCGTTACTTGCACCATACTTTTCTTTCCATTACATCGATTTCACGCCCCTTGCGCTCTTGTCCTCAGCATCCCCACTTCTATTTTCTTCTTTCTCATCTCCACTCCTCCACCTCCCCTACCAGTCCACCCTCGCTCCCTCCCTTGACCTCTTTCTTTCTCCCCTCCCTTCTAGCACCCCCTCTTTATCTCTACCCCCGTTCGCTATCGAATGGCACAACACCAATAAAGTCGTTATCTCCCTCCTGCTTGAGCGACGAGTCATTAATGAAGAAGCTGCTTCCCTATGGGTTGAATGAGGAACATCAAGAGAAGGTTCCTCCGTAATGGTAGAGTGACGCAATATCATTGGAGACACTGCATCCCTATGGAACCTATGACAAGCCCATCAAGGGCTCTTGGAATGCAATTAAACTTTAATGAGAAATCAACGTTTACTAGCTAAATGCCCGTACAGCTGACAAAATGCCCTTTTTCCTGCCCCAATGTTTGCTGGTCTTGAGTACCAATAAACACAACTCGAGTGTCTTGATTTTAAGTCCACGAAGACCTTCCTTGAAGGAATCGTACACCTTAAAATATTCAATGCACATGCGTTTGCCTCTTTACAGTGTAAGGCTCCATTAATTCCACTTGATTTCCAAACCTAAACCTATAACTTGTGAACGAAGCCCAGTTAGTGGTGCATATAGTAAGAAAAAATTAAGCAAGCACTGATAAGCATGGTTTGTATTCTTTTTAATGCATGCTCGCGAAACACATGAAAAATGGATACATGCAGACAAGACAGTTGCAGGATTCCATACACCTACAAACCTACAGGCAGATACCTTGTTTGCACGTGGCTAACATACACTTAGGCATCCAAAGCACCAATTTACACAGGTTTTCAGACCACAAAATTAAAAATACCCATGCTTAGACAAATGATACCCATGCAAACACACAACTTAGGGTGGTACCCCTGCATCGACAAAGAAGAAAAACAGGCATGCTAGTATAGGTGTTGTGTACAAGCAACAGCATCATGTACATCCCAGAATTAAAATGATATTTGCTATGAAGGCAGAACTGGCTAAACCCATATAAAATACAGATGCCTCGGATTCAGCGAGGACGGACGCCATTAGCAGAAGTCTGCGGTGGGGAAGCAGTTTACAAAGGCGCACAATTAACACAGACATGTGGGAGCTGAGAAACTTACCTGGACAGCCTGCATAACTCCGGTCCACGCCATTGCTGCTACCGCCACCGCCAAGAGTCAAACGGTGCCAGAGTCAGCGTCGCTGCCCCGGGACTCCATCTCCCGGCAGCACTAGCGGCGGCGTGCTCATTGAACGCAGCGCCGGCGCCAGGAGGCGCACATAAGAACAGCTGAGGGCGGCAGAGCGGGGGGGAGCTGAGAAACTTACCTGGACAGCCTGCATAACTCCGGTACACGCCATTGCTGCTACCGCCACCGCCAAGAGTCAAACGGTGCCAGAGTCAGCGTCGCCGCCCCGGGACTCCATCTCCCGGCAGCACTAGCAGCGGTGCACTCATTGAACGCAGCGCCAGCGCCAGGAGGCGCACATAAGAACAGCTGAGGGCCGCGTCGCGGGACGAGCCGGGCGAAGCCCGGGCAAAGGGCGGGCCCTCTGAGGTCCTCAGAGGTCATCAGTGGTCGGGCGGGCCACTAAGTCGAGAAGTCAGGTGAGAGAGGCGACATGTCCATCAGGGGTAAACGCTCCACAAATCCTATTGGTAAATCGACAGTGACCGATCCCATAACATCGTTATCCCTAGAAAGTATGCTGGACAATGCTTTTAACATGGTTGCTAATGAAATTGCGAGCACAGAGAGACGGATGTCATTGGAGCTCTTACGTGCACACTCTGAGCCCCGGGATTTAAGTATAGAACATATTGTATCTTTATCCCCAATTGTTACAGTTAACAAACCCAATTCGTCTCATTTACCATCTGATACCCCTGGGGGGGAAAGTGACACTATTATCCTGGACTCCCAGCTTGATGCCACTGCACATGTTTCTATCCCTCTTGTAACCCCGTAAACCAAACCTGTTGGAGGAAAAAGGAAAAGAGGCCCCCCAAAATCATTAACCAATAAAAAGAAACAAGCTATATGCAATAAGGACCAACCCACACCACAGAGTATGTGGACCAGAGGGAAGCAAAAAACAACTGGGGGTAGTAGCGTTATGACTGAACAATCACAATTCGATGAAGGACCCTTGGATATTACCCCTCCAAGAAGTGGTTATAATTGCACATGCACACAGACCGATTTTGTTAGTGAAAGCATCACATCAAAGAAGTCTAACGTGAATTTTATGGAAACCATTGTGGACACCATTTTTAAACAGTTAGAATGTCAAATGATCAAGCAGTTTAATAATGTTTTTAAAAGATTAGACCGAATTGAAACTCTGATAAAGAATGAAGATGTCAAAAGGAAGGGGGCTATCAGCCTTGATTTAATAAGGGGAGAGCGCCTTTTGAAGGAGCTAGAAGTCGCTAATAGGGGAGCTTTGAGGGAAGGGCCAAATGCTTTTAGTGGCGCAACTACCTCTAATACTGCATCCAAAGGTGTTAACGAAGGGAGACGTCACATTGTAAAAACCACCCAGCATACCCCGATAGGAGCAACGGAACCAGTACACCTTACTAGTACGGCCACTAATATGTTAAAGGATGCTCCCACCCTGCCAGCTACAAGGAGGGAGGTACCTACCACCATTGGATTAGATAAGGGCCAAACCACCGCTACAAGGCCAACAATACACCCAGGGTCTGCTCTCCATCTGCCCCCCGACGCCTGCCCTTATGTAATAATCCTGGCAGGCATACCTCAGTTAAGGGAGGGACAGAGTGAGTCATGGATACAGCTAAACAACAAGTGTATATACTGGCTATCTAAACACAAAGGGGTAGGCCCTAATATTATGAGAGAAATTTTGACTGTTCGACGGGTGAGCTGGGTTGGACCACTACCAATCCCAATCAAATGCCACTAAGAAACTAATGCTCTATTAATTACTAGGTTAGCCCTGTTCAAACATTTGCATCCATCCCAATTATTGTAATGTCATCTACACTGCCATCGAAACCTTAAGAATAGAACATGCTTGACCAGCTGTCATATTCGTATAATTTACTAAAGCACTGATGTAAATTAATTAGAAATGTAGGAAAGTAATTTCCCACTGATGACGTTTTAGGTCTGTGCACAATGTATCAACCTGATTCCATAATCAAATCTCTTCATGGCATCCCTCTAACTAGTTATCCATCCTTGTTAGTGGGTGTTAAAGGTTCCCCCTTGTGTCCATCACCCTCCACTGAGGCACCTGTCTGATCTTTCCACTGCCCCCATCAGCACCCGTCTATTCACAACTTTCACTCTGTAGAATTTACCTATACCTTCCACCATGGTGAAATCAACTTACTCAATACAAATTACCTGATTCAATTCATTCTTGAGTCTGATGCTGCCTCCCTTTCTCAGGCAGCTCCTCGCTCTCTTGTTGTGGTGTGTGTTTCATCACGATCTCACATCCCTCTATTCTTTGACATAACTATGATTCATTTAGCATGTAGCTTTATTTAGAAGTCCTCTTTAGCTCATCACTTCTCCCCATGGAGCTGCGGCAGTGTACACAAGCAGGAGAGGTTCCTTTCCACTTGGCAGTGTTTTCTCTGAGATGGCACCTGCATAATGCAAAATTTGTCTATCACCACTGTTGCGTATATGTGATATCAAGAGCAGGCTTTTTAATGTTTCATGCAGACACTGTATTTTATTTTATGCCCTTTCCTTTGAGGCAAATGCCCCACTAAACTCATTCAAAAGAAAGTGAATTTGAATGCCCTGGGCCATTTCTTTTTTATATCATGTGCCATGATGCAAGCTTCTATTACTAGACAAACGCATTCATCATTTGAGGACCGGCATAGCAAAGTTAAGAACAGGAGCATTATACTGATACAATACATAACTAGGGCTATGGCAGGCATCAGTATACTTGACTCAGAGACAAAGAAGTGGAGGGACAGCTCAGGAAATCTTGCGAGAAATGGATCAGTCAGAGTGTCTGTTTTTGGGATAAAAATGAGCCCTGGAGATAGATATAGGAAGAGAAGTCCTTCATTTGATAGAATCTTACTTTAATTTAAGAGAATTAGGTTCCCATGAAACCCTATTTTGGCCCCAAAAATGACAATACTTTTTAGGTTCTCATGAAACCCTATTTTGGCCCCGAAAATGACAAGACTTTTGATTAAATTGTATGGTGTTTAGTCAGTCACTGGATGATGATTTTATTGTGAAAGTAAAGGAACCTGGCGAATGGATAGCTTTAATGAATGACAGAATCATCCTGATTTCATCATTCACTGGGATATAGTGAACGCAAATGAGACTGCACTTGACATTGATCCAATCAAGTACAGATCAATTTTGCTATATTGTCTTAGATGACTGGCCAGAACAAGGTCTTGCAGAGTCCTGAGCATGGATGCTCCATCTGATGATGCAGAAAGAGTTAGGACTGCCTCAGTGCTCCCAGAAAGACAGTCCAAGTATTATCTACTGGGATGCCCTGCTTGGACAGAAATAAGGAAAAATAGTACTGGAATCTTTTCGTATAGCTTCCGTAAGGAATACAAATTGTACGTCCATGTTCTTACACGGCAATGAGGCATCTCCCTTACAAACAGCGTAAAGCCATGTATAACATATTTTCATGTGAAGACACACATTTAAGGGCCTTATTACAATGTCGGTCAGAAAGCTTTCCGACCAACTCCTTGTCGGAAACGGTTCCGACCGACATCTTATGGTCAATGGGAACCTGTGTTCCGACCAACACCACAGGCTCCCATTGAATAAAGTGGTGGTTTCGGAAAACCTTGCACCCTGTTGTGGGCCCCCATGGTGCCTGTCACACTGTGCATGGTTGTCCAGGGGAGGGCCCTTGGGTACCCCCACGGCCCCAAACTGTGACTTCTGGATAAAGGGTGCCTGCTATGGGCCCTCAAAGTCGGTTTCCGACAGCCTTTTCATGTCAACTGACATGAGTTGGAAAGGCTGTCAGAATCCGACATCGTAAACTGTCGGTCGGAAACATTGTCCATTGAGCTATACGAATCAGCTCCGGCCAACCGAATGCCAGTCAGAACCAAATCGGAATGACCGAACGTGTACCTTTCCATCATAATCGGGGTCGGAAATGTTCCCGACTTGGTTGGAAACATAGGTTCCGACACGGTTTAGGAAAATCCAAATGCTGTTCAGAGCCTTTCAGACCGACATCATAATCAGGCCCTAAGTGTTTAAATACACATACAAGATAAGAGGATAAGGCAAGCTCAAGAGAGGCAGGGAGAAAACATGAGGGGATGTTTTGTGTGCATCAGGGTACAATCACACTTTGAACATTTTGTATTAACATCTTTACTCATGAAGCATTAAGGTCCAAAAATGCATACCAAATATCATCATATTTGCCAAACTGGCCCTGTGCCACAAAGAGTATGTCTCTAAACCAGATAATTTAAAAAAATCTAGGATCCAGCCAACTGCATTTTTCATACAATGAAAGCTCGAATTTTCAAGGAATTGCTTTAATTGAGATGTCAAAACATAGCAGGGGATGCAGTTAGTGATTTTTTATTTGTTACATCAATTAACTTCCTCAGAGAGAGAATAGGACTGAATGGCACTGTTCTAAATTGTTTCTCTTTATGCCAATCTGTTAAAGGTTCCCCTCTAACCCTATTCATTATGGGGTACCTTGTACACTATAATCTCTCCGATGATTTTCAGTCTACATATGGACCTACTAGCTGTCGTCCTTAGTATCTCCAGAATCTCACTCCATTTCTAAGCCATTGGCACCCTGCTTTACATAGGAATCACCCTCCCAGAAGATGTGACACATATGGTGCACGTACTCCAGAATTTTCGAACATGAACGTTGCAGTACCACCTGAAACTTAACCCACTAAAACCGAAATGTCTCCTTATATCCCCTCTCAACTGTATGATCTTGATTGAAACTTGGCGCGCTTCATTCCATATATTGAAATGCAACACTTTATTTGTGGAATCTGCAAACTCATGTGGGTTTTATTTAGATAAAAATCTCCCTTTTCAGGTGATTATCAATAATTTGACAAAAGAGGCAAAATTTCAACTTAGACTCCTACCTGGAATCAAACCTATTTTCTCAGATAGGGACTTTAAACTCCAAATGTCCAAACGCTTGCAGTGTCAGGACTTTACTATAGAAATGCCCTTCTCAATGGAATGCCAAACATACATCTAGCTCCAGTTAAAGCAACTTTCCATGCAGCCGACAGGCTGGTCTCGGCATCAGAGTATTTGACCATTATATCATCAATTCTGATCTCACCGAAAGGGCTCCTCATCAAAGCTTGCATGCATCACACACAGTTCTATATTCCCAGGAAGCTGAACTACCTTGCCCAAAGAATGCCCATCTGTGGCGGACAAGACAACCTCAGAAGGCAGCCTGCTCTTGGAAACACCAAGATTTCGGAAAATAAAAACCCCAAAACAATCTTCTCTGTGGTTCAGAACTCCATTCCTCATTCCATTGGAACGATACCATCAGATTGCATTCAACAACATTTCCAAATGTGAACTGATGCTACCTACCTCCTACAGTGATAATATTCGTATGCTATCTTCAACATTACAGATTATCGTGCTGCCAAACCATTCGTGGTTAAAATTAAATGTACTAACCTCTGTATGAACCTTTGGAGCATAACACTGCTGAAATTCAATGTAAAATCTGCATTTGTAACTTTTAAATACTGGTGTTACACATAGAAAATAGCAAAATCTTTTCTAAAAAGAAAATTATTGAATATTAACAGAAAACAAAATGTTATCTTTTGGGACCGCAATGGTGGTGTTTGAATTTAGGATTACACTATTGGTAAAATATTAGTCAAGTGTGGATACTGACTAACAAGAAGGGCACCTCTGCTGTACTTTAATAACTCCCCTTTTGCCTTAACTTTTAATTATTTATCTAAAGTTATCCTTGCTCTTCTACACGACCAAAATACATCACTTTCCAACATACCTCAGTGAAGCATCAAAAGAGGAGTTCAACATTTGTGACACAATAAACACTGCTGGGATCATCTTAAATTGAAGTTCAATCTGTATGTATCTATAACTATTTTTCAAAATAGTTTGCCAGCTAATAGTTCATTTAACTTTTCAGACCAGGTGATATGATTATTTTCATGCACATTAGTACTAACTTCTTAAGCGGATAGCAGAATTTTCAAGCAGTACACATGTGCCAACATGAAGTTAAACAATGCCTGTGGATAGAGCAAACAGTTCAAACATCGTTAAGTATTAAGCAGAGTTTTACACAAACCCATGTACCCTCTTCTTTCTTTTTTCCAGAATTTTGTATTTGTTCTTCAAGTCTTAAACTAGCATGGGGCCTTCATTTTGCCATATTTGCTTCAGAGTATCGATGTCTGATTTAGTCCAAAATTTCTATTAAAGAATTTTCCACGTTGACTTGAGAAGAGCATTTCCCCATAGGGAATTATTTTCGCGAAGAGTATTATTGTAATTTCTAAAATTCTTTCCATTATTTTACAATTTTCACTGTGGACGCGGGGCTGCATCTCATGACGTTTTTGCCACCCATCATCATGAAAGCCATCTTCTGGAGAAGGTCGTCGAGTACATTGTCACTCTGATGCATCCAGATTAGCATGTCTATTTCTGAAGTCATTCATTTGGTAAAATGATGAAGTTTAATTGCTTTGACGTATAAAAAGGATTCTGATGGTACAAAATAAGAGTGTATCTGCCACGGCGACTGTATAGCTGCTTATAAACTATGTTTTTTTTTTTTAAAACTCTTTTTATTAACATTTTCATTTATAACCAATACTGCAATACCATAGCGTGTATTATCAAGTACATCATAGCTTGCTCGTGTCAGCCGCTGCAGCGCTTCAAAAGTTCCATTCCGTCTCCTCAGGACTCTAACACCCTCTTCCCCCATCGTGCCAAACATCTTGCGTGATACCACCACAGACACCCCAAGTTAGTCTGAGTCATCCGTGAGGGATTCATCCTGCGGGGGCTCACAAATGTTTCCTCGATAGTCATTCCACTTTCCCCATATCTTAGTCCATTTTTTGGGGCATCTTCTGTGCACATAGACCGCTTTCTCCGTCACCATTAGGTCGTCCATCCCTTTGCACCATTTTTGGAGGGTCGGAGCCTGCCTGGCTCCCCACAGCTGCGCAATGTCTCTTTTCGCCAACGCCATCCCCAACGCTACCCATGTTTGCACTGTCTGCGTGATATCCGCTTCGTCCCAAATATTCAAAATGCACCCCCTGGGATCAGGGACTAGTGTTGCCCCTGTGACCTGCGCAGCTGTTCGCATGACTGCCCTCCAATAGGTCTGGATGTGAGGACACTGCCATAGTATGTGCCAGTACGTGCCTGGTTCTCCGCACTGTCTGACGCAGAGCGGTGTGTCGGCTCTATGTAGTTTATGTAGTAGTGTCCTGGTGTAATAGGTACGGTGTAGTATCTTAAGTTGTATTAACTTAAATCTGGATGAGATCGCCACTTCTCGAGGTGATGCCAGCGCGTCCTGCCAATCCATCTCATCCATATCCCCCACGTCGGCCTCCCATTTAGTTTTGAGGGCTTGAGTCGGGTCCGGTTGGTTATTTACTAGTTTTTTATATGTGAGTGAGATAGCCTTCTTCGTCATATGATCAGTAAGGAGCCTGTCTTCAAGGGGTGTGGATTCTGGGAGCTTAGTGCCTTGTGGTATAAGCGCCGTAAGGGCATGCCTTATCTGTAAGTAGCGAAACGCCTCCGTGTCTGCCATCCCATAGCCCCTTTGCAACTGCTCAAACGGGACCGGGCTCCCCTTTTTCCACACATCCCCTATAAACTATGTTTTTAATGAGATGACAGACATACAACTTCAGTCAGTGAAACGTCCATGTCTTTGTTGGTCTGACTTAGGACAAAGGGATAATAGTTGGCTTACACGCATGAGCCCTGTAGACGTCTGTGAGCAGTCCTGGATTAGAAGAGTGAAGGAAATTCTTGGATGAGAAAGAATTCTTTCAGGTAACAGCACAACATGTCTTTAAGGTGAGATATTGGTGGTGTCCACTGAAGCTCTTGCCTCATCCAGTGTGACCTGTGTGAGGGAGCGGAAGAAATCAGCATGACTGCGGTGTTTCGTTTGGGTGGCTCGCTAGTGTACTTGGCCCAAGGCATGGTAGGTGCTACAGGAAGACATTTGTAGGCAGTCACTTATGGTGCTGCTATTTAAGGGACAGTAGATTGCCCCAGGGACCATTAAATATGTTTTCACTGGCAATAGATAGTAGAGGGAAACTATGACATCCCACAGTGAGCCAAATATCCTAGCACGGGCTCTAGTGCCCGAGAAGGAGCAACAGTGACTGCAGTTTTCCTGTCAAAGAACAGTTGCAAAGCGTAGGAGAGCATATGCTTAATTTGAGCCAGTGGTTTCCTGTGCTCGGTACCACCACTTAATTGTCAATACGACAGTCTGCCACATTGTGGTGATGCTTGTCTAATTTAGAGATGATAACAACAACAGCTGTTTATTAATTCAATATACATTAAAATGACGAATACCTGACGTCCAACACATCCGTATAGCTTTGGGGGCGTGGAATAGTATGAATTGTCACACTTGGAGGAGTGTGATGGTTAGTAGTTATGTTGGTACTGTGGTACTGGATGGTGCAAGCTGGGATGGCCTTCTGACGAGGGCCCTGGTACTTATATTTCGTTTTTTGTTCTTTGCAAATTAAGCAATGTGAACTCAGATGTTCGCATCAGGGCTTTTTGTTGGCATAATTGGAATTCACTAAACCTTCTGTCACTGTTGCTTTTAGGAGTGGCTAGAGACTAATGTTTTTTCATTATCAATTTTGTATTGTTAATTGAATGTTTGAGTTGGAGTAACCCTAACATACGTGAAGACAATGCCCTACATTGCATTGTGCGTCTTGTATCTGTCAAATGGATGCATTTAATAATACAAGATTAAAAGTACACATAGCATTACATACTTTTAAAAGTATTCTGGCAGCCATGTTGTATTGACCATTGTGGTATTTTGTACTGTATGCAATGAAAAGTATTATTATCAACGTTTAGCCAAATAATCTGCAAAACTTGATGGCAGTGCTTTCACGGAATACTACCAAGCTGAGGAACCCATAATGTGTTAAAGTATCAATTTGCAGAGACATGGCCTGATATGCCAAGATGGTGGACGCTCCTCTCTGAGCTCCCATCCACTGAGCCCGATCCTCAGTTATTCTGGGTGCTGACGAAGACTATGGGCGGTTTCATCACCCCAACGTAATTCGGCCAAAGCTTGCCAGGAGGGGCCGTCGTGACCGCCATGCCCGAGAGCACGCCTGCTTCTGCTCTGGCAGCAGTGATTACAAGCGGCAGCCCCGACTTGGAGCTGTAGGCTGCTTGCTGCCGGTAGAGCCTAGTTGGGGCAATCAGATCCATCCCTGGCTGCAGTGCCCCTCGAGAGGAGACATCGAGCAGCAGCGAGGCTGGTCAGCGCTTTCCCCCAAACCGCCAATCGCACCCGCTCCTGTGAGTGGCATCAGCCCGGTCGGGGACAGGATGCTGTTGGGAGCTTGGGAATGAGCTGGGGTTCCGGATGCGCCTCTTCTTCTGTGGGGACACCTGGAGGCCCCCCCACCGCCGCCTGGATATTGGCTACTCATGCTGCCCTCGCATGGCCCAGCGGGTCAGAAACTCGGTCTTCGTCGGGACCTCTAATACCAGAATGGACTTGGCCTCATGTTGAATATTTAAAGCCGCTATGGACAGCTTTTGAAGCGCAGAGTGGATGGGAGGGAGAGAGACAGTGTTGAAGAGGGCCTCTGAGACTATAATGGCACCCTCCTTTTATGGAGCACCTCTGTCTGGCTTCACACAGTTGTTTGTGATCCTTGTTGACAATTTTGGAATGGGCTTGCTGCAAATCACAAGCAACACCCTTACTGCAAACACAGGACTGCCTCATTAGTGTGCACAACCCTAACAAGGACTATTGACTTGAACAGATTCCTCCCTGGACAAGGGTCCAGTGCTGATTGTCCTCACCCCCACTCCTTCTCACCCCCCCTTCTTAGTCCCCTGTTTGGGGGGCAGCAGAGTCTGTGGGCTCCTACTTGCCTCAGGGGGGACGATCCCAGCAGTGGCCAACATGGGTTGTAATAAACCCACCAACTTGCACACTAAGATAGATAAGTACACTGCCCCTACATCGGCTGCCCAAGGGGCACCTAAACCACCTAACCAGCCATTTTTTGTCACCAAACCCGGACAACACTGACACCATCCTGCAGGCCATCCAAGTCTCATGCACGGGGCTCGCATCTAAGATTGGTGAAGTGCGGGTGGAGGTCTCCTTCTTGTGACAAGACCTGAGAGGGGTGGCTGACAGGGAAAATGCGGTGGAGCGCCGAGTATCCGAAATTTAGGGCACAGTGAAGAAACCCAAAATAACGGTCCTGAAATTTTCAACTATGTCCAAAACGTTGGAAGCACGTGTCGAGGATGCAGAGGGCTGGGCGAGGAGATGTAACTTACATTTTGTTGGCTTTCCTGAGGGGGTGGAGTGTCAGTCAACCAAACGATTTCTGGAGACCTGGTTGGCTGCTTGGGTGCTTGCTGCCTCATTGTTGGCCTGCTTTGTGAAAGAGAGGGTGCATCATTCACTCGAGCAGAAAATTTCCTCCGGGAGCTCCATCATGCCCTATGATTGCAAAGTTGTTGAACTACCCGGACTGAGACCCAACACTCCAGGAGGCACACAGTGTGGGGGATGTGCGGTTCCAGGTGAGACGTATTATGATCTTTCCGGAATACAACCACTCAGTACAACTGTGATGCAGGACCTATGATAAGGTCAAACAGTTAAGTCCAGAAAAATTTGTTGTATGCTTCTTTTCCCAGCTATGCTCAGAGGGCTTTATAATTCTGTTGGACCTGGCCCTTTTGGCAGGTTCACCTCTAAACTTTTTGCATTTATCCTGGCCTTTTTCCCTATGTAGCGTTAGTGGTTTTAGGCCTCTAGGCACTTTAGCACTGTGTCCCAGTGTAAAGTGCGTGCGCTCTGTGTTACATTTAGTAAGACTGGCCTGCCCTCCCATAGGAATGCATGGGGGATATGTGTGTCCATGGTAGTTCCTGATGTAAGAGGAGTGCAGGGGCGAGTTTGGTATGTGCGAACTCGTGAGAATAAATGCTGCGCAATGGTGTGCGCAGATTTATTGTGACTGGTGGAGAAGTGCCACTTTTAGAAGTTGGCATTTCTGTGTGCTGTGTGATGTGAATTGCATGTCTGGTTTGTGAGTGACAGGAGCTGAGAGGGCTGGGGAATTTCAGGAGCCAGGGTGAGTCTGCCCGGTGGTGAATGGAGGGATCTGCATGTAGATGGGAGGGAGGAGTTGCACCTGGGACATGAATAGGGCTGGGCCTTCCCTCCACAATGCTGGCTCCACCTCCTGTGGTGCGTCTGATGTCCCTGGCCTGTCCTGTGAATAGAGAGGGGAGCTGAGCAAAACAAAGTGCTCCTGAACCAGTTGTATCTGGTTCTCCCCTTGCCCTATAGTTGTAAAACAAAGGATTTGCTGATATAAATAGAGGGGCTGTGACCCCATGAAAATGTTCTTGTTCTGGACCTGTAACTACCAGGGGCGTGCTGCTGCTGGGGCTCAGGGGGAAGGCTTGCCTCCCTGGGTCCTGCCCTTGGATGCCTGGAGGACTTGATACAGCCTTCCAGCGCCCTGGGAGCGCTTCATCTTGAGCTTTTCCCTAGGAGAGGGAGAGTCTGGGGGCTGAGCAGCGCTGAGCTGCAGCCTTTGCTGAGGGAATCCCCCTCGTAGGGATTCACCCCCTACTTGTGAGCTTTGTGGTTGCCCACCCCGCTTATTTCTCTTTAATTAAGCAGGTGCCCACCCTGCATCTTTGCGTGTCATTTTAATTGATTAGCGGGTGCCCACCCCGCAATTGTGGCCTCCTGGGTTTTGTTTTATTAGTGGGTGCCCACCCCATGGTATTCCCCTTTGAGTGGGTGCCCACCCCGCTATATTGTTTCTTTGTGAAGAGCGAGCCTACCCCTCATTATGCCCGAAATCACCGCCGCGGACCCGATCTATATTCCCGACCCGGAAGCCAGGTATAGTCCGCCTGCTGCAGGCGGGGCGAAGGCAGGAAGTGGATGGCCGGCCAATGGCAGTGCGGCCGGTAAAGGAAGTGAAGGAGCCTCACTGGCTCCATCTCGAAGTCCCGGGCCCGAGGAGGGGGACCGGGTGAAGTATGACGCCTACGGAGGCGGGGCTCCCGTAACTGGAGAAAACCCCGCAAGCGCGACAGCCCAGGAAGGTCGAGGCGGAGGGGGCTCGAGGCACATTGCCGGGGCCTGCCCCCGGCGCATGACGAAAGAGGCGCCAGTACCGAGGGCAGGAGCGGAGTCCCCCGAGAGCAGCCCGGTAAGTTAAGAAGGGCTGGGGGGCTCCATAGGTGCTTTGTTAGTGCCGACAGCGGCACTGTATGGATAGCGGTGCTGAGTGGTCCCGCCAGGGAGCGGGCCACTCCAACGAGGGGCGTAATTATGTTCTCGAGGGCCCAGAGAGGCCCATGCTTCTCTCCGTGGTGTGGCACGGAGTCTAGGTGGTCCTGCCAGGAGAGCGGGCCGCTCCAACGTGGCGATTTGTTTTAAAGGGCCCCCGGGGGTGTCCCGAGCTCCCGTGCTGCCCCATATTGGGCATGACGGTTTTAAGAGCCTGTGCGTGGCTCCATCGTGGGCATAGTCATTTCCAGGGCCTAGATGGCCCCAACGCTTGTGGGCATGTTTATTTTTATAGCCAAGGTGGCTCAAACGATTGGCCTCAGTATCTCAGAGCCAGATGGCTCCACCGAGGGGGCAAGTTCTTTCTCTTTATTGTGACAGGATTATTTCAGGAGCCAGTGCGCTCCATGGGGACATGTGTATTTTTAGAGCCCGTGCGTGGCTCCAACGTTTGGCGCATTTGTTTAAAGGGCCACTGAGAGCCCAGGTCGCATTTTCCCTACTTCCAGCTGCCCAGCAAATAGTGGGCAGCTGCAACGTTTAGGCGCAATTCCTGAGAGGGACAGAAGTGGCACAGAGGTGCCAGGCCTTCCCCAGCGGCGCAGCAATTAGTGCCAGCTGCTACGTTTAGGCCTGCGCAAAGTGCGCACCCTTGACTGTCGCTGCATTGGCAGCAGCCCTGACTTTTGGACAGAGGGCAGGAGAGCCCACCCCTTTTGGGATGGCCAGTTGGCCAGGGGGATTGTTAGGTTTATAGGGCGCCAGGCCCTAATGTGATTTTGGATGCTAGGAAATGTGATTCCTGTAGAATGATTTACGCACCTGTGTTGATGCCTCTAAATGTGTTTAATGAATATGAGGTTGGTTCGCATATTATGGTTTATGCTATTGAGAATTATTCCCTAATGTAGTTATACTTAGGAGGTTAGGGTCCAATGCGTTTAGACTGGTGAGATGATTGCCTCATGTGTTTATGAGGGTGAGGTTGGCGCATAAGGTAATTCGCGCCTGGTGTGATGCTGTGCATAATGTAGTTTATGTTACAGGCCGATACTAAGTACAGTGATTACCAGTAGTCACTGGTGGTGTTCTATGTTTATGGTAAGTTGTACATTTACTAAGTTCACTTTGTGATGGTACTGACAGGGGTCCAGTGAGCCCTGTCGGGTGTAAATAATCCCTTGTAAATATGACCTAGTGCCAGGTGGCACCCTGTATAATATGTGCTTACTATTCTAATGTGTTATGATAATACAAAGGCTATTTTTATATATAACCTTGTGTGGAGTTCCTTTTGTGGTGTGCCTGGGATGTTATGGCTGTGTGCGTGCGCAAATGCTTTACACATTGCTTCCGGGATAAGCCTGACTGCTCGTGCCAAGCTTCCAAGGGGGTGAGCAGGGGTTATCTTTGGAGTGCAACTTCCTTGCCCTGACTAGAGTGGTGGTTTCTGCCTGGCTTTGGCGCAAGCCTTAGCCAACCAGAAATATCATTTCTAACAAATTCCAAATCCTGTTTTTTCCTGAGCCCTAAGACCGCCTTGACCTGAGTGATAGACCGGTTGCTCCTTAAGAGCAACCTGCAGCTTCTCCGGGAGCCCAAAAGCGCCCCCCTCCCAAGAGGCCGTACGAGGTCGGCAAGATGGAAACTTTGGGGTCCCAGTTACGGTCACCATCAGAATCTGAGGAGGAGGGGTGCACCAGCACATCCTCTTACTCCCTGGATCCACTGTAGCACATGCCACCTTCTTCATCTGGTGGCCCCTCGAGGGAACAGGACCTCCCAACCACTGACTGAGTTATGCACTTACTGATAATTTTCACATTAGCACCACTGTATCCTTTACTTAAGCTCCAGCTCGGTCGCATTGGGACACAGTTCTTGACTTTTCCACTGAGTTCATAGAATTGGAGAGGAGACAGATGCTTCTGGGGTGGAAGTGTATTGTGGGTGGAGTTATTTTGGGATTGTTTTACTGTTTAAGCTGTTTTCTATATTGCACTTTTTCTTTCTGTTCTTTGCGGCATTGTTTGCCCACCTCCCTTTCATACCCATCTGGAGCCAAACCCCGTGATGGAATGAACAGAAGCAGTTGACTGCCCTCTCAAGGAACGTTAATGGTCTTAATAATAAAATTAAATGAGGCGCAGTGTTCCAATACCTGAAGTGACACTCTCCACTAGTGGTAATCCTTTAGGAGACCCATCTGCCTGGTAACAAGTGTCCCTTTTTGCAACAGAGGAGCTACACCAGGGTCTACCATGTTGGATACACTGCCACTTCCTGTGGAGTCACAATTCTCCTACGTAAGTTCCTCCGCTTGCAAGTCCCAAGATCCCACTGTGAGACGCTGGGTCTCCTTATCATTGAAGGCGACATGTGGGCGTTCACTGGATGTTTGCTTCAATTTACACCCCCCACGCTCATGTCTACCTCATTAAAGGCATTTTCACTCCAGCTCCTCCAATCCCTTTGTGGCCCTACATGATTTTAACTCTGTGATGGATCCCTGACTAGACTCCGGTAACCCCCTGACATGTAGATTGTTCGAACTGGCCGCAAGGGCTTCCTCGTGAAGGAAATGACCCAATTAGGGCCGCCCGGGACCACCTCCCAGCCTTCCATACAAATCAAGAGTCGGTCAGACAGTAGAGAATACAAACCGAAGTAATTTATTAGTCATACACTCAAACGGAGTCCAGTCTGACCAGCCTCCTTGGATTGCTGCAGAGGGGACTGGCCTTAAACAACATGGTTAGGCATAAAGTACATTTCCAGTACCCCTAAAGACATGTGTTTCCAATCTTGAATCTTTGCCAGTTTCAGTTTGAGGGTACCATTGTACTTCTCAACAAAACCCACGGACTGGGGGTGATTCTCAGCATTAAACTTTTGTTTGATATGTAGTCCCTCACACACCAACTGAATCACTTTAGCATTGAAGTGACTGCCATTGTCACTCCAAATCAAACGAGGCAAGCCGAAACGAAGAAAGAACTCCTTCATGAGTGCCTTTGTAGTCGCTATGGCTGTATTCTCTTTAGTGGGATAAGCCTCAACCCATTTACTGAATGCTCGGACAACCACTAACACATACTTCAAATTGTCCATCTCTATATAATCAAGCTGGAGGACCTCAAAAGGGAAAGTGGGAGGTGCGAAATTACCAGGTGGTGTAGGGGTCCCCTTCTCAGGATTGTGCATCATACAATGTTTAAACAAACGAGCAGCTGTCTTTGGGATATTGTAATTCTGCCATACAGGGTCTAACAACTTACAGATGCCCTTCCCACTGATATGAGCTGGCCCATGCACCATAGTGACTAAGGGAAGAACATATGCATCTGGTAACATCCATCTCTGTGTTCCTGACTTATCAGTCCAATACCCATCCTGGTCCAAATGTGCTGTGCTTTCCTGCTATATTGCTAATTCCTCAGTCGTTGCCTCACTCTGAATCTCTTTGACATTTGCCAACGTGTCCTCAAACATGATAACCTCAGGCACCCACCTAGCGAGTCCTGCTACAAACATCCTTTTCATCTTTGTTCATGCTGTCTCCTTAGCTGTCTGTTCTACAAATGCATTCCCTCTGCCCACGATATCAGTTATTGCCTTGTGGGCGCTACACTTCACTACCGCTAATTTCTTGGGAAGTGTCAAAGCTGATAAAAGCCTATGTATCAGAGGGCCAAGCTGGATCCTCATCCCATGGGAAGTGAAAAACCCTCTCTCTGCCCAGAGCCGTCCGAAATTATGGGTGACTCCGAAGGCATGCTGGCTGTCAGTATAGATGTTGACAGCCAGTCCCTCACTCAATTCACAGGCTCGAATAAGGGTAACGAGCTCTGCAGCTTGGGCTGACTGATAGGGAACGTGTGCTGTCTCAACTAAAGTATGCAGTGTCATTATTGCATACGCAGCTGTTGCAGTGCCATCTGGCAACTTGAAACAAGAGCCATCGACATATAGTTCCCCTTGGGGGTCAGATATGGGAACATTAGTCAGGTATACCCTTCCTTTCGTCTGTTCCTCTGTTCGGAAGATACAATCATGTATGTTAATTTTCTCACTCTCAAAGGAAGAGGTAGTAACGTGGCTGGGTTCAGAGTGGCACATCTTCTGATCGTGACATGCGGGGGAAAGAGAGTTAGCTCATAACCCTTCAGACGTGCACTGGTGAAGTTCTGTGTCTTGGTCTTATACAAAAGGGTATCCACAGCATGGAGTACCATGGCTGTGAGGTCAGTGTCAAGTACGAACCCATCAGATTGCCTTACAGAGCCGGCCACAGCCGCAACCGCTCTTAGACAGCTCGGGAGGGCTCTGGAGACAAGATCAAGCAAGGCAGAAAAATAAGCTCACGGCCGTTGCTTACCTCCAAAGTCCTGTGTTAAGACAGAAAGCGCACAACCGGCCGTCTCGTGTACATACAGCACGAACGGCTTTGTGTAGTCAGGCGTACCAAGTACAGGTGCAGAGCAAAGCACGACTTTTAATTGCTCAAATGACTGCTGACATTCATGGGACAAGTGTTCCTGCACATCTTTAGTAATCAAAGCAAGCAGGGGTTTGATTAGTAGGAAATAGTTTGGGATCCAGTAGCGACAGTAAGAAGTAATGCCAATAAAAGCACGCACATACTTTTGAGTTTGAGGGATAGGCACTTTAACAATGGCACCAATGCGCTCGGGAGTCAATCTTCTAACCTCCTTCGACAGTAGGTGACCTAAATCAACAATATTGAAATTTGGACAGGGACACTTTATGTCCATGATGTGCCAAATGCAATAACAATTTGACTGTGCCATCTTCGCAACCTTTTTCAGTGTCAAAAGCAATGAGAAGATCATCGACATACTGGAGCAATGCATTACCAGAGGGAAGTGTGAGGGAGTCTAATTGGGCTTCTTTTAAAGCTTGACTATATATACTAGGGCTCTCAGTATAGCCCTGAGGAGCACAACAGAATCTAAAGCTTCTGCCGGCCAGTGTAAAACGGAACAAATGTCTACTTTCTGGATGGATCGGAATACTTAAGAATGCATTTTTCATATCAATGACAGAAAAGTATTTAGCAGAGGAAGGTATCATAGTCAGAAGGGCAGTAATGTCACGGACCACCGGAAACTGAGGAACCACTATTTTGTTAACTTCGCGCAAGTCAATCACAAAATGATAAACATCTGGATGGTCATCAGAGGAACCTGAAGGGGCCCTCTTAAGGATGGGAAGAATAGGGCTATTGCATACATTCGCAGTCGTCTCCTCAACAACCCCTGACTTAATCAAGTCCTGTATAGTTTGCAACAAGGCTCGCTCCCCAGCCTGCGGTATCTTGTATTGAGGAATACGGGGCAGGATGGCATTGTTTTTTATTTTGATGGAAACCGGGGGTATTTGCAAAAGTCCTACGTCCGTATCATCTGTTGGCCACAACGTGGGTGGCACGTCTTTGAATTCAGCAGAGAGTGGCGGATCCTTGGACAGACACTGTTTAGCGTCAACTACATTAGGGCCCATTGTCATGTATACATCTTCAGGGGAACAAAAAATCGTTGCATGCAACTTCTTTAACAAATCTAACCCCATCAGATTTTCTCCGCAATTGGATGTCAACAAAGACAGTGAATCAACAGTAAAAGGACCTATAGTCAGTGTAAGAGGTTTGGAAATGGGGTTCACAACCGGCACACCAGAAAAATCTACCAAAACATTATTTTGGCCAGACAGAGCTGCCCCAGCGACCAGTGAAAGAGAAATGGAGCTATTCATTGCACTTGTATCCACCAGATATTCTTTAGCGGAGCCATAAAAATCTGTGTTAACAAAGATCGGCGTGATCTACAGGTATCAGAACTGGTCCCTCACTCTGCCCTTGGCTGTCCTAACTGTGAGACATCCCTGTCACCTCCTCCATGTCATACTCATCATGATAATACTGTCCACGCCTAGTGTCGTCAAAGTAGTTACCACCCGAAGTATTCTGTGAGGCTGCGGGAAGCTCTGTCCAGTCCACCAGCTCTACGAACCCGTCCATGTGAACAACGTCCTCGAGGGGCCACGACTTTCTGCAACAACACTGGACACTCGCTACGCCAGTGTCCCTCCTCTTTACAATATGCGCACTGTTTCCGCCCTACAGGCGTAGTAGTCCGGCTAGTATTTGGAAGCTGCATGTCCGAACCACCACGTCCTCTGCCATTCCCCCTAGAAGCCTGCTGCAACAACACCTTTGTCTTCAACTACTTATGCTTTCTCCAACTTCTCCTTCTCCTCATTCTCCCTATGCTCATAATACTGCGCCATACTCAATATCGCAGAAGGGAAGGAGGCAGTCCAAGTGCTCTCCGAATCCTGCAACTGAGTTGCTATCTCAGGAAGAAAGTTTGTAACAAATCTTTTAACGAACAATCGGACATCCCCTTCCACTGACAAATCCTGTCCGCTAAAGTCCAAAAAGACACCTTCAAACCGGGTGAAGAAATCTGGCACACTTTCATCGTTCTTTTGACAACATGCCGCTAACTTGTCCAAATCTACCCTTCTTGGTGGGATGAGAGAGTGCATGCTAGCTTTGCCTGGTCGAATAATTAAATACATGCACGTAATTATTCAACCAGGCACAGCTAGTATCTCAGCCTTAGGCTTCTCACCAGGCTTTCTCTCCTGGTCCCATGCTTTAATCTGATCCCAGGTACCACCCAATTCCACAACGTGGTCCTGTGTATGCACCTGTCTCCAAATGTCAACGGGCACCAATAAACCAAAGAACATCTCAATATCTGCCAGCGTCATCACCGTCGACGAAGCAGCCTCTGTCAATTACTTATAATATGCAGTAGGATTTTTCCTAGGATCTGATAACTGAATTTTAAGGGATAAAACCTCACTACTCGTCCATGGAGTATAAACCCACTGTTCTGGAAACCGGGCCTCTACCCTTGGTCTGAAAACATCATCATGCTGGTCCCGTTGCTCTGGTATTTCAGGGTGATATATAGGGTGCACCTCCCTCATCGGAAACTGAGACACCATTTTCGTGCTGCTATCAAGCAGCCTACTCCACCAGACAACCAACATCACAACATTACCAAACACCTGACGTAGGGCCATATCCGCTACGTAGACAGGATCCTTAATATCGTACATAAGCTGTGGCGCTGCCTCATAAAAACACTGCTCCCAAAGCCCAATCAAAGTAGCCGGCATACGCTTCAGGGCATGCTGCTGGACAAAAGGCTCAATCTTTCATTACTTCCCACACATCCTCCACGCTGGAAATGGGGTTACGAGCCCACGGAGCTGCCTAATTAGCCACCACTTTTTGCTCGGCTTCCCACACATCAGATCGCATCAACATTCCATCCTAACCGATCCTTGAATTTCATCAAACTCCTGTCCTCAGGGCCACGTACTGGCGTCTCAATATTTTGCGATATAGGGAAAAACAGTGGGAATGATAACAGAGTTACCGGGCAATAAAGTTACTATTGGCTGGGTCGTGGGCATAAGAGTTGGAGAGAGGTATGCCGAAGCAATAGGTATTGCCAGAATGCCAACAGACGTAGTTGCCACAGACGGCGGAGACAGAGAAAGGACTGGAGGTGACGTGGCCAAGGCAGACGGCGCAACAGTAGCACAGACAGGGATAACAGAGACAGAAGTACCGGGCAGCTGGGGCTGCGGGAGAAGGACGGGGTATACCCTTTCCGGGGCATATGGAGGCTGGATCGAGCATCCAACAATTCCTCCACAAAAGTATTGTTCTCATCTCGGGCAACATAAGACTTATCAACTTGTAAGCGAAAATTCCTATCAGCACACTCTATTCCATTTTCTATGGTCTCCCTATCATGAACTATAGCTTTCTTTTTTAGTCAATGTCTGCATTCTCCCGTTCTCTGCCTTCATTCATCTCTGTTTAGCCTCCTTCTGCCACGTTCTGAGGGAGTCAAACATCGACTGCCTATTCCTTCTCGCAAACAAATTTTCCTGCAGGAAATTAATTTTCTGTAAGTCAAATGTGCCCGTCAACGGCCACTGTAACTCTGCATTGTCCCTCGTATATTTGTGCCATAGGGTACTAAACATAATAGGGCCAATAACATGCTTCACATACAAGTCAAACTTTGGGTTGCCTTCCGGAGGTGCTGGCTGACTCTTCTACAATCGAGCATCAGTAGAACAGCAACAGCTCAAGCAAAGAAATTTACTACAGCAAAGGCATTTTTTAAGAGAGAAACAAGTTCACTACTTATGCCTAGCAGAATTTGCAAACATCTTTACCCAAGTCGGTCCTCTGACCTCATCAAATACAAATCAAAGTGGTACCATGTTCATAAAGAACCCAAACAAATTCAAGCTCTTGTCCAAAGATGGTCCTCAGACCGTGCCAAATACAAACCAAAATGGCGCCATAGACACAAAGAAACCAATCAAACTCACCGCATGCACACAGGTCAAACAAAGTTATTCTCCACTGCCGACTCTTCGGACCAAACGGTCAGAGCAAGGGTTTGTCAGTTCAGGACCCCAGTCAGGATGACCACTGGATGAGGCACCGCCCGGTCAGACAGACGGGGCAGCGGCGAGTTCAAGACTCTCTCATGCAGGGTTCCACGGTCCACCCATCTGACTCAACGCGGCCCCGACCTCCTCACCCTCCGCTGGCAAGGATGGGTCACTCACCCGATGGGGTCCCTGTTTGGGTGCCAACTGAAGGAAGTGGCCGAATTAGGGCCACCCGGGTTACTCGCGACCACCTCTCAGCCATCCATACAAATGAAGAGTCAGTAAGACAGTAGAGAATACAAATCAAAGTAATTTTTTTGTCATACACTGGAGCGGAGTCCAGTCTGACCAGACTCCATGGACTGCTGCAGAGGGGACTGGCCTCAAAAACATGGTTAGGCATAACGTACATTTCCATTACAGCTAAAGACAAGCCCAGACTGGATTTTTCCATTTGGGAGCTAATGAACAAAGGAGATACACAAAGATGAGTTACAATCCTGGGACCGGGCACACACTATATTGTATTCAAGGTTATTCAGTCTGACCTCACCGCTCTGAGCGGTGAGAGTGTGCCTATCTAGTCAGAAAGGTATGCACTAATAAAACATTCTATTCATTAGCACAGCAAACTCAGCCTTCAAGGAATACATATACAGAGGACAAATTGGCAGCTGCTTTTCGGTGAGGCAGACACTAAGTGAGACAGAAGTTAGTTTCGATCATGGCTCAAAATGGCAGCTAATACAAAATGGTGCCACAAATGATAAATTAATTCGTACAATAGAAAAGGGAAATCTACCAAAAACATTTTCGTTCAAACACTCAGTAGCTTTGTCAGATGCTTGGCGCCTGCTTCACCCACACACCAGACAATACACAGTCTACTCCTACCCCTATAAATCCTCAGCCCGTATTGATTATCTTCTTATTCCCTGCTGGGTCAATTGACACTTGAAGCCTGCCCCACGTGCTGATTGATCACGCCCCGATTACATGTTGCTAAGTTTATGTTTCTTAGCTAGGGATGAAAAGGGAAGAGGATCTTGATTAGTACTGTAAAGGTCCCCAACTAATCTGACGCCTTTGGAGGCCCACTGAGATGCCGTGCAAGGATCGATGTCAGTAACGAGCTCAGGGTTGAGCCATTGTGATGCCCATCTGGATTTATGGATGGGTTTAGAGAGTCGTCTGTCAAGGTATTTTAACGCACTAACTGTATCAGAAAGAATATGCTGAGAGTGTGCAGACATAAACCTTGTCATAAATTATGTTATAAGAAGTTTTTAAATGATGCATCATTCAGTTATATTCTGTAATTGCAATGACAAAAATCAATACAAAGCATTTGCAATGCAATAGGTCTTGCATTTACGGGAGTTTGAGCTATTGGCATTGTAAATGGCAATGCCTTTTTTTTATGTTTTGGGTTTTAAAACATAAATAAAGGCATTGTCATTACTAATAGCATAAACTCTCGCAAACGCGAGACCTATTGCATTGCAAATGCTTGTTTATGTTTGATCTGCTTAGCTGGGACGCTGTTCTGATAATTAATTTGCTCCTCCTCTCCAGCTTTACATCGGAAGTAGGAGTACACTTGAAGCTTTCTGAAAAGCTGTCAAGCGGGGGCTCGAGTGGGCAGACTGTCACTCTTCGAGGGAAGGATGGTTGTGAGGAATGTGCGCTGCTGTTTCTCTGTTCACACAGCTCTCCATTGCTTGCTCTCAAAGCCCGATAAGGACTGTGATTGAGGGGTGCATATTCTGCTTGCTCATGTTGTACCTAAACAGGATGTCCTAGATGGAGCAACAGATCTTTGACTAAACAATAAGCTCTTCAAAACAAGCCCAAAGAAGGGGGACGGCGGAGATTTCAAAAATGACAATTAAAATAATGTAAGCGTTAGTAAAGGCTATAAGTCTGCCTTTTTAATCAAAGGATTTATTATAGATAAGAGAGTTTGCGCATGTGAGTGCCTTTGGGGAAATGTGTGAACGGCTGTGCGAATCTATTATTGGGTGTGCATAGATGGATATATGAGCAAGTCACTCATGGAAGGATGGTTGAATAGATAGTTGAGTATTTGCAAGAGTAAATGAGGTACAAGTATACGAGTGCATGAATGAATGAAAGGGTGGCTGAGTGCATGGACAAGCGAGTGAATATAAATGAGTGCTACTTGGGTAGATTAGTGGATTATTAGGAGAACGCATAGATCACGGACTGGTGAATGTATAGAGTGATTACTAAGTATGCGAAAATCAATGGATGAATAATTTAATGAGTGCATGGATGGACAAGAGCGCAAGTAGAGGAGACTGGATGGTTATATGAGTTGGTGAGTGAATGGACATATTTACAAGGATGAATGAGTGGGTGGATGAATGACTGGATGGATTACTCGTTGCATAAGGTTATCCTGAGTTGTTGCAGTTTGTGGCAGAGGAAGCTACAAGGTTGGTAGGATATGTAAGACGGGACAATCCAGACCAGATAACACAAGTAAAAGAGCACAGCAGGCTATTCAGAGGCTGTGTATGTGCCCCTAACACACTTTGGACCCAGCTTCATCTCTGTCACATGAACTATTGCGATGCCAACCACCTCTCATTAGGGTTTAGACTGGGTCATAACATTATTTGATCACATGTTCATTCAAACTGTAACCTCTTGACAGAGCGCACATAATTGTCACATGTGCAACTGTAATTACCATACACCGGCTGCTATCAAAATACCACCAAATTCAAGAAAAGGAAATACTGTATTTACAGGACGGGGAGTGGGAGGGGGGGTTGTAGACAGCACAGTGAAGGGGTGATGCTAGGAAATTAATGGAGAAAGTAAAAATAGCGTAGAAGAGGAAGGATGTATGAGATCTTACCAATATTTAGTATTGTCAGAACTGAAACAATTTAAATTATGTTTAATCACATCAAAATCATTGTTTTTACTCACGGATTGTTTCATTTTTTTGTGGAGTTTTATATAGCACGAACTAGACACGAAGGTATCAGAGCGCTTTACATGAGCACCAGTTATGTTACAGACTTATTTCAACTGCTTAACCAGCATTGGCAACGCGAGTAGGTCTGGCTTGTTTGAATCGCATGTTTTGTGTGATAGGTCTGTATGCAATAGCACAATTCACAGAGGAGTGACTTAAACACTCGAAATTGTTACTGGAAGTGTGTCATTTCACATTAGAATGTCACTCATAACTGAAACCATAGAAACAATAACAAATAGGAATTAAAAGGCCAGTCTGGGAGAAGTCTGGTCTCCAGCTCTGCCCTTGCTGTCCTAGGCTTACTGTTCTATATGCCCCAGGCACGAGCATCTGTTGTGTTCTGGACACATATGTGCACCTCAATGGCATAACATAGCCCCCCTCCTCCACCCGCCAGACCCTGGCCTAAAACCTCTTGACTGAGTCCGGAGGGGGCCCCTCCCGGTACTTTGCAGAGTGTGGGGCGTGGCTCAAGTTGTGTTACATTATATTTATAATTGACAAGGGGAAACCCGTGAGGTAGGAAGGACCTAGGGTACTTACTATTTTGAAAAACAATAGGTCCTTCAAAAACAATTCAGCATAGGAGAAATATAGACCAGAATCGGCTCTATATAATTATGCAATGCCCAGCCGGACATTGAAGTTTAATGATCAAAAGACCGAATAATTTAAACATACGTGTAGATATTGAGTGGGACACAGTCCTGCGTCCTTCAACAATTAACACAATTACAAACAGTCACACATAAAAGACATTTATGAGGCTGAAGAGGGAAGCTTATTGCCGATAAGGAATACAAGGGCAAGCTTTCAAGACGGTACAATAACATGCACAAATTTTAACATATGTGTTTGACATGCATGTTTGTACACAAGGTCGACGACGTTTCGATCTATTTACGCAATACATAGATCATCATCAGGACTAGTGAATTAACAAGCCTGAGAGTACAATTCCTCGAGTGGAGACGGACAGAAGCGTTGCTACCAGATGGGGATAAACCAGGTGGAGTTGTTGTCGGGAGGTCCAGCGGCCATGGGGAGGATCACGGAATTAGGCGAGCGCTGGGACACTTGTTTGTAAAGGCGGCCAGAATGAGTGGGAACCGGAGCCGTAAGGATAATTGGCTTCTGTGTGGGGCGGCTTGAAAATCCAAGGTATGCCGGAGATCCAATGTGCTGCACGATCGCAGGGTCAAGTTGTGTTACATCACGGGTGCGCCTCAAGCGCGTGCAAGGCTCCGGCACTGAAGGCGCGCGTGACATGCCTCCAGTGTGTTTGCGTGTAGCGGGTCTAAATGCACAGTTTATGTGCAAGCTGTGTGTTTTGTTCTGTGAATGCCTGGGTGTGTTTATTTGTGTGCGCGCCTCTTTATGTGGCAAAGCGCCCCTTCTACTTGTATATATGGTGCGCTACGAGCCCGAGCTGGTTTGTGAAGAATTCCATCTAAGGCTGTTGAGATAATTCAGTGGCATTCATGCCACCGGATATGCTTGCAGGTCACCGGTTTGAATTCCAGGTAGATAAAAGAAGTGTGCCTAAAATCTATTCACGTTATATGTGCTACATACACAGCAATTATTGAAATGAAACGCAGGGGTGCATCCTTGTGTTATATTTTAACTAGCATTTTGTATGAGTACTCGTGACCCAACAGCATGGTAGTGTTGATCGCTCATAATTTACTAACAAAATCAAATGATATTAATGCATGTTCTAATTGAGATTGAAAACTGTGGATTCAAACGCCCAGGATTTACACAGAAGGTTTAGGCCCGCGACCCACTGGTAGCACAGCCTGGATTGAAGTAGGTTGTCACGCTGCAAAGGAATGACTGAAGGGTTGTTGTTCAATTACACAGTCGCTCATGAAATATTTCAGTTACAAGCAGGAAGTGGGATAAGGGAGGGGGTGGCAAATGGTGTGCACTTTCGCGGCCGCTTTGATGTTCTCAGTGGCCGCGCGGCTCACTGAGAACATCAAAGCGGCCGCGAAAGTGATCAGCAGGCTGCCAAATGGGGCGCGCACCCGGCGCACATGCACTGTAGTTGGCGGCCTGAAAGCACTGGTTTGCACTTCCAAATCCCTCTTTTACAGAAGCTCTCGCGAGAGCAGTGCTAAAGCGCTGGCTCAGGCGAGACCTAAAAAGGGTTGTAAAAAAACGACAGAAATAGATAGTGATGCTTCAAACTTTTAACTTTTTTCCTTTTCTATGCAACTCCAAAATGCAGCTACACAGATGGTTTTCAATATCTTAGCACCAACTCATCACTGTAATGGAAAATAGGTATGTGAAGGCTCCCCCTAGTGTACTGAAGTAGTATCAGCAAATAAATGTTTAGGGAGCTAAAAAAGATTTTATGATAATAGTGGGGTATATTCAGGAATCTTTTATAAAGGGGAAATCAATGTTATTAAACCTAAATAGTTAGTGCAACATGCCTAATGCGGGTACATAAGAGCTACATATAAGTGGTGTTCAGAACTCATGACTGCTGTAATAACAGACTGGGTCTCATTCTCCGAAAGAAATTGTAATACAGGACCCACAGGTCCATTACCTCGATTGGGTGAAAATGTGCTTTTTTTTTTTAATTCTCTAAAAATGTCAAAATTTGCATCCTGTACCCCCAACTGCTTTTGAGGTGTAATACTGCAAGCCTTTTTAAATGAAGCATCCAGTGTGCTGTAATTGCAATGACAAAAATGAATACAAATAGTAAAAAATCAACAGAAACAGATATACTGACGCCTCAAACATTTTACTTTTTTACTTTTTTATGCAACCCCAAAAAGCAGCTACAAAGATTGATTTAAATATTTAGCACCACTTAACCACTGTAATGAAAACTAGCTATGTGAAGGCTCCATCTAGTGTACCGAAGTAGTATCAGAGAACAAATCTTTAGGTAGCTAAAAAACGTGTTTTGATAATAGTGGGGTTTAATCAGAAATCTTTTTTGAGGGGAAAATCAAGTTTATTACAACTAAAAAGTGTGTGTAAAATTCCTAATGCAGGCACATAAGTGAGAGCTACATATACGTAGTGTTCAAAAATCATGCATGCTGTAAGTACATACAGGATCTGATTCGAAGAAAAAAAAACCTGGATATACAAGTTTATTACCTCGTATGGGTGCACATTTATGGCTTTTTTTTTTAATTATCTAAACATTTCCAGTTTTCGCTTGGCAACCTGTACCCTCCCCCCCCCCCCCCCCCCCCCCCTTCCTACTACCCCCCTCCCCCCTCCACAGCTTTTGAGGTGTAGTACTGGGGAAAAAATTTAAATTCTGCCCCCACCAGTGAAAATAAATATGCACACCTTTTCATATGAGAAAGAAAAAACACTTGCTAAATTAAATTTTTTTCTCCGCAAATACAATTTTTCTTGTGGAAAAAAACATTCCTGAAACCCCAAGCAATTTTGTAGGTGTGCCCTTCCTCTTCCCTCCTCGAAAATGAAAGTATAAACTCCACGCTTTTTCCAGGTAAGAAAGGGTTCAAGGAGTGATTTGTTAATATATAGAAATGTGAATGATTTTGGTTGTTCACAAACTTCTAGGTCATTCCCGCCGTGGAATGTTCACTCCTCGTTCACGGGAGGCAATTCAATCCCTCGGAATTCTGACCGTGCGAGTAAATCCCTTTAAAAACGTGTAAACGAATTTTATAAATTACAAATGGCATTTTGGTCTCATAAAAGAAATTCCATGTGCAAATAGCATTGTGAATCGGGCCCGTAGTCCCGAACTGTGCTGATCACATTTACATTTTCTTTGAAAAACAGATACTCATGCATCAAAGCAACCAAGCTGAGATTAAATGGCTTCCTTGAATTAAAGATTCTGCTTCTCTGATCTCCTGCTGCACATGGCAAAGGTCTGGGAATGTCCGGTTGTAGGCCTGGGCCTTTCCTCGCCACAGAGTGAAATGGCAGCGGTGACTGCTTTTAATCCCACTTTCAGGAGAACGCCAGGCCTACAATAAAGGATGAAATCTCTGCAACTTTCCTAAACAACCTTTCCGGTTTTAGAGGGTAAAGGTCATCCATTCAGAGCCACAATGTCTTGATTGGATTGGGAAAGTGGGATCCCCTGGATCTGTGTGCGGTGTGAAATTCAGCAGATCCCACTTCTCTCGCTCTACTGACATTTTTCACCTTTTCTCTGCAATTGCCACGTGTTAGAGAGAATGTTCTTTTTAATCGGTGGCACCAGTACTGTTGCTGCAGTTCCCACACAGATAACACTGCACAGCCAGTTGCATCACTGCAGGGTCCGACTATTGAAGGAGCAAATCGTTAAATCCTATTACAACCTTACAGCACCATAGGGAGTAGGTCGACATTAGAGACCGCAATAGTCAATACGGCTTTCTCGTAATAAGGTTTACAAAAGTGTTAAGAGTAAGAACGCTAAGAATATGCCATGAGTTGTACAAACCCATTGGAATTCCAAGAGATTTTGGACGAAGGTGTGATTTTTCTGTGTATAGTGGCATTCACACAAAATCATTTTGTGGGCACAGCTGCATAACTCAAATGTACTTTACCTTTTGAGAAAGTTAATTTGAGCCACATTAAACGTTTATTTGGATTCTACAATAAAAGTGATTTTGACTCGTGACCCGGTATCCCGCTCAGGCCGTCAGCAGTACCTCGACAGTGAGACAACTTCAGGGCACAGTTTCCTTTTGAGTTTACGCCTCCATGCTAGTCTCCACTTAAATCACTTTAAGGATCATTTTAAACTCTCAAAATATACATGTTCGTAGTTTACTGATGAGATTAAAAGGTGGTTGAAGACAAAGGTTTAACAAACCACACAGACAGTTTAACGTTTTTTAAAATCTGCTTTTATTGATTTTCAGTATAAATACAAACCATAATGAGAACAAACCCCTGAAGGCAGGGAATGGTCGCAGCTCCTATTCCAGTGCGAGAGGTATTGTCTTTTGTTTTAGTGCAATTGTTGGCGCTTTCAACACTGAAGCGTGAGATAATAGTTAGATTAGAACATACATTTAGCAAGAATATCAACTGATGACAATTTGAGGTTTGCATTATTATATGTCCAGTCAACCTGCCATCCACACGGCCCCTCGCCCTTTCGCCATTATGTTACGCTGAGCCCTAACCCAACCCCCCTTTAACGGGGCGGGGCATCATCCTTGCTAGAGTCCTTCAAGCCCACACTCAGTTCATCCCAATCTCTGGCAGCGCGTCGTCTAGACTTAATGCTACACTTTCACTCTTCGCAGACCTCTAGGCGGCTGTCTCCCAGTGTTTCATGTGTGAGCCTGGCGGGGATTTCCAGGTGATAGTGATGGCCCATTTCACCAATATTAACAATAAATCTGCAAATGTAATTCCTACTTTGCCCCGCAGAGAGCGAGACGCAAGCCTAATCAAAAAACGTCTCAGGTGTTGTATAAGAGAGATTCCCTTCCGGTGACAGTTTTATAGGTTCCTGAACCTCCGCCCAAAATTATTATCTGATAAAAGTTAGCAGAATCTGCATGACAATGGAGGCGGCTGCTCTGTGTGATAGGTAGTATTGTATTTGGCGTAATAGGAGGCTTTCTTATGGTATTCAAGGAACCTGTTCCAGTCCTCATCGGTCAGCGGGTGGCGCAGGTCTATCTCCCACCGGGCTCTCAGTCTATTTAATGGGGGAGTGAGATACCAATAAGAAGTTGTGCTGCAAAGGCCCCAAAAGCCAGAAAGAATAACAGGCAGGAGGTTGGGTAGTATTGTCTGGTACTTCTGGCTTCCTAATACTGCTCATTTCTATTCTTTTCTTTTGCTCATCTTATCTTATTTATCAAGCACGATGTTTGGATTTTCATATTTTCTCATGTGTTAAATTGTCCTAAGGATTGTTATATTTTACTAATGTTAGACATTTCAGAGTCATTTCGTGGAATGTTAAAGGTTTTATTACTCCTGTCAAAAGGCAGAGATTCTTATACAACTTGAGTAAATAATATCCAGATTTTGTTCCAGCCGCGGCCCGTGCAGGGAAGAGAGGTGTGGCCGGGTGCTGGTGGATTTCGGCAGACGACGATGAGTGAAAACTAATTATTTAATTTTCCCTCATGGTCATCTGTCGACCCCTCCCCCCCCTCGCCCCCCCCTCCCCCCCCCCCCCCACAACCCGGCCCCATCATTCTTCCCTGCACAGGCCGCAGCTGTTTAGTTCTGCTTTAGGAAAATCATCTTACTGATTCGGAAGCTTCCAAACTTAAGCAGAGTTGGGTGGGTTCTGTCTTTGTATCTCCTTTGTTAAATAGCAAAATGGTGTTATTATTTTATATAAAAAATCTCTCAATCTTATTGTACTTTCAAAACAAAAAGATGAGATGGGTACATGGATTGTTATTGATCTTTTAACAGATAATATCCCTATAGCAAATTTGAATGTTTATGCTCCTACCAAACTGGACCATACGTTTTGCCATCTAATAACGTAGAAATGCACACAGTATCTTGAATCCTATTTTATTTTAGGAGACAACTACAACTTAGTCATGGATCCTCTTTAGGACAGGCAATCCTCGGTTCAAGTTGTACAAGCAGTTTCCTTCAACTATATCCCATGCTGCTCTGGTCGACTCTTGGAGATTGTCCAATCCCACCTCCAACGATTATACTTTTTATTCAGCCTGTAATGGTACACTTACAAGACTGAATTCTATTTTTGTTTCTAAATCCCTCTCACCCCTCATTATAAATTTCCATATTGCTTTCCGATCATGACATGGTCATTACTGATTTGGACTTTGCTCCCCTCACTCTGATTCACATAGGTGGAGGTTTAATAACTCTCTATTACAAGACGCTCTTTTCTCTACCTCTTTTCTTTAATTCATTTCTGACTTCTTTACCTTTAATGACTCACCTAGCACCTCTTCCACCTTGCTTTGGGATGCCTTCAAAGCAGCTGCACAAGGTTTTATTGTAGACTATGTATAAAAAAAGAAAGGCCGCAACAAAGAACATATTACATGGTCATCTTCAATTAAATCTTTATAACAGCAGAGTTTCTTCTCTACATCCCCCTCTGACCTTTAAAATCTAATTAAAACCAAATTACAGGTTAATACTACATCTTTTAATGATACCAACACTCTTTTACATAGACAAAGTGCCCAATACTACAGAGGAAAGAACAAAGAAGGTAAACTGTTAGCTTATTACCTGAAAGTAAGGAAACAAAGACAGATCATAGGTGCATTGCTAACTTCACAAGGATCTCCCATTACAAATCATCAAGACATTTCTTAGGAATTTGTTACATTTTTTGAAACATTATATACCCCTGACACCCTAATCCAACCGTCTGATATTGATGATTATTTACATTCTATCCCCAGACCGATTCCAACTGATTTGGATTTTGATTAATTTGAGGTTAATTTGACTCTTGATGAAATTTCTAAAGCTCTAAAATCATTAAAATTAGGGAAAACACCAGGACCCGATGGCTGCGCAGTAGAATTCTATATCAATTTTCCTAATATTCTTTTTCCTCATTTATATTACCCATTTCAACACTATTGATTGAAAGCAATCCTCTGTCACGATTCAGGAAGCTACAATATGTCTTATTTATTTATTTATTTATGGGTTTTTATAGCGCTGGAATCGACTCCAACTGGAGTATCTCTGCGCTTTTGGGCCGGTTTGTCCATCATTCATTGTGGAAAGATAGAGGGCTGAAACTAGATCTCATTTTTAAATAGCAGGGTTTTGAGTTGTTTTCTGAATTTCAGGGGTTCAGAACATAATCGAAGAGTTAAAGGGAGACTATTCCACAATGTGGGTCCCACCACTGATAGAGCTTTGCCTCCGTGCCTAGCCTTCTTGGCGCGTGGCACTACCAGCAGATGCCCATTACTGGATCTGAGCGACCTGGAAGGAATGTAAGGAGTGAATTTCTTTTCCAGGTAAGAGGGACCTTGTCCATTTATGCTCTTGTGGATCAGACAGCATATTTAAAATTTTGTCCTTTGACGGATTGAGAGCCAATGTAGTTTTTCTAGGAGTGGCTTTGATGCTGTTCTTGGAGGGGCATTAAGGACCAAGCGAGCCGCCGTGTTTTATATTACCTGGAGTCTGACCAACATTCCCTCATTGGCAGAGAGACGCAGGCCATTGCAATAGTCGATCCGACTCAAGACAAGGGCCTGCACTAGGGTTTTTCTGAAGGGGTTCGGCAGCAAGGGGAAGACCTTGCGTAGCAGGCTGATGGTATGGAAACATACGCCTGCAACGTAGTTTGTGTGTTGTTTTAGCAACAGATCCTGGTCAAGGCGGATCCCCAGGTTTTTAACGACCTGTTTGGGCTCTGGGACTGTGCCAAGATCAGGTGGCCACCAATCAGGTGTCCACAGTATTTTAGCTTCTCCGAACAGCATAACCTCAGTTTTGCTGACGTTGCACTGTAAGTAGTTGGTGGACATCCATTGTGCTACAGCCTTCATGCCTGCAGAGAAGGGACTCCTTAATTCCGTGGTGAGGGTTTTAAAGGGGAAGAGGAGCTGCGTGTCATCAGCATATGACACTGGGATGAAACCAAATTTGCACATCACTCTTGCCAGGGGTGCTACATAGATGTTAAAGAGTGTTGGGCTCAAACAGGAGCCCTATGGCACCCCTTTCGTGATTTCTACCTCCGCCGAGCGGTATGTGCCCATGGTGACAGTCTGGGTACGATCGGAAAGGAAGCTCCTCAGCCAGGCACGGGCTTTGTTCTTAATTCCTACGTTCGACAACCGGTTAATAAGGATGTTGTGTGACACGGTGTCGAACGCTGCCGACAGATCTAGTAACACTAGGATCACAGAGTAGCCTTTGTCTTGGAACATATGCAAGTCGTCCGTGACAGACAAAAGGGTGGACTCAGTGCTGTGTTTCAGCCTGAACCCAGATTGGGAGTAGTCTGGGCCGCCAGCAGTTTCGATATAGCTGGATAGGAGTCTGTTGACATATTTTTCCGTCAGTTTTCCCAGAAATGGTAGCAGTGTGATGGGCCTAAGGTTAGCTAGTTCAGTCCATGGAGTAGCAGTGTTTTTTAAGAGACAGATTGACAAGTTTTTCAATCATAGGGCATAGTATTTCAAGTAAAGTGGGCATTAGTCTGGCTGGGATAGTATCGTCCGGGCTGCCACTTTTGATCTGCGTGGTTAGTGCTAGTAAGTCCTTGGGAGTGATAGGGTGAAAAAGGTCTAGAGCAGGGGTACTCACAAACTTTCTCTCGGGGGCCAAATATACAGTGCGGTTTGTGGCCGAGGGCCGCACCGGTGGGGGGGGGTCAGTGGTGGAGGGGGGCAGGGCTAGAGCAACAAAAAAAACTGACCATGAGGTTGAACACAGACCCCTGCAGCGGACGCATTCGTCCACTGAGACACCAGACCCAGCATACACACATACATATGTATACAGTTCATTGGGGATTTGTCCATCAGAAGAACCGCACTTGAACACAAGCTGCTTTTCCCCACAAGCTTTTATTAGGTATGGTTCGTTGCGCTTGCCTGTAATTATTCACACCTGACTGAGCCCGACGCGTTTCGATGACTCTCTTCCTCAGAGGCTCACACAGTCAGTAGTATGCGAATGAAAGTTCCCCGAGTCCTTGTTTGGCAGTATATCGTACGCAACGTGCTGTCTCATATAGAGCAGCCCATTTGGGCATACGACATACTGCCAAACAGGGACTCTCTCTCTCCTGGTCTCCCACTCTCTCTCTGTCTCCCTCTGTCTGTGTCCCTTTGTCACCCAACCTCTCTGTCTCCCTCCCTCCCTCTCTCCCTCCCTCCCTCTCTGTCTCCCCCTGTCTCTGTCTCCCTCCCTCCCTCTCTGTCTCCCCCTGTCTCTGTCTCCCCCTCTCTCTGTCTCCCCCTCTCTCTGTCTCCCCCTCTCTCTGTCTCCCCCTCCCTCTTCCTCCCTCTGTCTCCCTTCCTTTGTCTCCCTCCCTCTCTCTCCCTCTGTTCCCTCTCTCTGTCTCCCCCCCTCTGTCTCGCTCCCTGTCTCCCTCCCTCCCTCTCCATCTCCCTCCGTCTTCTACGTCTCTCTGCCTCCCTCTCCCTCGGTCTCCCTCTCCGTCTCTCTGCCGCTCTCTGTCTGAGAACTCATTGTCCTTGTGACGAAAATTAAACATGCACCCATTCTAAAACCCGCCAAGTTCTACAGGCCATGCTGACCTGTCAGTGGTAACTGGTTGAAGATTAGATTCTGTGTACTGATTTTTGGCGTCATCGGTGATCTTTGGCAGTTGCCAGCCCACAAATACAAGCCCCTTGAATATGGGCCAAACGTACTTTAAAAATATTTTACTGTCATTTATTTTTGTAAAATGGAAAACAAGCACAGTCCAGCAACATCAGTGGACAATTAAACTATGCTTCATTTCTCATGTTTATTCACATCTTTGCTTGGAGCAGTATGTGGCAAGAAGGAATATCTATTTACAATCATTTAACCACCACTTCAAAGCAAACAAATCAAGGGGGCTTTTTAACGCGGCAGTTAGAACGTTTCTCCTTCTCATGCTCTTGCCCAAAATAAGATATATTATATACCTACCAACAGATGTATGTCAAGTTTGTTTCTTAATGGAAGCTGCAGTAGGATGACCTTTTGCGGGTGAACTTGCGAGCAGGCGCGCAACACCAATTGGACTCAAAGGGCTTCAGCCCCCCCCCCGCCGCCCCCCGTGTGTGGCAGCTCGGGATGAGACAGCTTCCCGGGCCACACACAGCCGCACCCAAGCACTTCACAGGTCTTTAAAAGACCATTTGCATGTTAATGAGGCCTCGCTGTTGTACTTGTTTCACCCCTTCTAAGAGCCCCTGCAGTGCCACTCTGCGTATTGCTTAAAGATTCAGCCCCCCCCCAAATCAGCTCCACTCTGCCTATAGCTTAAAGATTCAGGCCCCCCCCCCCGCCGAAATTTGGCTCTAGTAGCACCTCAGCTAGCGAGGCACTGGTTTTGCGCATGCTTCTTTCATCCTTTACCCAGTAAATGCGGCCCCCGAGGAATCACAACAGGCGGAATTGCAGTTGATTCCCAACTGTCTGTTGTTTTACACGAGGGCCGCATGGAAAGGGCTGGCGGGCCGCAACTGGCCCGCGGGCCGTACTTTGAGTACCGCTGGTCTAGAGTATGTGCGTTTTGGTTATGTTCTGTGTCGTGAAAAACAAGAGCTGTGTCGGTGGTCATGGCATTATTCGAATCAACTATTTTCTCGTAGATAGTATCTATTTTGTTAGAAAAAAATTATGATATTTTATCGCAGAGCTGTTGAGACTCCAGCTCAGAGCTTTCGCATGCTACAGGTTTGACAAATGATTGAAGTACCTGATAAAGGACCCTGGGGGAATTCCCTGCAGCAGTAATTTGGGATACTATGTGAGTTTTTCTTGCACTACGGATGGCTTTGTGATAGGTGGATAATGAATCCCAATAGTGACTCCTGTCACTCACCAGATGGGAAGTTCTCCATTTTTTCTCTAGCTTCCTAGCTGCTTGTTTTAATGCTCTGAGGTCATCAGAGAACCAGATTTCTTGTTTGTTGTTTTAAAGGGGCTATGTTATCTATAGCCAACCCAGTTGTTATTTCAAACTTCCTTAGGGCACTTTCGATATTCTCCGATGTGGTAATGGAGGGCTCTGTGAAATTATCTTTAAAAACTTCTTTATTGACTTTATGCCATTGACGTCGTTTGCTAGGGAGGGAAGTCGGTCCGTAGAGAGTATGTTTGGGGTGAGAGGTATACAATTCAATGATAAAATGGTCAGTCCAGCTGACTTGGGTGGGGGGTAGACATGTAACTGTGGGAAAATTGGCTAATATCAGATCTAAGGTGTGCCCTGCCTGGTGTGTTGGCCCTGAATTCAGTTGTGTTAGCCCAAGTAGGGATAAGTCGTTTAGTACAGACTGTGCCTCCTTGCAGTCTTTCTGTTCGCTATGTATGTTAAAGTCTCCTACCAATAGGAAGTCCCTTTTATTACTGATATATGGGACAAGGATATCGAGTAACGTATTGGAAAAGTTCGTACATGGACCCAGAGGGCGATAGACCAGGGCACCCATCTGTATATTTTTGGGGGAAGAGAAGGATTTAAAAATCAGTAATTCAATATCTGGAGTGCTTAATTCAGCTAAAATAGTACAATTGATTTCTTGTTTATGAATAATAGCGATCCCACCTCCTATTTTCGTGGGACGGTACAGCCTGATTATTTTATAGCCAGTAGGAATTGCTAACGCAATAGCCGGGGTCGAGTGGGGTTTAAGCCAGGTTTCCGTGAGGAAACATAGATCTGGTTCGCTGGAGGAAATTAGGTCCCATACCTCTGAAGTATGCTTGGGTAGCGACCTTATGTTGCAGAGTAGATTTTTCCTTCCTGTGGGAACTTTGGTTATATTCTTACTAACATTGACAGAGGGTGTATAGGTAGTAGTACCCTCATTAATGCAAGCCTCATGACTATATGTTGTAAACTGAGCTCGACAATGGCGGCAGGAAAATGGACCTTCCAATATAAGGCTCCCTCCCATAACACAGTCTTGCATTTGTTTCCCACATAGTTTTCGAAGTACCTGGGCTGAGTAGGTTCTCCTTGTGAAAGGGGACGGTAGTAGGTCGATGATGGTAGATCCCATTGCCCCTTGCCCCGTCCTGTCGCGGACGGGTGCAGACGGGCTGGTCTTAGGCTAGTCTTTGGCGCCGTCGAAGGCGCCCCTCTGCGCGCAATCACTGCGCGCTTGGGCCGACGACTGGCTAAATAGTCCTTCTCAAGTGGTGCTAGAGCGCTAACCGCTCGACTGCCTCGGTGTTGCTGGGCGTGTCTGGCTCTCACCTGCCCCGCCCTCCGCTCAACGGTATTGGATACCGAGTCGGACCGGGGCTGGCAGGCTTGAACACTGAGCACAGACCGAGAAATCAGCCCCTGGTGTCCCTTACAGGTCTGGGGAGAATCGTTCGTACAAGGAGTGAGTGTATAAAAGTAGCTTACAATTTAAACACAGCCTGCAATATTAAATTTGTTAAAATCTTGTCAATGACATGTGGTGCAAGTGAATATTAAAAGATCGCAATCAATGATAAAAAGGTTCAACAACTCTCAACAAATGTCCCGCTCTAAAGAAGTGATACCTGGCACCAAGCGGGGTAGGGAGACACTGCCACTGTCCTCCCCTTATTCATAAGGATGGCAAGGATCCTGCTCGCTGTAAAAATTATCGGCCCATTTCATTGCTGAATGTGGACTATAAGGTTTACGCTAAAATGTTTGCACTTCGGTTGGAATCTTATCTTCCTCATCTCATCGGGAATGAGCAATCAGGCTACATTAGAGGTAGGTTAGCTTCTGATAACAACAGATTATTTCTTAATGACCTTAGTAAATGTCCTCTTCTTCCCTTGCAGCGATAACAATAGATGCAGAGAAGGAATTCAATAGGATGAGTTGGGACTTTATGTTAAAATCATTAGCCTGGCATGGATTTGGCACCAACTTTATAGCTCTCATCAGTGGTGGCTGGTAGCTTTTAAAAGTGGTGAGGCGCAAATTTAAGATCTGCGTTGTATCATGAGAGCTAGGGAACTGCATATTTGAAAACTAGTCTCCATCCTCACGATTCATGGCTGCAGGAATCCGATTTTGAAGAATCTACTGCTTATAGACAAGGGAACTCAGAAATTAGTTCTAATGTATGTCAAGCAGTTGTCATCCCGTATTTTGAGCCTGCCCTAATGTTGCATATGAGCATCTATGGGTTTAAATGTAGGGTATGGGCTGTTCTATGGACGGGCACTGAAGGTAGGCATCAAGTGCCTGCCTATGCACTGTCCATGCCTCCATTGGCAGGTGACAACTGTCACCCTCTCAGCCACAGCATTGTCTGTGCTCCTGCTTAAGGTAATAAAAAAAAATAAGTATTGATCCAATCAGGTAAGCTCATGCCACTCTATAAAAGCACACACTGTCTCTTGAGTAGCCCCCATGTGCCACAATCAGATCTCTCTTAGCCTGCTGCTTCCCTGGGAATAAACCAAGCCCCAAACCTGCTCTGCTAGGAAATCACAACAAAATAGAGGCAGCGCCAAGCCAGCCTTATAATTAAGTAATGAGCATTCCAGAGCATTGAAGTTTTCCAAACCAATAAAACTGTTACACATTCATTGACTCATTAAACTGTTATTAGTATTCTGGTATTTGTGATGCAGAATGTTATACACTGGACTACAAGTACAAAAATGCAAAGGAAACATTTGGACTGCACAATTTACCTTGACTGGCCCAAAATAGGAGGAACTCGTGGCAAGACCCCAACCTCTCAGGTATCTGTACAAATATAACAAATCATCCTAATTCCGTGTAGTAGTTATAGGAAGTTTGCAAAAACCTGGCATTGACTGTGCCATGTAGCGCAAAGGAACATAATGTTCAATAAACGAATAGCACTGCAATTCCCACTCCACCCGACGCCCACCATCCTTCCATTCCATCTGAAGCTGCAAATTCACATTCTCTTGAAGAGAAAACATTGCAAAAACTGGTAAATGAACTCACGAACGAGGCTTCAGAAAAAAAAGAATATATATGCTTTTCCAGCCACATACGTTTCTCCCTCTCCTCAAAGTTTATATGCTGGCATGTATAGATCGTGTTCATGGCAGAAGAGAAACATACATCATGCACACTCAGACGCACGCATCCATATGTACATAAATACAACTATCCGCATAAACAATCACAATCATGCGCACACACAAACACTCCCTCACAAACGATCACAGTCATGCACGCACACACAATAGCTAATAATACAATTTTACCTGGGGCTCCGAATTCGACCATGCCGTGATTCTTGCTCCAGGATTCTGAAAAACACTAATTGCGCACCATTATAAATGAGCTGAAGTGGTCATAAAGGTAGCTTTTGCTTGTTCTGACCTCGAACAAGAGCTACTGCCCCATCAGATGTCAGGATAGGGATGGAGACATGCCCTTCTCCCCTAACCTGCCATCTGATAGGGTAAAGGGATGAAGATTGACAAGCCCCACCGAAGCCTCATTTGCAGGCATGCTGCACTGCCCGAGGCAAGCGCTTCAGGTCTACTATTGAGTGTGAATGTGTGAGGTGGGCTGAAGAAGCCACCGCCTGACACATGTGCAATTTGAAAAGGACAGTGGAGCCCCCTGTGCTGCTGCCATGATGTTGCATTTTAATTTGAAAACAGACACTCGGTTTCCTGTTTAAGTGTAACATCATGTCAGCAGGTAATTCGAGATGAGGCAGGCCGGGCCATTTGTTGCTGGTTCGTCGCCCCTGCACCCCTTATGGGTGAACCGCCACTGGCTCTCATCTCTCTTATAGCAGGCACCCATGTGCATCTGTTCTTGTTAATGATAACATTTCTCCCTATTTTCCTCTTCAATAAGGTGTTAGGCAAGGTGGCCTCTTTCCCTCTTTAATACTTGTTCTGGCACTTGAACCTTTCCTATCCCGTATTCGTCTTAACTCTTCTATATCCGGTTTTACCTATGTTGATCAACATCTAAAATTAGCAGCTTATGCTGATGACTTTCTTCTCTTTGTTTCCTCTCCAGAAACCTCTTTACCTGCCTTGATTAATGAAATAGCCCTCTTTTCTGATATTTCTGGGTATAAGATCAAAGATAAACCAGATATTCTGCCACTCAACAAATATACTTTAAAACAGCCATTTATGATTACTGGGTTTCAATGGGCTACTTCCTCTAAAATTAAATATTTGGGTATTTGGTTCACAAATTCGATCTCAGATCATCATTAATTTTAAGAAACTCTTTACTAAAAGTTGATTCCATCATTTCTTCCTGGAACCCCTTATTTCTCTCTTGGTGGGGTCGCTTAGATTCCATTAAGATGATGATCTCTCCTCTCTTGCTCTATATTATATCCTTGCTACCAGTTCATATTCCTAAGACATTGTTCAAAACAATAAATTCTATGCTTATCAAATTTCTCTGGGACAGGAAGAAATCAAGAATATCTCTTTCTCTCTTCAAAAATCTAAGTTAGAGGGCAGAGTTAACGTTGCAGATTTTTATCAATATCATAGAGCATTTGGTATGCAACAAGAATCCTTCTGTATTTTAGACTCACTTTCACCCTTGTCTCCTTTATGGATGACTGTAGAAACAGCTCTTTTACACCCCTTCACCCCAAAACAAATCTAAATCTCCTCTTCTTACTTCTCCTACTTTTCCTCATACTATTTCTCTGTATAAATCTACATTAACTCAGACTATTTTAACTCCTTCCCTCTTTTTTGCTATGAAACTGTGGTATAACACTTTTATCAAAATAAATAATAGACCAATACATGGGGCTTCATGGCAAGAGAAGGATATCATTCAGGTTGGACAATGATTTGAAGACGGTGCTCCTGCCTCGTTCCCCCACTTTAAATACATTTTCAACTGTCCTCAATCTTTTCATACTCATTTTTTACTACTCATCAATGTAGTCCTTGATACTTATTTCTCTATACAACAAACTCCTACTTCTATCCCCCTCTCTCCTCTGACTTAACAAATTGATAAAATATGTTCCTCGAGTCCCCTCTATTTATAAACCAAGTCCAATACAGAACTTTTATGGGTAAAAGATCTTGGCGTTAATTGGACTGTATCCTTTGGGAATAAGATTTGCTTGTGTCTTTATAAAATATCCAGATCCACCAGTGTTACACAGTCCTTGTTTTTTCTTTATCATAGATTATATTTTACTCCCACACATTGTGCCAGATTTTCTCCAGACACCTCTTCTAACTGTTGGTCATGGGAGTCTTCTAATGGTGATCTTATGCATATGTTATTTAGTTGTCCTAATACACCTTTCTTTTGACATAAGGTCTGGCACCAAATAACATAGATTTTTCACTCACAACAATCTTTTAATATAGAATATCTTTTTTGGGGGGTATTCTATCTACTCATTTGATCTCATCTTTTCATAGGAATACATTGCTTGATATCTACTGGAGGGAGGTTAGCATTGGAGGTGGTAAACTATATTTAGATTTTGTAGACCTACGTACTGCATTTGATTTGGTCCCGCAAGTAAAACTGTGGAAAGTGTTGCCGAAATAGGGTTGCCACCCAATTTACTAGAAATTTTAATTCCGCTGCACTCCTAAAACACGGCACAAGTTAGGTGGGGGGATAACAACCAGCTCACAAAGCAATTTTTTGTTAATCGTGGAGTGAGACAAGGGTGCGTTTTAGAGCCCATACTATTTTCCCTTTTTATAAATGGGGTGGTTGACTATTTAGACAAGGATGGATGTGATGCCCCAAAGGTGGGTAAGAGAAGAGTACCAGCCCTACTCTTCACGGACGATACTTTATTATTCTCTAAATCCCCCCCTTGGTCTGCAAAAATTGCTGAATAATTTTACTGACTTTTGCAAGGAGCATGGCCTGGTTTTAAATGAGGCAAAAACTAAATATATGATCTTTTCGAAGGGAAACCCTAGGCAACCCAAACGGCAAATGTTTGTGGGAGTTACCCCCTTGAACAAGTCTTTGCATTCGACTACTTGGGTATTCATTTATCCTCAAACCTAACTTGGGCACCACAAATTGAAAAGACTCCACTACTATTAATCCAACAAACTGCCCACCTAGCCAAAATACACAATAGAACAGTGTCTAGGAGAGTGGCCCCAGCTCTAGAAATTTTTAACACCCCAATACTGGGAGGAACTCTCTACGGGGCCAAATTTTGGGGCACTGGAAATAAAAGCTCCCTTACCTCGGTAGAAAACAGGTTTATTTGATCAATGTTAAATCTTCCCATTCGTACTCCCCTGGCTCCCATGTTTTTAGATTTGGGTCAAAAAACACTATTGCAGGAGATGGGTTATAAGCAGTTAATGTTTTGGCACCGCTTGTGGTCGGTAAACGAGCTTACCCCATATAGAGCAGAGATGATAGAACTCCTAAAGCGATCTCAGGCGAATTCTATCCCATGGTTCATTTACTTGAAGAATTTATTGAAGAGCATTGGAATGGAGGAATATTGGACTACCCCAGAAAACGTGACCCTTATTCCAAAATGTAGTCTTGAAAACAATATAGTGGGATACGATTATGGAGAAGGAGGCGGCCAAATGGGTGGGCACTTTGACCCAAGATTTTATTCATTTTAAATTTGCCCCTTTTGACGAGGAAACCATTGATGAAATTGTACCACTGCTGGCACGGATATTATTGATCCAATAACTTTTTAAACTTTACCAACCAAAGTATTTTGTAAAAAGTGGTGTAGTAATGCCTTCACAGACGATGAGTGTCCTGCATGCAATGCTTGCCCAGAGTAAATTGTCCACTTGTTATTCTTTTGCCCTTGTTATAAAAATCTGCAGGCAAAGTGGATTGTGCCTCTGTGTAGATTTGTAGGACCTGGGCATTATTTGGAGGTCTTGAGAATCTTAGCCACTGACACGAGTAGGATGGTGGTATTTGGGCTGGCCAGATTCTGGCATGCATTATGGATCAAACGTTTCAAATGTTTTACATTGTTTCCTAAATGCCTGTATGGGGCAATTTTTATTGATTTTAACTCTCTATTGTTTTTATCCATGCAGTACTCTGTATTTTGTATACTATTTTTCATGTTTGTATTTTTTTTTTTTACATTTAATGGCACATTGCACTTTATAAGATCCTTGTGATCGAAAATAAAGTATTTTGATGATGATGATATGTTATTGGCATTGGCATTCCAACAAATTGCATTTATTTGGGAATCCTCATCTAAGCTAATGTTAGAAATGGGGGTCTCTTGTTGGCAGAGGTAGGTACCTTGGACCAAATAGGGATCCTTGCTTCTAGTCAGGGTAAGGGGGATACACACTTTAGATAACCGCTGCTCAACCCCTTGGTAGCTTGGCACGAGCAGACAGGCTTATCCCAAAGGCAATGTGTACAGTATTTGTACCAACACTCACAGTAACACAGTGAAAACACCACAAATGAACACCATATTAGTTTAGAAAAATAAAATATCTTTATCTAAACTAAACAAGACCAAAACGACTAAAATCCAACATACTGATACTCAGTAAAATGTCTTTAAAAAGGATGTTGCAAAAATAAGCTTGTTGAAATCAAATAGCACCAACTGGGGCTATCGCGACGTCAGGACAGCACAAAATCCAAAGTACTTCGCCTCCCGCGAGGGTCGCGGCATCGGGCACGGAGTCACACAGACCCCCAAACAACAGTACCTGGGAAAAAGGAAGTCGGTGACGATGCACGGCGTCGAAGATGGCCGATGTCAGCTCTGGTGATGATGCAACGTCGGCAAGTTTCTCAAGTCACCCTTGGCGGTTATCGGAGCCGCGATAATATGATGCGAGCGCTGGCGTCGGTCGCGGCCGATCACTGCCGGCATCGGCGGGCAGCGGAGCTGCGGAACAGGCCGGGCGCTGCGTCGTTTGCTTCGCAAACCTGCTCCCCGGGCCTCGGTGCAGGTCGGCAGCAGCGGCGTCAACGACGTCGGAAACAGGATTTCTTCTTTCTCTTTAGTTTCTTCCAGCTCCCAACAGCGAGTGCCTCACACACAGTTACAGTCACCTCCTGGCAGGCTAGAACTCCCAGGAAGGTAGTTCAGGGAAGCTGGGGGTGAAGTCCTTTTGGCCCTCGGACTTCAGAAACAGGAGGCCAGCTCTTCTCAGGTCCTTGAAGACTTTTCTTCAGATGGACACAGTACACAGCAAAGTCCTTCTTCAAGCAGGGGACACAGCACACAGCAAAATCCCTTGGTCCTCTCCTGAGTAGAATCAGCAAATTGCAGGCCAACCCCAGACACACAGCAAGGGCAGTACTTCTCCTCAGTCTCTTAGGCTGATCTTCTTTGGCAGGGATTCCTCTTGATCACGAAGTAGTCTTGGAAACTTTTATATCCCTGTGTTTCCGCAACAGGAGGCCAGCTCTTCGAGACACAGCACACAGCAAAGTCCTTTTTTCAAGCAGGGGACACAGCACACAGCAAAGTCCTTCTCCTTCCTTTGGCAGAAATAGCAAATGCAGGCCAACCCCAGACACACAGCAAGGGCAGGTCTTCTCCTTCATCTCTTCGGCTTTTCTCCTCAGCAAAGGTCCCTCCTTGATTACAAAGTAGTCTAAAGTTCAGGGGTTTCAGCTCTCATATTTATACCCCAAAAGTCTTTGTTCTCTATGTGTGAGGGGTCCTGGATCCAGTCCAAACCAGTTCTGGGGGCACTCTGCCAGTGCCCATCTTCTTCCTTTGTGAGTGTGGGTCAGGGCCATCAGACATACCGCAGGAGGTGGAGCCAGCATTGTGGAAGGCGGGCACAGCCGTATTCAGGCCCAGGTGCTACTCCTCCCACCACTCCAAATGCAGATCGGTCTATTCAGCCTAGTGCTGACTCACCCAGACTCCCAGAGCCACCCCAGCCCCTGTCACTCTCATACCAGATAGTCAATCCACAAACTGGCAGAGGCACACAGGAAGGTTGAACAAGAAAATTGCCACTTTCTAAAAGTGCTATTTTCAAACACAGAATTTAAAAACCATCCCTCTTAAAAGATGTGTTATTAAATTCTGAGTTCAGGGATATCTGACTCCAATTTTCCATCTTACTCCTTATGGGAAGATATGCAGGTAAACATGTTACACAGCATTCCCCATTCTGTCCTATAGGCAAGATAGCCTTTCAATAGTGAAAAATGAAATTGGCAGTATTTCACTATCAGGACGTTACCCACCCTAGTACATGTCCTACCTTTCACATACACTGCACCCTGCCTAAGGGGGTATCTTGGGCCTGCCATAGGGGTGTCAAATGAGTAAGAAAAGGGAAGGGTCAGGCCTGGCAAGTGGGTACACTGGCCAGGTCAACATGGCAGTTAAACTGCGCACAGGCACCGCAGTGAGAGGCCTGAGACATCTTTGCAGGGCTACTCATGTGGGTGGCACAATCAGTGCTGCAAGCCCACTAGTAGCATTTGAATTACCAGCCCTGGCACACTCAGTGCACTTTACTAGGGACCTACTGGTTAAACAAATATGCCAATCATGGATAACCAATAACAATAGTAATTTACACAGAGAGCATATGCACTTTAGCACTGATCAGCAGTGGTAAAGTGCCCAGAGTCCTATAGCCAACAACCACAGGTCAGGAAAAAGAAAAGAGGAAGAAGCAGAAAGTTTGGGGAAAACCCTGCAAAAAGGGCCATTTCCAACAGCTATCATAGAATATTTGGTGGGACTATGTTTGTTCACATCATAAGTTAGATACTGCATATTCCTCTCGGTGTTTACCTACTCAAAATGTCCAGTTATTAGGGTTGCCTTTGACCACGTTTCTCAATCAAGTTGCTCAATGTGTTTCACCGACTAATTATACAATGTCTGAAACCTTTCACCCTCTATTAAGTTGTTATTCAAGTTTTTATTGAGCATTTCTTACTTCATTCATTTACAGCTCAGCTTATACAATGTAGTCTTCGTAATATATTAAACTTACAGTATAAGCACAAGTCAATCACTGTGTCTAAACATATTCCCTCGCCATGAGAAACAATGAGGTCACATTATATTACTAAATCTACCCTACTGTTATAAAGGTTCCATTTGTTACTCGGTATAACTCTTCATTCGTTAGCACCTTGTTCCCACTAACATGCCTTCTTGTTCTAAGAGATACAGCTAATTAACCAACTCCCATTCCTCACCCCTTCCTCCCCCTAGGCGTGCCTGGGTGTAATGGATTTCCATTAAAGTTACCGTACCCAGGTTCGCACCGTGGTTTTTGGGCTCTTTTTCTCCTGTTAGGCAAGGTGAGAAGAAGTATTGTTGATTACCCTTGGCCTATCTCCTCAATAGTCTCGACCCGGGCACCCTCGTCCTCCTCGTTAGATGGATGTTTTAGTAGCATCACTAATGCTTCCCACGCTCTTACTGTTTCCAGTGAACCCCTTCCTCGTTTGGCTTCTCTCAATCTTACTTCTTCCGCATATGTTGCCCAGCTTATAAATTCCTTTTTCCATCACTTCAACTCGGGACCACCTTCGGATTTCCAGTGTCTAGTGATCTCTCTTTTGGGCATCAGGAGTCCCAAGTCTTGGAACTTGCTTGTGACTAACTTTGGATGTGTGTGGGAACCAGTGTAAAAGACAGTAACCAGGGGCAGCTTGTACTTCTTTCTCAGTTATTTCCGCTATTGTTTCTGTCACCACCCTCCAGTAGGTCCCTATCCTCGGACAATTCCAGAACATGTACAGGTTTGCTGCATCTACCTCCCCACATCTTGGGCATTGGGCTGCTCGCACCCCAAATAATTTGTTGATGCGTGCTGGAGTGAGGTAGGCTCTATGTAATACATAAAAATTGAATAATTGGAACCTGGCACTCCTGGTGATTTTTGTTGTTCTCTCCAATAATGTGCCCCATGTTCTCTCCTCAATAGCTGTTCCCACGTCCTCTTCCCAGCTTTCTTGTAGTCGGGTGAAAGCAGGCAATGTTTAATTTCTGAGGCGTCGGTAGAGACTGGTTACCACTTTGAAGGTCCCGGAGGCTGACACCACATATTGGCACCCTCCTGATGTCGGAGTTTCCGAGAATCCCTCTCCCCAGTGTTTTTGTATTGCTTTCATGAGGGCAGTATAGAGTAAAAAAATGGCTGTTATTCAGGTTAACTTGTTAACACTTTTTTCTATCCTTAGGCAATTGGTGAGGACATAATTTCCTATTATTTTTAATCACTGTTAATATTATGTGTTATTATCCTTTTACTGTATAAATGATGCCTTTCCTATATGACTTTCTTTTTCCCCTCCTCCCTTTTAATTAAAAAAAATCTAAAGACTTAAGTGATTTATTATGGCCTCTTATATTGTGATAGTCACTCTTTTGCTGAAATACTTTGTTGTATTTTGAGTTTTTGAATAGTCTTTTCAACATCGAAAGGGAACGGTATGCTGACAATTCTTCAGAAGGTTTTCCCAGTTTGAGTAATGTGACCACTAGTCCTTACCGAGTTGTGGTGGGGAGTGTCCTGCATTCAAAGGCCTTGTTATAGAGCATAGTCAGCCTGGATGCTAATTGGTCTGCAGACGTTACATCAAATTCCAGTTGAAGACCATCAGCCCCCAGGATCTTCCCTATGGCTAATAAGGAAATTGTTTCCTTTGCTTCATGCGCGGGAATAGGACGTCCTAGTTCTGTTCTATATTGGGCCGTTAGCCTTGGTAGGGTAATACCTAGAAGATAGTTGTCTATGCTATAGTCAAGGTCCTTTCCTTTAAGGGTCTTGATCTCTTTACAATAAATTGAGGACGGCTTTATTAATCATTTATTGTGACTGCTGCATTATCCTGGCAAGATTTGCAAACTTAGAGTGAAACCCTTTCTTTCTGGATTAGCCAGCCAGGTCAATAATCTCCCTGTCCTGTCACCCTTTGGGTGGTGGCGGGTTAAATATGGTGCGTGGCCTAAGCAGCGTTGCCGCGCGACCAGAGAAGCATGTTCCTCTTTGGCCATTTTCAATGTTTCATAAATAGTGTCATCCTCCACTGCTCTGTTTTCCAGGTCCTGACTCACCGAAATGGGGGGTTTCTAGCATTTCCCTTTGGAGTTTCCACGTCAGGATAGGAGCTCTAGTTCTGCTCTAAGATGCATGTAGCACTAATGGGTTATGGTCTGATATCTTTCAACCCAAGTACTCAGCCTTGCTCACTGCTAATAAAGCATTAGCATACCCAATAAAACGATCCAAGAGGACATGTACGTCTGCCGAATAGTAAGAGTACTCTCGGAGGGTCGGATGTGTACAATGCCATATATCCTGACGGGACCAATGCTGTAACCTCGCTAAGGGCCTTAGCTGTAGCATACGCTGGAGTTTTCAGGAGCGGGGATGAGATCTACATAATTGGATGTTTAATTGAAGTCTCCACCTATGATAATTAGGCAGTCCAGCCAGCTCACTAGTAAAAGTGATAAGGAGGAGTACAAAATATGCCTGGCCTTTGTAGGGGTGTAAATACTACTGAACATCACCACCCTATCATCTAGCTTGCACTTCACAAAAACGTGTCTGCCATTGTCACTTACCACTTAGTGACGGATCTCAAATGGGACTCCCAGGCTAACCCATATGAGTGCCCCTTCAGCATTCGATAAACAACGAGTGTAGGTCACTTGCCCTCTACACTTAGTGTGAGGCTTAAGTTCCTCCCATTGCGTCAGGTGGGTTTCATGAAGCATTTCCACATACCCCTCTGCATCATAGATATGAATCAACTTTGCATACTTTAGTAGTAGTAGACACCCCTACTATTCCAATTGAAAAATCTAACCGTGTTCAACCCCCATTTAGCAGCTAAATAAAGGAAGTGCATGGCTATATGGGAAACCTCCGCTTAGGTTGTAAGGTCTAGAATAAATCTGAGGAACTCTACCCGTTGATAAGTCAACCTGCCTGTCACGCTTGCCGATTCCAGTCCCCGGATGAATGCGCTCCCTGTCCAAGATGGCCGCTCACGAATGCGCAGGTGCAACACGGTCAGGCGAGTTGAAAAGCCTGACTTCCAGTTTGCTCGGAGCTTCGCGTTCCAGTGTGGCTCCTCAGGCTGTTGCGACACTTACCCTCAACGTTCTGTGTTCCTGGACTACCTCGGTAGTCAATCTGATCCCGTGTCCTTTGCCCCACCACTTAAAGAGGATTCCGCGGTTGCTTCATTTCACCGCCAGCCTCTTTGTCAGAGCTCTGACACCCGAGCTTGTTTTCCTCCCGCTCGGGGGCTCATTTTGATTCGCGCCGCTTGGCGCTTTGTTCCTGTGCTCCTTCGAGCATCAGCAGCAGGTAGCGGTGTGCTCCGCCCACCTTACCGGACCTTGTCTCGTGGGCCGGCCGGGTTTAACCGCTCCTGCTCCCGTTTCCTTTGGGACCATTACTCCCTTCTATTCCACTCGTCCTTCCCAGTTCCCTTCCACTTCTGCCCAATCCTCCAGAGACCCGCTTTCCTTCGTTCACTCACGTGGAGTGCTGGACAAATTCGATTCTTCGCTGCATCTGGCAGTAACGTTCCTGACTCCATCCAAGGCTCCGCTACTTCACATCCCAAGGTACTGTGCCGGGAGAGCGCGGTGGGGAGAGTTATCAGTTCCAACATAAAGAGCACTTCTCATCCCTATCTTGTTCTCTTTATGGTTCCTTAGATGCAAACAAAAGGTGTGTCTCACATGGTACCAGGGTCAGTTCCGGTAGACTCCTTAGGATTGCCCTTACAACCATCCCGGTTCCACCACTAGGTAGGAGAGCCTCCTTTTGGTTAGTAAGGACAGGTGGGAGGGGGCTTTTAGGCACATTCACATCACTTCCCTCCATTATCCCATGTTCTTTGTGCCTTTTCAGAATTCCGCTTTCTAAGGACCACAGTGAAGGTGAAGACGGCAGTTCTCTGGATGCTACCCGCCTTTCCTTGTTTTGTCTCCCCTCTTTCCCTTCTTACCTGTGTACTCTAGGGATTGATAGCTACACAGTGTGAGAGGGGACGGTTGGGAATTAGCATCAGCATCTAGCAACAGCAGCGTGGGGACTCGGTGGCGCTCCTGCAGAATCACATCCGGTAAGATCCTGACACTGCCTCTCCCTGAAGGCAGAGAGCCCAACTACCCCCACCCAAAGCAATAACAAAGAGAACTGAATTTGAACACGAAAAACTGTTTACATCTGATGCACAAATACCTCTGTAGACGGTTGTTGGGCTGTTGTTCAAAAGAAGGGAAGTTATGTGGCCGGTCTTGAGAGTCCACGAGCGGAGCCAAGGTGAGTGAGGTTCTCCCTGGTGGCAAAGTTCCCCAGGGCCCATCCTTTATCAGTTGGAGCATCTGGAGGAGTAAAAGAGTTATATATGAGTGATAATTAGCAGTCATCTTGATGAAAGTGATAACAGCATCTGGGTTCCGCCGCTCTTATAGGAGTTAATCAGCCATTTGTGGTAAATCAAGCATAGAATAGTCCCGCACAAACCGCGCATAAGGACTGAATCTGACTCAGCTCCCTTAGTCAACCACTTTATCAGCAAAGGACACACAGAGAATGACTTTAAATGGACAATCCTGAGCTTAATGAAGCCCAATCCAAGAGGTGGCGATTTGGATGCAAGTTTAATGCAACAAGAAGCATACTTAATTTTGAAATGTAATACGGTGTTTTGGGGCCTCAACGAAATGTCTGAGCTAAACAGACTATAAATAAAGTGGATTTCTATTCATCAAGACATAGATGCTGCAATCCTTTGTAATTTGTTTCAACAAACACCTGGTCTGTCCAGTTCACTAACTTAGCTACTACAAATACCAGCATGCAATGGGTGGCCCATGCTGTGCTCCATTACAATGCCTTGAATAAATAATTCATTCGACAAGCAAGTAGTTCAGCCTGTACTCTGGTGAGAGCCAGGATTGCTGCCACGAGCTTTCAGAACAAACTGCAAATGAGTAAGCTCCCCTTTTAAATGTGTAAATCTTTGCATTCTCATGAAGGGTTTTATTTATCTTATTAAGGGATGTGTTTGTAATTGAAAGGCAACTGGCTGTAACATTCAGAAGTTAAATGTAGCCGCTCTGTTTCCACTCGCCATTTGCAACATTGTTGCATGTTAGAGTTGACATGCCCTGTGAGGCCCCAGTTGATTAATCAGAGGTATTCCAGGCACAGGCAGCCACAATGTTTCACCTCCAGTGCCTCCTGCTGGGATGGAAGAGTTTGAATTCAGAACTCCATTTAAAAAGAGAAGAGTGAAAAGTTTTATTCTTGTTGATTGTGCAGCAGTGAAGAGTCTTCAATATGGCAAGACCCCAGGTACTGATGGCCTTCCTGTCGAATATTACAAGGAATTTATAGATATCATTACACTGCACCTTTTAGCTACGCATGAAGATCAGGATCCGGACGATGACCCATGATTTTAAACCAGGAGCGAAAGAGAATCGAGGAGGGTCTCTCTGAGGCGGCCATCTTGAGGTCAGGTAAGGGGAATGAGACCTTGAAGTTTGAATTCGGTCAGTCCCCATTATTCTCAATAGCCCAGAAGGAAAAGTGGGTGTAAGTTAAGCAATGGATCAGCAAGTGGACAGAGCCAGGGTCTGAATGACATCAGGGGGGCGCGTGATGTCAAGAATTTCCGCCCGTGGAAGAGACAGCCGCCATTAGCGGTTCAGGCAGGATGCCTCCAGTGTCTTTCTTGCCTTGAAATGGAAACCCTCCGAGGTGCTTGCGTTGACCTAGCCATTTTGACTGATGCCCGGTGGAGCTACCTCTCGAGCTAAAGGGGAGATGGACTATGGATTCTCTCCTTGAGCATCACCTACCCTTGCGTCTCTCCAGACCTTGTCTCCCTTCTCCCCTTTCTCCCTATCCCCTACCCGTCTCCGCTCTACTCTTCTCTTTCCAGCTATTGACCTTTGCCCTCACCTGTCCTTGCCCATAATCCCCCACCCTGTTTATCCACTGGACTTACTTCTGCGAACGTTCCCTCGTCAGTTGAGACCCAGCTATTTGACCGAAGCCCGATGGAGCTACCTGGTTTAGCTACAGGGGAGACGGGCAGTGGATTTCCTCCTCAGACGTCACCTACCCAGTCGGTCTTTGGACAGACTTTCTTTCATCTCTCCTGTCATCTCTTCCCACCTCCTCCCTCCTCACTCTTCCCCTTTCCCCTTTCCCCCCTCCACTCTTTGTCTCACCTTCCTTTCCTCCCTCAATGTGTTGCTTTTTTTTGATGTAATGTGTAATTGTTATCATTTTCTGTAACATTGTTTAACCTAATGTAAAGCGCTCTGATACCTACTGGTCTAGCCAGCGCTATATAAAACTCAATAAATAAATAAATAAACCAGGCAAAAAGGGAGTACTCCCACCCACAGTAAAGGAAACTCAGTTAATCACGCAAATAACGGAAAACTATGAATATGATACCTTTGTATATTAGCTATTACAGCCCTGAAGAAGTCCCAAGGATGTGGAATGAAACAAGTTGGCGGTTTATGTTTCTAAACCTCCAGATGTTGAAATAGAAAGGAAATTAAATAAAGGATTTTTCATTACAGTGGGAGGCTAGATTATCATTGAAAGTATCAATAATGAGAATGCAAAGGACAATATTCTTAGAATGCAAAATGATTTAATATTCTATTGATATTTTCTCCACATTTACTGTTCCCAGACTGTAATATGTAGCAGGATCAGCTGAAGCTGGTAGAAATGCAATTGCAGAAATGTACAATATTATGGGAAAGGCATATGGGTGCAATGACAATTGCCATAGTTGTAAATGATAAATTGTTCAGTAAATACTAATCTTGTGTTGATGAAAGGAGTTCCGGGAGGGTGTCGCCCTTACCTCAGTCAGTCCACATAAAAGACAGAGGAGCCTTTTTTGTGTCTGGCCCTTAAAACTATCAATACAACCACGAAGGCAGTTTGTGATATGGTTTCTTCTTAGTCTAAAGGTGTCTGGAGGTCTTGAAAAGCACTAAGTGAAAATCCCTGAAGAAAGCACAACAAAGAAATGTCTGGGGCCAGTTGACTCTGGGAATTTTTCAAGAAGCCCTTTCACATGCATAGGTATGAAATTAAGAAAAAGATAGATAGTTTGAAGGTAATTCTGAAACTCCTAGTAATTGCTCTCACTCTTTAACATGGAGGATTCAGAATCACGCGCAATACCGGAAAGGCTGGCAAGGCCTAGGAAGAAAGATACAGTCACTTTCTCAAAAGAGGCCTTGCGTTCTCAAAGAAATCCCTGCCCCATCCTGTGTGTCACTGCCCGTTCTAGCCCAATTCCTACTCACTCTTGAGACTAAGAATATCAAAATCAACCTAAAGGTAAGTTTTCCATACTCAGGCATCCTGTTAATCATTCTCTGTTGGTTGAAAAACAGATTTCAGAGCCTCTAAAATGCTTTGAGGGAATACAGTACATGCCAGTCCAAGCTCCAAGCAAGAGGATCTCACAGATAAAAGGTGCTGTTATATTAAATGTTCAGCTAAGCAGAAAGGAACATTCAGTTTGGAGTATTCTGATTACCTGATGATACAAAGTCCTGCCTCCGACCTATATAGCACTAACCATCTCAAACCAGCCCTAAATTTCTTTTTATAGGTGATTAGTTGGAGAAGGGCATAGATGTATGAAGAAAGCTGATGTTGGAATCCCATCTGGATTTTCCGCAAGAGAAGGCTATGATGCAGGGTCCCAACCTCCCTAGCGCCCGAGATGACCCAACAGTGGTCAAACTCAACCCCGACCAACGGGGAAGAGGGAAAGGGAAAAGAAAACAGAACGCACACCAATGACTGTGCTGCAGGAGATGTGGCTATTGGGACCCGTTTAAGACTCTCCCTGTTACAAAAGAATTGGAAAGTGCATCACAGAAAATATCTATAGCGTGTCTCTAATACTTTCTATAAGGTATACATAGCTAATAATAACCCAATACCTGTATGAATCCCCTCTTCCTTAATAATGTAGACATAACAAGGTCAACTGTTAATACCACGTATCTAAAAAGAGATACTGATGTGTAGTTGTCAGATATCACAAAGAAATTTCCTGAGTTATTAAGTGGTCATCAATGATAGTATACCTCATGCATTAATTTTTTCTTCATAGAAATAAGCACAAAATGGCTAGAAAATCAAAATACACAAAGAGAGAAATATATATGTTCAGTGCATTACTTCATGCACCTAATATTCAGCCATCTCAGTAATATCAAAACACAAAAGGGCAACAAAAATCAATCCTTGAATAAAAAACATATATTCATTCTAACAGTTCAATGTGGTAATATGTAAAGACCCAAACCAGTATAGTCAGTAATACATTTTGCTTCTCTCTTTTTTCCTCTAGATAAGAGAAACCCTATGTATCCTCCTGGACATACAGAAGCAGTGCAGAGGAGCTCAGAGTCAGATAAGTACAACTTTTTAAGGCAGTCTTTGACATTCATGCGATGTGCGCTAGCCCGTTACCCAGGCAAGGTTAGAAGCACCTTGATTCTTTGTTTATCTTTCTTTTTCTTTTCAGGAATGTCTGCAGAAATGTTCTCAGGGTTTGTGGAGAATGCAAGTATATCCACGCTTAGGAAGCGGCCACTGAAGCGTTACGATGGAATCCTGGCCTGATGAGAAGAGCTTCAGACCTTTCCATAATACAGAAACTGCCCAACTAGCAGTAGTAGATTCAATCAGATTATCTCTGGATGCCGGCACCCCAGCAATGCTGGTTCTTCTTGACCGGTTAGCGGCATTTGATACGGTCTCACATCCCATCTTGATTCAACGTCTCTACAAGATAGATTTCCATGGAACTGCCCTTGTTGGGTTCAAAGGCTCTCTCATTTGCAGGAGCCAAATGGTTTCCATTGGCACCTTTGAATCCAAGATCCTTTCCCTGGACAAGGGGGTTCTCCAGGGCTCTTCCTTAAGCCCCACGCTCTTTAACATCTATGTAGCACCCCTTGCCCAGATAGTTACGTCCTGTGGTTTTGAATTTCTTTCCTATGCAGACGATACCCAATAAGTCATCCCCTCCGCACCCGACATTGAAAACTTCAAACATAGATTAGTCTGCATGCGGAAAATTGCCTCCTCAAAGTCCCTTAATTGTATTTAGCTAAACGGAGACAAAACAGAGCTCCTTCTGTTTGGCAAAAGCTCAGCTTCACTGGTCTGAGGAATGGTGGCCCTCTGAGCTTGGCCCAGTGCCGTGTCTTTGTAAATTGGCTAGAAATTTAGATGTCCTTCTGGATGACAACGTATCCAGAAAGGATCAAGTTGTATCCACATGTGGCACCTGTTTCAGAACAATGCACCTTCTTAGGATAATTTTTCAGTGGTTTCCATTGAGCTCAAGGCAAACCCTCGCTCAAGCATTAATAAGCAGTCACCTTGACTGCAGAAATGCTTTTATACTATCATCCAGTGAATCTCTTCTCTCCATATTGCAGGTCATCCAAAACACTGCAGCGCGCCTAGTCAATAAAGTGCCGCCACCGTTCATGCACTGATTTCTCAGGCTTTTAAAAAAACATCTTAAAACCTGGTTAATTTGATCTGCTGACAATCCATCCGACTACTGTTACAAGCGCTGTGATGCCCCTTCCGGTGTGAGTCGCCGGCGCTATATCAAGCTCCGATTAACATAACAATTAGACTGCAAAGATCATTATGCTGTATCTTTACAAGACTATGCATTAGTAATTCTTACAGACAGAATTAAGTGTGGTCCAGGTAGCCCAACTATAAACGCCACAGATTTGGGATTTTCTGTGGTGTACAAGCACGAAGTCTTACCGACGGTTACATTTGACTAATGGCATAGGTCCTATATATCCAAGAAATTATTTAACACCCACATGTAGCTTTACCTGCTGGTTTCCTGGGGCAAGGACACAGAAGGTTGGTTCAAAATTCGGACATAACTTGTATCCTTATAAAGTTATAGATGCCTGTAAATATCCTAGGAGCAACGAGGCCTGGGCTGGAATATCTGAACAATATTTTATTGGTGAAAGCGAAATTTGATAAGATATTTGAAATTATTACAAAACCCTTGCTAAGGAAAGCTCAGTACCATTGGAAAGCTCAGTACCATTAGACAGCCTACCTTTCTAAGACTTCTTGCATGGTAGCACGTGGTGCCTTTGTCAGTGTGGAAATGACACAGAAAGAGAGGCTTTACCCATAGAAAGGAGTTAGCCCAATAAACAAAAGACATGGCAACAGAAAATATGGTTTTTCAGTATTAAAAACAAACCCATAAAAAGGTAGCCAAGTGGTGCCTAGATAAATAGATGAAAAATAGCATTAGAAGCGAAGTCTATTTTTTGTTAAAAAAAGTGTCAGACTCTCCTACCTTAAACAACCACCCAGAATTCACAAAATCAGCAAAACTATCTACCGCGAGAGGGACTATTAAGTATAAATCAGCTTTAAGCTATTTAGTGGAGCCGCCCGACATAGCTCTCCTTCATCCAAGGTGCTGTGTTGGGTGCATTTATCACATCTTAGATTCTGGAGGCACCTACCCTTTGCCAGTCCAAAGACCAAACTGATCATCCCTAAAATGCTATAGCTTTCCAAAAGACACCTCACCACTGACTTAAAAAATATCCCTTCAATAACATGTTCTCTGTCGTCCGAGAAAGATGGAGCCAGATTGAATGCTGCTTGCTTGTTAAAGATACAACACCTAAACCTTAAACCTAGCGCCCCCAAGAAACAATCTGTTCTTATGTCCCCAAAGTAAACTCAGCTACACCTACCAGACAAGTCAACATTACCACAATAATCTGCTCCTGAAAAGTCCTCGAAAATTCACCATAACCAGAGTCTGGTAATACCAGATGCATAGGTCTAGGGCAAAACACACTGGCTACCATTTAACCAGTCTAAAGTGCCCCCACTCCGGATGCTGTATAATTTCTGGTCCTCCTAATAAGCCAGCAGCAGTCCGCACAAACATCATTGACAGTGTTCATCTTTCTACAAGCCAACGGCAAAATAGGTGGCATTCGGGCTTCTTCATTATCTAAGATCAATAGTAATCCAGATAGTTGATCTTGCATATTCTTATCGTTAATGGGAGCCAGGTGTCTGGATCATTCTTTGAACAGCACGCCCGCAGACAGGCAGATGAGATATTCCATGGTGTGCATCAAAGTATGTGCATTTAAATAAATGCTTGTAAACATCGGACTGTGCATTTGCAGAGATTGGTGCATGTGCACTATCACAGGTCATGCCGTACGTTTGCAAACATTGAAGGAAACACCCAACGGAGGTTGGTGGGGGCTTAGCACGTGCTATGGCAGTCCTGAATGTCAGATCCCCCAATGCAGGCAATACCACAGAGACATAAGGAGCTTTGCTTTGCACCGAAACACTTTATACTATTTATGCTATTCTGCCTGTTCGCAAACCCTATACGAACAACAAACGCAAGAGACAAAACCCTGTACAAACAACAAACACAAGCGACAAATCCATGGATGAACAACAAACACAAGAGACAAAACACACACTGAGGTCACCATTGGTAAAGCCTACCTCTTGGCAGACCATAATCACATGCCTCCCGACACACACAATACCATACTGGGTTATGTGGAGTTTCACTTTGCACTATTTTCTGTGTTCACAAACAAAGGACAAACAACACAGCTATGGTGATACATAACACATACCCAGTGGTGGCGCTTCGAGGGTGTGCTGCGGGGTGGGGAGGGGCATGGTGGAGGGGTAGTGGTGTCTGACATACGACGGACAGGAATAAGGTAAGTAATGAAATAAATAAAACTATTTACCTTGCGCACGCTGCATCGCAGAGTTGGCAATGCAGCGCGCGCGAGGTAAATAGTTTTATTTATTTAATTACTTCCCTTACTCCTGTCCGTCGTATGTCGGACTCCACTACCCCCCCCCCCCACTCTGCCCCTCAGCACTTCAGTATAGTAAGCATCATGTTGTTTAAATACCAATACTTTAAAGTCTGCACATAGGTAGATACTAATGGTAATAACATATTAAAATAACAAACATGTTACACAATGGAAACCTTTGACAGTTTAACTGCTAAAAAACATGTCAATGGGAATTGACTAGAAATAGAAAACTCAAGTCAGCACTTAATTCAATGCATGACAACATTAGTTCCACTTCCACTTTCACTTCAATAAAGCTGATGTGTGAATTAAATACATACACGGTAATGTAAATATATAAAAAAGCTAGGACCTATATTGAAATCCTGCATTAACATATACTGAGGTGATTAAATAAAAAGAAATTAGAAAAAAGTTAAAGAAAATACTTTTGCTAACATACTACAAATTACTCATCAGTCCACCTAATAAACAATGTAATTGCTATTTAGAACGTAAGCACCACGATAACATGGAAATGGCACACAACAATCTGTTTTACCTTCTCTCTGTTCACTCTGTTCAGAAAACCTTTTGTCATTTTAAACGCATTTAATTTGCTCTCTCATAACTGGATAGCTTGGATTCCGCCACAACATCTTGTGAGTTAGGAAACTGGCCTTTCTGTAGATCCAAGTCAGACATTGCACATGGCTAATGCTGATGAAGGCGCAGAGGACAGGCAACCAGCAGAATGGAACAGAAGAATTTGCAAAACATGGAAGTACCCATGCAAGCAGTAGTGGATGGTTGTTCTGGACCACCCGTGTACGTGGTATGGCAGTAGTTTGAATGGTTGGATGGCACAAATGCTAAGCATGTAGATGTGGTAATTGGTTGAAAATGTGGTCATAAAAGTACAATTTAATGTCGGTACAATCTATGCACAACCACAATAAGGCAGCACCAAACATTCCAGTAGGATAGCCTTCCACGCAAAATCACTGTGGCCGGTGGTGAACAAAACTGTGAAGGATGGTGCTTTGCCATTGGTAAACATCGAGTTGATTGTCCATAAACAACAGCAAGATGGCATCCTCTATAATGCTTTCCCCTCTTCTGCACTATCATATCCTTTTAAACTCCCCCATTTCTAAGCTATTTTCTTAGGTTTCTTTAAAACTATTTTACTTAAGCGTGCCAATGTTCACAAACAACACTATAATTTCAGTGAATGCTGGCCATGCTAAAGAAAATAGCTTATAGTACAATAATCAAAAATAAATGAAAAGGTAGGATTTAGAAGAGTGTTTGGTGGAAAGAGGTCACGGTCTGGCGGCACTTTGCCAATTATACAAAACGATAGCATAACAAGCATTACCAACATCAATAAGGTGGACACCATGTATTCAAAATAGATTTGGATTGTTGTATATTATACTGCTATGGTAAATACTGCAAAATGTTTAAACTATAAAATGTTCACGATTGACGTTACAATAGTCATGATCCATCTCTGAGTTCAAATCAGTACTGATAAGACTTTTGACATTGGTCAATGTGTGAAAAAAAAGCGTGTACTGGGGCACATAGAATTTATAGAGGCAATCTCTTCCTTCGTTACAAAACAAAGTTGTGAACCTAGAATATGTGCAAGATCATTACCACCTACATGTAAAACGACTGAAATAGGATAGTGCAGACTAGACATATCCTTCAATGTGAGAACCGCTGCCCTCCATCTCATACTATGAAATCCAAATAACTTGACCTTAATTACTGCACAACCGAACGACTCACCATTTAATGCTCTGTTATCCTACTGCTCTGCCCACTACACACAGCAAACTGGGCTTCAAGAGAGTGGTCATAAATCATTATCACAGATCCAGCAAGAAACGGAAATGAATTGAAAGACATGCCCACCAAAGAGGTTTAACGCCCAGAAAAGAATTGCTAACCACCCAGGTTTAAGAATAAATTATGTAAGTAACAAATTGATGAACATGTGACTTTCATTCAACTAAGACTTTTTCTATTGGTAGTTTCAAGTGTATGTTGTCTGCCCTAATAAAATAAGAGTTGGTTACTATTTGCAAACATTAACAAAAATTTTAAAACCTGCTTAACAAATAAAGGATTTTCAAGAACAAACAATCAGCAACGCTTTTTCATGTGTTCAGTAAGGTATTGTGTCACATTTATTAAAATGTTAGTCCTTAAAAATTCATGAAATTCATTCATTCATTTCATTGGCTAATATTCAGGAATCTTAATAGAAATACTTTGACGGATTTATAATTTAAAAAAAATATGGAAAATAATTATTTGACATACACAAATAATCAAAATATCACAATGCAGTTATTTTGAATCCAAAACAAGTGTTTGTGGGTAAGTCATAATCACATATAAATGTAATTACAGTGGACATAAAACTGCATTACAGTCACCATAAAAATTATTAAAATTCCCAAATCAAGGTATAACATTCACCTTATGTCCCAAACCAAGCATGCTAATTCACCCTTAACTCCCACCTATTATGACTTGCAAAAGCATGAGATGAGATATGTTTCAGAAATTATTTGATTATGTTTGAAATTACATGCTCTGCTTATGATATGCAGGGTTGACCTCCAGGAAACCCCTCCTAAGGAAACACATTGTGCTTTATAAACTCCTATAAACACATGGATAGGTATGTCAAAAGTTCCATTATTGTGTGATAAAACGTTTGAAGCAACTTTGTTGAGCTTTGTTGAATGGTGGTTGTGTGAGTGCATAATGGTTATTTTAATACACAACAATGCTACCGCCGGTGGACATTAATTGACGTATAGATGTATGACGTCTGTTTGGATGCAAGATGCTAGTGATATTAGTATATAGTTATAATGTACGTTGTTTTATATTATGTATGTTAACTTTTCTTTGAAAGGGTGTGTGATGCACTGAAGACTTTAAGCTTGGGCTCGGATTTAAGGTTAACTTAGTAGGGGGGATTTGGGACAACAAGTCTAGGAAGTACCTTAACTTGGGAGGTTTTTTAAACTTTGTTATTTTTTGGCGAAGCCACTAAAAACTTACAAGTCAACCTTAACTCCTCTTCAACCTTCTTCGTTTGTGTTTTTCTTTTTTTACACTGCCTGAAACTCGAAAGTCACAATCCGTTTCTAGTGCTTTTTTCTCAGGAGTGCCTTGTATTTTTTAGGAAACAAGGAACCCAGACGACTGTCCTCTGAGCAGTGAGCTTTGGGGTTGGATCACCATGGCTGTGAAAAAATAGAAATTCACAGCGCGATATTCCCGTGTTTAAAGATGGTAGGAAAAACAATTTTTCAGCCCTGATCCAACCAATTACATTTTGTAACAAACAAGATCAAAACTGGATTCACAGGATTCACACGTCATGGACCGCAAGTTAAAATGGCAGACATGCACAAAATGTAAATGTTTTAAAGCCTGCTTTGGAGCATTTTAAATGCTTATATCTGAAAAACTACTGAATTGATTTAAACCAAAACAAAAAGTGTCACAGTCTGAGAAAAGTTCTACTTTCATGCCAAGTTCGGTGTAAATCAGTTCAGTCATTTGACCTGCAGATGTGAGTAAAGATTTCCTATGGGAGAAAAAATGCGAATACATCCCCCACTCCCCAAATAAACCTTTTCCCCGTGGACAGGCATGAATGAAAATTGGCATCTCTAAACGTACCTATCCATGTGTTTATAGGAGTTTATAAAGCACAACGTGTTTCCTTAGGAGGGTTATTCTGGAGGTCAACCCTGCATATCATAAGCAGAGCATGTAATTTCAAACATAATCAAATAATTTCTGAAACAGATCTCATCTCATGCTTTTGCAAGTCATAATAGGTGGGAGTTAAGGGTGAATTAGCATGCTTGGTTTAGGACATAAGGTGAATGTTATACCTTCATTTGGGAATTTTTATAATTTTTATGGTGACTAATGCAGTTTTATGTCCACTGTAAAGAAATGTATATGTGATTATGACTTACCCACAAACACTTGTTTTGGATTCAAAATAACTGCATTGTAATTGTTTGATTATTTGTGTGTGTCAAATAATTATTTGCCATATTTTTAAAAAATTAAAAATTCATCAATGTATTTCTATTAAGATTCCTGAATATTAGCCAATGAAATTAATTTCATGAACTTTTAAAGACTAATATTTTAATAAATGTGGCAATACCTTACTGAACATATGAAAAAGCGTGGCTGATTGTTTGTTCTTGAAAAGCCTTTATTTGTTAGGCAGGTTTTATAATGTTTGTTAATGTTTACAAATAGTAACCAATGATTTTCAGTGAATTTGTAAGCGTTTAAATATGTCAGTTACTCTTATCATTTTATTAGGGCAGACAACATACAATTGAAACTACCAATAGAAAAAGTCTTAGTTGAATGAAAGTCACACGTTCATCAATTTGTTATTTAAATTTTTTATTCTTAAACCTGGGTGGTTAGCAGTTCTTTTCTGGGTGTTAAACCTCTTTGGTGGGCATGTCTTTCAATTAATTTCCATTTCTTGCTGGATCTGTGATAATGATTTATGACCCCTCTCTTGGATGCCTAGTTTGCTGTGTGTACTGGGCAGAGCAGTAGGATACAGAGCATTCAATGAGGAGTCATTCGGTTGTAGACTAAGTAGACTGTCAGCTTTCGTGCAAATCCACCCATGGGTTCAAAAGTTGTAGTTAATGAAGACACTGTTGCAACCATGATTACATAGTGACTACTGCCACTGTATAATATACACACACTCACACAAACCAATGAATCACAAATATATTGGTAAAACACCAAAAGTCCTACAGGACAAGAGAAGTAGTCCTAAGGTGGTGTATGTTTTCTCCCCACACATCTGGGGAATCCCTCTCGATCGCTTTGTTTTGTCCACTTTGCTGAAAGATGGACATGAACTAGCAGAGTGTTACGTGGTCCAAAAGACCTTAATCCTCTTGCTTTGAAAAATAGGACTTCTGTCTAGTAGAGGTTCCTCAATATCCATTCAACGCCCTGTAGCATCCAATAATCATGAAGTACCCATCCCAGGAGATTTACCCTTTCTGACAGATACTGAAAGAATGCAAAATACCCAAGAGAGTCAATTACCTTAGTGAGATGTTGAGCAGAATGGGAAGTAGCTCGATTTATAACCAGCAAATTTCTCTACTGGTTTGACTTGGAACGTCACAATAGACAAGCAATCATCAGCTCTAGTGCCTCTTTTGTAAGACACTACAGAAAAGAAAACAAATCATATACTAAATGTTAGCACCAGCATCTGTAGAGGTACAGTCCAAACATGAGTCTTCGTGAAGGTGATTGAAAACAAACTCAGCTATAGACAGAGGCAGTGCATAGTTGGCCAAACTAAAAACAAGAATGGTCATACATTGGATTCTACATGTGAAAACCTGTTTTTGTCATTTTGGAATAGTTTTTGATCTCTTGTGAGGTGTGAGACTCCCAAATTGAATCTCCACCCTTTCTACTACTCTTGAAATCGATTTATGAGTTGCAACGTATAGCACCTATCTTATAAGGCAAAGTCAGATGCCTGTGGACACATATAATAATGCCTCTGGGAACAATATCGTACATTAGTCCACAAACGTGTAGTCTACTGCTTTTACTTCGCAGACTTTAATCCTCAACCTTTCTCCAGTTTCTTTTAAAATAATTGCATTTACAACGCGAGTCTTTATTCCTTACATATGTGTTTTAGATTGCGTTTAGATGTCACCAACGACTAAGGTAACCATCTACCTTAAAAAGTTTCCTGCACAGGAAAAAACAACTGTGAAAAACAGAGAAGGCTTGAAAGGAAGAGGAAGGACGAGCAATGGTGTAGACCTCCTTCAAGCAAGACTAGTGGGTGTGCCTGCTCAGTGCTTGTATCCCACTCTCACTTGACTCCAGGACAGGTGGTGCTAGTCCCTGGACTCTTCCCAGACATTGTGTGTAATAGACAGTAGGCCTGATGGAATGACCCCTGAAGTGGACACAGTTGACCCCCAACTATAGAACACTGACACCAAGGAAGAGAGACCGTCGTGGGTAGCTGGAAACTACTAGTGCGGAGTGGCTTGTAAATAAAGACAATTGGGCGCTGCACTGGAGGCTTGCCTTGGCCCAGACAGGTGCCACCCAGTGCTGTGCAAAGATGGATTTCCTGAGCCCTGCAAGAGAGAGTGTTGTCTGTCTTGGAGGGAGGAGAGTGCGCCTTCTGTGAAGAAGGGGCTGTTAGTGTGATTCCTAGCAGAGTTGAAGCATGCCTGTATAAGTTACACAATTAACCCTGAGCAACTCGTATATCAAAAATGTCAGTACATATTGTAATAATCCTTCTTTAATTCTTTCTTCATCTGGTGTTCCCAGAATTTCGGGGGCCACTTCAATACATCATGTAGCCAAAACGTGTTCCGCCAATTGGTGTATAAACCACTGACATCATCGGAGCTGTCACTTGGTAATTAATCAGTAAAGTTCTATTATCTTGTGTTTCCAATCCGTTCTCACAAATTCTAGTTAACTATATCTGGGCTGGTCGTACTGTCCCTCTCCTTATTCTAGTATCTGATCCAATGATTTATGATGCCAGAAATCCGAGCTACAATATTCCGTCACTCATAGGAGAGGGCTCCAAGTGTATTCGCTGTCCCGCGTACAGTCATACATATGAAGAAGTGTTTATCAGAAATGATGGAAGCCTGTCTGTTATAGAGCTTGGTCGAGCAGGGCAGGAGGCACTGGAAACAAACACATGCCCCATCTCATTGTACACAATCTGAAAGCCCCCATGCTCAACCACAGCCACTCTGACCAACTATAGTGCTGCCCCTCTGCTTGCAGACATTTTGGTGCTAGATCAATAGCAGTGCTGCAAGTGAAACAGATCGATCGCAGCTAGCCCAAAATCTAAAACATTAACCCGTCTTTCCCCTAAGGGTGCCAGATACCAAAGAAAAGAGGATTTGGGAATGCTTTTAAGTCTTATGTTAACATGGCAACTTATGCTTGAAGAACAAGTTACTTTCCTTCGGTAACAATATATCTGTAAGAGACCTAGATTAGTTATGGATTCCTCACCTTAGAAATACCCCCAGGCGTCAAACTGGATCCGAAGAATTTTTCTCAGCAGTACCTCTGCGCGTTTGTAGGTGGCGTCGGTCGACTCCATGTTCGTCGTTGGCATCGTGGTCGCCAGAATGACATCGCGGTATCTACTTAGACGCCACCCCTGAGAGCGGACGTCAGTTCTTTACATGACATTCCACACCAGAAGCGCAGAGCCATGCAAGACACTGACCACTGGTGCACAAAACTAGGGCTCTGAAGGGAAGTCCCTAACCCTAGAAGTCAGTTCGCAGAACAGGGAGGATGGGTGGGGCGAAGAGGAATCCATAACTAATTTATGTCTCTTACAGATATATCGTTACAGAAGGTAAGTAACTTGTTCATCTGAAAGAGACAATTATTTATGGATTCTTCACCTTAGAATAGATACCCCAGCAATATCAACCCTGGAGGTGGGTCTGCGAAACAAGTTCACACCAGAATGTACTGGAGAACCAAACGGCCAAAGAAGCCGTCTCTCCGGAATTATTTTGTGTGATCCACATAGAAGGAAAGCGCACGTTCAAGATCCAGATGGTGGAGCCTCTGCTCCTCTTTAAAAGGATGCGGGCGGGAAGAAGGTGGGCAAAGTGATGGTCTGTCCTATGTGGAAAGAGGTAACCACTTTGGGAAGGAAAGAAGGCCTAGTACGAAGGACAACTTTGTCCGGATGAACAGCCAGGAGAGGAGGTTTTGAATAAAGGGCTTGGAGCTCACTCACCCTGCGAGCAGAGGTGATGGTGACCAGAAAGGCAGTTTTAAGTATCAGAAGTCTGATAGGACAGTTATGTAGCGGCTCAAAAGGAGATCACACAAGATTGGTCAGAACCAGGTTCAAGTCCCACTGAGGCATTACGAAGGGAATTGGAGCATACAAGTGAGTAATGCCCTTAAGGAAGCGATTTACAATAGAGGACTTGAAAAGAGAAGGCTCATCAGCAAGCCGAAGAAAGGCCGAAATGGCCAAAAGATAGCCTTTCAGAGTGCCCAGAGCAGAGCCCTACTGGGCCAAAGAAAGAATGAAGAGGAGAACCTCTGAAAGGGGAGCATAAAGGGGATCCACAGCCTTTACTGCGCACCATGCCACAAACTTGTTCCATCTACAGGCGTATACCGTTTTGGTGGAGGGACGCCTGGCTGCCAAGATAACGATACAGACTTCAGGAGGAAGGTAAGAAGCAGTCAACTGTCGCCGCTCAATCTCCACGCAAGGAGGTGTGGGCTGGACAGGTTTGGGTGGAGGGCCCTCCCCTGTTGCTGCGACAGAAGATCCCCCCAAAGGGGCAGTCTGATCGGAGGATCGATGGCCATGTGCAAGAGCTCAGGATACCAGACTCTTCGTGCCCAGTCCGGGGCCACAAAAATGACTTGGGCCCGGTCACGCTTGATCTTCCCCAGCACTCTGGGTAGAAGTGCTATAGGCGGAAAGGCGTATAGAAGACCGCAACTCCACTCGCGACGGAAAGCGTCGCCGAGTCAAACCGCCTTGGAAATTGCAACGCACAGAACTGCTGACATTGCGCGTTCTCTTCAGTGGTGAATAGATCTAACCAAGGTTAGCCCACCTGCTGAAAGAGACCTTGCACCACCTTTGTGATCCATCATGCACTGGTGTTGGAGTTCCTCGGCCCTGGCGTTCAGAGAACCTGCCAGGTGTTGACCCACCAGGGACATGCCCTGATGTTCCAGCCACTTCCAGAGACGAAGTACCTCCTGACATAGGGTCCACGACCCCACCCCGCCCTGTTTGTTGCAGTACCACATGGTGGTGGTGATGTCCGTGAACACCTGCACTACTCTCTCTTTGACAGAAGGCAGGAATGCCTTCAGTGCAAGACGAATCGCCCAAAGCTCCAGAATGTTGATGTGGAGCCAGGACTCCGCCAGAGCGCAGAAGCCTCTGATCTCCGCCTCTTCCGTGTGGCTGCCCGAACCCAGAAGTGATGCATCTGTCACCACTGTGAACTCTGGTTGCGGAAGGGATAGGGATCTGCTGTTGACCCAATCCTGGTTCGTTAGCCACCACTGTGCAGTGCCCTCCAAGATCTGGATGCAATAGGAAAGATTCCCCTGATGCTGCACCCACTGGAACCTCAGGTCCCACTGCAGAGCCCACATATGTCACGTGGCATAGTCCACCAGAAGGATGCAAGAGGCCATGAGGCCCAGTAGCCTCAGGGTCATTCTGAACGAAACCCGGAATCGCAGTCCGAATATCCCGGACTCGCGTCTCAGGAGGATAAACCCGAAACTACGCTGTGTCCAGAACCGCTCCGATTAAAAGAGCTTCTAAGAGGGATCAGGTGTGACTTTGGCACGTTGATGGTGAACCCCAGCGAAAGCAGGAGGTCGGCCGTAGTCTGGAGGTGGGAGACGACAGCCTGGGGCGAGTCTACCTTCAACAGCCAGCCGTCAAGATAGGGGAAGACTAGAACCCCTGATCTGTGCAGATGAGCTGCGACCACCGCCATCCCTTTTCTTGAACACCCAAGGGGCGCTAGTAAGGCCAAACGGGAGCAGAGTAAACTGAAAGTGCTCGTGGCCTTCCTTGAACCGCAGGTAACGCCGATAGGCAGGCAGGACAGGGATGTGAAAATAAGCATCCCGCAAGTCCAACGCTACCATCCAGTCTCCGGGGTCGAGGGCAGACAGGACCTGAGCCAGTGTCAACATTTTGAACTTCTCCTTCCAGAGGAAGCGGAAGACGTTCCTGAGATCCAAGACAGGACGCAGGCCCTTGTCCTTCTTTGGCACCAGAAGGTAGTGGGAACAACAACCACAACCTACTTCTGGGGAAGGAACTCGCTCGATAACTACCATGGCCAAGAGAGTTGTAACTTCCTGTTGGAGAAGGGCCAAGTGATCCTCCAACATGCGACGAAATTGAGGTGGCATGGATGTAGGGGTAATCTTGAATGTGAGGGAGTAGCCCCTTACGACTGTCTGCAAAACCCACCTGTCCGACGTGATGGTGAGCCAGTGGGGGAGTGATTGCAAATTATGCCGCCCACTGGCGAATGGTGGCCCTGAAAGGTCGGACTAGGAGGGCTTGGAAGCTGCTGCAGAAGGGGCGCTGGTAGACTGGCCGCCCACTGGCCCCCAGACCCACGACGTGAAGTCCCATGTCCTCGGTCGCGCAGAGGTCGGACAGCTTGCACAGGCCTGTGGCTCTGGACAGAACGTGACGGGGCACCCCTTCCGTAGCCACAAAAGGGGCGAGAGGTGGAAGCGAGGCACAAGGACCTGGCCGTAGCCCTTAAAACGCTCAAGCGCTTTGTCAGCTTTGTCACCAAACAAGCAACGGCCATCAAAGGGCATGTCCAAAAGTGTAGCTTGGACATCATACAAAAAGCCAGTAGACGTCAGCCAAGCATAGCGTCATACGGCTACGGACGTTAAAATCGTACTGCCTAGCAAGTCGGCGGTGTCCAGCCCACACTGTATGGCGAGCTTCGCTGCATCTCTCCCTTCGGCCACTGCATGGGAGAGCACGGCCCTATGCCTCATTCGGGCACTGGGGCAGTACCTGTGTGACCGTGTCCCACACAGAATGGGAATAACGGCCCAAGAGACATGCGGTGTTCAACGACCGCAGTTCTAAGCTGGAGGAAGAAACCATTTTCTTCCCAAGATGGTCCAGCTTCTTGGATTCCCTATCGGGTGGTGTGATAGGGAATGCACCCTTGGAAGCGGAGGCTTGGACCACCAAGCTCTCAGGGGTGGGGTGTTGAGAGAGGAAAATGGGGTCGCCAGGGACTGGCGGTGGTGTCGGACAATCATCTTATCCACAGGAGCCCCTGTGTTGGGCTTGGACCAAGTGCCAAAAAGGATGTCTGTGAGGGCCTCATTGAACAACAGCAGGGGTTCCGGAGAGGCCGCAGCCGGTTGGAGCACTTCGGTTAGGAGATTAGTCCTAACTGCCACCGTAGGAAGCTCGAGGTTTGGGGCCTTAGTCACCTTACGCAACACCACTGCGTATGATGCACCCTCCTCTGTAGCCACGGTAGGGGGAGAAAGCATGCCAAGGTCTGGAGAAGTGTCAAGACCACTGGCCTCACCCAACTACTCTCTCCAGTCCGGTTCTTCCAACTGGTCTGCCAAAGGATCCACATACCCCTCCCAGTACTTCACACCCTCCTCTGGTAGCCACTCAGGGCGATAGGGACACACCAGGGGAGCACAGGGGTACAAAAGTACCGGTCGGCGCCTGTCGCGACGTCGTGCGACATCTGACCGGCTTCGGGTCCACGTTGAGGGGGAGGCCGGGGTCGATGCCGGTCGGGGACACAACCGGTGTCTGTGGGGACGGAGGTGTTGTCAATGGATTCGGCACTGGAGGAGGAGTCACGAGGTGGGCCAACGCAGATACAGATCCAGGCCTGGATCCCTGGGTGCCCGGCGGCACAGATGCCGTCGGCATCAAAGGCCTAGAGCCCCCAGTCAAGTCCACAGGGCCCAAAGGCCCGCAGGTGGAGTTGGGCTGCCCAAAAATTTAATGGAGGGCTTCGTAAAAACGACGAGGTTGGTCAGGGGTCGCTCCGGCTCCCGGAAAGGGAGGGAGGCTAAGAGTCGACCCCCAGGCTCCGCGGGCGCTTAGCCGCACGACTACCTTCCACATCCCACGTTGCGTCGGCCGAAGGATGGGGAGAACGCAAAGAGCGATGGTGCTTCTCCACCTTTTGTTCTTCGACGTACCCCAAGACGAAGACTTCGACAAGGAATGGTGGTGATGGCTCCGTGACCAGTCCCGCAACATCTCTCTCGACCGTGAGCTCGAATGGCGCGGAGCCAACTGCCAGGCTTCCAGAAGCTTTCGGGACCGCTCCCACAAAGACTTCGGGCCATGGCCTGTCAGTCAGAGCACGACTTCAGGTCGTGGTCGCGCTCCAGGCACACAAGATGGGGGTCCGTCACTGACATCATCTTGTGGCAGGAGCCACAAGGCTTGAAGCCGGTCCGCCGAGATGACATCCCTGTGCACCAGGAGTCGTAACGACAAAAAAAAAAAAAAAAAAAAAAAAAAAAAAAAAGACGTTGACAATAAGTCGCAAAAATGGAGTCAAAAAGTGACTCGAGGTACATCTCTCTCTGGATCTGCGATGGCTGGCATGGAAAAAGAAAGAACTGACATCAGCGCGAAGGGGCGGCGTCCAAGTAGATACCGCAACGTCATTCCGGCGACCACGACGCCAAAGACCAACGCGGATTCGACCGACGTCACCTACCGACGCGCAGGGGCACTGCTGAAGAAAAATTCTTCGATCCAGTCTGACGCCCGGGGGTAATTCTAAGGTGAGGAATCCATAACTAATGGTCTCTTTCAGATGCTGTAGCTGCCCTATTTTATTTACACCCGAAAGTGTGATAAACACCGTAAGGAGGGATCTTTACATAATGAAAATCTGGTGATAGAGTAGGCAGAGATCTTTTACTGTGAAAAGCTTGAAATAACCCCGATAGGCTACAGACTTTTTACTATGAATAGGGGTGATAAATTAGGCAGGAATTTGTGTTCTGTGAAAACCAAATATTCAAGACTGCAGACAAGGCTGTGTAAACAGTTTCTAACATTTAATGCTCAGTAGTTTAACCCTGTCAAGAATATCTCTATCACGTCCCGGGGCACAGGAGGAACCAGCGAGATGTGGCGATTCATTGTATTAAATACTTGCATTTCATGTGTAGTTTTTAGTTGGGTGAGTGAATAAAAGTACTTTTCTTCTACAAATCAAAGCAGTGACTGGACATTACTGCGTTTCAGTGCTGAGTTCTGGATTTCTACCCAGTCACCTCCTTGAGTAAGCCTTGGACTGCTGTGCCACGCTATCCTAAAAGTCTAATGCTGAATTGGGTTTTCATGATCTTCACTTTGGTGCCGACAGTTAGAGATTCCAAGGTACCAGAGGTAGACAACCCCAATTGTTGCAACTGTGGCCCAATAACGAGACTGCTCTTCGATCCCCACTAAACCAAATTTCAAAATGCTGCTTTCGGACCTTTAATTATGGACACATTTGGTTGCTTAGAATCCAAAACTGAGAACATCCACTATTGAGAAGACTATCAGACCACCTAGCTCTCAACCAGTTGCCATAAGATCGTTCTGTAGTGAAATTCTCCTTCAACAGGGTCTTTCATCGTAACTAGGGTTTACATGTCATTGGTCATTTTGGTTAAGTAGCTACATACTAAGTAGTGTCATCTCTCATCTTGATGCTGAACCTAATCCTTAAGGGATCAAAAACATGCAATAATGGGCCACTTAATGCCAGTTGTCTTTTGCCATATAAAGATGGAATAAAAAGTAGTAACGCCTCCGTCATATACCTCTAGCTTGAGCTTTTTCGGACATCTACATGACATGCCCCCTTTTCAGTCAGCCTATAAGGTCCCCAAGGATCGGATTCCTAATCCTGCTACTCATTGTCAAGGTAATCTCACCTTCTCGAAATTCTTGATCTGCTGCCCCCTTTGAAGTCAACAAAGATCCTGTAAAAATCAGAAGTGGGAAGAAAAAGGCACATTGTCAGTATCTGAAATAAGAGTAATCTCTACCTGGACGATCTGCCTTACCAGTCCCACTCCAGTCATTGAGAGGGACACTCAAATCCATACAGGGAGGGCTAATGTAAATCTGACATATTTCCTACAACACTTGTTGAATCAGGGACTTAAAATGTCACCAAATAGAAAAACACAATACATCAAACTACGGATGTCCAACATCAAGAGAAGTAACATATCACTTCTGAACCCTGTTATTGTAGGCTTTTGAGTCTCTGCACACTTTACCCCTGCTAATCAGTGGAAAGTGCTTGTGCTCTCCCTTTTAAACATGATACAATGGGAATACACTGGGTTGGTCCATTTAATTTGCTTCCAAGTCCCTAGTATATGGTACTACAAGTAACCATGGCCTGTAAATTAAATGCTGCTGGTTGGTTGTAGCACTCTTCACACAAGCCACTAAAGTAGTCCTGTATAGGATGTCTCCAGGCCTGCCTTTGCAGCATGTGTGGGTAGTTTTAAGCTATCTCGACCAGGCACGGTAAACGTTTGCCATGCCTAAACCTTCCTTCTTATTAGTTATTGGTCACTCCTAAGGTAGGCCCTAAAGGCTTTGAGAGCATTTCAAAAGTAGGACATGTCCTTAAGTTTAACATGTCCTGACAGTGAAAAATCCCAATAGTCATTTTTCACTGTAGCAAGGCTAACTCTCCCATAGACTAACACGGGGTTACCTTACTACACTTCAATGGCTCTCCTGTGTTGTGATTAGTATTAATTCCAGAGAGGGGGCAAAAGAGGATCTGGGTGCAGAGGGAGCAGGTCTTCCTGACAGGATAGTTGGGGAGGAGTTGTACTGTCCACGGATTACACTTCAAAGGAACCTGCCTACAGCACACACAAATGAACCGGACACCAGGCCTGCCCTTGCCTTTGTCCCACTAGCTAGGTTAGAGCAGTCCAAGGGGAAAGGAGACTGATCAGAACCAGATAGGATTAGACAAATGGGGTGACCGCCACACATAACCTGGCCCTGGATATAAAGATGACAAGCTCAGAAACTCTCATCCGAACACTCATGGACCTGAAAACATTCAGAAGGACTGCTCTGCTGTCTGAGAAGGGATGAATGGAAATGCTTGCCTTGAACCCAGGATCCCAAAAGCGACTCCAAGAGTCAGTTGGCCAACCTCCTGTTTGGACTACAAGGTCACAACAAGCTTCCAGAGGCCTTCCCTGCAACTACCCAGCTTACCAGCACCAACTGGACCCGCCTGAGCCAAGGTCCTGAACCCTTGGCTAGTGACAGATTGTACTCCTCAAATCTGCTAATGGCAAGAACTGGTGAAATTCCAGAGGTTCTGGGCGCTTCATGTAAAATAAAACAACCATCCTCAGTCTCCTCGCAAATGGAGCAGACTTCACTAAGGCCGATATGGGACTTGCATCTGACGTGACCTAGACTCTGGACTTCACTGACAGGTGCTCTTAAATGTAACGTGCTTTTTCCAGTGGCAAGCGTTTTTCACCAATGCGAACCTCTGACTGGCATCCAGCTCTTTGCACCGACAACGACCACACCGCTAACACAAAGCTTCGACTGAGGCGCCTAGCGTGGAACTGGACTAAGTTAGAAGGCAAACTTCCCACCAGGAGGAAGCTGGTTCTTGTATTCGACCCACGCTCCATTGCGGTAGGCCAGAACTTTTGACTTTGCCTCGGTCCAGCGCATCCCAATAACCGCAATTGCTGCTTTGTGGAGCTATTTTTACTTTAAAAGTTTTTCAAAATCATAACTCTGGTTCTACTTTTCTCATTTTGGTGGCATTTTATCTATTAACATCTACTTTATTTTTCTAAATTGTGTTGTGTTTTTACTTTATTACTGTTTGAGTGTTGCATAAATCCCTTACACATTACACATTGCCTCTAAGGTAAGTAAGCCTGACTGCTTTTGAATCAAGTTACCAAAGGGTTACGCACAGGTTTATTTCAGGACTTTTGTGGTTCACACCAATGATTGTGTACATTATTTGAGCTGGACTGTCACCAGTAAACTAATAACTCAATTTCGAACAACTCTTTAAACTTCCCTGAAGTATATTCTACTTGTTTGCTGAATGCTTTTTTTGCCTACCTTAAGTATGAACTTCAAAATAAAGGCTACATGAAACCCTATCAGGAATCCTTCACATTCAAGTAGCATACCTTTTGCTAAGTCTAAAATCACACTTCATTAGGTGTTGTGAAAACTCCATGCCTTCAGACAATATTTTTTAACGTCAGCCTGTTGCTTAGGCACAATTTTATAGCCGTAACTAACAACCAACAAAGTACTGGCTGAATTGCCAGCAGCATTTATAAGATGCATAACCTGAAGTAAGTTCCTTATAACGGTAAATCTTGCGGAATCCAGGTCTGAATGCCAAGTTAAGTAAGTATTAGGCTTCCGTCTCGAATTTGCAGCTTTACAACAAATAATTAGCAATATGGTGGTTGAAAAGTTACAATAAATCACCAGCCATTGATTTGTACTTCCTCAATTGAGATGTGGAGATAGCAGGAACCTAAGTAAGGCCCTCCAGTAGCAGCTGGCACAGATCGGTGGTAGCGGGGCAGGGGGTTAGGAGGGGTAAGGGGACTATTTAAAAAAAAATAAGAAAGCGTACCTTACCGCCGTGTGTCTCCATCGTCTCTCCTCTGGAATAGAACAGGACGCAGTCGGGCTGTCCAGACCAATCACAACACTGCAATGCAGCGTTGTGATTGGTCTGAGTGTCGTGGTTCGGCACTCAGCCGGGGACTGGAGGCCGGGGCATGTTCTCCACGCAAGCTGTAATGCAGTCTGCATGGAGAACATGCGAAGTGTGCATGACTGTTTGGCCCGCCCAAGAGGGCTGGCCAAACAGTCATCGCACACTTAGGAGGGTGCTACCACTCCTCCCTTGCCCTGCGAGCAGAGGAGCACTGCCTCGCCTCATCACACAAAGCTTCTGCAGCAGGACAAAATAAAATGATAATATTAAGTTATTTTATTTTTCCTTTCTTTCACTGCTTCAAAGTAGTGGGGCAACGATCCCCCACCTTAGCGGAGGAACCCCAACTGGGGACCTCCCAAAAATAATTTTAAAAATTGTTGTCTACATTATGAAGGCCACAGAAGAAAGAAAATTATGTAAATTTTAGAATTCCTAATGAATGAGGTATCTCTATCAGGCACATCTACATCCTCAAACAGCAGAAGCTGCAAAGCTAGAGTGAAATAAGAACTCCTCAAAAGAACCATGTAAAAAGTTTAATTTTTGGAGGGTATAGGGATATCCAACTCATGAGCTGCATACTCAGGTAAACTGTCAGACCCTATTGCGTTCTACGACTCATGTATAATTTCAAACTCAACATACATCTTCTGGCTCTCACAACTCGACAATCTCAAGTCAAAATGATTATATCAATGATAACTGATCTGTCCGTTTCGCTTTAGGTGTATATGTTTTTGAGCGAATTTTCTCTTTACGACCATTTCTAGTGCTGTGGGTGCAATGTAGAAGACACTCTTAAATAGTGATTATATTCAACAACTAGTAAGGCCGTAAACATGGCTTAAGTGCAGAACTCTCTCTGAAGTTACAACATTCAGTAAGGTAAAGTCATCAATGGTGAAATGTACCTGGCATCAGTGAATTGTATGAGGTTGTCATCCCGGGATCAGGACAGTGCTACAAGCATGGTGGGGCAGAAAAAAACCCACATCCAATGCTTCTTATGGCATTGTTTGAAAGCTATCTGCCTTAAAGGCCATATCTGTTAAGTCCTAGATGCAGCTCCTAGAGCTGCACGAAGAACTATATCTATCAACTGTGTTCCTGCACTCCCTATATCCGCACAGTACACCACACCCCAAAACGTTTTCAATACTACCACCAGATCATCCTCTTAGTTTGGAGGGGGCATTTCCTGGTTTTCAGACGAATACCGCACCTAGATTATGGTTCGCTCCGAGCTCCACACACCTTTCCTATGCTGGTCTTATCGAGTGACTCTTATGGGAGTCATGGTCCCACAAGCGAGCAATATTCTTATTTCTCCATTGAAGAGTCACTTGACTCTTAGAAGGCAAACTTGCCCTAGCTTTTAATTTTATGTTCTTCGACTGTTGAGCCATGGAATTTGATTCAAATTCTGACTTTCAACACAGAGGCCTCAACATCACATGAAAGTGACCACAGCAATTCATTTGTCATCCAATCTTCTAGCATTTGTCACAACTGTCAAATCCTGAATGTTTATCCTAATTTTGGAAGCACAAACAGCAAAGCAAAAAAACATAATAAACATGCGCGAACGATAGCAGCAAGTTCTGAAGCAGACATTTCAAGCGTTGAAAAGGGAACAAAAGTATCCATTATTAAACAGTTTTTTGGGTGTTGCCAAGTCGAGGAAGATACACAGAAAACAAAACATCCATTGCTACAGCAAGCCAAAAAATACAGCTACAGTAAACTACTGCAGCAGTTTTTCAGCCAATGACTCCTCAAAAAACTTCTCAATCGGCTGATTTGAAAGTGCTACGTGTCTTAAAATCTACTTACCAGGAAGGATCCATTTCCTGGGCAGAGCTAAGGAAATTAAGACCTCTTCAAACAAAGTGCGGTACTCTTAAAAATCATTAACCGTAAAAGTTTTAATGTTTTTTTCAGTCAATGTTGATAGCACAGCAGTTATCAGACCTTTTGCTTACATACATATGGGGGGGGGGGGCGAGACATCAGCCACTGCTGCCTTTTTTTTTTTACCAGCATTTGTGGACCATAGACTTGAGTCTTTGTCAATAATTTCTTGGTTCAGCCCAGATAATTATCACTCTTTTACTAGATGCTGCTAGGCTGAATCTTTCCACCTCACATGTAGTGCTGGCAATGAACAGTATGAGGGTTCCTGTACAACTATAGGCTTTTCTGTCTGCTCCCACAGGCTCCCTTCGGATGTAACTTACATATCGTTCCTCTTTCCCCTACCCCTTTTCCCTAGGAGTTCATTCTTACCACTCTACCCCAGACTCAACCTGCTTTCAATCCTTCCTACGGCCCCTCTGACTTATCCCTGTGTTCTTGGAGACCCCACGCCCACACTCCCAATTTGCTGCCCTCAATTTTTCCTCCATTCCCCTTTGATCTGTATACTGCTCGGTCACAAGCTTGCTGTCCCCTCCCAGCAACTTCTCATTACTGCAGGAATTCATTTGTTTCATCTCCTAGAAACTTAAGGAGGGCTCAACTTGCTTTCAACTCTTTCATCTTTTTGTTTGTCAAAAGAAGATCGGGTGGCAAGGGAGCCTTTATTACAGTCCTTCATGTCTAGATTAAAGGAAACAGTCCTTCATGTCTAGATTAAAGAAACTAAAGAAGGACTATAAGAAGGGACCTTTGTCATCCCTTTAATTTGACAAACACAAAACAGGATTGTATCGAAGGCAAGGGAGCCTTCAACAGAATACTTTTTATTTCTGTGCTCATCTTTAATGTGCATACGCTGCATGCATTAGCACATTAAAACCAGACCTACTGGTTTTGCCAATATTTGTTTACCGTTGGTAATCCTGTACATTTCCCTTCATTCTACTTATTTCTATGTCGTTATTTTTATTTAGTGGTTTGCACATTCTACAATTCCATTGTTGATCTGAAATGAATTTGAACTGTATTAATTTTAGACACTGATCCTCTTCCCAAGGAAAACCCTTGTGTTCAGTAAGGCAGATGCATTTGGTTACAGAGCGAGACCTTATCAGTTTAATCTAATTCTGACTTCGGTTCTGGATGTGATGCAGTGTTTTAGAATCAGCCTGAGTCTAAAGTTAGAGTAACTGAAAAACTGATAACATCACACAATTGTTTATTCAGGCACCTGTGTGCTCTATGACCGAGTCAAACCTCTGCTATACAATGATGAAAGAGCTGAGAAACATCATTAAGAAAGCAGTGGAAAGCCAGGAATTTAATGTCAATTGCAGAAACTGTAATTTAACATTTTACACATCTGAGAAAAACACACACATGAACATACAGTAATTTTAAGACGCAAATCTCCAGGAAATGCTGCAATGTTAAGCAACATTTAAGAACACATCTCGTAAGAAAGGCAGTGCAACTACCAAAACATGGCTATGAAAGGACCCTTTTTCTTAGTAATTTACATTTAAAACCCCCCTTCAACCAAAAACCCTTTTCTTAGAAAAACTAATTTGCAGTTCACTGCAATAGATAGCGGAGGATCTGACCGTGGTGATGCTTTGAGTTGTTGGACTCGGGGGAAAAAGGACTCAGGGGAAAAAGGACTCGGGGGGGAAAAAGGAATCACGGCTTTTCAAATTAAAGACTGATTGTAGATTTCTAGTTTATCATTTTTATTTTTTTAACAGAACAAGCTCCCTGTTAGGAAGATTAAGCACTACAAACAGTAGAGCCATACAGGTGCTGCTGATTAAATAGGCAGTCACCTAAGTAAAAGTAAACCAAGCTAGGCCTGTTGACTTGCAATACAGTTGTAGGCGCGTACAGACAGAACCACGCACTGCTAACAATTGCAATCAAGCTCATCCCCAGACCGTAAATCTACTAATCATATATTTTTCCATACTTAGTGGGCTTGGGTCACATATCATAGGAGCACACAGAGTGCTCAAATCAAACTCCCAGGTAACCCTAGTATTTTAAAGAAAAAATGGATCATATATGACACTTTTATTCAAAACACACAGTCCGGACATTCCACATCAAAGATCTTCCAAATAAATTTTTTATTACAACCGCAAATACATCTTGACCCTTACCTCTACCTCTCCTCCCACTCTCTACCAAAGAGCTCATCCTCATTTCCCTTTGGCTGAGTATTTACTCTATTTCCAGTATTTTGCTAAATGTTTTAGAGCGGCTATGCTGACTGATAGCGCAAGTCCAAGCGGTTCATCCTTTATGTTCCCACGAATAACACCGATTTCAGCTAATACGTTTATTAAGTCTCATGTTAATGTGGTATACAAACATCATTTGCACGCCCAATGCGTGTTTACTCATTACGATTATACCAGTTGTCATAATGTTTTTCGTCTTCGAACATGTACTTTAGTGTTCAACATTGATGCGGTTTCTGTTTTATATTCGGTGACAAATTTTCAAAGCAAAATTTCTGAAGTTAAAAAAATATATAGAAATACGTATGTTTGTGACCACGGTCCTTGAAAAAAGCAGAATGCTTTAAAACTCGTTAAAGTGTTGATTTTTAAAAAAAGATTAAGATTCTACATAGTTTGTGCTATATTGCAGTTGTGGTTAAAGTATATCCAATTGTGAGTGTATTTAAAATATGAGCATGAAGAATCACCAAATGGTATAAATCTCTTTATTGGATTGTGAAATAGTCGATACAAATTAAAATGTATACAGAGGGCAGAAAAATGGAGCAGCAAAAGTTGTCTGTAACTTGATCTGGTTCGGGGGAACGGGGGGAGAGCTATAAATTATTTGCTGGGACGCGCTCCTTTCTTCTACAATTCGACAGGATACTGAAGAATGACGAATGTCCATTAAGCCACAAGCATCAGGTGTATTTAAAAAGAGTTGATAGATGGAAGGGCTTCATACGCATGATTTCTTCTGGGACAGATTGATTTTATCTCCAAGACTGAGAGCCATTCCCTGCGAGAAAAAAACAAGAGAAGCAGCACATTAGAGACCTCCATAATGCCAATCAACGCCACAAAACATTTTGACTGCTGAAATGCACTGTTTGAAAGTAAGAGGGCAAACAATGCGCAAGCAAACACATTTAATTTAGGTCGCAGAAAAAAAAGAAACTGATGCCAATATGTTTAACAAATAAACCACCTTGCAAATAAAAACAAGTATTTTTTATTAAGGCTTTTACATTTGCTGCTCACATTATAGAACAGCAGTAAAGAGCGTTTTTAAAGATGGTTGAACTGAGCAGCAGGCTGAGAGCGATCTGTGCAATGGGAAAGCAGCTGAAAGGAGCAGAGAATAAGGAAAGAGGGATATAGGTTGGATTCCAAGGGTTCTCTAGGAAGAGCTGTTTCTTGTAGGAAGAGCTAGAGCTGGCCTTGCTGCTGTGCAATGGGAGGGGCGGCATTCTGCTCCTGTCTGCACTGCCTGAAAAAAGAACATTTCAGCATTGACGCATTTCAAAATGTTGGAATATTGATCTCATTGAAAACCTCTCCTGGTTTGTTCAAGTACCAGAGAGAGTGCAGCAGGCGTCGGTATATTAAGGTGGCTGTAATGTTAGCCCACTATGAATGGGGACTAAGGAACAACTCCACCAGAAAGGTACGGGAGTCTGAGTGCGCCGCCCTGGAACGACACCTTTGGGGGAGCTCATTAGTTATGCACCACCTGTGATGACCACACCCTTCTCTTCTACAGAAGCGGGGTTACTTACTGTCAACAGATGGTATGCACAGTAAAGATAATGGAAAAGATGTTTGAAAAGCTTTGAAATTATTTATTAATTTTTATCCTTAATTTTTCTCACCAGCAATGTTCTACTAGAACTAACGTTTTGCGTCACTTTTCCTTTTTGTCGGAGCATCTTCCTTTTATTGCTGGGGTTGTTTTGTCAAACTTAGACTTAGATTCTGGCTGATTATTTTTCCCTCTATGGCCATCTTTTATTTTGCACTAATGTCCTACATTAGGCATTCTGGTTACGCTGATGATCTGTCTTATGTTGCCAAAGTACATAATTTAAAATAAAATAGAATTATAAAATAGGTGTCACTCATGCCTGTTGTAAGCTTCTAACCAGAGATACTTTTATCATCCCAGTGGCCTGAACCAGCATCGTAACTTATTTTAATATGTTCAGAGCTCTGTGTTGATCCAGAAATTCCACAATTAACTAAAGCACTAGTACACAAACACATACTTATGGCATATATGCGTAGCCTGCCTGTGATACGAAGTGTATCTAATGATCTTCCTAGCTCGGGTTCTCCTTTCCTCAATCTTTGTATAGGGCAGGCTTATCTTTGGACAGTAGGGACAGAATAGTACATACCAAACATTTTTTAGCCCGAGATTCCCCAAAAGAAGGGTGGATCCGCATGGATTTGCCATGGTAAAGGAAGTTCTTTAACAGCCTCCCTTTCAAAATAAAAAAGTCTGACAGGCAAAGCCTCTCGGAGAGGACCCTACTCTTCTTCCAAACGTCCTTACTAGAAGTACTGTCCCTCAGCACACTTTCCTCTGGGATTCAGACTGTTGCTTGTCATTTCTCTGGGGGTTCCGACTTCAACAGCTTACACAATTCACACTTATACAACTTATGATCAGGATGCAGAAAATACATCTATTTCTCAAGCGTGTCTATGATGACTACTTTCGGTGGGTACCTTAAAAAAGAAAAAAAAGCCTAAGGTGTGTCGACCTCATGTTTATTTAAGGAAAACATATACAAATAACCATTGTTATTTATTTATTTATTTATTTGAGGTATTTGTAGAGCGCAGCATTCATCCCAAGGGATATCAAGGCGCTTAATGAGAAAGGGCTGCTGAGGTTTGGACCGGGGGTTTATTATTTGGGGAAGAGATGAGTTTTGAGTTTTTGCCTGAATACAAGGAGGTTCGTGGTGTGTCTCAGATCCGCCGGTAGTTCATTCCAGCGTTTGGCCGCCAAATGCGAGAAGGCTCGTCCTCCTGTTCTTGTTTTGTAGATACGCCTGGGTTTTGCTAGGGCTGAATTAGTGGATCTTAAGTTTCGGTTTGGAATGTAAAATTCAATTTTCCCTTGCAGGATAGTAGGGCCTGTTTTATGGAGGGTTTTGTGCGCATGACAGAGTAGTTTGAATGTGGCGCGCTGGCGCATCGGCAGCCAGTGGAGTTGTTTTAAGCATGCCGATGCTGAGTCCCTTTTGCCTTTGTTACATACCAGCTTGGCAGCCTGGTTTTGCAGGACCTGGAGGCGAGAGAACAACTGCTCGTTCATTCCTTCGAATAGAGCATTGCCGTAATCCAGGCGGCTAACTAGGAGGGCCTGTGTGATTGTGCGACGACAGTCCAGTGGGATCCATTTGAAGATCTTGGCGAGGAGTTTCAGGATTGCAAATCCCTTACCCCAAAGTGTGCGTACGTGGTCCTTCATGGATAGTGCGTCATCCATCATGACACCCAGATTCCTGGCGTGTTGTTTCGGGGCGGGGGCTGTCCCTAGAGCCGGTGGCCACCAAGAATCATTCCATGATAGTTTAGCTCCTCCGAACAGTAGAATTTCGGATTTTCCGGCATTGAGCTTAAGACAGTGATTACGCATCCAGTCGGCCATTTCGGAGAGGCAACTGTGGAGTTTATTTTTAGTTGTTTCTAATTTCTCCGATCTTTCATCCAAGGTCACCATCAGCTGCGTGTCGTCGGCATATGAGCAAATGCCGATGCCCCACTTTCTCCCGATGTCGGCCAGAGATGATACATAGGCATTGAAGAGAGTGGGGCTTAGGGAAGCCCCTTGTGGGACTCCGCAACTGATGGGGCGGGGTTCAGAATGGAATTGGCCCATGTGCACTGCCTGGGTGCGGTTGCACAGGAAGGATTCGATCCATTGCAACGCTGTGCCTTGTATACCTTTGCACCGGAGGATGTTCAGTAGGCATTTGTGTGAAACAGTGTCGAACGCTGCCGACAGGTCTAACAGTATCAGAGCCACCGAACCCCCTTGGTCAGTGATGCATCTGACGCTGTCCGACACTGCCAGCAGCGTGGCCTCGGTGCTATTGTTGGATCTGAAGCCGGTTTGGGTGGGGTCCAGAAGCAAGTTGTCCTCAAGATATTTGGATAACTGTGAGTTAACCATCTTCTCCAATGCTTTGGAGAGGTAGGGGAGTTGTGAAATTGGCCTATAGTTCTCTGGGTTGAGAATATCGGCTCCAGCTTTTTTCAGGAGGGGGGTTACAGATGCGTGTTTCCAGCAGTCTGGAAAAGACGCAGAAGTGAGGGATTGATTAAAAAGTTTGGTGATGATTGGGCATAAGGTTGGTGCAATTTCCGAGAATACAAAGTGTGGACAGGGGTCTGTGGGGGAGCCAGATTTTATTGCTCTAAGGACTGTTAATACTTCCTTTTCAGAGAGCGGTTGGAAGTTGGATAAGCGAGGGGAGTTACCCAGGTCTGTGCGATCATTATCATTGTCGGATGTAGGTGGTCTTGCGTCAGAATTATCATGAGGAGGGACGGTTTGGGGGAGAGTAAAAGTTGAGTAAATTTTATTGATTTTTTCAGAAAAGAAGCAGCTTATCCGTTCGCATGCTTCTGTCGAGGGGGTAAGGTTTTGCGAGGTGCAGGATGGATTGCTGAGCTCCTTCACAATTTTAAACAACTCTTTTGCCGAGTTGTGGTTTTCGTTGATTCGTTGCACGAAAAATGCCTTTTTTGCCACTCGGATGGCAAGGATGTATTGTTTCCTTTTGGCAGTGTAATTGACTCTGGTTGTGGGGTTTTTCGCTTGTCTCCATTGGTGTTCCATCTTTTGGCATTCCCTTTTAAGGCTCTTGAGGGAGGGGGTGTACCATTTTTCGTTGATAGTTGTTTTTTTTCTGACGTCTCGCAGGGGTGCAATTTTGTCTAATGTTTGGCGGATGCTGGTTTCTAGCCGGATGGCGTTATTCCCAGTAGGTTCGTTATCTGGAAGGGAGACATCTGTCACGTGAAAATGATTTTGGAAATTGGAGTCTTTGATTAGTTTCCAGACTCTGTTGGAGGTGAGGGGGGAGTATTTGATTTTTACGGGTTTGCCAGGAAGTTCAAGTAGAAATGAAAGCATGAAGTGATCAGACCATGACAGGGGGAGAATTTCCTTGAGAGTGGTCCGCTCGATGTTTGTAAAGAGGAGATCCAAGGTGTGCCCTGCTGTATGAGTAGGGTTGTCGATCAGTTGTTTCAGTTGGAGGATTTCCATGTCGTATTTAAGCTGGGCGACTCCAGGGGCATTGGAATTTTCGTAGTGGACGTTAAAATCTCCGATGATCATGTAGTGTTTGTGTTTTAGGCACAAAGGGAGTACTTGGTTCACTAGTTTCGCACTGAGGTTAGTTTGTTGTCCAGGTGGATTATAGATGACTGCACCCGCTAGCATGACATGATTCTCGGCGAGGATTCTAAATGGTAATAGCTCATGCTCAGGCTCCGCATTAGTTGTATCCGTTAGGCAAGTTAGGTGGTCCCTAAAGATTACGGCTACTCCACCTCCTTTTTTGTTATTTTGTCTGTTTTGTGTTATTATTTTATAATTGGGGGGGAGAGCGTTAGCTAGATCCGGGGCACTGGCATCTGATAGCCACGTTTCGGTGACGAAGACCAGATCTGGCGTTTTAGAGGTTAGGATATCCCATATGTCAAGTGCATGCTTGGGTAGTGATCTAGCATTAAAATATAAACATTGTAGTTCATGCTGAGGGTTGGTGGGGGTCATATGAGGATCCGTTGGAGATTGACCTAAGCTGGTCCAGTGACAGGAACGGCATGAGATGGGACCGTAGGATAGACCTGGGCCGGTTAGAATACAATTTGATGTTTCAATAGGTTTACGTAGGGCCAGTAGGTCGGTGCGGTTATAGCGAATGATGGTTACCTCGGGTGTGCTGGGGCTGGCAGGGGGTATGGCCCCTGGTCCCGGTCGGTCGCGGACGGGCGCAGACGGGCTTGCCTTAGGCGCGCCTTCGGCGCGCAAGAGTCGCGCCCGCTGCGCTCGTCCGCTGCGCTTCCTCCCAAGACACATACTTTATACCAGTGGGCGAGGAGGTTGGGGGGGGTGTGGCCAGCCGAGGGGGCGTGTCTCGCCTCGCCCTCGTGAATGGCGCCTGAGGGAAGAGTTCGTTGCAGCGCGAGGCGCTGTTCTGAGCTGCCAAGATTCAGGTGAGGGTGGATAGCAGTTTTAAAATCACGTTAAGTAAAAGCACACAATACGATTTTTAAAATGTCCCTGCTCCCGGCTTTCCGCCTCAGGAGCCAATTAGCAATGCAGCGCCTGAGCTGGCGCGCGCTATTTGTATTCGCGGCGGGGGGGCGTGGCCAGCCGAGGGGGCGTGTCTCGCCTCGCCCTCGTGAATGGCGCCTGAGGGAAGAGTTCGTTGCAGCGCGAGGCGCTGTTCTGAGCTGCCAAGATTCAGGTGAGGGTGGATAGCAGTTTTAAAATCACGTTAAGTAAAAGCACACAATACGATTTTTAAAATGTCCCTGCTCCCGGCTTTCCGCCTCAGGAGCCAATTAGCAATGCAGCGCCTGAGCTGGCGCGCGCTATTTGTATTCGCGGCGGGGGGGCGTGGCCAGCCGAGGGGGCGTGTCTCGCCTCGCCCTCGTGAATGGCGCCTGAGGGAAGAGTTCGTTGCAGCGCGAGGCGCTGTTCTGAGCTGCCAAGATTCAGGTGAGGGTGGATAGCAGTTTTAAAAACACGTTAAGTAAAGGCACACAATACGATTTTTAAAATGTCCCTGCTCCCGGCTTTCCGCCTCAGGAGCCAATTAGCAATCACATAAAAATGTAAAAAGATACCAGTTAAGGACAAATAAAACCTGATGTCCCAGAAAAACTAGTGGCTAAAATACAAACAAAATTCAACTTAACTAAAACACTCAATACACCCATCACGTGACCTGATATTTGGGTATATGTGGGTGAATAATTTAGATATTTATTGATTACAGACTTTGCCATTACTCATGTTGATACTCTTCTATGCTAAGGATAGATGAGCAATTTGTTAGGGCATGGAATACAAGATACAGGACGAATCAGAGTAAGAGGCAGGAAAATACTTTAGGTGAAATAATTCTTGCGTCAAAGTACCATTCTTTATTTTCCTCACAGTTTTCATTGACAAACTTGTATGTGGTTTCTCTTTTATTTTTCTACCACTCACTTAAGATACAAAATATTAATTCTCAACTACTGTCGCAGATCAATACAGTACTTCACGTAATATACAGATTTTTTGAAGACACTACTCGAAAAGTGTGTTATGCAGCCAAAATAGATGTACATTACCTGACTCTTTGCACGAATTCTTATGTGCCCCGTAACAGGTGCATCTGGTCCAAGATGAATGGGCTTTTCAATGCTAACATTTGCAAGCGCATCCTCTCCAAATATGGAACGAGCATAGAGATTGGCAGCCATGAAACCACAGTAACCAGAAAGTGCCTACAAAGAAATCAATAAATTAGTGAAAAACTTCCCATAAAACATTTCTGCAATGTAACCAACCATTAAGCTTTTACGTACAGCACACGTGCATGTCCACTACAGCTACACACATTGTTTGAGGTTCTTTTCCAAAAGAAAATTAAGAGCAGCTGGTTATTCTTCTTAAGTATTCAGACTATCTAGTCTGGTTTCCGTCTATGGGTTTTATCGAGGGGGTAAACCAGTCTTTATGAGGATAGACTTGCTCCACGTTACAAAGAAATATCAGTCCATGAAAATTTGTATGGTTCACCACTCTTAACAGCTTCACCTAGGCTACCTTTCCCAATTTCACCATGGTACCTTGGACTGCTTACTTTCTAGCCAATATGTGAAACTAAGGGTTCTTCCTTTATCACTCCATCTGCATGCCTTTGCATTACTCCTAATTCACTAATCATTGCTGGTTTACCATCCACTTGTCTATTTTTCTCTCACCTATTGGCTTATACACTTACGTCAACTTCTTTATTTTTCGACACTGGGTGTAGGTTGGGCAACTAAGGATTAGTTACTTACCTGTAATCCTAGTTCTCTTCCAGGGGTAGCCTCATCAAAGTCCTAAGCACTAGAATATTCCCGCCCATGTGCGGGACCCCGGAAACACAATCATGTATGTGAATACATACATATATGTGAATACATACATATATACATATATACATATATACATATATACATACACACACACACACACACACACACACACACACACACACACACACACACACACACGTAAATGCAGCCTTCCATACACTAAGAGCTGAGTAATGATGTAAGGACTCCCTTGCGGGAGGGTTGCTTAGGACTTTGATGAGGATACCCCTGGAAGAGAACTAGGATTACAGGTAAGTAACTAATCCTTCTCTTCCCGGGGATCCTCATCAATAGTCATAAGCACTAGAATAGAATAGCAAGCGCCATCCCTTCCACCTGCGGGCAAAAGGAAAGGGAACTATCAATCAAGCTCAGATAACCAAACTTGAACACACAGATATCTTATGATCTGAACAGATTTCTCAAGGAGGCTTGGCCTACTTGGATATCTGCCCTGGAATCGGAGACAGTAATGCCTCGTGAACGTGTGCACCGATTTCCTTGTTGCTGCCTTGCAAATCTCCGCCATAGGCACGTCATGCAAGAAAGCTACTGTAGCCGCTTTCCCCTAGTGGAATGCGCTTTAGGAGAGAACAATAGGGTTTTTTTTGCCAACTGGTAGGCCAATCTAATACAGGACACTATCCATCTCGAAATGGACCGTTTGGAAGCTGGTAAGCCCGTCCTCATGGCACCATAATTTAAAAACAATTGGTCTGGTTTTCTTTTGGCCTTAGTTCCCTCCAAATAGAACTTGAGTATCCTCTTAAGGTCTAAGGAGTGGAGATACCTTTCCGCAGGAGTAGCCGTATTGGGAAAGAAGGAAGGGAGAGAAATTGTTAGGTTAACATGAAAATCAGACACAAGCTTTGGCAAAAAGGAAGGATGAGTACGTAACACCACCCTGTTATGGTGAAACACAGTATATGGTTCTTTGGCAGATAGCGCATGGATCTTGCTTACTCTGCGTGCTGATGTTATTGCCACTAGAAAAGCGGCCTTCCATGTCAAGTGCTGCAGCATAGCCTTATGAATGGGCTCAAAAGGAGGACCCATCAATCTGGAAAAGACTAGATTCAACTCCCAAGGAGGAGAAGGTCGAACAGGGGGATACACCTTCTTCAAACCCTGTAGGAAATCCTTGACCACCTGCAGTTGAAAAAAGGAAGGTTGGTTGGGAGACCTTCTGTAGGCCGTGATGGCAGCCAAGTGCACCCTAATCGAGGAGTATTTCAAACCTGCCTTGGCTAAGTAAAGGAGGTAAGGAAGCATTACCTCTTCCTGCTCCGTTGTAGGATTTAAATGATTACGTTCACACCACAAGTAGAATCTCTTCCACTTAAAGGCGTATGACGCCCTCATGGACGGTCTCTTTGCCTCTTCCCGTCCATCTTGGTCAGAAGGTCCGATCTGTAAGGCAGCCTCTTGTGGGGGAGTACCGACATCTGCAATAGGTCTGGATACCACCACTGGCGAGGCCAGTCTGGAGCTATCAAGATCATCGTCATGTCGGATCGGATGAGTTTGGACACCACCTTCGGGATGAGAGGCAGGGGAGGAAAGGTGTAAGCAAATGTTCCGGACCAGTCCATCAAAAGTGCATTCCCCCTCGTCCCTGGACGGTAGTACCTGGACGCGAAGGCGTGGCATTTTTTGTTTTGGTCGTCTGCAAACAGATCTATTGAAGGTCGACCCCACTGTTGAAAAATGTCCGCCACCACCTCGTCGTTTGGCACCCAGTCTGGCTGATCTTCGAAGTGCCGACTGAGTGCATCTGCTCGCACGTTTTTCTCCCCTGGAAGGTGCACTGCTGTGATGGAGAGATCTCAGGCTAGAAGCCAGTGCCAAATTGCTTGAGCTTCCAAAGAGTGTGTGCGAGAGCGTGTACCACCCTGTTTGTTGAGGTAATACATGGTGGTCGCGTTGTCTGTTTGAACCAGAACCGAGTTGGATTTGATCAAAGGCTGAAAAGCTTTTAGAGCAAGGTAGACTGCTCGCAGCTATAACATGTTTATATGGTAGGACTGCTCCTTGTTGGACCATCGTCCCTGCATCTGTAGGCAATCCATGTGAGCGCCCCATCCTTGCAGGGATGCATCCGTGATCAGGAACTGTGTCGGAACTGGTTGATGGAAGGGAACTTCCACCAAGAGGTTCTTCGGTCGAGTCCACCAAAGAATGGAAGACTTTGCCTCTTGAGAGAGCACAATCTGGTCTTTCCAGTGACCTGATGCTTGGTCCCACTTGTCCCCCAGATCCTGCTGCAAAGGTCTCATCCTCAGCCTGGCGTTGGGAATGAGAAAGATGCAAAAAGCCATCGACCCTAGTAGAGATGCTACTTGCCGGACCGTTGGTCGAGCTGCATGGAGGAGAACATCGCATTTCTGCTTCATCGAAAAAAAGTCTCTCCTCCGAAGGAAACGCTCTTCCTATGTTTGAATTTAGAGTGGAGCCCAAATAACGGATCGTCGGAGTAGGCTGGTGAACTGACTTTTCCATGTTCACATGGAGGCCCAATCGTTGGAGCAGACTCAAACAAACTTGAAAATCCTTCTTTACCGCTCGGGGGGATGGCCCTTTCAACAGCCAATCGTCTAAATATGGGTAAACAAACAGACCCTTTCGATGTAGGGCTGCCGCCACCACTGCCATGCACTTGGTAAAGACTCGTGGGGCAGATTTCAGTCCGAAGAGCAAGACTGAACTGGTAATGTATGTTGCCGATCACGAATCATAGGTACTTGCGATGACGTGGAACGATTGGTATGTGGAAGTACGCATCTTGGAGATCCATCGAACACATCCAATCTCCTTTTTAGGTCTCGCCTTGCTATCGCGTAAGCGATCGCAAAGCGAGACTATTGTAAGGGGGTTTGAAAAGTGCTCCCAAAAAGCGGATTGCATGGCTAGCACGCGCACAATCACGCGCATTGTGCCGCCATGCAATCCGCTTTTTGGGAGCACTTCAAAGGGTCCGCTCCCCCACCTGGAATGCGCTCCCCCGCCCCCAATCGCGCGCCACGCTCCGCCGGGCTTGTCTGCATTCAAATGTACTCGCATTAAAACACGCCTGCTGGATTGACTGTTGCCATGATTCATTTAGCTCCTTCGCGACAGGCCAACATACCGCAGTAGTGCTCAGAAGCTTCAAGAACAAGTCGTCAGTGTGGCATCCTCAAATAATGGCATGCTCCTTTCAAGTATATAAAGGTTTAGCGAATATGTAGAGAGATATATTTCTTTGCACAAATACTAGCGAGTACGCATTTTCTACTTCACAGCACTGTGAAAAATGAACCTCTCTTTTACCGACCTAAAGAATGAATGTCTGGTTTGCACAGCTCGGATTTGAACCTGTGCACATTGGTTATGGTGCTTTTTACAGACTGACGCCGTCCGGTCTGCCTCAGCCTGCCAGCAATTCTCAATCAAAGTACGGCCCCTCCGGGTGGCTCACACAGAACTCCGCCCTCTTCTTCCTAATGCTGCTATGTCCAATCTCACGCTCACCGTCTCCCCTGAAAGCGCCTCCTCCCTGTACCACCCACCTCATCTCAACAGACCGCAGCCGGTATTCTGTATCTGCTTGCTTCAGTGTTTCGTTCTCCGATCTTCACCTGTCTTGCCTATTCCCTCTCCTCCCTACTGTTTCTAGCAGTTTTCAACTCACTCTGTCAGTGCGTCTTACTTTCTCCATGTGGCCACAATTTTTTCTTTCCGCAGCGACTCTTCGCTTCTTGCCTCATCGTGTCTCACCCTCCCATTTCTTTTAATCCGCTGTCATATACATTTGCTCTGCCCTGAGGTCCACCTCTGTCTCTCTCGTCACCTTTCACCGTTACCTGTGCCCCACCCCCTCGCCTGCACACTGTGCGCTTGCGCCTTACAATTGAGTGTGATAACAACTGTACCGCCGCACCAGAAACGAATTTGGGTAAGACTTTGCTTGGGTAAATAACTTCGCTGACTTAAAATTGTGATATTTATAAGACTTAAAAATTTTACAAAGAGGCACAAGGTGAGTTAATTGCAAAGGACCAGCTTGCTGCCTGATACTTGAGTTTACTGCGGGTCAGTCGGGGATATATAAAGATACAAGAAATCCAAAACAAAACCGATACAGCATAACATGGCTGCTGTGTGATGAAGTCGCCTGTTAAACTTTGAGCTTCAGTACTTACCATAACAACAGAATTTCAGTGAACCATTAAAGAAGGGGAAGAATATCTGGGTGATATATAGAATACATTTTTACTAGCTCTGGAGCAGTCTATCTTTCCAAGCCCATCAGAAGTCTGAGGAAGATGTTTATTTGGTCTGATCTGATAGCTGATCTTTCAAAATCCACTTTTGGGGAAGCGCTTCAGCCCACTGGAGCGTGCACTGGTGACGGGCGTGCGGTTACGCGCACAATGACGAGCAGAGGCGCCATATGGCTTTCCTCTCTCGTCTTGGTGCGCGCACATCGCACACCACTCGCCAGCCAGCCTGCTTTCACTTTTGCGCCTCAATGCTCCTCCCCCGCCCCCCACCCCCCAAGCGCGCGCGCGCCACGCTCCGCCGGGCTTGTTTTAAAGTTCGTTGTTATAATCCAGATAGCTGCTTCTCCACTTCCTGGAAAGGTTCTCGATTACCTTTCATTCGTTATATTGATTAAGCCATAGCGTGCATAAAATGAACGATTCCCAAACACCTCTTTATGAATTAACAAAACCCATTAAAAGCGGGTACCCCAGGGGCATTTTCAAGGCATTTGCGCTTGCATATATAGTTCGCATATCAGAACCAGGCGTATTGGCTTTGCCAATGTTTGTTTGTGGTAAGTGTGAGCACCACGCAACATGTAAACACCTGGGGTAGATTGCGCGCTTACTAATAGTGAGATGGTTAATTATCGTGGTTTAAGCAGGCACTTTTTTTGCTTCCTTAGTCCAGAGGAGGGGTGGGGGCTAACAAGGGGCGCGGTATGGGGAGATAAGACATCGGGGACGCTGGCGGGAACTAAAGGCTCGATCAGTACGTCAGCATCTGCATTCTTCTACCAGTCGGCGGCCGGGGTTGAGCGCAGCTGCTTCCTGGAGAGATAGGGCTCTGTTTATTTCTTTGGAGATATGGCGCACTTCCGCTGTTCAAGCTGTGAATGGGATACCTGCCCGCTCTGGTCCTCCCTCATTCCTCGTGCGTAACGTACAGAAACAACGATTAGACGATGTTGCTGTATAATATTTGCCAAATGAAAGACTATTTGTGCACAGACGTCAGACTTTCAGTATACCCGCATGGAACTCTTCTATATTTGCACCGTGCCTTTGTTTGATGTCTGCACGTTTCATGTGTCAACTGATATTTTCAGGGACACTATCGCACGCAGGTGATGAAGAGTAAGCACTGCCAAAGTCAATAGGTCTCGCCATTTTCGCTTATTGGCTTTGCAAGTGTGTTTTTTGCCGATGCTGTGCAGCATCGGTGGAAAATAAGACAAGCATTTGCAATGCAATAGTTCTCGCATTATAAAAGTGTGAGCAGCTGGCATTGCTAATAATAATGCAACACTAGCTATTGGCTTTGTAAATGATAAATAAATGCCATTATGTGTTTGTTTTATAAAATAGATTAAAAAAGGCATTGTCATGAACAATGCCAATAGCTTAAACTTTTGCAAATGCGAGACCTATTGCATTGCAAATGCTTGTTTTAGATGTGGACATATTTGATGAAGTGCCAACATGCGAAACTTCTCCTTCAAGATAACTTTGTTTAGTGATCGAAAGTCCAGGATAGGTCTGAATTTGTGCTCTTGATATTTCTTCGGCACAAGGAAGTGCCTGGAATATACTCCCTTCGCTCGTTGACCAGGAACCAGGGGGAGCAAAGGTCGAGACGCTGATCTCTGATGGAGTGTCTCAAAAATAACCGTTGTAGCGACTTGAGGAGTCGACATCTCAATGTTTAACTTCTGTGCTCCCCTTTGAAGAACATCATGGTAAGTATTGATGTCGTCGATCGGAGATACGATTAGAGGAGGAAGACCATGTGGGGGATCTTCTCCTCTTATGCCGAGAACCAGAAGGTCTGCGCTCCCGTGCCCTGCCCGCGCGGTCCCTACGTCTGGTCGATGGAGACTTATCCACTTCTTGCACCAATCTTTGCAGAGGCGACCTGTGGAGCGGACTGGTGTACTCTTCCTCTCGCCTTGCTGCTCCTGTAGGGTTTTACTCCAGTGATGGACCGGAAGAAGCCATATCGGAGACAAATGAACAGAAGGGGAAGCACCCCTGCGCTGAGAAGGAGACCTTCGTCGCGACCTATCCGAATGTCACCCTGGAGATGCAGAGGATGAATGCTCGGGTGAATTACGTCTTGAGGGGTGATAGGATGAGTGCCGTGAAGCTGATTTCGTCACCAACACTACAGAACCCTCTCTAGATCTCACTGATGCAGGTCTCAACGTCGAGCGTATGACCTGCTCAGACGGAGCCTCCCTCGACAGCGAATGAGATGTCCTTCTCGACGTTGAACTTCGGCCAGCTGCTAGGTCAGGCCTCGACGTCGATAGAATCAGCAACGTAGATTTTCTATTCTTCTACGCCGAACACCTTGCTTCCACTCCTCGACGCCGATTGTCGCCGAGATTACGACGGCGGTGGGCTGTTGTACCTCGACGCCGATCGTCGCCTGGTTGACGACAGCGGAGGGCTTTTGTGCCTCAACGCCGATCGTCGCCAGGTTGACGACGGCGGGGGGCTTTCGTGCCTCGACGCCGATCGTCGCCTGGTTGCGACGGCGGAGGACTTTTGTGCCCCGACGCCGATCGTCGTCAGGATGACGACGGCGGAGGGCTTTTCTACCTCGACGTTTATCGTCGCCGTGTCAAAAAAACACTGTGATCCAGCACTCCACAAAGTCATTTTATGATCATAAAATATGTCTGGCCATTCAGCAGGTGTTGTATCAAAATTATTTCTTTATTTAATTCTTCTCTTCTTTACATATATAAAGAGACACATACAGCGTAGCCGACGCGTTTCGTCCCGGAGGACTTCTTCAGGGCAAAGATTGAAATATAAAGGGCTTCGTCTTATCCCCCTCCAACACCGCGAATTGTAGCTAAGCCTTCCTCTATTCGGCCAGACTAGGTAAATTACCTTTTTTTTATATTATACTTGATTAATCACAGTTCATCAAAGTGGTTTTCACCCTATGTAGGTTATATTAATATCAGTGTATCAGAGCAGATTCACCCCATCCAGCGGTCCACATGGACCGCTGGATGGGGTGAATCTGCTCTGATACACTGATATTAATATAACAGACATATTTTATGATCATAAAATGACTTTGTGGAGTGCTGGATCACAGTGATTTGTTGACAAGTTGTAGGGTCTTTGATCCTAAGGGGGTTTAGGGGTATTTAACCTAATGATCCTTGGCACCCAAAGAATATTTATACCTTTGACCTGACTTATTGATTTGGTGCAATCAGTCTCTGCCTTTTACCCAGTTTCTTTTGTGTTTTGTGCCTATCGTCGCCGTGATGACGACGGCGGAGGGCTTCTGTTCCTCGACGCCGATTGTCGCCGGGTTGACAACGGCGGAGGACTTCTGCTCCTTGATGCCGATCGTCGCCGGGTTGACGACGGCGAATTAAGTAACGCACCTGAATGCCGATGTTCTTTCGACGGCGAGCCCGCCGTCGTTGGTCTTCTTATGGAAGTTTGTCCTGCCGGTGGAAGCTTTTTCAGCGCCGAGCCAGACGCTGAATAAGAGCAGAGTAGAATCTTGCTTCTGGAAGAGGATCTGGCCCTCTTAGAGCCCTTCCTCACCGGTGACCTGCCTCTGGAAGATGTTCCATCCTTTTCCGCCAGTCCATAGAGACGGATTCTTTCTCTGTCTTTCAATGTTCTTTTTGATAAAGACTGGCAATGAGGGCAAGTCTTGGGGACATGATCCTTAGAAAGACAAAGTATACAGACTGCATGAGAGTCTGTGCTGGCCTTTTTTCCACAAGAAGGGCAGGGGTCAAAAAGAAATGGCATTTCTGAGTGGAGAAAATGCCAAATTCTGTCAAAAAAAGACAGCACCTTACTTCTAAAGCTGTTACAAGTCGAAGTAAGAAGAGATTTTTCCAAAAACTGGAGATTATTCATGACAAAAAAGTCAGAAAAGGTAGAGCTGTGTAACCAGGGTTCTGTCAAAAGGCACCGGAAAGAACAACTGACCTGTCACCCCTGAGGCATGATGGGAAGCTAGGGGTCATGGCTGCCTTAAAGGCACGGTGCCAGTTTATTTCTATGTTGCTAAGGGTTAGCTTTTCAGCGATTCTATGCAATGATTCTACAATGCAGCCTGTGAGCTTTCAATGCTTTCAGTCCTATCTGAGGGATTGTGCTAAGTGCTAAGCATTAAAACAGTTTTCAAACATACTTTGCGGTTTGTTTTTCCCTGTTTTTAGGGTATTATTTATAATATACAAGGGAGTCCCTACAGCATTACTCAGATCGTAGTGTATGGAAGGCTCGAACAGCAGTTCTAGAGTCAGTTTCTGGAGAAATAAAAGTGTTTTTTTGTAAGAGCGTGCTGCTACCAGGCAGTCTGTTTTTTGGCAATGTATTTTGAGGTCGAGGTTGGTGTCCAGGATAAATCTAAGTGTTTGATACACACAGTGACCCAGTGTACAATGCTCCTTGCAACCCTTCTTCCCTCACTTCCAAAGTACTTCATGAGGAGGTAGAAATAAAAAGCTAATTAGGCAGGATGTGCAGTAAGATCAAACATAGCCAAGTGGCCCAAAATTCAGACGACTTAATACCATAAAACATTCCTGTGTTAGTTTGATGCTCTGTGAAAGGACACAATCTGACCACCCTGTGCCCTACAACATCATCATGGTTGACATCCTGGTCAAGAGAATGGAGCAGGATAAAATAATTCAACTGGTGAAATAAAAATCAATGTGTCTACCTTCCATAACCAACTCTTGCAACATAGATGGGGTTGGTTTGGATGTGGGTGATCAAGAAACTATCTACCTACACTTGCTCCTAACGCACATCAAACAACCATAAGCAATCTGGTAGATGGGGGGACGAAGAAGGCTAAAACATAAAATCTTGGGAGCAATGTATGCTGGTATGCTACATTGTGGAGAAGTGGAGTGTAGTAGGAAGAGAGTAACAAGGTTTAATTCTCAGCTGGACAAACAAATGGCCACTGGGAATGATCTAGGCAGTATCTTTAGATTGGATCTATTCTTCGTACACTTTTCTGCCATTTTTCACTACAGTGCCATGCCATTGCATTAAGTTGTGTGGTTTCAAGCAGTTAATGTGATTGCAGTCGTGGCAGGAAAGCCAGTCTCAATTTCTGGCCCACTGGCCAAATTGGCGAAGTGGCAACTTGCAGAATTCAGAGATAACAAGTGTGGCTTCTCTTACCAGCAGAAGGTACACGGACAGCAGCTTTTTAGCAAAACCTGGCAATCCTAGAGACCTTCAGGTGCTGTCACAGGGCGAAGAGTAAATAAAAACCTCTGATATACAAACCACTCCTCACAATATTTAAGTCAGCTGGCCACCACCTAACATCCGTGTTTTGTCTCTATTTTACCCTTGTGCTCTTAGGCCATTGTCTAGAGTTAACAGCCTGTTTTTCATTTTGTCTTTAGCTCCATCATCCAAAGCATTATGAAAGTTATTATGCTAGATATTTCCTCCACCTATTTGAGGCATCCTATATATACTTAAAGGCCTTGATATCATTTACAGTCTGCGATACCCACAGAGCAAATAACTTTAAAAAATATATATTATATGTTAACATTTTTAAAAATACACTATGAATTATTCTTTGATTCCACACCAAGAAATAACATGGTGCTCAAGAAGATTAACTAAAGATTACTGCACAGTACAGCAGACACAAAAGAAATAGTTATATACAGAACTATTTATGTATTATAACATTACTCTTCCTAATGTTTTAAGAAAAGACATTGACTGAGTCTACATTCAAAATATTGTGATTAGCACGTTTTCATACTGATATATTAAGCTGGAATACATAAGTATGGAGTAACAAAAAAATACAAGCAATTTATACATGAACAACATTGATGCTAAAAGCCCATAAAATAATCAACCTTGCTTTTAATTGTGAGAAAAAAATCATTTAATGGACTGTTACGTTTTACTGTGTCAAAAACACCGAGATTTACCAATTTACAAACCTCAAAAGAAAAATAAATGCCTAGTTAAGATAAATATTCAATAATGACTTCTACCACAGCCATACATATGTCAGCCATTACTAAAAAGTCCAACAATTAGTAACTGTGCTGCCCAAGAAAATATTCAGTATTATCATTAAGTAAAAGATAGGTCTAACCTATTTTAATTAAACATACTCATGCATCATGCATGTCAAGACATTAAAACGTAGGAAAAACATTTTTTTCCAATAACTGATAACAGGGGCCTATTTGACAAATCTGCGTTACATTTTGCAGACACTGACTACATTCAGCTCAGGTTCAGCATTCGAAATTTGGCATAGAATGGTTGCTGGGCAACTCACAGTGGAAGCGGGGAAGGGATTTTTACGTTTGTGCAGAAATTCAGCAAGTTCATTTTTGTTCACTGCTACACAAAAAACTACTAGATAGATACATACCAAATTTGGCAAGAATTAGATCAGAAAAGACACTTCTTGTGGTTTAGTTTAAGTCTGTTAAAGGGTGTTTGAGATAAAGAATGAAAAGTACAAAGTCCATATCAAGGGGAGTACTTATAGAAATCTCGGTCCTATTTAGATCACAAACCTGGTTTCCCACCTCAGAAGAAAACCAGATTATAGTAGTTTGGTATGCAACCAAAACGTCACCTGACTAGCGCGGCAACAAATGCAAATTTTCAAGCCAGGCAACATCATAAGGATACCCAAACTACAAATTCGAATTCACAACTTATTCTGTGCAAACATTTTTGGTGGGGCACATGTTGCCCTGTAGGTACACCTTAAATAGAGCTGCAAATATATAATTTTAATGCCAAAACAATCTTTATTAAAAAAAGTTTAGGGATGTTCTGGGTAAGACCACAAACTCTTACTTTTTCCAAAACACACACACATGGTTTAAAATTACTTGCCTAAAAAGCACGTCATCTGCAGCTTACCTTTTCTGGAGTAAGACATTTCATGTTGGTTGACTTCAGTATATGCTGCAAGTATTCGTTCAGATCAATAATGTTTGTGTTGACTGTTACCTTTTGAAAAAATTAGGAGATTTTATATGAGTGAACATTTTACATTATCATGTCCCACCTCCTCCTATCCAAAATGAAAGATGTAAAAATTTATTAGATGCGGATATTCAAACCAGGTTTTGCATAAAACATCTCTGATACAACCTCTACAATGTTTTTCTAAGGTGACTTAATAAACAACGAGTCATAACAAAAGATCCACTTCAAACCATCACTTTTTGATCTGTATAATTCTTTGCAGGGGTGTGTCACCCATTTCCTTAATTATTTCTCAACTTCTAAAATCTTAAGATAATTTAATGGTATTTCTCTTCATTAATGACAATTGTTTCATCAAGGAAAGGTGGTGTGACTGTGGCATGTGGGTTAAAAAGTTGGATCCCAGTTTGAAGGTTGGATATTCATAAATACACAGTTTAATAGAAAACATAACCGGAAGCACTGTGACCGCAAGACCCAGTACACCTCGTTACATTTTTTTTCTTTTAAACACCGTTAGTATCAGCAGCAACTTTGCAGTTTCTGAAAAGAACTGAATGGAACAAGGAATCAAGCACATTTTGGAAACTGTTTGTAAAGAGCTTTCCTAAATATTGAATGATGAACTTACCCATAACAACAGCAAAACCTCCATAGCGACCTCTATCTATGAAACTAAAACATTACTTTCAGTTTCCTGGAACTTCTGGCAATGAATTACCAGAAGCGGGAAAGTCTTTCAAACATTTACACTTTATGCAATTTGGACATTCCTGCATCATGGGCAAGCAATACGTATCTCTGTCAACCGGAGGACTTTCAAGTGGGTTATGTTCAAAAAGTGGTGTTTACACAAGCCAATTTCAGTCCTTTTGCTGACTTTTTAAATAGATTAGTTTACAACTGTAAAACTATAAATGGGTCTTTTTAAAACTTCTTGTATACATTTTTCAGCAAAACAATTGGGGTACATCAAGCAAAATGAGAGGGAAATCTCACTTGTTTGGGTTAGAAATCGATTCAAACAAAGCATGACAATTGACATATATATTGATGAAAAACATTTATAACAAATATAGCCATATTCTATGTCCCACAGTTACACATTATTTTTATTTATTTTCTTGCAGGTGTTTCATTAAATGTAGGGTAAAAATTAAGACACCTATTTTTACTAGAATTTATTACAGCTTGTGTTCTATAGAATCACTTTAGAAACTGAGATTAACCAAAACAAAAATCAAAGTATGCTTTGTTTATGACCATCAAAAAGTAACCACATAAGTAGGCTCCGATATGCCAATGTAACTGGAAGAAGTTATGTTCTTCACAGCTTTCATTATCATAGATAAAACATTTAAAAAACCAAACAATCGAAATGGAAAAATGTATTTAGACTTGCCCCCAACTTCGAAACAGTAATTCGTTTTAACTGGTCATGGCTAACAACTTACACAAAAAGCCAAAGTATACTATTCTGAAAGGTGAATCAGAGAGAGAAACTATCTCAAGCTGTCAGTAGGTTCCTTTGTGAGCATGTGCTTTTAAGAACAATTGCCCACACTCACCAAAAGGTGACATGCTACTTCACTGGGCTTTGCTCCTTGCCGAGCCGGCACTGCAATGCCCGGCGGGCCTCGCAAGAGGGCACTTTACCAGAGATTTTTTTTTTCTTCAAAAATGCCTGATGAGCACAGCTGGACAGAAGGCGACTTATCCAGAAGGTGAGGAGATTGGCAAAAGTGTAAAGCTAAAATCAACTATGGACCATATGTATCATTGTATTTAATGTCATGTCACTGAAATGTTGAGATTAGAACAAAAGTGACAGAGGGATTGTTAAATAATGGTCCCTTTCTCTGTTTGCAATAGAATGTTGGCCACCTACAGACCTGCTAACATTCTAGGGTCTGCAATTTAAGGTCAACATGTTTCATGTCTTATGTAGTAGAGGAGTGATCTGTTGCCATTCTGTCAGGACCAAAAGTCAGATGAACAAGTTACTTCCCTTCGGTAACGCTTTTTCTGGTGGATACAGTATCTGCCTGTGGATTCCTCACCTTGTGAATATCCCCTGCGCCAGCAACATTCGGAAACTTTTGTAGCAGTCCACGCCGATGAGGTCGAAGACGACGTCACAGAGACACTGCTCCGCTTGCGACTCCGCTGACGTCACCGGCTCCATAAGAAGACCTCGTCAGCGTGATGACGTCAGTTCCGCCCTTTTTTCCGTGCCTTCGAGGCACACTGACGGACCGACAATAATATATACACAGTATACACAGTACATGATATGCAAAGCAACACACACAGTGTGGAGAATAAATAGCAAGGCACAAGAAAAACAATGCCTTTGACAGAAACAAAACACATTTGAAATACCATCAATAAAATTACAGGTATAGAAGGATGGACAACGGGGAGGCGGGTGGGTCAGTGAGGAATCCACAGGCAGATACTGTATCCACCAGAAAAAGCATTACCGAAGGTAAGTAACTTGTTCTTCTGATGGATACATCTGCCAGTGGATTCCTCACCTTGTGAATAGGTTCCACAGCAGTCCCCACTCCCGGAGGAGGGTGTCCACCCTTCTATACCAGAAAATCCTGAAGGACGGATCGCGCAAAATGTCCGTCCCTCCTCACCTCGGTGTCTAAGCAATAATGTTTTACGAAGGTGTGGAGGGAGGCCCATGTTGCCGCCCTACAAATGTCCTCCACAGGAACACCTCTAGACAAAGCAGACGTGGAAGACTTTGCCCTAGTGGAATGAGCTCTCAAACCTTCTGGAGGCTCCTTACCAGCCAGGGAGTAGCAGATCTTGATGCACAAGACAATCCATCTGGAAAGGGTGCGCTTGTGCACCGCTCGACCTTTCCTGCAGCCAACAAAGCCCACGAAGAGCTTGTCATCAACTCTGAAGTGTTTTGTCCTGTCCAGGTAGAAGCTCACCGCCCTCTTAGGGTCCAAGCGGTGAAGTCTCTCCTCCTCCTTGGAAGGGTGAGGGGGAGGATAGAAGGTAGGGAGGGTAATGGATTGCCCCAGATGGAAGGGAGTTACCACCTTAGGCAAAAACGCAGCCCTGGTCCTGAGTACCATTCGTTCAGCATGAATGGTCAAGAACGGGGGTTTTGAACTTAGAGCTTGAAGCTCACCTACCCTCCTTGCCGAGGTGATTGCAATGAGGAAAACTGTCTTAAAGGACAACAGCCTCAAGGGACACTTGTGTAAGGGCTCGAAGGGAGAACCCATAAGATAAGTTAATACAAGGTTTAAGTCCCATTGAGGCACAATAAAGGGAGTAGGAGGAAACTTGTCTGTAAGGCCCTTTATAAAACGAAGAACAATAGGTGATTTAAATAATGACGGCTGATCCGGCAAGCAAAGGAAAGCCGACAAAGCCGATAAATAACCTTTCACAGTAGCCACAGCAAAGCCTTGCTGAGCAAGCGAAAGGGCAATGTTAGATAGACGAGCCTTTAATGGATCAATGGACTTCTCTCCACACCATTTTACAAATTTAGACCACCTGTAGGAGTAAATGGACTTGGTGGAGTGTCGCCTGGCTGATAAAATAACATCCACCACATCAGGTGGGAGAGAGAAAGAACTCAGGTTGCCCCGTTCAATCTCCAGGCATGAAGGTGTAAGCTCTGGAGGTGGGGGTGAAGAACCTGCCCCTCCGATTGCGAGAGGAGGTCTGCCCTCAGAGGGAGACGGAGCGGAGGGCACGAGGAGAGGTGGAGAAGATCTGTATACCACACCCTTCTTGGCCAGTCTGGGGCGATCAATATAACTTGGGCCCGGTCTTGGCGAATCTTCCTCAGAACCTGAGGGATCAAGGGTATGGGAGGAAACGCGTAAAGGAGTCGTGAGCCCCAACTCAACTGAAACGCGTCCCCCAACGCTCCCTGCATCGGATACTGGAGACTGCAGAATGACGGGCAGTGCGTGTTCTCGCAGGTAGCAAACAGGTCCACCCGAGGAGTTCCCCACATCCGAAAGACGTGACGAACCACCTCCGGATGGAGCCTCCACTCGTGGTCGGCGGAGAACTGCCGACTGAGACTGTCCGCACGTACGTTCAGTACCCCGGCCAGATGATTTGCCATCAGACAAATCTGATGGTCCTGAGCCCAGGACCATAGACGTAGAGCCTCTCTGCAAAGGCAGAGAGACCCCACTCCTCCCTGTTTGTTGACATACCACATCGCGGTCGTGTTGTCCGTCAGGACTTGAACCGACTGACCGCGAAGGGAAGGGAGGAAGGCCTTGAGTGCCAAATGAATCGCCCGCAATTCCAGAAGGTTGATGCGAAGCAACCTTTCCTCTGGAGACCAAAGACCCTTGATCTCCAGATCCCCCAGATGAACACCCCACCCTAAGGTGGAGGCATCCGTTATCACCATGGCCACCGATGGAGGTAGATGGAAAGGCTTTCCTAGGGACAGATTGCCCTCCACGCTCCACCATAACAGATCCGCCGCAGCTTCTCTGGAGACCCTCACAGACTCCCTGAGATCTCCATTGTGCTGATACCATTGCTTGCGGAGGCACGACTGGAGCACCCTTATGTGCCAGCGTGCATGACTGACCAACAGAATGCAGGAAGCGAACAGACCGAGCAGGCGAAGGACCTTCAGGACTGGAACGACCGCTCCGTTGTAAAATAAAGGAATAATTTCCTGTATGTCGAGAATCCTTTGAGGAGGGAATGCTCGACACACAGTAGTGTCCAGTACCGCACCTATGAACAGGTTGGGCACCAGGTGAGATTTGGGTACGTTTATCGAAAAACCCAATTTGTACAACAGCTGAGTTGTATCCTGCAGATGACGTAGCACCTTCTCTGGCGACTCCGCTTTTATCAGCCAGTCGTCCAAATAAGGGAAAACTGAAATCCCCGTCCTTCTGAGATGGGCTGCCACCACTGCCATCACCTTCGTGAAGACCCGAGGTGCCGAAGTAAGACCAAACGGGAGGACCGCAAACTGATAATGTTGCGACCCTACCGTAAACCGGAGATACCTCCTGTGCGACTTCAGGATGGGAATGTGGAAATACGCATCCTGCAAGTCGAGCGACACCATCCAGTCCTCCTGATTCAGCGCTTGAAGAACCTGAGCAAGGGTGAGCATCTTGAACTTCTCCTGCTTTAGATAAAGATTCAAGATCCTGAGGTCCAATATCGGACGCAATCTGCCGTCCTTTTTCGGAATCAGAAAATACCGGGAGTAGCATCCCTGACCCCTCTCCTGCTCTGGAACCACCACTATCGCAACTTTCTGTAGTAACTTCAGGACTTCCTCCTGTAGGAGAAGACGGTGGTCCTCCGAGCAAACCCCTTGACAAGGAGGGTAGTTTGGAGGGAATTCCCGAAAGGGAAGGGCGTACCCATTTTCTACAAGATCCAGAACCCAGAGATCTGTAGTTACAGATTCCCAATCTTGTAGAAAATGGGTAAGCCGGCCCCCCACAGGACCAGCATGATCCGGAATGGCGAATCTAGGGCTGCTTTGCGGTGGTGGGAGGGGCTGAGGAAGAGGAGGAGGAGAGTTGCCGGCCACGAGTGCGGCCCCTGATTCTTCCCCTGAAACCTCTGGACGAGGAACTTTGCTGCTGCTGCTGTTGCGGCTGGGTCTGCCTATAGGATCGAAAGGATGTCCTTCCGAACCCTCTATATCTTTTAAAAGACCCCCTCGACTGAGACCGAAGGCCCAGTGACTTAGCCGTCGCCTTGCTTTCCTTGAACCGCTCCAGAGCAGCATCTGCCTTCTTGCCAAACAGGCCAGATCCATCAAATGGCAGGTCCAAAAGAGTTGACTGCACATCCTGTGAAAACTCCGACGACCTTAACCATGCACTCCTGGTGGCGAAAGAAGATCCCATGACCCTCGCCACCGAATCAGCAGTGTCCAGCCCACTCTGGATCACCTGACGTGCAGCCGCCTGGGCATCTGACAAGAGTTCATTGAATCCAGGCCTATCCTCGTCAGACAGTTTAGGCGCCAGCTTCTTAGCAGAATCCATAAGCGCATGCACATATCGTCCCAAGAGGCAAGTTGCATTTGTAGACTTAAGAGCCATGCTGGCCGATGAAAAGACCTTCTTGGCCGACTGATCCTGCTTTTTAGCCTCCCTGTCACCAGGCACCTGAGGAAAAGCCCCCTTAGACTTCCCCGAACAAGCCGCCTGAATCACCAGGCTCTCAGGCGAAGGATGAGAAGATAAAAAGTCAGGGTCCCCTGGAGCCGCTCTATATCTCCTGGCAACAGTCTTTGAAACCGCAGGAGCTGAAAAAGGCTTACACCAGACCTCCAGCACAGGCTCAATTATAGCCTCATTGAAAAGAAGCAAAGGCTCTGACACTGCTGTAGGAGAATGTAACACCTCAGTCAGTATGTTTGACTTAAACTCCGTGGATGGCAACTGGAGATCAAGCAGTTACGCAGCCTTTCTAATAACCGCATGATACAGCGCTGCATCCTTTGAAGGCTCATCAGATGGAGGAGTGATCTCCCACTCAGGAGACAAATCCAGACCACTTGCGTCCTTTAGCTCCTCATAAACATCATCAGATTCAATCAACTCTCCCTCTTCAGGCTCAGCTTCTTCCAACAAATACCTCCTTTCTTCCACCACTCTTTGCGCCTTCCTTCTGGAACGAATCCGCACCAGCGGCGTCGGCGGCGCCGCGTTCGAATCCGACGGCAGCGGCGTCGAGCGTGGATCCACAGGAGCAGCCGGCGTCGAACGAGGTCGAGCCGGCGCTGGTAAAGAGGGTAGTGGAGTCGACGTCCTCAGCGCCGGTAGATGCCACGACGGCGCCGCTTGAAAGAATAGCATGAATGGGGCCTGAGGATAGACCTGCGGCCCTCCCAAGTTAAAAGCCATCGGACCAATCGGACCCGCAGGTGCACCAGTGGTATGCATGGCCCTCGAAAACACCCCATACATCGCATTCAAATAATGTGAGGGGTCCTGACCTGGTCCAGGGAAAGCAGGGTACGGGTCAGGCATCACCGGACTCGGGCCTGCCGGCGCCGACGGTGGAATCAACGGCGTCGCAGGCAACCGGGGCCGGAGACAGAGCCGGAGACGAATCCGGAACCGGAGATGAAACCGGAGTCTGGGATACCACCGGAACCGGAGATGAAGCCGGGAGCAGCGAAGCCACAGGAGACGAAGGAGCTGGAGGTGAGGCCGGGACTGGAGAAGGTGACACGGACTCCTTCCGACGTCGAGCCAGCGACTTCGACGCCGAACTCTTATCGGAATGATGTCGTGAAGAATGTCTCCTCTTCTTCTTATGCTTCTTACCTCTCGAAGCATGCCCCGAAGTCGATTTGGACGCCGAACTCGACCTCGATCTCGACTTTCTCCTTCCTCTCTTTACGTTCTTCATCTTGGCGATGAAAAGCTTCGCCTCCCTTTCTTTAAGAGCCTTAGAGCTCATCTTGCGGCAACAAGAACAGTCATCCACATCATGGTCGGATGAGAGACACCAAACACAGTCTTCATGTGGATCAGTAATGGACATATGTTTGCCACATTCTCTACAGGGCTTGAAGCCCGACTTCCTAGCCGACATATTTCTCGAAAGAGAAACAGAGAAACCAGAGAAAAACACAAAGTAACAGTGAAGCTACCAACAGCGATTCCCGAAATCCGTTGGCGTCGACGGCGCGGAAAAAAGGGAACTGACATCACGCCGACGAGGTCTTCTTTTGGAGCCGGTGACGTCAGCGGAGTCGCGAGCGGAGCCGTGTCTCTGTGACGTTGTCTTCGACCTCATCGGCGTGGACTGCTACAAAAGTTTCCGAATGTTGCTGGCGCAGGGGATATTCACAAGGTGAGGAATCCACTGGCAGATGTATCCATCAGAAAAATGTGACCTAATCTTCTCCGCAGAGTGAGGAGCTTAATGTTATTTCAAAACCCCGCACAGTGTATAGGTAATAAGGTACCCACTGACATTTTACAGCCTTTGGGGAGCACTGGCTAACAGAGTGCTCCATGATAGGTAATCCTCCTCAAAGTCAGGGTAAAATGACCTTTAAGACAGCGAGGACGCCACATCACAGTGTGACATGCCGGATCCGACGTGCTTGCAATTTGCACCTACCCCTGTCCTCGATGCATTGTCATCTAAAATGGATATCTAAAATGTTAAGAGCTTTCGTTATCTTTGTGAAAGTGTTTTCCTTCACTGTGCCAAAGTACACGTCTTGCAGGGACGAGAGATGGGATAATTGTGATAATAGTGACAGAGAGAAAAATAACTTAAAAAACAAAGTTGTACATCTGCTGCTGCTAAAAAAAAAAACCTTGACTATTTGCTTGAAAATGCATTAGTAGTGGCAATTGTAACATGCCACCAATGGAGTGAATATTAAATTAAATGATGAGAAACAGGTTTATGGAAATTATCAGTGACTGGGTTAAATTGCTGTTTTACCAAATAGTATATTTTAACCCCTTTGTTGCGCCCGTCGGCCAACGGCTGTCGCAAGCACCACCTCTGTAGTGCTGCGCACGTCCGTTGGCCGACGCGGCCCAGCCCACTCAATGGAACCCCCGCACAGCGGTGGAATTACCGCTGCGGTAAACGGGTTAAGACAATATCAGATGTTAAGCAAGTTCTCACTAAACTAAGAGCCAGTTTATCATGAGTCAGCTGAGGCTAAGATTTCATGAAGGCACTGTGACAACAAAAGTGCTACCAATGTTAGCCTGTTGTGATTCCTTTCAGGTTTTTGCAACAACTTTAACCCGTTTACCGCGGCGATAAATTTACCGCAGTGCGGGGCGTTCCATAATGTGGTCGGGGCCGCGTCGGCCAACGGACGTGCGCAGCACTACCGAGGTAGTGCTCGCGACGGCCGTTGCCCGGCAGGTGCACTTAAAGGGTTATCACCTAAAAGGTAGGATTATTCAGCCTTTTAATAACTACCTACAAGCTTACAAGTGGCTGTGAAGTCTGGTGCCACCCTTGTTAATCACCCTTAATTATCAAATGAAAAGTGATGGCCATCAACACTGTAGTTCAAGTGCCTGCATCTAAAAATCTATCTGATGCACAGTTCAAGTTAGATTTATATGTGAACTATACATACATACATAAATAAATATGGCTCTAGGTCTTGCAGAGAGAGTGAGGCATAAGATCATTCTGATGATGCACCATTTTTAAGGCAATTAAGGAGCTTTGAATAAAAGCACATACTTTGTTTTCCCATTCAAATTCAGCCCACATCTGGCGAAATTCAGTATCTGTGCAAGAAGCAGGCTGGATATAGTCCATGATGTCAATATGGATATCACTGAGAACAACACAATTTCTGTCACTTGCAGCTCCAGACACATCATAAACTGTAAAGAAATCACACAAAATACATTTAGATTCAAGAACGTATAAAAGTGTTATGCTCGAGTTCTGTTTAAAAACATGGCCTTAAAATAATCAGTCTACCATTTTAAACATTTTTGTCAGCATTTGTACCTTTGCAATGCTTACTGCTGCTCCTAAGGAATAAGGAAATTAAAGGTTGCATTTTGATCCTCTCCCTTGTTTAGTAATAGTGTAGTAAATTTCTAAATTCATCCAAACAAAAGACATCATTGAGAGCTGCATCCTTTAAGCAGCATTTCGAAAATCAGTGAGAGTATTCTATATCAGGCTTAAATTCTGAGCCAACCAATGAGGGCAAATAAAGAAGTTACTTACCTTTGGTAATGTTCTCCTTGTGGATACTCTAACTACCGATTACTCACCTTTAAAAAAATTCCAGGCATGAGACCGTATCCAGAGATTTTCAAGCAATAGCTTCTGAGTGCCCCAAAGGTGCACCACATGGCTGCACGGCAATCTCACACTGTTCTGGGAGTGAGACAACAGCACCGAATGTAGGTGCCAACCCTGGGTCCTGATATTAGTTTCTGGATTGTTCCATTGCCACGCTCTATGATGCAGATTAACGGAGACATATTGCAGGAGACCAAGATACCACAAGTCTAATTTGGGATCTTTTTAGAACAAACAGGTATCCACTACACTGAAAGGGAGGACAGTGAGAAATATATGGTTAGATAGAGGATCCACCAGGAAAAGCATTACCAAAGCTAGGTAAGTAGTTATTTTCTTGGATTCAGCTAACCACGTACTCCTTAACTTTAGAACTGACACCCAACTGGTGAACGGCCCACAGGACAGAGCAAGAAAACAAATGGCACTCTTTATGCCTATCAAGGCAGCAGTGCTTTGTGAACATGTTCACTAATGCCCATGCTGTAGCCTGGCACATGTCTAACACAGGAACACCTCTCGCTAATGTCATTGTGGCAGTCTTGGCTCAGATGGAATGAGGCCATAGTCAGTCAGTCAGGGAGTTTCCTCTTGGCTATGTCATAACACATTTTTATACACAGAAAGATCCATCTCGGCAGAATCCTCTTCTGCACTGCCTTATTAGCAGCAGCTAAACTGGGAAAGAGCTGATCATGGACATGATACTCCGTTGTATGTTCAAAATAATAAGCTAATAGCGCTTTCGGAGTCCAGCCAATGAAATCTTTTCCCCCCTTTCGAGGGATAAGATTTAGAAAAACCCCATAGTGTCCGATTGTCCTATGTGATAGGGCAGTACTACTTTAAGCAGAAAAGTGGCACAAGCCTTCGGAACCAGTTTGTTTGCAAAGGTCCCACTGACTGAGGCATTATGAAGTTTTTATTTTATGGAAATGCATCACAACATGAAATCTGAAAAGAGAAGGCTGATGCTTCAAATTGAAAAATAAAACAGGAACAGTCAACATTTAACTTCTAATTGAGCCCACTGTAAAGCCCTGTTTTCCAAAAACAAAACAAACATCAAAAACTGTTTCCTGTATAAAATCTGAAATATAGACCCTACACTGCTGAAATATTGCTGTTCAAAACCCATGCATTAAGTATAGGACTCTACGGCACGAGGTTTCCCTTAAGGGGTAGCTGAATGGGATAGCAAAATCTTAGGGTCTAGAGCTCTGGTTACCACATTCTTGAGGCCCAGATAAAATGAATCGGGCCGGTTCTGTCCTGGCTTTCACCAGAACTCAAGACAGGAGAAGTAAAAGCGAGAATACATAAGGAAACCAGTGTTCCGCTGTAGATAGAACGTGTCTCTCAGGGAAACTCTGTGGGCATTCCAGACTCCAGTACGCAGTAATCATGATAGTTTGCATTCTAGGCTGTGCTGAAAAGATCCAGCCAGGTCATTCCCCACTGACTGGAGAGGTTTTCAACCATCTCTACCAGATAAGCCATTACCGAAGGTATTTAATCCGATAGAGACTAGCTAAAGATTCCTTACCTTAGAATAGATATTCAAGCAATACCCCTCCGGAGAGCAGGGCTGCAAACAGATAAAAACCAAGAAGACCTGGAGGACCGAATGGGCAAAGTGCCTATCATACTAGGCCTGACTGTCCTGGCAGCAGTGTTTGGTAAACATGTGCAGAGGTGCCCACGCATCAGGCTGACAGATGTCCAGAAAAGGGACCTTGCAGGCTATAGCAGTAGTCCCAGCTTTGGCTCTGGTGGAATGAACCCACAAATTGTCAGGGGGTTTATTTTTGGCAAATACGTAGCAGATCTTAATGCAGAGCACAATTAATAATGAGGTGGTCCTTTTCTGGACAGCTTTTCCTTTCTTTGCTCTGGCGAACCCAACAAAGAGTTAATCTTCCACCTGGATGACGATTAAGTCTCACCTCTAGAAGGGTGACGCGGAGCAAAGAAGGTTGTCAAAGTGATGCAATGAGGCAACGGGGAAAGGAATCACCACCTTTGCTAGTAACAAGGCACAAGTACGAGAACCAGTTTATCTGGAAAGAAGTTGGAGTATTGTGGATGCACAGAAAGTGCCCGACGTTCGCTAACCTTCCTGGTGATTTAATGGCCACTAAAAAGACTGTTTTGATGGTTAAGAGGCGTAGAGAGAAACTGCATGGGCTCTAAGGGCAAGCAGATCAGAAAAATCAGAACCAAGTTACAGTCACACTGGGGCATAAAGAAGGATTTTGGAGGAAACAAATGTTGATTTGAACAGGAAGGGCTGATCCAGCAACTGTAAAAATGACAAATGGGCAAAAGATGCCCTTTAATTGTTCCCAAAGCAAAGGCTTATTGGGCTAAAGACAGAACAAACAACAAGACTTCAGACAAAGATTCAGAGAGGGGATCAACATTTTTGTTGGAGCACCAAACCATAAACTTGTCTCAACAGCAGGCGTATAATATCTTAGTTAAGGGATAGCTGGCAGCCGGAATGACATCACATACTTCCAAAGGATGTTCTAACACCGTCGGCTGCTGCTGCCGCCGCTTAATCTCTATGCATGAATGCAGAGCGTGCGCAGGTTGGGGTGCAAACTTCTGCTGTGACAAAAGATCCTCCGAAGGGGAAGCCTTACCAGAGGACCGGCTCTCATGCTTAGGAGTTCAGAATACCATAGTCTCCATGCCCAATCCTGAGTCACAACGATGACTTGGGCCCAGTCGTTATTGATCTTCTTGAGAACTCTGGGCAGAAGTGGTATAAGTGGAAAGGTGTACAGGAAGACTGAAGTCCACTTGAGACAAAATGAGTCTCCAAGCAAGAGTCGCCTTGAAAACTCAAGCATGCAAATTGCAGTTCATAAGCCACCACTGCAGGTCTTTTGTAGTTCACTCCGATATGTGGACCAGGTCGGAGAGATTTCCCTGTTGCTTTGCCCACTGCAGAGCGAATAGCATCTGTTACTACCCGTGCCAAAACCATGCGTGGCTTAACAATGCAGTCAGTACCACGACTGTGTTGTTACTACAAGTTCCATTACAAGGCAAGTCATTACAAGGACTTGCTTTAGGGAAGCGCTAGACTTTGGAATAGTTTACATTACTTTTTCAATTCCAGTCGGTGTGTCCGTAGGGAAGGTGTTCGACTTAAAATCCAACACCAGTCCAACACCGCATTCCCTAGAGCAAGTCGTCGTAATGACTTGCGTTGTAATGGAACTCATTGTAATGTTGAAGTCATGGTACTGACTGCATTGTAAAGGCACTACGAAGTAATGCTTGTAGTGTATTAGATGTTTCCCACCGGCGGGCATGAGTTACCACATAATGCAGGTGGCAAGGGGGCCCAGAAGCCTCAGAGTAAGTCTCACCGAATAATACAGAACAGAGGCTGAAATATCTGAATCACAGCCCAAATATTCTGGGCTCTTCGCTGCGGAGGATAACCTCAAAACTGCAGTGCAGTGGCTCAGATGAAAGGGAGCGTCTGAGAAGGAGTCATGTGTGACTTCAGCATGTTGATAGTGAACCCTAGCGAATGCAGGAGGTCCGCCGTAGTCTGGAGGTGTGCGACAACTGCCTGAGGGCAAGCCCGCTTTTAAAAGTCAGTCATCGATGTAGGAAAAACTGGGACCTCTGACCTCCGCAGATGCGCTTCAACAACCACCATCACCCTTGTGAACACCCAAGGGGTGCCGGTAAGGCCACTGAAAATGCGTGTGGCCCACAGGTAATGTCTGCGGGCTGGCAGGACGTAGGTGAAAAGAGGCTCCCTGCAAATCCGATGCTATCATCCAGTCTCCAGGGTCCAGGTTAGACAGCACCTGAGCTAACATTAGCAATTTAAAAAATTTCTTCAGGAAAAAGCTGAGACGGCACTGGTCTAGGATAGGGCGGAGGCCTCAGTAATTTTTTGGCACCGGAAAGTATCGGGAATAGCAACCACAAGCTACTTCAGATGTTGGCACCCGCTAAACGGCTCCTTACTTAGACCAAAAGAGCCTATATTTTCAGACAGCAGGGGGAAGTGGTCCTCTGTCAGACATTCTGTAAATGGTAGAATGAACAGTGGAGTTTCTGTGAATGCGAGGGTGTAACCCCACTGGACAATTTGAAGCATCCATTTGTGTGACATTATGGGCTACCACTGGGGCAGGTTGTGCCTGATACTGCCACATATCGGTTGCCTGTAATGGTGGAAGGGCAAACAGAAGAGGTTTGGAGGCAGCGGCTACTAGGGGTGGCAGACTGGGTAGATCGCAGGCCTTGTGTCCCACGGAGCTTGTGGGAACTGCATCTGCAGTCACAAAAGGACTGGAGAGCCTGTTGGCTGTGGTGGCTGGGTGAAAAGGATGCGGTTGGTAGCCCCTATACTACAGGGATAGGGTGAAAGGCAGAGTGGGGCTGGTGTGGGGATGTGGGGAGTCCCAAATGACCAAACGGTCCCCTGCTATTCTTAAGGTACTCGACCACAGCCTTCCTTCTAACTCCACAATGCGGGTGCCATAGAAGGGCTTGTCCATGAGGAATGCATGAACCACAACCAGGCGTGTGGCGAAGCAATGGCTCTGTCCAGTGAGTCGATCGCATCCAGTCTGCAGCGTTTGGTGAACCTTGCTGTGTCCCTGCGATCTGCAATAGCCTGGGACTCCACCGAGACCATAGGCAGCACTTGCAAAACCAAATCCCAAACTGTGTAAGTATAATGGCCCAAGAGACATTCGGTTTTAACAGACTGCAGTGCAAGGCTGGCAGAAGAGAACATCCGCTTGCCAAAGGTGTTCAAACTCTTAGATTCCCTATCCGGTGGAGTGGTAGGGAACGCACCAGGGTTGATTTTGACTAATAGTCGTGGGTGTTATCTTGCTTCCCAAGTCAGCCGTAGGTCCCCTTTAGAGACCCTTTGCTGCACCAAAGGCAAGTACCCAGTAGTGGCCACTGACAGATGTGTTAGAAACCACATCATAAGCTCTCCCCTTACAAGCAGATGGTCTAACTTTGGGCCAGAAGCAGGCTTCACTTCCAACCTTAGGGCTGGCAAGGAGTCACCCACCTTCATCTTAGGTTTCCTTGACCTCTTAGATTCATTTGAGCTGGAGGCTGCCACAGCATGTGGCAGAGACCCTCCTTCCACTCCACCATTTGTCAGCTCAGGGGCAGTGCCCTGATGCTGTAAAGCTGCCTTAACATCCAGGACTTCTTGGACAGACACATTGTGCTACATAAGTGTGACACTCCCTGTGCTGTCTCAGGAGGTTATTTTGGGACCAAGTCCCCTGCTCCCTGTTGCGCTGACAGTGCAGGCGGCGCCTTGGGCTTCAAAGTGGCACACTTTGGGCCCTCTCCAGCCTGAGTAGGTGTCACCTACCTCTTTGTATTTCCCTCAAAGGGGTTGCCTTCTCCTCGTTCCTCTTTTCTGGAGCCTCTGTCTCCTGCTCTTATGGACCGTACCCCCAGATTTTTGGGCCTTAGGGTGTTTGACATTGCAGTCCCACCTAGCATCCGTTTAATTTTTCCGAAGTCAATGCCTGGTCCCCATCCTTCTCTAGATACAGTAGAGCCACAGGGTAGGGAGTAAACTTCCCATTAGCATCTACTATCCAAACCACCTCTCCTGGAAAGTACTGTTGTGGGGATACCAACTGGTCGATTATCATGGTCTGCCTGGCACCTGTGTCTCTCAGAGCCTGGACAAAGTCCACGTTACCAGTAATTTGGTGGAAGTACTTCTTACCACTTTAATGACCACTGGCCTACTGCCTGGCCCCACTTTCCAAATTGTGGCTAAAAGGATTTCCTCAGCTGAGGTTTCCTGTCCTAAGGCTAGAATAGTCATCCCAGTGTTAACCTAATCCTTGGGATACGAAGTACCCCCCTCTCGTGCCCTGACTGCCAGCAGTCAAAAGACCTGTCCATTTCAAAGGGCTTCTTCTAACAGGAATTCCTAATACTCTACTTGCCAGAAGTGGGTTGGGTCTTCTTCAGGCCTTGGTAGCTCTGTTGAGGTTTCCTTTACAGACGTAATGGTGCCTGCTTTTTCCAGATTTGGGCCTAGCCCCTCTAACCCCCTCTTTGGGAATCACCCCCTTGGACTTCTTGGGCAACAAATTGTAAAGACCATCATAAGTATTCACATTGGTCTTTTGGAGTGGACCTAAGCTTTTGCATGAACTGCTAAGGCCTAACTACTCTATCAGGAAACACTTCATGTACAAATATTATTCTGGCCTCTGTCCTACTGGGGCCGAGATACAGGGGCTGGTTGCATACGGGAAATGGCCTGCTTGAGCTGCTTACCGGGGAGCCGCTCTGAGAGACGGCTGCTACCTGAACTGGTGAGGACAGGTTGCGCCGCTCGACTGCGGAGGGGAGATGGATCGACTGGCCTTGGAGCACAGCACACCTGCATGAGGAATGCATAGGGGCCATGGTGTGCTGTTGGGGAGCTGCAGCCGGACCCAACACTACATGGCAGGAGTATGCCAAGCATGTGAATTTACAGCTCTACATACCAAGAATAGATGCTTACAGGGTAAGTAACAATCCTTCTCACGCACCATAGGGTGCCCAATGTGCCACAGATCATGGAGTCCTCTGTTCACAAGACTTCTTCGAAGAAAAAACAACTTGCAAACATCCGGACCCAACACTAGATGGCAGGAGGATGCAAAGCATGTGTATATACAGCACACATGCCTGAAACCTATTTTTACTCTTCACTCCACCATCTTCACACTAGGCTAATTTGTTTCTCGGATTGAAGCAGTTGGCCGAGATGGTTGCGAGTGAAGAAAACTTGGCCCGCACCTCGTCTGACCACTGCCCACAACAAGTGGAACTGCAGTGGGGCAGGCTGGGCACGTGTATACCCATGTGGAGTCTGCAGACTGATGTGCTCTCCGACCCTCCATTTCGGGAGGAACTATTGCCGTTTATTGCCCAAAAAGTGGTAGTGAGGGGTCACTGCCTCTCGGAAACCTGAGGAGTAAGGCGTGTACTACACAGCGAATTGACGTCACTGGAGTCAGAGCTGCGATCATTACAGAAAGAGGTCGCAGCCCAAATGGTCAGCCCTGACCGCCTTCTAGACCTCCAGAAAAAAGACAGATGCATAGACATGCCTAAACAGGCACTATCTGGTTAGGCAGCACGCTAAGGGCGACTGCTCAGGTAGACTGTAGGCATGGCTCATCTGGGGCGAACATCAACTTTCTGCAATTGGGGCCATCAGGTTTGACACTGGCTGGTGGGCCACCACACAAACGGCCATCAATTATGCTTTTTGAGACTATTATCGCATGCTGGATGCTGTGGACCCCGCACTCAAACCCCCCCCCCCCCCCCCCCCCCCCCCCACCCAGGGCTGATGGCGGCCTTTCCTGAGGGTCTTCCCCCGACTTGGCTTACTCCAATTCAGAGGGCTGAGCTTGACGAGTCGATTCGGTTGAGGAAATTCGAGCCGCACTAGCGCAGACAGCCCGTAACAAAAGGCCAGGGACATTTGGCATTCCAGCTGAGTATTACTCCACCTACTCTCCACTTCACACCTAACCTCTGCTCAAGGTATTTAATGAGGCACAAATGCGTGGTCCACTCCTAGACTCCCAACGTGAGGTGCTTATAGTAGTCGTACCCAAGCTAGGAGGCAACCCACTTGATGTGCGCTCATACAGGCCACTGTTCCTGCTTAATTTTGACTGTAAAGTGTTAGGCAAAATACTTGTGAACAGACCTTTTCCCCCTGGGCAGCATGCTGATACAGGAGGACCAACCTGGATTTATTCCAGGTCGTAGCACTTTCCTCAATATTAGATGATACCCCACAAGCTAACTATGACAGGGTGGCAGTTTTCTTAAGACATCGAAAAGGCTTTTGACACCCATAGCTGGGAGTTCCTGTTAATGACCCTACAGCCCACAGGTTTTGGCCCGGGGTCCTAGCGCTGGGTTAGTACTTGTACTATGAACACCTCAGCCAGAGTGAAAACAGGTAATTAGTCTCCGATAGTTTTCCTATACACAGAGGCACCAGGCAAGGCTGTCCGTTCTCGCCACTGCCGTTTGCAATAGTGATGGAACTTCTTGCCTGCCGCTTGCATCTCCACGCACGGCTTTGGGAGATTCAGGACCTAGACATTCATTGCATCGTATTGCCTTATGCAGATGATGCATTGATATATGTACGAAAGGGCTGAATTGATGGCTCTACTAGACACCTTTGGAGATCTATCCGGGCTCAGGGTAAACTGGACAAAATCCTACCTGTTCCCCCTTGCACAGATCCCGGTACCTTTGAGGGCTGCCCTCCCGAATCATCATTTACAATGGTGCAATGACTCCTTTAAATATCTAGGGATACAAATTTATCATTCCAATGACAACCTCAAGAAGGGCAATATGGGTTGGCCTTCTGCTCTATCCAGGGCCCACTTGCCATCTGATTCTCAATACCACTCTTTCGCTTGGGACGTGTGGCGATAGCCAAGATTCTCATACTTCCCAGGCTACTGTATTTTTTCTCTGCTCTACCAGCAGTGCTCCTCAGATCCTTTTTTCGTGAACTGCATGGATTAATGTTAACACTGCTGTCGGGGAGGGACCGGCGTAGCGTTGCCCTGGCTACAGTACAGCACCCGCAAGAGAGGGGCGGTTTAGGCATGAAAAATTTTGCAGTGGTCTCCAAGTTGGCCTAACGACTCCGCAGCGTGAAAAGGACATCTATACGTGCGAGACTAGTCCCAGTCAGGGCATACACCTGGCTGTCAGACTTCGTGTGCCCCCTCACTGAAGGGATCCAACCTGATGAACACGGCCCACATAGGTTGGTGTCTGTGCAGAGCAAATCCCTTGTCCTGTCTTACTCTCCACTAACACTCGTTTGGTACTTTTTCAACGACGGGTCCTTTATGTCCTAGGAGTACATTATGGAGACCTACACTATGGGCCAGGGACATTCTTAACGTATCATGTCATTCGCCAAGTGGTGCGCGATACCTGGAAAGCGGGCAAAGTAGAGCCACCACTGTCGGCCATTCGTCATGCTCTGTTAATGAGGGTGGGTCCAAAGAGAGCCATTTCCCTGTAGTACAAACCCTTACTGCAAACGCCCACTAGTATGGAGGAAATGCTAAATTGTTGGAATGTAGTCCTTCTAGAGCCCTTGCCCCAGATGTCATGGATGAGAGCCCTTAAACAAGTGAAGGAGGTCTCGCATTACCAGAGATTCCGTTTCATCCAAGTTAACTTTTTACATCAAGCATACCTAGTCCCTGTTCATCCCCCCAGTCCCCCAACGTTTTAAGTGCATGTTCCTCCTGACTACTCTGGAATGTACACTCTGGGCTGCGGGAGACAGGGTTTTACCATATGGTGTGGAACTGTCCACCCTGTGATGCACATGGCAAGAGATAACTGCTTCGACAGCAGACCTAGCAGGCCATGTGTTAACTCCCAACCCCGAATCCTGCCTCCTTTGGCACAGCCCTAAAACCAAAGGGGACAAACCTCTCCATAGGTTTATTGAACTGGCATTTGTATTTTTTGAACTGCTCACAGCAATGCAGTGGTAGGCGCCCACATCACTGGACGCCACTAAATGGCTCCAAGCCCTGCTCCAATGGGCTCATGCAGAAGTGAGTGTGCTGCGCTCCTTAAGGGGCAGAAACTTGGCTTGCGGGGACTGTGAGAGATGGGATGTATTTGTGATCAATATAAAAGCCAAGAACGATACTTTCCCATTTGAGGGGGTGGCTCACCACCACTGTACTTGATCCTCATATATATGGACCAATCCACACAAGGGCCGTACAGTAGATTACTCACTTATCACATTGGCTTGCTTATGACATGGTTCCCTAAATGGCATTTAGCGCCAGACACTACTGATCCACGCTAAAATTGCCCCGCATCAAAAGCTGCAGAGAGAGCAAGATGAAGGAGACTGTACCTCCTTTGTCTTAAATGGTACACAGCGGATTCATTATGGAAATCAGAGCTCTACATTTTAGTGGAAAACTCAAAAACCCATTTGGGCTTCATCAAGAAGTAATCTGGAATTGATAAATGAAGAGATTTGTTTGTCTACCACTTCTTCGGCCAATGTAAACTATATGTGATAAAAAAAATTATCTAAGGTTTTATTACAAGCATATGTCGAAAACTTAAGAAGCAGCACGTTTCCTTTTTTCACTACTGTGGCATAGGTTTACAATAATAAATAATTTTAAAAAACGAATTTACTATCATACCACCTTGGCAAACCCAAAACTATTGTTTGTGCCAATTCTTGCTAGGAGTTGTATTTGACATAGAATCATCAATATCATACTCAAGCAGGTAGCCCTAGTCATGTACGTCCTCAGGCACGGCAGTCTCATGAAATACCCTGAGTCTTAAGACAAATTAAATTCATGGCGACCCAATTGAAAACAGTATTCTCTGGAGTAGATATTCAGCAAACGTCAGTTGCACCTCACCGTGGGGTTGTGGAAGACTAGGGAGGACTGTCAAGCAATTGAAACTTTGATTGTTTTGCTCTCCAAGGGTTCAGAGAAATCTTTGGTATGAAATCTAAATTTCTGTAATAGCAATATTTCCATGAACCTTCTCCTAATCAAACTCCTGGAAAACAGGAAAGATAAATGTAGCTTACTTTTCTTGTATTTAGAAGTTTCCTTCAATGTCATCAACAATACTGATAATCAGAGTAACTCTACAGTGGAAAAAGAAATAAGTGGTCCAGGATTACAACTAACATTATTACACTAAAGGCATGGTTCCAAGTTGACTTACAGAATGTAAAGGAAAAAAAAGAAAATGCTAGAAATTATTATGATCTAAGGACCCTCATAACTTTCATTAGAAAAAAACAAGTTACTAACAAGGGACCTGAAAGTAAATAGTTGGGGTACCTTCCTGTCAGCCCACAAGTTTTGGAATTCCGTGAGGGACAGACAAAACTCTCAGGTGCTTATTAACAGAATTCCATAGAAGTCTCACAGAGGGATAATCACACACTGTTTTAATGTAAAATCAATGGAGTCAAGTTTCCAAGTATAGGCAGTGCATGTGAGCTACTGTGAATAGCAGCACTGACACATTTTAAAACCAATGTCTTACGGCAAAATGGGGAAATAAATCAACAGTAAAACACGGCAATGATTAAGCCAGAGGTATAAAGTAAAACATACAAGCAGTATCCACATTAGCTGTGCTGAGTTCAAGTTCAACCACCGCAACATAAGACAGACACGTGGGAGCCATGTGGCATATAAGGAGCAAGGTGGAGCACAGGTCAAGCAACAGATGCAGACCGGCTCCTTCCAAACTGCTTTTCCATTTGTGCTGTAAAGAAAATGTCAGGTTCCCGCCTATGAAGATTCTGATATTTTATCGGGCTTACAAAAATGCAGAGTCGACATGGGAGTACTTTCATTACTTAATGGACATATGGATAATCCACCAAACGTAAAATAAGAAGAGAAACTGCACACCTTTAACTTGTTTCGGAGTACAGATTAAAGACTAAGGCTACTTGGAGTGAGAGATTGCTGAGAGACACGGGAGTTAACTTTCATTTATGCTTGTAAAATAAGCAATGAAGGTTTGTGTGAATGGAGTTTCATGAATAGAAGCTAAACATATAGAGTTACTAAATAGCAAGAAGAGGTTACATGTGGTTCTGTTTAAAGAGTGTTAATCCTTTGGGTGCTATGGATGGAATGGTTACGTCCTCAGCCACGGTGCTCAAGTACCAAGGACAGAACCGTTCCGTCCTAACACCCACCCAGGGGGGGAAAACTGGCGCTCTAAATCCACCATTGGTTTCACACCCATTGCTACCACTAACTGGAAGAAGATTTAAAACACAAACAATGGAAAAATGGGATATGTCCCAGTAAAATGCCAAAAGTGTGTTCAAAATGTGGTATTCTGACAAAAGTCTGCCTGAAAGCTGGGCAGATGGTGGTTTTACCCTTCGTTGAAACCATTTGCAGGGGGGGAAAAACTGCACTTTCGTCGGCAGCACTTTTTTCCCGGAATACCCCAAATTTAGCTGTATCTTGCCTAATTTCTCTGTCAACCCCAGGGAATACCAAAAACCAAGGTACCTTTAGAATGCCCAGGATGTTGGATAAAAAGGAAGCTAATTTGGCATGGGTACCTTATGTGGACAAAAGGTTATGGGGCTTAAGTACAAAGTACACCAAATAGCCAAAAAAGGCTTAGCTCAGGGAAGGAAAAGGCCTAGCTGTGCAGGGGCTGAGGTACAGAACTAGTGACACAATGATTTTCTTCATTCAAAGTTAGTGAACAGTCTTTAATACAGCCTTATAGACCACTGTAGCTGGTTATACTGGCCACTAAAGGCCCGCTCCAGGGTTCTGCTCAGGCCTCTAACAAGAGAGCGCGACTTTAATGCCGGTATAGCCCAGCTACAGAGGCCTATAAGGCTGTTAGAACATCCTGCCCTCTAGTGGCGGAATGTTCTAACAAATAAAACAAAAGCCTCAAGGAGCCCTATTGGACTGCAATCCCTTCCGGCTCTGAGGCTTTTGTTCACAGCAACAGCTGTAAACGCCTACATTGGAATGTTGGAACTCAAAGCTTCTATAGGCCATTGGAAGCCCGGAACATTGTTTTTTCAATGGAACTCCCAACATTCCAATATTCTAATTAGGAATGAAACACTGGATATTGCATTATCTCTATATTCAGAGAAATGCATTTACTATATATACACCTTTGTTCGAGGGAGCGTTTTAGGGGGCACGGGGGACCTTCACCGAATGATCGAAGGAGTGATTTAGGGGCAAAAGGGGCACCTTAACTTGAGGCATGGTGCCTGGGAACGCTCGAACTAAAAATGAAGTAAACAGATATGTGAGTCAAGGAAAAAAGGCCAAAAGGTTTAACAGATTTATTTAGAAGGTGCAACTTCAAGAAACTTCAAGAAAGAGGCATAAAAATACAAAATACAAATATAGTGACCTCGAATTCACAGAGAGTCATAAGAATCGGAAGGCATTTCTACATGGACAAAACAGAGGTCCTGGTCTTTGGTAAAGACCAGGACATCTGGTCCAGTGATTGGTGGCCTACATCTTTAGGAACTTGCCCTTCCCCTTCCAAGTCGGCTCGGAATCTCGGTGTCATCTTTGATACTTCATTGAATATGATTCTTCAGGTCAATAGGACGGTATCTACGTGTTGGGGAGTCATTACGACCCTTAAAAAAAAATCTTCATTACCTCTCGCCACAAGCATGTAAGCAGATCGTGATCGCACTCGTTGGTTCTAGGCTGGATTATTGTAATGCATTATATGCGGAGATCAATAAACACCTTATCCAGCGCCTTCAGGTTGTGCAGAATGCTGCTGCTAAATTTGTCTTGGCTCTCCCAAAAGACTCCTCTGCAACAGCTGCCAGGAAACATCTACACTGGCTCCCCATCCATTATAGGATCTCATTCAAACTCCTGTGCCTTACATATAGAGCCCTTCTTGCTGGCCCCTCGGATGCTCTAGGGTCTTTGTTGACCCGTTATATTCCCAGTAGATGTCTCCGCTCCTCAGATGCTAATCAATTGGCAGTCCCCAGAACCAAGAAGGTTAGATGGGGTAGCAGAGCTTTTTCCACCGTTGCTCCGCTACTGTGGAATTCTCTCCCTTTGGAGATTAAGTCCCAACCTTCCTTGGCTCTCTTTAGGAAGGCTCTTAAGACTTGGTACTTTATGAAGGCCTACCAGTAAGTTCCTCTTATCCACTACTCAGCATTTTTTGGTTAGGCGCCTTGACGCCCATTGGGCTTAGTAGCGCTATATAAGTCTATTTCATTCATTCATTCATTCATTCATGGAAGCATTAAACTTGTTTGAAGAGAGACACTTCAGAAAACCTCAAAGACACATTTATAAATGCATTATGAAAACATAAGTTAAATCAAGGAAAATGTTCTCAGAATGCAAAACACACTTGATCTAAAATGCTGAGAATACTCACGTACCTACCTAAAATACTTTTTAAGGCTATGAGAAGCACCTACAGTAACGTCATCTCACGCCACTTCTACCTACGTCACTTATAGCATGGGTCTCACATTTATCAGACATGTCGTGTCTAACCTACTGAATGCGGAACGTAGACTAGGTGAAAGGTTATATTCTCAGGCCAAGCGCTCATCGTAAATTGCATAGGGCAAGAAGAAAATATGTAATGCAAAGGAATAAAATATATATATATAGATATAGATATATGTGTCTGGGTTGCCACATTCATCACCCTGTTCTGACGGTTGTTGCGGTGGGAACTTCTCTATTCTCATGTACAGACCCAGGATGTGATGTGCTATATGTTGACAAAATAGAGAGACAGTGAACTCTGCGCCAGTGAACTTCGCACACGGGTAGGGTGGGAGCTCTATAGTTTGGAGCAGGAGGACTCGCAGAGAGAGGCTGGCTGTGATTTTTGGTCAGACAAGCCTAGAGCCTGCTGTTCAGTAAAGATGGATGCAGATCTTTGGTCAACTTAACAAAAGGCCTACAGATCAGACTGGCAGGGCTTACGTAGGGGTTCATACTGGCTGAGTGACAAGGATGGCCCAGGGCATTTGTTATATAGTAAAACAGGACCCTCCGGTCAATTTAACACGGCCTACAAATTAGGCTGGCAGGGCAAGGACAAGTATCTCATACATCAGGTGTGGACAGAACGGGCCTGGGGTACCCTATGTTAAAAAATAGACCCTCTCTCCCCTTCGACTTGAAATTCATGAATCATGTATTAATATTCGAGGCTCAAATAACATTTTATACTTTCAAATATGTATAATGTAAAGCAAATAAGTGTGTTCATATAGTTACATTCACAGCTAAAAACCGAGATTTCTGTGCCGTTGGCAAATAGGTGTTTTGTGCATGGTAGACGAGTTATACTGTGTGTTGTTAGTGCTCATAAACACAACTGGTGAATTTCAGTGGTTTTATGCATATGAGCCAAAAATATAACTCAGTTTGGAACAGTGGTGTAAATTCGTTCAATGGTTTTTGCTATATCTTTTGGCAACATTTCTGATGGGAGTTCAAATGGAGAAATGTCCTTAACTTCTTTCCCCAAGTGGACCGATCTTCACAAAACTTGGCATGCTGAAACTCAGCTGACTGAGTAGGCCTGCTGCCACGTTTCATGTTAATCAGTCCACGGGGTCAAAAGATAAGCAAATGAAAACATGTCTTACACATAACTACACAATGGCTATCATCACGGAGTAATATAAATCAATGGAGCATTCCCAATGTAAAAATACAGTTGCACAAATATACTGAGTTGGCTCCCTATGTACAATGATCAGTTATTCGGCTAGCCAAGTATTACTACTACTAGGGACAGAAACAATTATTTTTTTAATTTAAAAGTATACTTACCAATATTCCCAAAGATTATGCCATTTTCTGTGGAAGCTACTTTAACATTGGCTTTGATGTTGGCAAAATCATGAGGGGCAAGAGTTAAAGGAGAAGGTTTTTCCACCAATTTCAAGTCACCTTTTAACAAACAAAGCAGGGAATTAGATGACAACAATGCAGGGAATTAGATTACAATTTCAGTACAGTCAGTCAGACAAGTGAACACATAAGTGATTACAGTTACACGACTTTTGGTGCAAATCTTAGTGATCTGAATCACAATGGATAACATAACATTTTCAGCATTTATGGACATATCAGCTGAGCTACAAGTTCTATCAGACAGTCCCTTGGAAGTTATGGTTTGGTACTACTGGCCAGTTAGATGTGGATTAAAACTACAGTATCAATAACCTTGCATTGACGCTTTACCTCATGTCACATGCAGCCTCAGTGTAGCCCTGCAAGCCTAGTACAGTCTTTCATGCTCAGGAACATAAAATAAAATACCACACTGCAGCAGTGTTTCACCTAGCTACTTTCATCTTATGTCTGGTTACATTATTATGTGCCCAGAAACAGTAATCACAAGTTAATTATCTCAAAAGTTTCAATATTACTAGCATCTGCCAATTCAGTTTCACATACTGCAATTGCATGCTTGGCAGCACCACCCTAGGTTAGTTACAGGATCATATTTCACAAACTCAAACCAGCATGTACCCAGGTAACAGTCCATAAATGCCAGGATATAAAAACAGCTCATAATTCTGGTGAAGAATTGTGTAAAGGTGAAATCATTTTATTAAATATACATTCTCAAATGGCCATACAGCTTCATATACCCAGGCACTGACAATATATATCCAGTGAAGCTTCGCATTGCAGGGAGCAATCAGTATAAAAATGCCTAACAGGAGCTCAAAATTGGAAGGATTGCTTCAGAACCACAAGAAACCATCATTGGCCATCCTCAAGATCTGAAAGAGGCAAGAGTCATAAAGTGCTTTCAAACAGCTGTAACAGCAAACTCTGACAGATGCTTGTACACGAACCTCCTATCAATTGCACTTTGCCAATGCAAATAACACAGATATGTCTACTGGCTAAACTTTTAGGATTCAATGTATTGTATTCCAATGATCATACCATTCTGCATATAACCAAATGCAAAATAACAAAACACTTAAACACTCGTATAACCAATAGAGCAAAACTGGGCATACCGACAACACTACATAACTCTTCAACAGAACGACAACCAATTTCAGTGCCCCCATTAGCTACAAGAAAGATGTGAACATGTGCCTCAACAGCCTTTACTGTAAACAGAAAATACTTGTACATATTAGACACCCAATCATATTCTCACACACAAACAGCACAACACCAGATGCTAAGAGGTAGCAACTCTGTACAGATTGAAGATCTAAAGTTTAGATTCCAAAAATTAGCTATAATTGCATCTCCCAGCAAAATTCAACAAACAAAAGTTAAACACAAGATGCCCTAATACCTTACTTACAAGAAACAAAAACAGAATCATCTGCCATACAGATGGAAACATATCAACTCATAAAACACAACTCAATGACACTAAATAAAGCACTAAACGTATAGCTCAGCACCAAACACAATCCAAACTAGACATCACACTTCCACAGAACCAACACTGAGCTGAAAGGCCATACGAATGGCACGTTCATCTCTCCATCTGCACTAAACACAAGTGAAAACAAGTAATTAAACATCACATAAAGACTAAAACACAACACTATACAGAACAATTGTCAGTATTCAATTACTTTACTTCACAAACTCATAACCTTACACACCTGGAATTGATCAACACGCTCCCGTAGGACGTGAAATCAAACAGTAAACGCTCTGATTTCATCCACTTAAATAGAAGCATAACTAAAAGGCATACAGATCCTTCTTGAAGGAACAATTGAACCCGTGGTCGCCAAGTAACCCAACAAGTAGAGCAAAAAACTTCATTACACCTAGTGTTAATACAAAATTCATATTCCAGTTAACCTCAAGTGCTTCACAGCTATACAACGGAAAATAAGCTCTGTACAAGGACTGGTAACATTAACATATGCAAGTAACATAATATGGCAATTGGACTGCCTTTCTATGATCTGTATGGATGGACGCTCATATGCTACATCCATACTTGTAGGTGCAGCTTTGGTCATCAAATGTTTAGCTCCTGTCTTGTCAATGTGCTGCAATAATAATATATCAGGTGTATCCTCCTATAGCCAGACACTACATGCCAGGCACAATATCATATGTCCACAAACTGCAATATTTAGTCTTTTATACATAACTACAACCTATCTCCTTCTCCCCCATCCACTTACAAATAAGGGCAACTACGAGAGCTCACTTAGCTTGTGGTCCCTTGTCACCATCACTATCTGGGAATAGTGGAGAAATGTTAAAGGAGTCTCAAACATAATGGATGCAGGTACCTGTAATGCCAGTGCTCGGTCCACATTCTGGAGCAAGCCTCCAAGTGCTTTCCATACTCAAAGTGGAAGGCAGATGAGCTGTGGTGCAAGGACAACAGCCTAAACCATGTCTGCTCTCTTCACACCCCACGTTTGCACTTAAGCGAGGGTAGTGATGATACTCAGTTATTTATGAGCCTTTCTTGTCTGCAGCTCTGCAGACAAAAGCTCTTACAATAAGGGACACCGATAACAGAGTTCAAGCAAGGAAAGTTAATTACAACAAAGAAATGAAGAGGAAAAGAGAAGGAAAGAAAAAGAAGGCTGGTAGCATGAGTGAAATGAAGGGCATATGAAAAGAAGGAAGAAACTGTGACGAGAAAGAAGGGTAAAAATGATGAAAAGATGGATGCAAGGGCAAATGGACTGATGGATGCAAGGATAAAACAATATTTGCATGAGTGAGAAAGTGGCTGGAATGATAATGATAAAAAGTCTAGATGAATGTTCACCTGGATAGAGGTGTGGATGGATGGATTGCTAGATTGATAAAAGGAAGGTGAATTGGTGGATAGATGAAGAAGAATGAATGGATGGATGGATGGGTAAAAGGATGTATGAATGTTTGAAAGTGTGAGCAGAAGGATGGATGGATGGAAAACTAATAATGAAAAGGTGGGATGGATGGAATGGTGAAAGGATGGATGAAAGTATGAAAAGATGGTTAGATGAATTTATACATTACAGGCTTAAAGATGAACTGAAGGGGTTAATATAGGACACCATCTTGAGTCTGTAGGGCTTACTCGTTTTGCTCACCCAATGGTATTCGAGGTACTGATCAAACGGGAAGGAATTTTAATTTGCTGGCTACTCCCTTGTACAGATGTATACGAAAACATACACACAAGAGAACATATTTTGGCACCCCAACCATGGCTCATGAATACACAAAGGGTGCATTTGCATCAGTTTAAGCACCTTTAACACACACTTTACCAGGCTGCAGTAGTACTTTCAAGATTGCAGTCAGCTGAGGCAGGCCGTCTCAGAGACCTGAGTGGAGGGTATGCTGAGGGGCAATCCTTGAAGGGTTGGGTCCAAGAGTGTAGGAAACTAGTTTTTTGTTGCCGTGGTGCCCCAACATTTTGCCTCCTTTTTTAGCTCCTGGATGCTGGTTTTCACCTCTGACAGTGCACCTAAAGAACCTACACACATATTCCACACAGACTGCCATTGCAGGCTATGTGACATGGTGCAAACCACAAGTAAAAACGCCTGTGTGCTATGCTAAAGTCACTGCATTTCCTATAAGCAAGTCACCCCTACAGCAGGCCTTTGAGCCCTAAGGCCTTAGGGTGAACAGAGAAACCATCTAAAGGTACGTACTGGGCACTGGTCAAAACAAGTTATCTAGCTGCATAATTGCTTTACTAAAAAACTTATGGTGTTTGGAATCAAACACCTCGCATAGCTAGACCCACACAGAGTCTAGTGATGGATGTATTAATACATGCACCGAGAGGGTACCTTAGAGGTCCCTCTGAACCTCACTAGTCCTGTAATGTGCTGGCTGACTCACAGACAGGTTTGAGAGCCCCGCTCTGAGAGGTCAGAAACCGTGCCTGCTCTGCAGGATGGCTAGTAAATTAGCATGCCAAGGAAGGGAGGTTCAAAGAGCACACCACCTTCGATATGCAAGCCTTACTTCCATCAGGCCTAGAGGATGCCACCCCTTGCCTTGAGGCCCCTTTGGCACCAGGACAGATGGGACATTAGCTATGCAGGGAGGCTGGACACACCCCTAGGATGGACAGCCTGAAGTGAACACGAAAGAAAGGATTCCACTATCTTGAGTGTGGTGGAATTAGGAACTCTGGGTCAGGGTGAGGGCGATGCCCACTCCCCACAGGAAGTGGTCATCTAGGGAGTGTAGTGACCCTGGGGTAACTAGCCCATTGGCTACTACTCTTCACTCCCCTTAAAGCCAATACATTGAGGATTTAGGTGGCTCCTGACACCAGGAAGTCAGATTAGAATATTGGGAACCGAGGAAGAAAGAAAGACTGACAAGTGCGAGAACTAAAGATGTTACACCAAAGATTGGCACAAAACCCTGTCAGACTGCTTGCACTTCGACTATTGCTGGGACCGACTTGCCAAGGGATGGACATCCTCCCCAAAACCCTTGGAGGATAACCCAGCACCTGAACAACCGGGAAAGATTTCCCTTGGAGTGGAGGAGCTGCTCCCCTGCATCTGCAGGCACCGCAAAGCATCTGTTGGTTCACCATGTTGCTAGCCATTGGGCTCCCCGAAGGAGCAGCACGACAGGAGAAAGGTCTTCGAGCTCCGCCAGGTCAGACCCGTCTCCTTGCCAAGTATGGCGACACCAGCACCCCCAGGAGCTGCCCAGCATAAATACCCTGGGACCCCAAGCAGGTGCAGAAACAAAGGCTTGTTGGTGATCCAGTCCTGACTCCAACAGCATGAAGCACGTCCTACCATCAAGGGACATCAGAATCCACCAGGCCAGCCCTGAGAGTGGCCTGCTTCCCTGTGTCCCCTCTTCACCAGGTCACCAAGACACAGAGTGCACCTCTGACCGACTGCGACCTGATGCCTCTGAGCACCACTGCACCCACACCTGACAGCCCGAGTCCGAGGGAGTAACAGTACCAACGTGGTCCTGAGACCCTCGAGAGCGGAGCGCATGCTTGGGTTTGGCACGACTGGTTCCCTCAGTTGTCGCCTGCAGCCTCTTTTCAACAGGACCGTTTCCCATTGACTTAAACGGGCCACCCGAAGCCAAAAAGCGCCTCTGCACCCAAGACACCCCAGAGCCAGCTGAGGTGACCTGTTGGTGCTGCCTTGAATCTTGCCCCTTAAGTCCAGAAGAACAACCCTGTAAGTCATTAACAAGTGACGTATGAAGTATATGTTTATCTCCGTATGAGAACATTACTGCTTTAAAGATACTATACACTATCTCGTAAAGTACTTACTTGATTCCTATGATCTAGGTGTCTAAATCCATAAAAAAAAAAAAAAAAATCGGTGTTATTTTTATAAATTGATGTCAGATTTCTTTATTGAGCGAGTGTCTCTATTACTGAATCTGTGAGTACAATAAATGCTTAATGCACAAGTTACTACTTGTGTAACAATATATCTGTAAGAGACATTAGTTACTGATAGATTCCCTATCTTAGAATATCCCCAGGCGTCAGACTGGATCCGGAACGTTTTCGCTAGCAGTACCCCTGCACGTCAGTAGGTGGCGTCGTGGGGCTCCGCGTCCGTCGCTGGCGTCGTATGCGCCGAGATGACGTCACAGAGACACGTAGGCGCCACTCATGCACGCTGACATCAGTTCTGTACAAGATTTTCCGCGCCAGGAACGCAGAGCCATGCAAGAAACTGACCACTGGTGCCAGTAAACTAGGGCCCTGAAAGGGATGACCTTAACCCTAGAATCAGTACGCAGAACGGGGAGGATGGGTGGGGCGGTAAGGAATCTATTACTAACTAATGTCTCTTACAGATATATTGTTACACAAGTAGTAACTTGTGCATCTGAAAGAGACACGTTAGTGATAGATTCCTTACCTTATAATAGATACCCCAGCAATACCAACACCGGTGGTGGGTCTGCGAATAGATTACACCAGAAAGTCACGGAGAACAAAGAAGCCGTCTCTCCGGACTTGACTGTCAAGGCAGTAATGCTTGGTAAACATGTGCAGCGAGGCCCACATAGCTGCCTGACAAATATCCTGCAAGGGAACGCCGTGTCCCAAGGCAGTAGTGGCTGCCGTTGCGCTGGGAGAATGGGCATGCAGCCCCACAGGAGGCTCCTTCTTGGCCAACGAGTAACATGCTTTGATGCACAGAACGACCCACCGAGGGATGGTTTGTTTGTGGACGGCCCGACCTTTTTTGGCGCCCACGTAGCCAACAAAGAGCTGGTCATCCACCCGGAACTGCTGTGTGTGCTGCAGATAGAACGAGAGCGCACGTTTTGGTTCCAAACGGTGGAGCCTCTCTTCTTCTTTGTAAGGATGCGGAGTCGGAAAGAAGGTGGGCAAAGTGATGGTCTGCCCGATGGAAGCGCGTGACCACCTTTGGCAAAAAAGAAGGATGGGTCCTTAAAACCACCTTGTCCGGATGAACAGAAAGGATGGGAGGTTTAGAAGAAAGAGCCTGGAGCTCACTCACTCTTCTGGCAGAGGTGATAGCTACCAGGAAAGCAGTCTTGAGAGTGAGAAGACGTAAAGGACAGGTATTAAGGGGCTCAAAGGGAGCACACATCAGATAGGTCAAGACAAGATTTAAGTCCCATTGAGGCATTATGAAAGGCATGGGAGGAAACGTGTGCTTAATGCCTTTCAGGAAACTGGTAAGAGCGAAGGCTGATCTGGAAGCCGTAGAAAAGTGGAGATGGCCGAAAGATAACCTTTGATAGTGCCCAGTGCAGAACCCTGCTGGGCCAAGGATAGTGGGAACAGAAGGACCTCAGAAAGAGGGGCAGAAAGGGGATCTACAGACTTTGCTGTGCACCATGCCACAAACTTCTTCCACCGGCAGGCATATACCGTCTTAGTGGAGGGACGCCTGGCAGCCAGAGTGACATCACAGACTTCAGGAGGAAGATTGAAAGCTGTCAACTGTCGCCACTCAATCTCCACGCATGGAGGCGGAGGCTGGACAGGTTCGGTGGAGGACCGTCCCCTGCTGCTGCGACAGAAGATCCTCCCAAAGAGGCAGACGGATCGGGGGATCGATCGCCATGCTGAGTAGCTCGGGATACCAGTATCTTCGCGCCCAATCCGGAGCCACAAGGGTTACTTGGGCCTGGTCGCACCGAATCTTCTTCAGCACTCTGGGCAGAAGTGGTATAGGCGGAAAGGCGTACAACAGACCCCAACTCCACTCACGACGGATAGACGCCGAGTGAGTGCTGCCTCGGAAATGCCAACGCGCAGGACCAATGACATTGCGCGTTCTCTTCGGTGGTGAATAGATCTAACCAAGGCTCTCCCCACTGCTGAAAGAGACCTCGCGCCACTTTCGAGTGAAGACGCCATTCATGATCCATCATGCACCGATGGCTGAGTTCGTCCGCCCTGGCGTTCAGAGAACCTGCCAGGTGTTGAGCCACCAAGGTAATGCCTTGATGTTCCAGCCACATCCAGAGGCGCAGAGCCTCCTAAGATATGGTCCACGACGCCACCCCGCCCTGTTTGTTGCAATATCACATGGCGGTGGTGTTGTCCGTGAACACCTGCACCACACTTCCCCGGACATAAGGGAAGGAATGCCTTCAGTGCAAGGCGGATCGCCCGAAGCTCCAAAAAGTTGATATGGAGCCGGGACTCCGCTGGAGACCAGAGGCCTCTGATCTCCGCCTCTCCCAAGTGGCCTCCCCATCCCAGGAGGGACGCATCCGTTACCACTGTGTGCTCCGGTTGGGGAAGGGAGAAGGATCTGCCATTGACCCAATCGCGATTCGTGAGCTACCACTGCAATTGTCGTGCAGTGCCCTCCGAGATCTGGACATGATCGGACAGGTTGCCCTGATGCTGTGCCACGTGCAACTTCAGGTCCCACTGCAGAGCCCGCATATGCCATCTGCCATGTTGCACAAGCAGGATGCAGGAGGCCATCAGGCCCAGGATCCAGAGGCTGAAAGATCGGGATCATAGCCTGAATATCCCGGACTTGCTGCTCGGGAGGATAAACCCGAAACCGCGTCGAATCCAGAACCTCTCCGATGAAGGGGAGCACGTTGATGGAGAACCCCAGCAAATGCAGGAGGTCGGCCGTAGTTTGAAGGTGGGAGATGACTGCCTGGGGCGAGCCCCCCTTCAACAACCAGTCGTCGAGGTAGGGGAAGACGGACACCCCTGACCTGCGCAGATGAGCTGCGACCACCGCCATCACTTTTGTGAACACCCGAGGGGCGCTGGTAAGGCCGAAGGGGAGCACGGCAAACTGAAAATGCTCTGGGCCTACCGTGAACCGCAGGTAACACCGGTGGGCCAGCAGGACGGGGATGTGAAAATATGTGTCCTGCAAGTCCAACGCTACCATCCAGTCTCCAGGGTCGAGGGCAGCCAAGACCTGAGCCAGAGTCAGCATTTTGAACTTCTCCTTCCGCAGGGAGTGATTGACGTTCCGGAGGTCCAAGATGGGACGCAGGCCCCGCTTGTCCTTCTTGGGGACCAGAAAGTAGTGGGAATAACAACCACTCCCTACTTCCGGACCAGGAACGCACTCGATGGCCCCCTTGGCCAAGAGAGTCGTAACCTCCTGCTGGAGGGTTGCCAAGTGTTCCCCCGACATGCGGTGGCATGGCTGGAGGGGTGGACTAAAAGGGAAGGGTGTAACCCTTGCGGATGATCTGCAACACCCACTTGTCCAATGTAATAGCGTGCCAGTGGGGGAGGTGACGGCGGATCCTGCCTCCCACCGGCGTGGGGTGCTCCACAAAGCTCGGATTAGGAAGGTTTGGCGGTCGAAGCAGCGGGGGCAGAGGTGGACTGACCCCCATGCTGATTCCCAGACCCGCCCCTGCAGAAGCCGCGTCCGCGCTGAGGCTGGTTCTGCACAGGCTTGCTGAAGGAACGTGCCTGGGCGCCCCTGCCATGGCAACGAAAGGAACGAAACCCAGGAGTGGCTGGGCTTTTCGTGGAAAGACCTAAGGACTTGGCCGTAGCGCACGAGTCCTTAAAACGGCCTTATCGCCAAACAGGCGGGTGCCATCAAAGGGCATGTCCATGAGTGAGCTTTACACATCTGGCAACAACCCAGTAGATCTCAACCAGGCGTGGCGACGAAGCGCCACAGTCGTAGAAATAGCTCTACCTAGTGAGTCCGCGGTGTCCAAACCACACCGAATGGCGAACTTAGCTGCATCTTTACCCTCGGCAACAGCCTGAGACAGTACGGCTTGGGCCGCCTCAGGACACCGAGGCAACACCTGTGTAACGGCATCCCACAACGCTTGGGAATAGCTGCCCAAGAGGCATGCGGTATTCACCGACCGCAGCCTTAAGCTGGCCGAAGAGAACAACCTTTTGCCGACCTGCTCCAGCTTCTTAGAGTCTTTATCCGGCGTAGCCGTGGGAAAGGCACTCTGGGACGTCAAAGACTGGATGACCAGGCTCTCTGGCGTAGGATGAGTGGTCAGAATGGCAGGGTCATCCGGCGCCGGGCGATGACGCCTGTCGACATTCTTATCCACCGGGGTCCCTGTGGTAGGCCGCGACCAAGTGCCCAGTAAGACGTCAGTGAGGGCGTTGTTAAATGGCAGTAGGGGCTCTGACGAAGTGGACGCTGTCTGAAGCGGTGGAGGACCTTCGCGGCCCGACAGAGCACCATCGTGTACGAAGCGCCCTCCTCCATGGTGGGCGGAAGAGAGGAGAGATCAAGGCCGCCCGCCGCATCTAACTCGTCTGCCCAGTCCTGCTCGGAGGCACACTGACAAGCAAGAGGGTCCTCAGACCCCTCCCAGTCATCCTCCCCCTCCGACGTATGTCAGACAGTCTGCGGCAGCAGGGACAGGAAAGGGAGCAAACGGCGCCAGACGGGGCCAAACCGGCGCCGTGTCCCAATGCGGATCCCAGGTAGGGACAAAAGTGTCCGAGAACCTGGGCAGGGGTGGAACAACTGTTATCCACTGCGGCGCCAGAGGCGCAGCCGAGGGCGGCGCTGGGGCCAGAGCCAACAGTGCGGGACCTTGTGGCGCCGTGGCCGGAGCCAGCGGTGCAGGATCCTGTGGCACCGGGGCCAGAGCCGCCGACGGCCCGACAGAATTCGGACACAGGGCCGCGGGGCCAAAAGGCGTGCCGGCGGGAGCCCGGGGCCTAAACAGGCAGTCCATGGTAGCAAGAAATTCTTGCACCTCTGCAGGAGTCGCCGACGGTAGGCTGCGGGACTCCCCGGCTCCAAAGGAGCCGCAGGGGCAGAGCCTCTGTCCCCCTCGTCCGCATCCGGGTATCGACGGGGGGACATCGGAGAGCGACAGCGCTTCTTCGACTTCTTTTTGTGTCGTCTCATACTCGAATCCGAGGGTGAAGACTTGGAGCCCGAGGAGCGATGATGGCGGTCCCGCGAGCATTCTCTGGAGCAGCCCCTGGACTGTGAACAGCGCGGGGATGAATGCCGGACCTCAAACAGCTTCCGGCACCGCTCCCTCAAGGCCTTCGGGGCCATGGCCAAGCAGTCCATACAGGCCCGGGAGTCGTGGTCGCGCTCCAGGCAGTAGAGACAGACGTCGTGGGAGTCCACCACCGACATATTGTGACGGCAAGCCCCTCAAGACTGAAAATGAGGCATCCCTATGGCACCAAAGTAGACAACTTACAGGAGACAAAAAGTCTCAAAAAGCTAGTCAATAAGTGACTAAGGTACGTGCTCTAACCGGATCTGCGCTTACTGGCGCGGAAAAAGAAAGAACAGAACTGACGTCAGTGCGCATGGGTGGCGCCCAAGTAATGTCCGCGACGTCATCTCGGCGCATAGGACGCCAGCGACGGACGGAGCTGCACGACGCCACCTACTGACGCGCAGGGGTTTCGGCTAGCGCAAACTTTCCGGATCCAGTCTGACGCCTGGGGATATTCTAAAGTAAGGAATCTATCACTAACGTGTCTCTTTCAGATACAATCCTCCGATAAACCTAAACTGCTCACCCACACTACCACAAAAGAGAGCATTTTGGATTATGATAATAACCCCTGTAAACCAGTAAGGGTCGCCTGGACTCTCTTTATAGTGTACCTCATTTTGGTGCACTATATAGAGAGGCAGCTTCCTACAATGAGCGAGGTCTGAACTTCTTTCCCTGAAAGAGGAGACAAGAAGCCATATGGCCCAAGGCTGTGGCACTTGGAGGTGGTTGGGTAAAGGACAGATAAAAAGCCCCACTTTGTGCACATCTCCTAGGTGCTCCAAATGGGCAAAGGCAACAAATGATGCAACTAATAACAAGCATTTGCAATGCAATAGTTCTCGCATTAGGAAAGTTTGAGCTATTGGTATTGTAAATGCCAAATTTTGCATTTATGTGTTGGTTTTGAAAAAAGCTAAATTAATAGCTTTGTCATTTACAATTCCAATAGTTTTAACTTTCGCAAAAATCTACTGATGTGTTTTAGAAATGCTTTGATCCTGTAACGTTTGCGTTTTTGTTAAAATTTAGAAAAGGCACCTACTGACACATTACGAACTAGGGGGCAGTGTGTAAGAGGGGAGTGTGTGAGGGGGAATTGTATGAGGGCACAGTGTGAGTGTGTAAGGGTGCAGGCTGTGTGTGTGTGCGCGGAGTGCAAGGTTGCAGTGTGTGTGACCTAAAGTACTGTGAGTGGGTAATGTGTGAGAGCAGTGTATGTGGGGGCAGTGTGTCAAGGGGTCAGTGTGTGAATAGGGGTCAGTGTGTGTGGTTTGTGTGAGAGGGGGCATTGTGTGTAGTCTGTGTGAGGGGGCAGTGTGTGTGGTCTGTGTACGGGGGCAGTGTGTGTGGTCTGTGTGAGGGGGCAGTGTGTGTGGTCTGTGTGAGGGGGCAGTGTGAGTGGTCTGTGTGAGGGGGGCAGTGTTTGTGGTCTGTGTGAGGGGGGGGGGCAGTGTTGGTTAGTGACTTGTCAGCAAACTGTATTTCTATTTTCTTTAAAGGCTGTATTAGTATTGAAAAAAAATACACAATCTGACACTGGCTCACGTAAATGACTGCAGTGTCTTGGAAGTAAACTGTATTCCTATTTATTTGAGGGGGTGCAGAGTGTGAGGGCACTAATGTGTGTAGGGTAGTGTGTGAGGTGGCAGTTTGGGGGGTCTAATGTGTGTAGAGCAGTGTGTGAGGTGGCATTTTGTGTGGTCTAATGTGTGTAGGGCATTGTGTGAGGCAAAACAGAATAAAAGGATAAAAGTGCTGTTTGTAGAGAGAGTGATTTTTTGTTTGTTTTGCATGAGAACGTAAGCAGGAAACAGACAAAAGCATACGTGTTTGGATGCGTAAAGCAGAACACAGAGGCTGGAAACTATTGAAGACGAGGGCAGACAGCAAAACACAGAGAGGCGAGACAGGATAAAAGTGCTGTTTGCGGAGAGTGATTTTTTTTTCGCATAAGAATGTAAGAAGGAAAGGAAACAATGAACGTGTTTGGGTGCGTAAAGTTAATTAAAAAAAAACATTCAAAGTAAATAAATATAATAGACACATGCAAAACTCATAGGCACGAGGTCAAGTAGTCAGTCGCACAAAGCCGAAAATCAGAAAAAGATGCGAGAAAGAAAAGGCGGAGGGGAACTACATGGAAGAGGAGAGACGCGTGGGCGGTTAAAAAAAAAAAACATTCAAAGTAAATAAATATAATAGACGCATGCAAAACTCATAGGCACGAGGTCAAGTAGTCAGTCACACAAAGCCCAAAAAAAAAAAAAATGCGAGAAAGCGGGGCGGAACTACACGGAAGGGGAGAGACACGTGGGCAGAGAGGAGACTGTGAGAACGCGCGGCGGAGATCAAAGAAAAGGCATGCGACCATATGGAGAGTGAGGGGGTGTGCAGCCTGGTGAGCTGAATGCGTGTAGCAACAGAGGGAGAGCGCGGCCCACGCGCACAAAGTGTCTGGTAGAAAATGGAAGCTGTAAAGAATGCGCGTGGTTGTGGCAGTTGTTGACTGCGCGCGATTGTGTGCACATTAACTGAACGCGATCCGCAGCTAGGTAGACTTTTCGGACTGCTTACTATAATCTCGTCTATCCATCCCTGCGGGATAGAATAGGCGAGACCTAAAAATCAATGAGACTCTTGTGAATACAAGTGAGAGGCAGAGCACTACACACCAAGGTCCTGCATTTGGTTCTCCTTCCCCGGTACACCATCTCTGCCTGGTCAAAAAACATAATCAAAAAGAAAAAGCAAAGGACAAGGAAAAGTAGCCAGTCATGCTTCTTGCCTTCAGATGAGATGGAACACTGACCCAGAAGCAAAAATGGTGAAATTAACTTGAGCCTTACAGAATTGATTTTCAGCAGCATTAGCTCAGGCGGAGTATCATACATAAACAACTCTCTAAAATCACACCTAAAATAGTGACATTAAGAACAAATAATCAGATGGGAGAAATCAGACATAGAATTCATTTAACATTAAAGTAGAATTCCTATTATTTAAACACATTTTCATAATTCTCACCTAACGTGGCCAGTTCCAATGTGCAGCTCTGCAAAGTATCACTGGTCTGATTGACAACAAGGACATCTAGGACAATGTCATACTGGTTTACATGGACATATGCTTCTGCATAGACTGGATCTGAGAAACCAGTTAGTTGGGTAACCTAAAAAAAGATTCAAATGTTACAACTCACTTCCATGCATTGAGATTTATACTTTAAAAAAATACCTGTATTCTTGGACATGGTGTGTAGAAGTAGAAAATAAAAATTAAATACTCACATTATGTTATCTGTTTCCTATCAAAATGTTTACACATATCTAAATTACCACACTGGTAGAAACGTTTTCCCTAAAAGTTCATAGTATAAAATGTTTCTACATCGACTTAACCAAAACAGAGCGACATGCCTTCAGCTAACCACACCAAAAATAAAAATGTGGATTCATAGGTTAAGTGATCAAGTACATTTCCGAAAGTGTATATAAGCTGTTACATCAATGTAGACAATGTTAAACATACATCTCTGACAATAATATTTGCTACTTAAGGTGCATTAAGGCAGCGATTATAGATTTATGAAAAAGCAAAAAGCATGTACATTTAGATTTATAGAAACTCCAGGAGGAAATACATTTTTATTCAAATCACAATCAGCAATAGTATAATCTTGGTTTAGTATCCATATCTGACTGGAGATATTCACATTATTACTGCTTCTGATTGCAATTCCTTGCTTCATTCCCAACAGCAACTTATTGGAAGTTGGGAGAGTGTCCCAAGATGAGACCACATGTATTTAGTACTTTTTCTATCAGATCAAAACATCGGCAAAGGAGCATTCTCCCATAAATAGTACTGCGGTTTCATGTGTAGCTAGATGAATGAAATGGATGTACATAACATGTTCAGTAGACAATCAAAAGCAAAGATGAAGATCTTAAAATGCCTATGCACCTAGAGTACATTGGTTGTTATGGTGACAGTGTTTTCCTCAATGCTCAATTTATAAATATCTATTTGAGAACAGAAAATAATTATTATAAAACTGGCAACAGTCAATATCAAGTAAGTCAAAAACTAAATAAATGAAAATTCATGTATGGCTATGCCAAATTTGTCACCGATTCTTTAAATGGAGGCCAAGCATCTTCTAGCATAAAGAGCAAAGACACAATTTACAGATATCTAAATTAAGAATATACATCTGGATCATCAAATACTGTCCTGCCTTAGACAAAATGGCTTTGGAAACTTTTGATGAAAAGAAGGAAGAAATGGAAGAAAACTGATTACATTGCAGAATCTGCCCCTTTGCGAGCGCAATTTGTGCATTTGGGATGCATCATCCCAAATGCAAAAATTGCAATTTAAGTAATCACTAAAATTGCGATTACTTAAATTGAGATTGCATTTAGGGAATCTCAAATTGCAATTCCCTACATGCAATGCAACAACCCCCAAAAAATGAGATTTCATAATTAAGAAACGCAAATTACCATCAATTCAAAGTTGATGGTAATTTGCGAGAACTTTGTAAAATGTACAAAAGTGAATTTTTCAAAGTTCTATATTGCACACCTACATGTCCTTGGGGCATGTGTGTGTTCAACATGTGTTGAAATTGCAATTTCAGGGGTGCATCACGGAATCCTTTTGGCACCCTTGAAATTGCATGTGCAATTTGCGAGTACCTATATGGTACTCGCAAATAGCGCATACAATTCCTATTGATTCCTATGGACCTCTGAGCCCTTAGGAATGAATGGGAAGCAATTCCTTATTTGCGGATCGCAATTTGCGAGTCGCAAATAAGGATTGTGTAGGAATCGCAATTGTTTTCGCGATTCCTACATGCATAAGCATTTGCGATTCCTAATTTACGATTTCATAAAAATCGCAATTTAGGAATCGCAAATGCGCAGTTTGATGTATGTTGCCCACAAACATTTAAAATAATTTGTTAATGAATTAAGAACTCATAGGTGTGCGAGTAACTCCTAAATAAATAAAATGAGAATCAAAAATACACATATCAATTGTAAAGCCTCATCTGACAATCATATGCAAGGGTAAAACATTAATTCAGTTTGTAGATGACGTAACAAGTAAAAAAAATTATTAACAAAGACGATAAATTATTTTTAGAGGGTCAATTTAGGATAGATCAAAAACTGTAAAGATAAGTTTTTTTACCTTGTTCAATTTAGATGCAAGAGGATCAGCAGCTTCTTTTCTTTGCGTTGTACCCATTGCTGCGAGCAGACTAAGCTGGAACTGGTCTTCTTTAGAGGACATTTCATTTTTAGCAGTGAGCTGCATAAAGGAAATTGGATCGTCTGCCTGAACTGTGACACTTCTCTTTTCAGACTCTTTCTGTAAAGGTAGATGAAAGAATGTCAATTCTGCCACACTTGCTAAAATATGAAATGATCTACCAATCCCAATTAATAATTCATCAAGAAAATGCAAGGACATTTGAAATGTCTATCCAACAAGGAGTTTCCACCTGCTCTGTGTAGGGGAATACACATGCTAATAAAAGAAATAAACAACTGATGACACACCTGGAGCAGAACCAGCTACTTGACTCCCAATCTGGCTTCCGCAGCAATCACAGCACTGAAACCGCCCTCATCGGAGCCACCGACGACATCCAAACCCTCCTCGACTGAGGAGAAACAGCAGCTTTGATCCTCCTCGACCTCTTAGCAGCCTTCAACACAGTTTCACACCACACACCGATCGAAAGACTCCACCACATCGGCATCCAAGGGGATGTGCTCAGATGAATCACGTCCTTCCTCACTGGAAGAACCCAGAGGACCCACCTACCACCTTTCACCTCTGAACCCAAGGAGATCACCTGCGGTGTCCACCAGGGCTCATTCCTCAGTCCCACGCTTTTCAACACATACATGACCCACCTGGCCAACATAGTCACATCCCACAGGCTCAACATAATTTCCTTGGCAGACGACACCCAACTCATCCTCTCACTCACCTTCGACCCCACCACCACCAGAACCACCTTCCACAGATGCATGACAAACGTCGCCAACTGGATGAAGAACTGCCCGTAGGTGAACACAGACAAGACATAAGTTCTGATCTTTGGCAACAGCAGCAACAAATGGAAGGACTCATGTTGGCCATTAGACCTAGGACCCACACCCACTTCCTCCAACCACATCAGAGACCTCTGAATCATCATTCACAACAAGCTCACCATTAAAGCACAGATCAACGCCATCTCCCCCGCCTGCTTCCTCACTCTGCACATGCTACGCAAGATCTTCAAGTGGGTACCCCTACACCAAAGACGCACCGTGACACAAGACCATACAGAACGCCACAGCCAGACTCATCCACAGCCTACCCGACAAACATACAAAAGAGATGCCAATTCAAGCTTCTGACCCATGCACACAAGGTTCTACACAACCAAGGACCCGCCTACATTAACCACAGCCTGAACTTCAACCAACCATCGAAAAGACTAAGCTCAACCTCCCTTTCTCTTGACCATACTCCCTACATCTGCAGAAGCAGAGGACGCTCCTTCTCCCACATCGCACCCAAGACCTGGAACAACCTCACCATACACCTCCGGACCATCACCTCATTTCTGGAATTCCTAATGGCCCTCAAGACCTGGCTGTTCGAATAAGCCACTAGTGCCTGGATACCCTATCGGGTGATTAGTCGCGCTTAATAAATCCTGAATAACTGGATTATTGACTGTACATACTACTCATGAGAGCAAGTCCATACAAAGAAGTGAAGTCTGCCTCAGAGCTTGTAGAATAAGTCTACGTCACTTACAAGACATGCTCCTTAGCCACATCCTAACAATACAACTCAAAACTACACTATTGTCTAAAGGCAATAACATTGCATTAATTTCTTTAAAAAAGGTACCCTCCATAACAAGGCAAAAGTGCATCCACATTCAAGCTAGAAAGCCCAAAAGAATTGGCAGCTAAGAACATGTTTCCATTGGTGACAACACCCCATTCCTCACTGTAGAAGGAGTGCAGATCCCAAGATTCTCCAGTGGTCAATGATCAGCATGTTTGACAGGGACTGAGGTTATAGAGTTCTATTTTTCCACAATCCTTATAGCCAAAGGATGTTTGCTGAAAACGGTGCATTAAAGAATGTTTAACGTTTCAAGGAGATCCTGAACAGAGCTCTTGCGGAGGAAAAGTAAGGTCTACTGGATGGAGCAACATAAAAACCTGCTGTTTTAACTCTATGAATAGACTCAGCGTATAGACCACAAAAGGCACTTGGGCACCCCTAAACAATAGAGATAAGGTTGTGTATTTATCCCAGGCATTGCTGTATGCCTCCTCATGGAGTAAACAAGAGAGAAGTTTTGTTTAGGACCCTCTGTGCTCCCATTCTAACCTGAAGCAGCTAGACATGGAAAATAAGTTTCTCAAGATTGGAGTATATGACAAAAGATTTGACTTTACGCGCAAAATTCAAAAACTGAAGTCACAACCCTCAAAGATTGAGTCCAATAGTTAGGAAATAAATACTCAATCAGTGTACGGAGGAATTAGATAAATTAGCATTTATCACAACCTACAGTTCTTACAGCAATCTATGTGGCATAAAAATGAGCCATCAAAGTGTTATGAATTACTATTCACAGGCAAGAGAAAACACAAGCTCCCTGTTTATAAGTGAAAGGTGAAGAAAAGGTGACCTAGTGTGAGAGAGTGTCTTTTTTGACATGTTAGCCCCACCTTTTTACCTGGTATACGATTTTGTTTCGATTGTAGTACACAATGTTCATACCAACACGGTACCCTGTGCCAGTGCTTCTTCCCTAAAACTAGTCCACAATTTGCCCTTCAGGCCCCCTGTAAGCCCCTAGTAAATGGTACGTAGGGCTTTGGCACTGAAGAGGGTCCCCGAGTGTCTCATAAGTCCCAAAGAGTTGACATGGTATACTGCCTGTGTGACATACCAACTTGCACTGCCTAAGGTAAATGTAAGTAACCCCTCTAGCAGGTCTTCCAGCCCTAAGGCACTATACCACAGGGGTGGGCATATTTGCATGGGCAGATATGCTTATGCAATACTGAAGTCCATTCTTAGATATTGTAAGTGCCAGGGAAGCGATAGAGAGTACATGGGCTGGAAACTTGACAACTCTGGTTCCCCAGCACCATGTTGGCTTCTTTGAAACTAGAAGTGTTTGGTACCAAACTACTCCTCTCAATAAACCCACACTGATGGCAGTGTGGGATGTACTCAACCATGTATTCAGAGGGCCCCTCAGTGGTGCCCCCTGAAAACCTACCAATCCTGGCGTGGTAACAGACTGGCTGTAGGCAGACTGCCACCACCAGGCATGTTTCTGGACCCCTGGGATGAGAGCCACTGCTCTCTGGGACCAGAAACATGGAACATCCAGGGCTCAGGATGGGCACAGCGTTTGAGAGGGAAGCTTCAAAGGCATGCAGCCTTAGTAATGCGACCCCCAGCCACTGCTGCTAGCAGCCGAAGGCAGCCCCCGGTTTACACCCCCACTTTAGGCAGGCAAAACTAGGAAGAATAGGTGGTGTGGCCACCTCTGCCAACCCCACCCCTAAGACGGGGGAGGCGAGGTAAGGCACAGCTTTCAGTCCCCACCATCTTGAAGATGGGTAGACCCCTCCAATCAGGGCTAGGTCTATGCCTCCTCTCACAGGAGCGTGGCATAATAGAGGGTATAGTCACCCCAGGAAAGGTTCTCATTGGACCTACATACAACGCCTCTAAAAGGCCTCCTAAATTTAGTATTAAGGGGGCTCCCCAAACCTAGAAAGTAGATCTGCGATTACCTAGGAAGAAAGAAGATGACCCTTCAGAGAAGACTAAAGACAGCGACTGCCTTAGCACCAGCCCTACAGGCCTGTCCCCAGTTTCTGAGAACCTGCGATCTGTCTTGCAGCCAGCGACCTCTAAAAACTCTGGGAGGACTGCTGGCTTCAATAAAGATCAAGACATTCTGAAAACAGCGGAACTGTTACCTGCATCCTAGAAATACTCCCAAAGAGAAGACTCTGAGGTCTCCGGAACTGCCAAAAGCAGACGCCCAAAGCCACCACTTCACCAGTGTCCTCCGGGCCGAGTTGAAGTGGGCCACCGGTGCCAACAAGGTTACCCAGCCCTCCAGAGCTCAAGTCAATTAGAGTCAAGTTGTGATGTATCTATTTAGTTCAAATAGAAATATAATGTAGCTTCTCAACTGGCATAAATGTATCCAGCCGAGTTTTGATACCACAATGCCTGCTTTCATAGCTAGCAGCCAATGTGAAAGGCAGGTCACAGAGCTCCATTACATCTGCAGTTTATACAATGAAACATGAGACTTTTAGTGTTTTTTTCTAAAATGAACAGCGACCAGCAGAAAGGCCATATGCATGGTAAGAAAATAAGTTACTTATCTGTAACTGCAGATCTCCTATATTGGTATCTTTCATAGATTCACATGTATGAATCATTCTCAGTTAAAAAAACAAGACAAAACGAAACTTGAACTTTAACCAATCGGGAGACAGCACCCTCTAGAACACTCCCAACAGAGGCCGAATCCCTCAGATTTTCAAGCACAAGTGGGATTAAAGAATCCCGAGCCTCTCGGGGGGAGTTACAAATATTGGAGGAAGGCAGTTACAGGCAAGTAACTTATTTTCTTCTCCAGTATTGAATCTTTCATAGATTCACACTCCTGAAACAGAGACGCAAGCAGTTACTGTATTTGTATATTTTATAGTGTTAGTGCAAATAGAAGGTGGTGGGTAGAACATATAGACATAACATTCCTATGCAATTTAATAATTAAAAAAAAAAAAAATTATATAATACATTAAAATTTGCATAAATACATAAGCAAACACATGGAAACAAAAGAGGCTCCCCTTACGGAAAATAGTAAAAACCTGTCCAGCCGCTGCATCACTGCGTGTCAATTACAGTAAATAATGCTGCATTATTATATGCACACACTGTCAAATCGCAACACGATCTATCTTTTCCAGAGGCAGTTCCACAAAGAAGCTGAGGTGGAAAGTGCCCTAGTGGAGTACATCATGGTTTTCGCTGTGAGAGGATTGCCAGCCTTTGAGTGGCAGAACTGGATTGCAGCTCAAATTCATCAAGAGATGGCTGCCATAGTTACTGGAGCACCCTTACAAGGGTGTCCATCTGATGCCAACAGTCGGTCAGTTCTAATGAGTGGTTTAGAGCGATGTACGTAGAATTTCAGATATCATGTCATACCTAGAGTATGTATAGACCTATCAGCTGGTGATGCTGGATTTGGGAAGAAAGCTCAAAATATTATAGTTTTTGAGGCAAAATCCAAAGGAACCTTGGGAAAAAAATCTTTGGATTGGTTCTGAGAAGCACTAAACTGCGTGGGAGGAGAAAGAAGATTTTTGAGTTGAGAAAGCCTGTATCTCCTCTACCCTCCTGGTCAGAGTGAGCGCTAGTAACAAGGCAAACTTCCATTGGAGAAATATGAGGTGTGCTCTGTGAATGGGTTTGAATGAACTCTTCATGACTTGAGATAGAACTATGTTCAGGTTCCAGTCTGAGGAAGGAGCTCTTACAGGAGAAAAAAACTCTGAATAATTCTTTCACAAACGGTTTAATGATTCTGCATGGCAGAAAGAGAGAAACTGTGATGAGCATCTATATCTTTATATTGCTGTAAGCTGTACCCTAACAGATGCATGTACCAACCGTGACTGAGCTAGCAAGCGAAGATAGGGTAGTGCTAGAAGAGGATGCAGGTTTGATAACTGGCGCCATACACAGAAGCTTTTCAATTACTGCTTACATGTCTTTGTCCTGGCTTCTGACTTGATTTGGAGAGAACAGACCTGCAGTCCTGAGGAATATAGAGATCTTTGAATCCATGAAATTTAGGAGCCATGCACATAAGAGGAGAGAGAGATTGAGTCGGGACAAAACACCTGCCTTAGATCATAATCAAAAATTTAGGGGATGTTGTAGGTGAATGTGGCAGTATTTAAATAGGAGAAGCTCTATGAACCAATGCTGCGTGGGCTACCTGGAGGCTATCAGGATGAGACAACACTGCTCCCCTTTCCTCTTGCTGAGAACCTTGGCATTAAAAGGTATGGGGAGGAGGAGGTTCTAGGCACAGATCCGGGACCATCTGTCGAAATGCATTTCTCCATGATCCTGGATGTGGATGATAACTTGCAAAGAACTGGCATTTGCGGTTTTCGTTTGTTGCAAAGAGATCTAGGACCGGTTTGCCCCAGAACGAGATCACCACATCACAGACTGATCAAACTCTCATTTGTGGAGGCTGTGTCCAGTTCTGCTTAGTATGTCTGCTAAGAGATTGACAGTCCAGGGGACATGTTGGGCCCGAATAGTTATTTTCTATGTAGTTAGCGGGCTACATATTTCCTGATCTTCCTTGGGCAGCACAAGTGATCTTGTGCCGCGTCATTTGTACACGTATTGCATGCTGGTGGTATTATCCACGCGAAGTAATACAGAAGACCCCGCAATCATTGACAGGAATGCCTGGAGACTAAGTTAGATAGCTTTGCACTGCAGGGGATTGAGAAGTATGGTTCTTCTGGAGCGCAGACCACTTACCTTGAATTTTCACATTCTGTGGACGACTGAATGAGTTCTCCAGGGAGCCATCCGCACTCACTACGAAGTGAGGTATTTGAGGTAAGAAAGTGAGGTTCTCTGACAGGTAGGAGGTCTGGGATCACCAGATTAGAGCTTGCATTATACATGTGGGAAGTTCACCAGTCCCTAAACTGATTCTTTTTTTGAAATGTATTGTTTTTGTAGCAGTTCCGGTAAAGCTCTCATTTTTAGGCATGCAAGAGGGATCATACTGATCACGGAGGACATGATGCCCGGAAGCTAATTGACCAGACGGACTGATTTTTTTGTTCGAGATACAGTTCCTAGGGCCTTCGGTGCATGTCTTGGGATAGAAAGCCTTGGTATAGAGTGGAGTTGATGATCTTTGATAATTCACAAGGAGACCTAGTTTGTTTAACTACTTTAGGCCAAGCCTCTGTGGCCTTTAAGCTTTCATCAACCAGTTGTTGAGGTAGGGGAATACCCGATGACCGTTCTTCCTGAGAAAATCTGCGCCAGAGGCTAGGCAGTAGGGAAAAGTGCAGGAAGCTGATTTGAAGCCACATGTGAGAACATTAATGCTTGGGTCGGGAATGCGGAAGTATGAAACCTGTTAATTCAGATAGGTCATGTGGTGTCGGAGAGGATAAGGATTGTCTCTGGAAATAGTCGTAAAATTTCCGGGGGACTATAAAGTATCGCCACTCCTCTGTTTTCATGTTTATGAGGAAAAATTGAGAATAGAAGCCCGTTGCTTGCTGAGAATATGGGCTTTACTCCATGGTTAACATAGCTAGCACTCCCTTCCAAAGCAGATGGGGATAAGGTGGGTGCTATCTTGGTGAACTCCAACATCCGACCATATGTGATGAGATTTAGGACAGATTTGTACGGTGCTATTTTATGCCTCAGAAGACAACATTTCGGAATTGTTTCTCCCACAGGACGGCGTAAGCAGCACCAGAACGTTGTTACTAAAGGTAAACTAGCCTAAGGGCTACTGAGAGGGTTGATAAGTCTGATATCTCTGGTATCCTCCTTGATACAGATAAGTGTCTCTTTCGCGGGTCCCTCTAAAGGGTGTTTTTCATAATTGTAATGTGCCCAAAAGATCTTGCGGTATCAGAGTCAGGCTTGACGGCTTGCAAGGCTTCGTCGAGATGCTTGACAAACAGAGCGACGCCATGGTAAGGTGAACATATTATATATTTGCACCTCTGGTTGTAACCGTTGTGGCCAGGAACTAACCTTGGCGTCTAAGGAACACTGACCTGACCAGTTGTGAGAATTCTATTGAAGCTATATCTAAAGCTCAATGTTCGTTTTCTGATGAGAACACTTCTCCCCTCCCTGCAGAATCTTTTTTGTTTCTGCCCTCTCGGTCTTCCGACAGAAATTCTATGTATGTAGCAATATCTGACCAAATCTTGTGGTTCTACCTATCCCATATTGCCAGTGAACTGGCAGAGTAGCACCGAGCATAGTTAAAAACATCTCCTTGCTGGTTAGGCAGGGTTATGAGTGACCGGGATTTCCATGATTGTAATTCTCCCTGGATATATGAACAATTGAAATAGGTCTTGCAGCATTTCTATGTAAAATCATTAAGAAAACAAAGAAATTGCTTATTTGCTACTTGAGGTGTTTCGATACTCGTTCACGAAGGGTATAGAAACCACAAAAATCTTCTGGTGGGGATTACACTGCTTGGGAGCCATCGCTCTACCATCATCAGATGTGAACGGGTCATTCCCAGGAAGCATGGCAATTTTCAACATTGGGATCATTGTTGGAATGGCAGAAGTATTGGAGAATGCTGACATATCGGAAACGATGTGACCTTGCAAGCTGAGGAAAGTGTTTGTAGACCTGAGCCATGCTCTGAAGTTGGAGGCAATGCGAAGTGGTGAAATTGCTCCACAAATTGCCTCTCCATACATTGCTAACTATTATAAACATGCTCCTATTAGCCCCCTTAATTCTTGACATTAAGTTATTCTGAATTATGTGTCTTTTGTTCTTGTTGACGACTGTGGTGCTTTCGCCATCTATATGGCCATCAAGATAGTCGTAGAGGAGGCGGACGTAGATGACAAGGCTGATGTTGACAACGCTTCAACCCTCGTAGACGAGGACATTGTTGTAGACTATCGCAGATGAGGCTTTCGTAGACAATGCCATCATAGAGTAGGCCATTTGTAGACAAGGCCAGTGGTAGACGAGGCCATTTGTAGACGAGGCCATTTGTAGACGAGGCCGTCACAGACTAAGTCTTCATAAACAAGGCCATCGTGGACGAGGACGTCATAGACGAGGACGTCATAGACGAGGACGTCGCAGACAACCATCAAAGAGGAGGCTGTTGTAGATGACCATCGTAGATGAACATCGTAGATGAGGCTATAGTTGAATGACCGTCAAACAACAGCCATAGATGAGGCAGTCCTGGACGATCGTTGTAGACTATGCCATTGAAGATGAGGCCATTCGCAGATGAGGCCTTTCGGAGAGGAGGCCATTCGCAGATGAGGCAGTAATACTGGACATGGTTGTGGCTGACGACGTTACCATCGCAATTTGATAACAATTATTTTGATAGCAGTTTTGCTGTATACGCCTCACTGTCAGGTTATGGAGATTTTCCTGATGTAGTATCAGGGCTAAGGAGGGTCTACCTTTGAGGAAATGTCTTCCCTTTTTCTCTCTCTGTGTGAGAGACCCTTGTTTAGTCTTTTTTATGGCTTTTCTGCGTGCCTTCTAAAGACCTTTGACTTCTGCTGTGAGTCGAAGGAATACTCACTGTCCTCATCAGAAATGACGGGTTTAAGTTTCTGTAGTCCCATCTCTCTCAGTGTGTGTTTTTAAAGGAAAGGTTAGCCATATTTTGTAGTCCCTTACCTTGTTTTCTGTTACTCTGACATACTAGTGTCAGGATGTTAGAAATGGTGTTTCTGGTTGGCTAGGGTTTGCACATAAGCCAGGCAGAACCCACCACTCCAGTCACTGTAAGGGAGTTACACATCCAAGATAACCTCTGCTCACTCCCTTGGTAGCTTGGAAGAGCAGTCAAGCTTATCCCATGTGTAAATTGTTTGCGCGACAGAGACAGACAGACACACAGGTCTAAAAAAATCCTTTGTATTGCACATAAAAACACGTGCCACTAGGCACTTGTTCATGACATTACATAGATCATAAAACCACTTTGCCATAAGGTCACAGTTAGTGCACTCAAGTAAATACTTCTAAGTTGCAAAAGTGATAACACATCTGAAAAGCAGTCACTTTATGCATATCATGAAGTTCAAGAACATAATTCTCATTGTTTTGATGTTACAAGGATTCAAAATGTCATGAATCCAAATATCAGGGCATATAAGGTAGCATGTGAGAAAACAGAACAAATACCCACGTTGCCAAATCTACCTTTCCCTAACTCCCTCAAGGCAGGGGCACCACGTTCCGGTGCGCCCAATCGGTGAAAAAGTGGGACGGGTAATCCCTGCTCCACAGTGGGGGTTGCCGTGCCACTTGGCTGCTTGTGCAGGGAGTAAGGCGAGGGGAGGGAAAAGGGGCAAAGCGGGACCTTCGTTGAGGATTACTGACCAATGAAGAGCCAAATGCTTCCTTTCTGGTCTCATAAGGGGAGCAACAATGATTTGTTTGCCCCCTCTTTGTCCCTTCTCGGGACTACCCGATACATCGCAGAGCAGCCTCCCCCGCTGCAATAGGCGGGAGGAGCAAGGGTCTTTTCTTTTCGGCTGCATGTCGGCCTGGTGCGGGTGTGAGGCTCCTGCTTCACTCTGGTTCCGCGCCACGGGGTTCCCTCGGCAGAGGAGGATGGCTGTACTACAGGCGGATGGTGCCGACGGCCTGCTGCTGGAGAGAGCGAGCCGCTGAAACGAACCCTCAGTGTGTTGGCTTCTCCCCAGGCTGTGGCTCTCAAGGAGGAGCCTCACCTGTGGGGGGGCGGCACATTTTCCTCCCACGCTCACCGCGTGTTGAGGGCTTCTTTCTCTGTTGGTCCCTGCATTGTGGTTCCCTTTCCAAAGGGAGGGGGCTGCGCTGAAGAGGACTGCATGGTGCGGCACCGAGGCAAGCCACCAGCGCTTCTTCCTCTCCTTGTTGGCGAGTAAGCCCACGCCTCGGGCTGCAGATTTTCAAACGCTCACCACCGGCTTGCGTGCAGACCACAAGAAACTTGCCCCATGTAGCACTTACCACATGCTTCCCAATGGCAAAAAAAGCGGTCCTTACACAGTTTCCAGCACTCCTTCCAGGCAGGTTTATTTCAGATCCGGCAAGGATCTTACCGTAAATCTTTAATGTCGCGAATCTTTATGTCACTGAGATTTCCAACATGAGGCCAACACACACACACACACACACACCTTTGGAGCAAGGGCAAAAAAAATAAAAATCAGTCCTTTACCTCCACCACACACAGAAACAGCAACTGAAGGCCAACCCACCCCTCACACAGAAAAGGCAGTGCTCCTCACACAGTCCTTTTTCTTGCTTAGGTCCTCTTGTTTCTTGAAGTAATCTAAATTCCCTGGGGGTTTTAGGTGTAATACTTTTACCGCATTTTTTCATTGTTCTCTTTGCTGTAATGGTCTCTGAACCAAGTCCAAACTAGTCCTGTCCTTCCTGGTGCACCATGACCAATAGGGGCGGAGACAGCATTGGGAGACACAGCCTATTCAGGTGGAAACAAAACTCCTCCCACCACTCTGAATACAGACCAGGTCTATTGAGCCCAGCGAGGAGTCCCTTGGAGAACTTCATCAGGGCTTTAGGTAAAGCAAGGCAAAAAGTCAAAAGTAATCATGAAGAGGTGATCCAAAGTATGTGTTCCAGTGTATTGCGCTGGATGCAAAGAAGAATATCCAGGGCTGAGTCAAGCCCGAAAGAGAAGATCCTCGTAGAGTGGTTCCACGGGTCCGTCTGTGAGAACACCTACTTTGGACCACCTCTTCATGACTACTTTTGACTTTTTGCCTTGCTGTACCTAAAGCCCTGATGAAGTTCTCCAAATGAGAACGAAACGCGCTGGCTGAGCTGAATGCTCTATTATCATATGGGAAATACAAATTCGAAATAAAGACTTTTTATACAACAAAAAGTATCTTGGACTTCATTTCCTGGCGCACACCCACTTACAGCTACATTTTCAGGATCTGGGACACATTTTCAGGATCTGGGACACAGAGGGCTATCGTCACGCTGGAGTTTTTTTAATTAAGGAAACTTGTGTGAGGTGCAGAACTAACAGTCTGCCGTTAAAGCTTTGTTTCTCTGTAAAGTTTGGAGATAAACCTGCCAAAAGGGCCAGGTCTAACACAGTCAGAGAGAAATGAAACATGAAAGCTAATCTTTGATGATTAAAATTGAATAGCTGAAGAAACGGAGTAGAGCTCAGAGAGACACCCTTCACAAGACGTGTGAGAGACTCGGCCTCTGCTAGGAGTGTTCTAGAGAGTACTATCCCCTGATTGGTTATTGTTCAAGTTTATTTATTTTTTATCAATTAAAACAAACAAAAAAAAAAAAGGATATAGGCTATTAAACTGACTGTTTCATTGCCATTATAGCCTATGATAGTGATACATACTGCTTTATTATGGTACTGTGGGACTCTCACTTCGATGACGTGGAATGATTCAAGCATGTGAATCTATCAAAGATTCCATATTGGAGAACGTTTATTTTGTGCATACTATAGGCCATTACAGAAAAGAATGAGCATGTTTCCACAGATTCAGAGTTTCATTATTTTTTTTAATTTGAATTGCATTAACAACTGTTTTTGATGATTTTCTTTTTCACACTACACTCTCATTTGCACTACTATTCTTCATGTCATGCAACTGTACTATCTCTTTCGTATGAAAAAAAGGAGCAAGACCGCAAAGACTTGCGCAGTTTGGGGGAATAGGCGATGGTGTGGTCATGCAGAATATGGAATAAAATACAGTCTGCTGTAGGTTAAAAGAATTTTGCAAGTCAACTCAGAGTCCCATGACCTTATAAAGGATCTCATCATTTGGCCTCATCCAGCAATATGGTCATAGCTCTCCTCAGTGACTTGCAATATACGGCAAGGGGGACTTTATCCCATATATATTGCTTAACAATGTTGTCTTTCAATCCTTTTATCTACACAGTATGCCTTTGATCTTTGTTTTTTTAACCGTCAAGAACAGCATTGAACATATGCTTAATGATGAGCAAAAACTTAAATATTTACCTTCTGAGATAGTTTCTCCTCCTCCAGTTTAGCAGAAAGCATGTGTGAAAGAGACTGTCTGCATTCTTTGTTGAAAATGTCATTCATCAATGGAGTACATTCAGACAAAACCTTCAGGCAAAGAGAGATTCGGTCAACGTCGTCATCTGTGATTGGCTTCTTTGGAAGTGAAGACTTGCCCAAGTGAAGAATAGTGGCCATTATCAACATGGCTTCAGCAACAAATGACTATAAAATAGAAAACATGGAAACAAACCAGCAATTATACAATTTTTCAGTACTTAAATTACCCAAAGTTCATCTTCAAAGTCACTGCAGTAGACTACTGATCTACAAACGCAGGTTATGCACATATTGTCACCTAAATGATCACATATAAGTAACACTTTGAAGGATTTGCTCTGCTGATGTTAAAGGTACAGCACATTTGTACTACAAATACCTGGAGACTTCAATTACAAAAGGTTTGAAAACAAACTTGTTACAAAACATAACAGCATTATTTTAATAACTAGGACAGACTCTAGAAGAGTAAACCGCTATACCAAAGGCATTTTTCATCAATATTTCATTTATATCTTGCGGAAGAACACACTTGAATCATTTCTTGTACGATTGCCTTTTTGGTGGGGTAGTAGGAGATCCAATTCCCTACACTAGTTGGGCACCAGATATTCAGCACCAATTTGTCCGATATGATTTTGCACCATTCTGTAGAAAAGCACCTATTCTACTCCAAACGGCATTGTTGTGATTAGCGGTGATTAAAGATTACTTATTTACCAGCATGGTCCAAGCCCATAAAGGTTTGGGTGTTCCCCCTTCCTTGTCCTACCAACAGCATCTAGTCTCTTACTATTCTTGTCAGGGGCTATTGGATGCTGGTGTATTCGCCCTCTAAGAAGCAGTGCTGCAATGAGTGTGGCAGAAGGAACATTATGTCTGATTTAGGTAGGGTCGTGTGGGGATGGATTTTACTGTTTTCACCCATAAAATGACGAGGTGGTCTCTTTAAAAGCTTCCCTATGTGGATGGATTACACTGGATAACATAGGAAGACATAGGTTTTTCCGCACTGCTGTAGCCGGTCTTACCCGGTACCCAGTATTAGCTGTTCTCCTAATTATTGCATGATACAATGCTAAGTCGACTGGCAGGGTGCATTTGATGGGTATGCACCCATTTACTCTTGAAGAGAATCTATTTCTTTATACTTCCATATGGCTTATTCCTGATATGCATCCTTTTGTAAGACCGGCTGTGTTTCTTTCTCATACTTAATCCTGTTCTTCCTCCTGTGGTTCAGGACATAATGGAGGGGATCTATTCTAAAACTTCCATAGCTCTCGTGTCCTGTTTTTACAGGTATTTGTAGGCGCGGATTATCTGAAATTTCTTTTTTTTTTTTTGTTATTAATGCTGCTACCTTGGTCTTGAGGCAGTTTTCTTTTTCTGGGGTTATAAAAAACTAGTTACTTACCTGTACACTATGGTTCTCCAGTATTATCTTTCACAGATTCACATGCTTGTATCTTCCCCGTCGTCATGGTGGGAGTCTCACGGTAACAGAATGACCATAGCAGTACTTGAAAAACTGCACAGAAAAATCCCATAGGGAATCACATTTTTTGGTAACCATACCTCATCATTATTTTGTCCAAAACTCAGCCAATCAGCTGCTATCCCTGACATCACACTCCCCAGCAGAGCCATCATACCTCAGATTTCCAGTCCCAAGTGAGAGACAAGGATATATCTAGAGATAAAAAGGTTCTACCTGAGAAACGGGGAGGTGGGCGGGCAGCATGTGAATCTATGAAAGATAATACTGGAGAACCATAGTGTACAGGTAAGTAACTTGTTTTTTCTCCAGTATTGAATCTTTCATAGATTCACATGCTTGTATCAGAATAGCGAGCAGTACTTGTACCAAACTGCGTTTCCAGGATAGAACCCCATATTCTTTGCGGGCTCTGGTCCTATTTCCAGGATATTAACAATCTTATAAGAATACTTATGCCAAGATAGTATTCAAATATTGCAAGAAAATAAATGGGTAAATAGACAGATATATCTGCAATATGTATACAAGAACAAATATATATATCTTGATAAATACCTTATTGAAATAATCGTAGAACTGCTTGTCCCGCTGCTGCATCCTCTTTCCATGCTGTGTCTAGACAATAGTGTCTAGTGAAGGTGTGCACATTTTCCCACGTCGCTGCCCTGCAAATGTCTGGCAGAGACACTCCTGCAAACAGAGCCGTAGAAGTTGCCATCTTTCTCGTAGAATGCGCGTGCACCCTGGATTGTAGAGGTTTTCCAGCTTTGACATGACACAAGGAAATGGCCGAATTTATTAAATCTCGAAATGCTAGATCTGGACAGCGTCAACCCTTTTCTGGGACCAGAAAAAGCCACAAAAAGTTGCTTTGTTTTTACTGAAAGATTTTGTTTTGTCAATGTAGAATTTTAAACATCGCTTAATGTCAAGAGAGTGTAGGGCTCTTTCCGCAGATGAAGAAGGATCTCTAAAGAATGTAGGTAACACTACAGGCTCATTGAGATGAAAAATGGACGGGACCTTAGGATTGAACTTTGGATTTGTTCTAAGGATAACTCTATCCTGTCGGAATTGGAGAAAAGGTTCTGCAATTGAGAAGGCTTGAATCTCACTGACCCTTCTTGCTGACGCGAGAGCTAACAGCAAGGTTGTCTTCCATGAAATAAACTGTAAATCCGCTTTATGTACTGGGTCAAACGGCGGTTTCATGAGCTGCGTAAGAACCGTATTAAGCTGCCAAGAGACTATTGGGCGTTGCACCGGGGGAAAACACTCTGAAGAACCCTTTGAGAAATTCTTTTATCACTCTTTGTGACCAAAGAGATGGATGATTAGGAACCCTCCTATATCTTGAGATAGCGGCCAAATGCACTTTTATAGACGTATGTGAAAGTCCTGATTTAGCCAAATGCAAAAGATACGAAAGAATTTGCTTTGAAGAGGCGTTAAAGGGATGCAGATTTTTAGATGGGCACCTTTGACAAAAATCTCTTCCATTTTGCCGCATACGTCTTATTCGTAGAGATTGCCCGAGATAGTGAAAGAATATCTCGGCATTCCTGAGAAATATTTAAAGATTGGAATTCATGTTCGTGAGGTTCCATGCTGACAAGTTTAGCGATTTCAAATTTGGGTGGAGAATTTGACCTTCGTTCATAGTGATCAGGTCCTGCAATAATGGGAACTGTATTCTGGGTGCCACTGATAACTTGAGAAGTTCTGAGAACCAAGCTTGTCTCGGCCTTGCCGGGGCTATGAGAATTAAGTGGCACGGTTCCGATTTCATCTTCCGTAACACCCTCGATATCAGAGGAAATGAAGGGAATGCGTACGCGAACATCTAGGTCCAGCGCATCTGTAGTGCATTGCCCACAATGCCTTTTGAGGAAACCTGATTGCAAAGTGTTTGCATTTTGAGTTGTGGTGGTTCCCGAACAGATCCAACGATGGGGTGCCCCATAGACGGAACACTCTGAGAAGCGGACTTTGAGCCAATTCCCACTCGTGAGAAACACTGGATGATCTGCTCAGGACATCTGCTCTTGTGTTGTTCACACCTGGAACGTGCTGTACTTTAAGTGAGATGCTGTGAAGCAGTAACCACCTCCAAATCTCTTGCGCTTTTTTTGACAGGAGTTATGACTTTGTACCCCCTTGTTTTAATAGGTAAAACATCGATGTTGTACTGTCTGTTTTGACTAGTACTGTCGAATCGTGAATTCTGGGGAGAAATGCTTGTAATACCAAGAAAATTGCCTTTAGCTCTAGCAGGTTGATGTGAAGTTGAACTTTGCGGTCTGACCAATGACCCTGTATTTCGAGGTCTTGGAGGTGCGCACCCCAACCTTGTAGCGATGCATCTGTCATCATAACATAGCTGTGATGTTGAGGTTCGAAGAGTAGACCTTCTGTCAAATGTTTTCTGATTTTCCACCATGACAGGGCCTTTTGGATCTGAGGAGTGATAAAGATCCGATCTTCAAAGGACTCTTGAGATTGAATCCATTGTTTATCTAGAAGCTCTTGAAGAGGCCTCATGTGCAGTCTGCAATTAGGAAGTAAGGGGATACAAGAAGACATCATCCTCAATAAGGATTTGAAGATTCTCACAGAAATGCACTTTGTTTGTATATGCGACGCAAGGCTTATGATTTTCTGAGTACGCTCTTCTGAAGGATAAGCTTTTGCTTCCTTTGTGCGAAGTATGGCTCCCAGAAATTTAAGGGACTGAGATGGCATGAGGGACAATTTTTCTAGCTTGATCCTTGGACCCAGACGACTGAAGAGATCCATGCAAAATTGCAGAGAGCGCTGGGTTTCCTGGAACGAAGTATCTTTAATGAGCCAATCGTCCAGATTTGGGAACATTTGGTGACCTTGAAGTCTTGAAGTCTCAGGTGTGCTGCTACTGGCGCCATACATTTCATAAAGACCCTTGGCGCAGACTTCAGGCCGAATGACAAGACTTTGATCTGGTAGTGGCGCCCCACCACCATGAAACGTAGAAACTTTGTGATTTATATGAATCGGGATATGAAAATAAGCATCTAAAAGGTCCAGGGATGCCATGTTATCTCCTTTGCAGAGAAGTAGGAGTATTTCTTGCAGGGATAGCATACGAAAAGATATCTTTTTGATGAATTGGTTCAAACTTCTCAGGTCCATTACCTGCCTCCATTTCGATGCGTCTTTTTTCTTTATTAGAAAGAAATGCGAATAAAAGCCTTTCCCTCGTTGAAGACGCGGAACCTCTTCTATTGCCTCTTTTTGTAAAAGGGATACAATTTCTGCCTTGAGGGCTGACAGGTGTTCTTGCTTCCTGTGAACAGGAGGATGATTCGGAGGCTTCTGTATAAATTCCAGGGTATGGCCTTGATGTATCACGTCCAGTACCCATCTGTCTGTTGTTATCGACAGCCATTCCTGATAAAAGAGAGAAAGGTAATGATCTTTGAGGTCTGAGCATGTGGCGGGCGCTTTGAGAGAGTCACTGTCTTCTATTAGATTGTTGCGATTTACCTCTCGCAGCAGACTTCCCTTTGGACTGCTGATGATACGGGATGTTGGAGGATCGAAATTGTTGGTTGCTTGAAAACTGACGATACCCCTATGGCTGGTATCTGCTGGACTGATACGAGGATCTTTGATTGTATTGTTCTCTAGTTCCTCTCTTCCGAAAGGAATGGAATTTGCCCTGCTGCAGAGAGCCCAACGCTCACGCAGTGTCTGTGTCAGCTTTGATACTTTGGAGAACATCATCAACATGTTTTCCGAAGAGATTTTCTCCGTCGAACGCCATGTCAATTATTTTTGCTTGGACTTCCAGTCTAAAAGAAGTGGCTTTAAGCCATCCCTGCCTTCGGAGAGCCACTGCACCCGTCATTTGCCTGATTGCTACAGAAGACATATCCATTGCAATATCTATGGATTCAGATGCCGCCCTAGCCCCATCTTGTAAAATGGTGGCTGCTTCTTCCATCTTATCCTCAGGCAGATGGGCCAACAACGGTGCTATATCTGACCACATCTGTCTATTATACCTACTGAATGGAGCTAAAGCATTTGCAGCTCTAATGGAAGCTGCTGCCATCACAGCAAAGTGCTTCCCCGCACCATCCATTCGTCTTCCTTATCAGGAGGAGCTGCAGAAGTTGAAACTGGGTTTTGTGACCGTCTTTGAGCGGCTTGCATCACCACAGACACTGGCCGCGGATGTCCAATTAAGCATGCTGGAGAGGATTCTGGGGCTCGATATTTTTTCTCTATCCTGGGTACCGAGGCAGCGACCGAGGCCGGATTCTTCATTATTTTCAATCCCTCGTCCCAAATGTGATCGATAATAGGAATAGCTCTGATGGATTTTCTTGATTCCTCTCCAAAATCATAGAGAAAACACTCAGTTTCTTGAACTGGAAGTGGGAGTTCAAATCTCTTTGAGGCTTTTTCCATAATATCATGAAATCCTCCACTATCCTGTGGAGGAGAGTTTGCTGGCGACGGCGATGGAGACGGCGTAGCAGGTAGAATATATTGATCGCATTCTATCCCAACTGGATTTTCCTGAAGAAGTTGTCCTTCTTCTGGTTGCTCTGCATCACTCTCCGCTAAATCATCCCTGATTGTAATAATTGGAGGAGATTGGACCTTTTGCACTGAAAAAGGAGGTGGAGGTTGAGTTACTTGAACTTGAGTAGGACCAGCTGAAGACTTCGAGGCTGGGGCGATGGCTTCAGGAAAACGACGGTAATAGTCATTGATCATGACACGCAAGTCAGTCACCAGAGAAATTGACATTGAGACAGACTCTTCTCTCACATCAGGCTGTGCTTCTTCCTCATCCTCATAATCATAGGATTGCTGAAAAGACTCATACCTTTTCGATTCGTGCACTGGACGATCTTGGAATGAGAACACCTCTTGAACATCCTGATATTCTTCTTCATCCGTGTCCTGGCTCTTTATCTGAAGCTGGGAAGGGCTATAAGCCACTCCCGATGACTCTTCATCCTCTGACTGCAATTCTAGCAGATTTGATGGAGGAAGCGGAGACATTTTTGTTCAGCCTGTGAAATTTGTAGATTTCTTCACCGTCGACGAGCCCGTCGACGGTGGAAGGGACTTCAATGAAATCGATGATTTTGACTTTGGGGACTTAAAAGACGTCGTCAACGGAGCTCCCGTCAACGGAGTTCTCGTCGACGAAGGAATCCGTATTATCGTCGACGGAGTCGTCAGCGAGGTCGAAGCTGCTCTTCCCGTCGACGGGGTCGTCGACGAACCGTTCGACGGCGTTTTTTAGTCGTCGACGCAATTGTAGTCGTCGACGGCGCGGTCGACGTTTTCACAGAAATCAGTGCCGGCGACGCCCCAACCTTTGTAGACGGAGCTGAAGACACCTCCCTTGACTGCGGATTTCTTCAGAGGAGTGTGAGGAAGAGAAGACGAAGAAGCCTCTTTGTCTTTGGTTTTCTGCTTTTTAGGTTCCACTTTTTCCTCAGGAGCAGAAGATTTCCTCTTCTTAGAAGACTGAATATTAACCTCCTCTTCAGAGTCAGAATCTGAAGTGACCTTTTTTTGAAGCCACAACAGTAAACGTGCCTCCCTGTCTCAGAGTTTTTGCAGAAAAGGTTCTGCAGTGTTTGCAGTCTTTTGGCACATGTTTAGGATGAAGACAGTACAAGCTGTCCTTGTGGGGATCTTCAGAATACAGGCTAGGTTTCCCACAGGATCGGTAGGGCCTGAAGAGACTCTTTTTAGAGCTTTCAGCCATAATAGGTATAAGATGTAAAACAGTACCTTAAATCCAGAAGAAAGAACTTTCAGTTGGAAAGGTCAAAAGTTCACTCAGGAACAAAACTGAGCAAGGCTCCTTCTCACACGAAGGCAGTAGGAAATCTGAGGTATGATGGTTCTGCTGGGGAGTGTGATGTCAGGGCTAGCAGCTGATTGGCTGAGTTTTGGACCAAATAATGATGAGGAATGGTTACCAAATAATGGGATTCCCTATGGGATTTTTCTATGCAGTTTTTCTAGTACGGCTATGGTCATTCTGTTACCGTGAGACTCCCACCATGACGACGGGGAAGATGCAAGCATGTGAATCTATGAAAGATTCAATACTGGAGAACGTTTTCTTCTGCTTAGCTGTCAAGCATCAACACACTTCTTTTTTAAGGGGAGCTTGAATATCTTTCGCCATTATCTCCCTATGGAGCTTTTTTCTATTTGCTTCTCTTTACAACCAACTGTTGTTCTCTTGGTGTCAAGTGATTTTTCTAACCTATTGAATCGGACTACCCGGTCAGTTCTGAAAGGCTTTCCTCATGAGATATTGTAGGCCTACGCTTTTTCTGTATCATAAAAATCTTTTTAGGAACGGCCTCAGTATGTATGTGTTGCAGTTAAAAAAATAAACACACTCAGAGGAATTGCACTCTGGCTGTCTTCTGACGATTATAACTGTTGATATTAGGAGGAGACATGTGTGGAGTAATTTTCAGGGGTGTGCCACCCTGTCAGGCCGTCCTCGTAAGAGGCAAGGGAATCGGCATCCTTTGGTAGGAAATATACATACATCTCCTACCAAAGGATGCAGATTCTCTTGCCTCTTACGACGACGGCCTGACAGTGTGGCACACCCCTCAAAATTACTCCACACACGTCTCCTAATATCAACAGTGATAATCGTCAGAAGACAGTATAATATATATATATATATATATACACACACACACACACACACACACACACACACACACACACACACACACACATACACATACACACACATAGATCTATTGTTGCCGAACCTTCATATTCCAACACATACTGCTCCCTCTGAGCCTCTTCTGTCTCCTTGGCTACAATTGAGTCCTCAGTTGACAACAATCACAGTTTCTTATGGGAGTATTTCTTGGCTTGTGCTCTAGCATAGTGCATCAAACTCTCTTCACTTGAAGTCTTTTGCTGGAAGGCAGCAAAGACTGGACATCCTTCAGACTTCGGATTCTTAGGTAAACCGAAATTACATGCACATTTGTGTCCTTCACCCTCGCCCTCTAAATTAAGAAGATACTAAGTGTTAACAGTTACTCTTTGACTATATGTTCTGCCACCCTTTGTGCTAGAAGTCTCCCAAGAAAAACCGGTCTGTTTTTTTTCTCTTGATGTTGACATGCTCTTGTTACCGAACTCTGGCATCCTTCTGATCCTGTGGCAGAGCTCCAATGTAACTGCACGGGTGTCACCACATTTCATGGTTTTCATTCTTCCATCATCTAATTCCTTTCTACTTCGAAGTGTTTCATCTACTAGCTCCTCCATCTCAAGCATATATGTAGTTTTGTTTTATTTTTAACAGTCTTTAACACAGAGCTCTGGTCCTTACTTCTGAAGCCAAAACTGTAAAAACAATCTGAAGATGGAGACTACATTCTGGGGCACAGAGGAATAATGATGATGTCCTAGTGCATCATTCTGACTCCTCCTATGATTGAAAACCATAATAAAAAAGTTCAGGCAAACCGAAGCATTTTCCAGACCAAACCACTAAATGTCAGACTAATGCAAAGTATGTTAACATGGCGGAGATTCACTCTTCATAAGTGGGTGGTACAGCTCCATTCCTGGATACAAAACCTTCTGGTAAAAAGATTAAAGCACTGAAGGTCAACAACATCATCGGTCTCTTCTTGTGATGACAATGGAGTAATAGCTCAGTTCTACTTTGCCAACAGACATTGTATTGTGAAGGCTGCAGATGGGTCAGCGTTAAAATGCCTTGGTGAATGGGTTTATGGGATTGTCTAAGTGTTGGGTACACAAAGTCTGTATTATGAGAAACTCTCACATATTCCTTTGACAGACAACAGGTAATTTAGCTCAAGAAAAACTTTAGGACCATCATTGTTATTTTTGTTATAACAATTGAAATTCTCAAAACATGGGCTTTGATGGTAGAGCAACAGGTCTACCGCCCTTTGCACTCCCTTTTGACATTGTAATTAACGTAACTAGTAAGGCAAGAGCCAAAAAATGGAAAATTAAACTTTGATGGTCCTCTGTTCTAAGAAACAGGTTAGTATATTGTTGTATGCCCAGAGTTAGAGATTTTTGGTTGTCGTGTGTGCCCCTTAGCAACTGAACATTCCATACTGGAATTACCATTATGTAGGTTATCAAAATTGTAACAAAGCAGAGGCAATGCTGTTTAAGGCCGTGTAGGAAGCTGGCCCTCTATATAGTATATGAAAATGAGGTACACTGTGTAGAGAGTCCCAGCAAACCCCAAAGGAATTACAGAGGCACAAATGACATCCCAAATGCTCTCTTTTATGGTAGTGTGGGCGAGTAGTTAGGCATGTCAGAGTGTAGTGCTAAGCATTTATTACACACACATAGGAAATAAATGAGACACACTAAAGAAATCAGACACCAATTTATAAAAATAACACATAATTATATATAAATTTAGATACCAAGGTCATAGGAATCAAGTAAGTACTTTCCGAGTTGTGAATTTTTACAGTTTTCAAAAATGGACACTTAGTGCAGTTTCTGGATCGGTAATGTTATCCTATGGAAGAAAAAAGTATTCCATTCGGGCACTTAGCAGCAACGTATGGGACTGCTCTTCAGGACTTAAGGTGAATATCGGGCAAGGTCCAAGGCCACACCAACAGGTCACCTCGGTAGGCTCTGGGGCATCTGGATGCAGTGCTATGTCATGGCGTCAAGTGTCCCATTCACTTAACTGGGAGAACGGCCTGGTTAAAAAGAGGCTGCAAGCAGTGACTAGAGAACCAGTTCGATGGACCTATAGGGTGCTCGATCCTTGGGCAAACAAGGACACCCCATGTCCACTTCTCCTCAGGCTGAAGGGCTTGGGTGCAGTAGTGTGTTTTGGTATCTGATCCGGTGATTGAGTTCTCGTGGTTTGAGGGGTCTACAGAAAGAGGCTGCAGGCAGCAACTGTAAATTCAGTCTGGGCAAACCCAAGGATGGGCTTAGGCCTTGTGAGTCTGGGGATCATGTTGGTACTGTCACCTTCCTTGGACTCAGGCTCTGGAGCACAGAGGTATAGGAGCTTTGAGGCATCAGGTGGTGGCAGTTACAGACTCACATCTTGGTCTTGCATAAGCGGGGAAAACAAGACAACTGGGCCACTCACAAAGTGTCTCTCACTGTCCCTAGAGCCCCTCGACATGCAGATCAGTCTTCCTCTGCATTGGTGTCCAGTTTGGGCACATTAAGCCTTGGCTGCACAAGGGGACCAATACCCAGGGTATTCGTCTTGTGCTGCTCCCGGTGTCCTCTCAATCAGTGGGAGGACAGATCTGGCCTTTAGGAGCACAGGGACATGTTCCTGGGGGGCTGCTAGGTCGCGCTGGCCGGGGATCAACAGCTCGGTGGACCGCACATTGCGTTTTTGGTGCCTGCAGCTGCAGGGGAGTAGCTCCTATAGTCCAACTGTGTTTCTTCAGGCAACTGCTGAAACACTGACATCCCTCCGGGTTTCTTGGAGACTGCTACACTTGTTGGGGGCAGCAGTCAGGCTTGCCGGGTTGGTGTAAAGTTAGTCGTTGCTCCTCAGTTCTCGTGGTAGGACTCTTCTTTGTCCACTCCTCCTCTAATACCAATCTGAAGATCTGGTATCAGGGGTCCCCCTTATACTCAATTTAGGGGTGTTGAGGGGAGTGAGGGGTAGGAGCCAATGGCTACTTAGCCCTGTGGTCACTACCCCCCTAAATGACCACTTTCTTTGGGGAGTGGGCATCAACCGGTCTCCGAATTCCTAATTTCACCACACACAATATAGTGGAATTTCTAAAGTCGTGCTGACTTACAGCTGGTCACCCTAAAGGTGTGTCCAGCCTGGCAGTGCAACACGCTTCCTGCACAGCTAATTTTCCTGCTGGTCTAGGTGCCAAAGACTTTGGACAAAGGAGGGTGGCATACCCTCGTGTGTAGGGAAACCAGAGTCGCATACCAAAGGCGGTTGGGCTCTTTGAAGCTCCCTTGCCTTGGAATGCTAATCTGCAGGCCATCCTATGGGAGGGGGTGTAAACACCCTCTGCCCCAACAGGCTTGGTTTCTGACCTCTTGAGAGCAAAGGCCCTCACACCCTTGGGGGTCGGAAACCTATCTCTAATGACAGGCTGGTAAAAAACTGTCAGTCAGCATATCAGCAGTAGGTTCGGTCAGGTGCATGGATTAATAAATCTACCACTGGAATCAGAGCGGGTTTATCAATACGAGTTGTTCGATACTGTAGAGAACAGAGCTTTTGTTGCAGTTATGCAGTCTCACTGACATTTCCCCCTTCTGTATTGTCTGCAGTTTCTTCCCTAGCCAGGGCCCTATCATTCTCAGGAAGCAGGGTCTGCAGGTGTGCTTTATTAGGGTTCCATGTTTGGCAAGGTTCCATGTTTTGCAAAGTTTCTTAAGTTTGGACACGTTTTCGTAAAGACTCCGGTTGAGCACCTCAAAACTACCCTTTGTCTCAGACACAGTGTCAGAAAGTGCCTCTTTTGCAAGGATAGCTCCCGCTTTTTGCCTAGTTTTGATGTGGTTTCAAATGTTGTGCACAGGACCCTGGAAACCAGGTGCCCTGTGCCAGTGCTCCTTACTTAAAAACAAACTGCCAACTGGTATTTCTGCCCCATTTAAGTCCCTAGTAACTGGTAACCTGGTGTATGAAGATGGCTCTGTATATACACTATACCAAAATGAGGTATATAGTATGCACAGAGTCCAGTGGAACCCCAAAGGTAGGCAGAGGTAAAAGTAGATAGCACCTTACTCTCCATTTGTGGTAGTGTGGGCGACCATTAAGGCTTTATCAGAGGGTAGTGTTAAGCATTTGTTGTACACATTTAGGCAAGAAATTATGTCACACACTCAAAGACTGAACTCAGACCAATTTGTTTTTATCAAAAATAGTTATTTTATTTCTAGAACCAAGCCAAGCCTGCTGCAGGTAAGTGAAATAATACTTTGCAAAATCGTATGCAGTGATTTACAGTTGTATGCAGGTTCAAATGCAGTTGGTTGAATTACAGGTAAACAACAATTTGAAATTACCTTTTAGTTAGTTCACAGATTACTGTGTACGTTACTTTTTTATATTATTTTTCAGATTACTTTAGCTAATCAGTGTGATATGCCCAAATATCACACCAAGACATCTCCTAGACAAAAGGTAAGTAATTCACCTTTAGTAAATATGCAGTTTTTCAATGTTACAAACAAACCAACTCCACACTTAGAACAATTTCAAGAAAAGCAGTCAATGTATTCCTATGGGAGGAAATGAAGTTAAAGCTTTGCAGGGAAGTACTTATTTGTGGGTGTTGGTATTCTGAGGTTAGAACTAGGGTTCCTCCAGGGTCAAAGATGCACTCTTAAAAACACCCTCAGAGGCACTAGGGCGGCCGGGTGTAGAGTGCTTTGGCCCAATGTTATCCAATGGGGGATAGGGGGCCTCAGGTTGGTGGCTGCTCATGAGCAGGCCACAAGGTTGTGGGAGCAAGGCTCCTAGTGTTAGGCTCAGGGCAAAGGGGGATCAGAGTTAGCACCCAAAGTACACCCGCAGCCGCGCAGGGGCGACTGGGTGCAAGGTGCTGTTTTGGCTTCGGGTGCCCTGTGGATTTCAATGGGGATTCTCCGGTTGCAACAAAGACTGCAGACTTGGGGACTAACATCTTCTGGTGGTGACCACCGGTTGGAGAGGTAAGTCGGGAGGTCTGGGGATGCTGGGACACCGTTGGTTGGGCCACCCAAGGCCGTGGGACGTCGGTTACAGGGGTGTCTTGAGTAGACGAGTGGTTTATTCGTTTGAGTGGATCTTTTTTTTTTACCCGTCTTGAAAGCATTTTGTCCAATTCTATGCAATATCCAAACTGTATTATGTTCAGGATCAATCTGGCTGATGTGATCTTCCTCCACTCCTGAAGGAAGTTCTTTATTCTGGCTCCCACTGGTGATGTGTGCGAGCAGCTGCAATCTCTGGGAGTCACTTGTTAGTGGAGAGGTGCTACCCCTGTCCCCTTCTCTGTGTTCTTCCTCCAAGGGACAGTCGTCCCTCTTGCTGGTACTGCAGTGCTGTTGGGGTGCTGCTGTTTGACTGTTTCCAGAGAATGTCTGGCGTGTTCCTGACTGGAAGCTGCCTCTCCCTATAGGCCTGCGAGATGGAACTGTGTCTCTTCATATTCCTCCTCTAACCTGCAATTGCCCCACGGCTTTGCAGTTTAGGGGTCTTTCTTGAGATGGTTCAAGGTGTCATCAACTGTGCTACCAAACAACTGTTCCCCGCTGAACAGGGTATTTAGAATGTGAGCCTGTCCTTCCGGCTTGAATCCTGATATTCACCTTGAGTGACGGCATAAGGTGATCCCCATCAATTGCCAATTTCAGGCATGTGTTTGCAATGTTTTTGCCCTGTTCTGCCAAGTGTGCAGCTCTCTTGTACTGATCTGCCAGGTGCTTCATCAGTTCAGTTATCCTCCCAGTGGTGGTAGGAGGGCATTGGAATTTGAGATGCGCCACCAGTGTGCTGCACTGCGCTCAGGTTTTCTACCCATGAGGTCTATCCTTTTACTCTCCTGGTCAGGTTGGAGGGGATGTTGGCACTCTTCTGTGCTGTCGAAGTGATGATCGAATGAGCCGGTACTATACCCTTAATGCTGGGTCCTTGGAAAAATACTTCTAATTCTTCTCTGCCCTTGGACTCACAGCTCTACTAGTCGCAGGTTCTTTAAACGCTTCTCTTTCTTGGTCTAGGATGCTAGGAAACATTGGCAGGAATTGGATCCTGACTTGCGATGGGAAGAGGGTCTCTAGCAGGAAACAAGACTGCGGCTTTCCTTCCTCCAGCTGCGCTCCTCGTTTATCTGGAGCCTTCTTGATAATACGATTATAAATATTGTCATTGGGTGTGAAGGCCTTGACAGATAACAGTCTACCCCTTCCTCCAGGGCATCTGTATCCAGGTCCTGCCACTGTGACTCAGTGTACTCAGATTCCCCTGAGCCCTGAAGCATGCCCTTCAGTTCCTCTTCTTCCTCTTGACGCTCTGTTGCCAAACGTGGTTACATTTCTTTGACAACCTTAATGGATTCGTCGAAGTCCTTTCATTTTTGAAGTAAGGTGGCCATTTCTGCCTCAATGCACCTTTTCTTGCTTTCGATTTCTGACGATAGTTCACTTGCGTCGAGGCTTGAAGTTAACTTTCTCTTCAGGTGTGGAAGAATCCTTCGATGACTAATCAGTCATTGGTGCTCGTCTCAAGACCTCTCCTTTCTAGACGTTGAATCTTTCTCTCGACCGTCCTTCGACTGGGTCTTTTTCAGGAGATTTTCCACCTGCGGTGTCTCTTTCGTAGGATCGGAGGGGTTTTCGGTCGCGGGCCCGACTTCGGTTCATAAGTGTTTTGACAACGAGGCTCCCTCTGGTGCCCTGGAGTCCAATTTTCGTGACTCTGGGCCTTTTACAGGTTTTATATTTCTCTTACCTCCTGTCCTTCTTGCTTGCCTGGCCTTTGACAATCCTCAAGTCGGCGTCCGAGGTTTCTCCCTTGGTACTTTCCCTGACATTTTCTTCATCATCGCTCAACAGACCTAGGTCTCTCAGAGATGGAGCTCTGCCTTTCTCTCACCCACATGGCACAGGAGATGCAGTCTTCACTTCAATGTTCCCCAGGCAGGCAAAAGTTGCAAACCATGTTTTGGTCCTTCGGCGAGAATTTGTGGTTGCAATTCGAGCAGAACTGGAATGGTGTCTTCTCCATTAGGCCATACCAGGAGGCCCTGTCCGGGAATTATCGCCTAAAAAACATAGGAAAATAGACGCCCCTTGATTTCTCCTTAGGTATCTCTTTGTCGGTGTTTTTCTCTGAAAAAGTTGAAACCTTCAGCGAACTTTCGACGGAGGAGGAGGGCGTACAACATCACTGGAAGCACCAAATAGGGTGTCCGTCAACACCCAGAAGAAAAAAAAACAAGCATTTGCAATGCAATAGGTCTCGCATTTCGAGAATTTGAGCTATTGCCATTGTAAATGACAATGTCTTTGATTTGTGTTTTAAAAACCTGCAAGCGGTGCCTAAACATGCACTTTGTGCTTATAGTCCTTGCTTATGAACAGCAAGGCTGGCAGTAAAAGAGGCACAGTTACTGCCAGCCTTGCTTCTCATAAGCAACGACGATAAGTGCAAAGTACAAATACAATTAGTCGCTTTCAAATGTGGCAAAATAATTATATTAATTCCAGATTAGGTTGTATTCTATGTGGAGCCGATTAAGGGAAATTTATAGAAGGTCTAATATAAATGAGATGTGGTAGGTGCATTACAGCAAGCTGCACCTAGATGTCCCTAGTGAGCAAGGCACCAGCACTGCTTGTCTAGTTGCAGTACCACAAGCTGCGCCTAGAGGTACCTAGTGAGCATCATAAACTTTGAAGAGATAGTAAATCTACCCCACCCATAATGCATTACATGCAAGACAGTACCACAAGTACATTCAAATAGCTATGTCTATGTATACAATTAGTAGCTTTGAAATGTGACAAAATAATTATTATATTAATTCCAGATTAGGTTGTACTCTATGTGGAACTGATGAAGGGAAATTTATAGAAGGTCTGCTATAAATGTGAGATGTGCTAGCGATTAAAGTAATTACTGCCAATCTAGTTTAGGACTAAGTGAGTGTCCTGTCTGAAGGCCTTTAAGAAAGAAGAGCCTTGAGGCTGTAATTAAAACCTAGGACGTAACAACACATGTAACAGGGGGAGTCCTCATGGGAGGTTACAAGAAGAGACAAGGCGGTACTAAGGAGGGACTACATAGCCTAATGACCAATCAAAAGCCACCTTTTACAAAGGACACGGACAGAAGCCATTTAAAAAGAGGGGTGGGAAGTGGAACTTTATCCACATGTCTTGAAGAGACAGCGCAAGCGCTGCCTAGGCGAGACCTAAAAATAGAAGGACTACAAAATAGTGGAGAATTTCAGACCCAATCACTAGATTGCAGAATAATGCACAGCATGTGAATCCAGAAAAGATTCACGATGCAAACAAATTTCTCATCAAGCAGAAAGAACCAGCGATAGATCATTCTGAAGTTAAATAAATAACTGGACAAGATCACAATTGTGAATTATCTGTAATGCGCGCTCTTAGAAGGTTAACAGTACAAAGAGAATGCACATTCGAGAGGCGTGGTTTCGCCGCCGTCGAAGATGGCCGCTTGACCGGGAGGCTCCGTCACGCCGGGACATCTTGTTATCCGATGCATTTCCAGCATCGTTAATGCGGCGGAAACCATATATTCTGCTGTCGGAACATCGCCGCACCATGGTGAGCCGCTTTGTTTAGCGAAGCGCTTCGTGCTTCTTCATTTATAAGTGCAGACACGATCTCCTCAGAGCACCCGCCATTTTAGCTCTCCTACATTTCTCCGCTATGGTTAGAGAGCGGAGCAGCGTCTTTGATGCCTTTATCTATTCTTCCTTAGAATGAAGGACCTTGCGTACCTCTCCTCCTCTACTGCACCAGCATTCTTGCATATTTGCCATAACTTTACCTTCATGTGTGATTTTGGCTGCGCTTCACATGGTATTTTCAACTAATGGTTTTCACCACCTGACAGACTGTTTTGGATGCCTCTCTCTATTACAATTGCCACAAGCACTATTTGCCATAAGTTGTACTGTCTCCTTTTGTATTTCTTCACTTCTTATGGCTGTTTCACCTTAAGGAATCCTCACCTTCTTTTTCCAGTCATCAAATTCCTTTATTTTTGCGAATGGAATGTACCTGGTCTATTAACCACACTACTCCTTGTCTACTTGGCTTTGTTGACTGTTCACTAAAAGGGTGTCTTGCATAGGTTTATCCAATATTTTTCCAGCTTTATGTTCATCATATTTTTTGCCTTTTTGAGGAACCTTGCTGTCACGTTCACCCTCTCCATTACTTCACTTATCAAGTTCATTTTTATGGGTAGAATACGTAGACCGCAATTTGTATTTGTTCCTAAATTACGTAACCCATCGACTGCTACATCTCCTTTGCCAGAAACAGCTTCATCCCCCGCTGGAGACATGGCTGGGGTGTCTTCTACTCCTTCGATGCAGTCTACAACTCATAAATCTTCTCCACCTACTTCAACTTCCAAACGTCTGAAGCAGGATCCTCCCTCTCCTGACCTGACAAGGTGCCATCCCCCATCTCCATGGAACTTCTGCTGGAGGAAATTCGCGCCTTATGTCCATTTGTGTAGGAAACAAATAGTAAAATGCAACTTCTGGAGGAAAAATGGTCTTCAATGGAAGATAGAGTATCTACAACGGAACAGCAACTCTCGGATGACTCTCAAAGGCTTTCCTCTCTGGAGAAAGAGGTACGCAAACTTCAACAGCATACTGAAGATTTGAAAAACCAGAATAGGAGGAATAACTTACGAATTTATGGTCTACCTGAAGCTTTGGAAGGTGACGATCCTGTTTCCTTTTTCTCCTCTTTCCTACCAAAACTATTAGATATGCCTTCTTCCACTACCCTCAATATACAGAGAGCTACATCTATGACCAGACCCAGAGGAGTCATCATTCTCTTCTTGAAGTTTACGGACTTGCTTTCAGTCCTTTCTGCAGCTAGAGTTAAATGGCAAGTTCCCTGGCTTGGTCAGAGGGGTTTTCTATCTCAAGCTGTCTCCAATGCCACTGCTGCCAGACGAAAAGAATTTCTTAATCTTCGACCACCACTTCGTTCACTTGGAGCACGCTATGGCCTTTTTCATCTCTGTATCTTTAAGGTGACTTACCAGAATCGGACCCTGTCCTTTGAAGACCCCGAGGAACTCAAGAAATGTATCCAATCTCACACCTCAAGTAATATGGATACTGCTGGTCCTTCTGTTGGTTGACAAGCTCTGCATTTATCTGCATTTATTTCCGTCTTTTAAAGCTGTTAATGTAGGATTTAACCGTTTAGTTTATATTTGTTTTTTCTTTTACACATTTTTTTATTCTGGTTGATCTAGGTTTCAATTGTTCATACTCGTTTATCTATCTACATTTTTCTTTCTTTCTTTCAGGCTTATCCGTTATGTAATTTCTTCCTACTTACCGCGATGTTTGCTTAATCTCTTTTTCCTATTTTTAACAGGTTTCGTCTATTATCTATAACTTGTATAGTCCGTCTCCTTGTTTCCATCTCTCCTGGTGTAGTCTGGGCTTCCTGGGTTCGAGCATCCCGTCTTTTCGTACGTCATCATTGCCTCAGTGTTATCTCGTTTTTGTTCCCCTCAGGTATGTTTTTTCAGTCGTCCTATTTGGATAGGTGCTGTCTCTTCTTGTCTTTTCTCTCTTCCATCTGACTCCTTTCTTTCCTTCTCTTGTTTCCTATCCCCCTTTTCCTCTTGTTTCCTCTTTCACTTTCTCACTATTGCGTATTTTGTTCTATATGTGTCTTTAACGTCACCATATTCAGAGTTATCTCCTGGAATGGGAAAGGTTTTATTAGCCCAATTAAAAGACAGAGAATTCTTTCTCATCTTGCCTCTTATAACCCTGATTTGGTCCTCCTTCAGGAGACACACCTCACAGAAATTGAGGCATTGAAATTAAAAAGAGGCTGGGTGGGCACAGTTTTATTCTCTCCTTCTGCTAATAAAAAAAAGTGTTATAATTTTATGTCATAAAAAATTCAAATGTAAAGTCATATCCAAGAAACTGATTCAGAAGGAAGATGGTTGTTAGCGAAGTTGTTAATTAATAATGTTTCTTTAACTGTTTTTAATGTTTATGGGCCTACACATCCGGATAGTTCTTTTTGGCCCTTGATTACACAGAAATGTATTCAATTTAGGGACGATCTCTTCATTTTAAGAGGCGATTGCAATCAAGTTGTAGATCCATTTCTCGATCGACAATCTCAAGTCCGCTTCACCCCTCACAAGTCTCAAAAATTTTCTCAGCACTATCTCTCAAGTACACCTTGTAGACTCTTGGAGACTTTCCCACTCTGATACTCTTGATTTTTCTTTCTATTCTCCTCCTCACGCTCTCTTTCCCGCCTGGATTATATCTTTCTCTCTCAATCTTCATCTCAAAATCTACTATCCTCCTCCTGTTTGCTGTTTGTTCCGCGTTGGTGCTGTTGCTTTGGATCTTTGTGCTCTTGGACCTGTAAGCAAACGCTAACTTCTTTAAAAGGAAACGCTACCTCTCACGACCCCCGCTGTGCGGGAGCCGTTCGCCGAGTGAGGGAGGACTTCAATCTGCTCCTGGTCACTGACTCCCTGAACTGCAGCGGGACTGCGAGGACCAGCAAGCATAGCGGCGCTGACTCGCCGCAGCTGGTCCTCTTCCCGCCCCCGCCTCCTGTTATTTAAACAACAATCTGAACGCGTACGCGGGACGCGCGTGGGTCGCAGCGCGGACCGAAGCCCGGGCAAAGGGCGGGCCCTCTAAAGCTCTCATAGGCCGGAGTACGCTGGGCTGGGGCCTTCCCTTTTACATTTTGAGACTGTAATTCCTCTTTTATCTACTGTTTTTGGTTCAAGTGGGTAAAATATTGTTTTGTGTTTAGTTGTGTTTCATTGTGAGTAGTTTTCACACAAGTTAGGGAAATTAATAGGAATAATAGCTGCTTTTATACTTCTTTGATAGTGGAAATGACTGCCAAAAAATTAAGGTCTGGGAGGTTGTTGGTGGGCAGAACCTGCTCCAAGACTAAATCTAACCCCCTATGTAATAAGGATGCTCACGTTGCGCTGTTAAAAGGTAAATGTCAGTTATTTAGCTTATGGGAAAGGGGTAAGGAAAAAGTTCCTATAGTGGGGTTTAAGTCAGAAGATAATATTGAAAGAGGAGAAGATGAAGGCCAAATTTCTGTGAGGGGGGATAGCATTCTTGTTGTTTCAAGTGATCAGGCAAATAAGATAGGGGGTGTTTATCTTCCCACTGATGGGGTGGGCGGACCCTTAGCCCCTTTAAAAACAGGTGCCTTCACCGCAAACCCCCCGGGATAAAATTATAAATGGTACTTTGCCCCTACAAGGCCCACTGGATCCCACCCTTAAAACAGCGGAGGTTTTAGTGCATAATCACTTACCTCCCCCCGATGAATTATTATCTAAAGAATCTCTCGCTCCGTCTCTGTCTGTGGAAGAGCAAAGTAATGATTTTACGCTCCCAGACTTAGATATGGAGCTTTGTAAGAGATATATTGTAGATGACTCTACCAAGTCCATAGCTCCAACAAATACCCCAGCAGTAATAGCCCCTACAGGGCTTCAATTATACAGTAGTACCCCCTCTAATAAATCTCAATTCTTTATATCTCAGTCAAATATTTCTACGAGCCCTGAACTTGATATCACAGATATCCATCTCAATAAGTCTATTAGGTATGATAAACCCGTCTCCGACTCTTTGTCATCCTTAAAACATTTGCTTTCTTCTATTTTATCGTTACTCGAAAAATTTGTTGGTGGTTCCGATTGTGTGCTGGATACGGTAACTCAAATTCTGAAGGTACTTCTAAATAATAAACAGGGGAAGGATTCTAGTTTTAAATATGAGTCTATTCAACCAGGGCTCAAAGGGATGGAAGATAAATTGGTAGAGAATGAGCCTGAGAACGCCCATCAAGTTTTGGTTCGAATTGAACAAGATGAGAATTACCAACTAACAGATAGAAAGAAAACAGTAGTAATGTTGAGGAACATCCTCGTAACTCCATTAAAAGTTCCTGTAATTAGCTGTGGTATTGAGCCTGATCAAGATTTGGAAATTATGACTGAAGTTGAAAAAAGGTCAGACAAGGAGTTATTCCCTATCTTTAAATCCCAAATAAATGATGGAAAAGAGGGTGTTCTAGATCAACCATATGAGGGGAAAAGGAAAAAATAGGGAACCCTAAAAATAATAAAGGAAAAAAGAGGAAACCAACTCGAAGATTTGTAAAAAAAAAAAAGGCAGAGGAAAATTAATTTTGAAGAACATTCAGATATTTCCATTGGAAAAGATCTCTTTCAAGGTTCCATGATTAATACCTCCCAAGATGGGATTCGGCAAGTTAAATTAGATCAAGAGATCCTGTATCCAGCCGATCAGGGTGTTGATTTGCAGGATCTACCATCGTCCCATAATGACTCACTGCTTAACCCTATACCCTCCATATCAGTTGCCTATAGTACTGTAACGGGGGGGCTTTCCAACTCTAATCCTTCTGTGGAGTTTACGAAACCTACTAGTTTCATATTAACAGCTCTTAATCCCCTTGCTAAGTCATTCCCTGATAAGATTGGAAGAGAAATGGTTCCTTAAAGGTTAAATGACGTCCCTGAAAGGGATAGTATAGATACTCTCCTTTTAGACTTTTTTCCTCTGTTTGATACGGATTGTATACTAAATAGATCTTCGCTCCTTAAATGTTTTTGGGAGATCGAAGGCCTAAAACTTATACAAACTAACGATATAGATGTAGTAACGATCGTGAAAACAGAGGATGGGATTTTAACGAGGGTAAGGTTTTATTCCAGACTTATTGTAAATCATATCCTTCAACGGTCAGAAGGCTTTCAAAGTAGAGGGATTGATGTTATGCCTTTCCTAGAGAAATCCCAATCTGGAAGATTTGTAAATAAGCTCCTGTTAAACCAGGCTATTTTTGATAGCATAGATCGCCCTGCTGAAATTGAAGACCTAAAAATCTGTATTTCTAAAAATGCACGTCATGTGACATATAAAAGTTCCCGTTCCTTCCCTACCCAAAGAAACGCTGCTGAAGAGAATCCTCAACAGTATTGGTTGCCCGGCGTTTTGTCGAGCAAACCTAATAATAATCCTAAACCATATTCTCGTTTTTAGCAACGATTTGAAAATAATATCGTGGAATGTCGCTGGATTAAACAATAGCCCTGAAAAATGACAATTCCTACACACACTAGAGGCTAATGTGATTTGTCTCCAAGAGACTTGGGGCCTTATGTAGGTAAATTACATTTACCGATTCTTAAATACCGAATTTTACCGATTCGGTATTTATGAATCGGTAAATGTAATGTAGGTGAAAAAATACCGATTCGGTAAGTGTCGGTATTTTAGAATCGGTATTTACCGATTTGGTAATGGTAACCTGTATCTCATTGATTCCTATGGGCCAGGAGGCCCGTAGGAATCAATGGGAAGCCAGATACCATTACCGAATCGGTAAATACCGAATCGGTAATGGGGGGAGCTCAATCAATGGTGGCAGGGTGTCACATTGACACCCTGTTGCACCCCTGATTCCTGCAGGTGTGCACATGTGGCACACATACATGCCCTGAGGGCATGTGTGTGCCACATTGCACACATATAAGGGCCAAATAATGCATTCACAGGGACATTCGTCATTTACCACCAACTTTCAGTTGATGGTAAATAACGAATCCCCACACCCACCACACACTCCCCCTACATCTCATTTCTGTATTCGGTATTTACCGAATCGGTAAAATTACCGATTCGGTAAATTACCGAATACAGAAATGATCCCCCTACATCTCAAAAGCCTAAATACCGGTCGGTAACGGTATATTTACCGAAAATCGGCCGTTACAGACCGGTATTGGCCTACCTACATATGGCCCTAGGTGTGTAGAGAATTTATTCGTAGGAAAGGATTATTTTTCATTGGAGGGTGGAGCAATCCCCTCTAGGAGAGGACATGCAAGGGGCGGAGTGGCTTGTTTACTGTCTACCCAGATAAAATGGAATTTTTCCCATTATATAGATTCTAGTAAACTTTTCCAGGCAGTAACGTTGTTTAATTTCGCCAATACTGAAATCTGTAAACCAATCGTTTTGATAAACGCCTATATCCCCCCAGATGCTTGTTACAATGTAGTTTTAAAGAAGGTTTTCTCCTTTATAAAGAAATTATCTGATAAAAAACCTCTTCCCCATATAATTTTGCTAGGGGATTTTAATTGTAAAATCTCTAACTTCAGTCTAGAGCTATTTAGAAATAAGCACAAAGAGGAAGCCTTGCAGATTCCTCAAGCCCTTTTTCCAGGAAACATCAAAACAAACAAGAGAGGGAAATTGCTCCTTGAAGAACTGACAGTAGTTGATGGAATCATAGTAAATGGTAGGCTTCCTTCAGATACTCCGGCGAATTTCACCCACAAATCAAATCAGAGTGAATCAATTTTAGATTGCGTGATGGTGGAAAGCACCTCTTTTTCCCTTCTGAAGGATCTTACGGCCTCCTATACATTATATAGTGATCATAAAGTAATAACTGTTACTGTAAATTTAAATCCGCCCTTGACGGATCGTTGGTCTTTAAACAGCAAACTTGTCAGTTTTGGAGATAAATCAGGGAGATGCTATTGGAAGATTAGGGCAATTAGGAGCTTGGAAAGCATTCTAGAGGTTGCAGTAAAAAACTTGGTGAACTGGAAAGGAATTGAAACTATATATGTTTCGCTGATTTCATGAATGCGGTGATCTCCATTGCGAAAAAATCAAATCTAAAAGGAAAAACCAAAGTAGTCCCTAGTTCTGTTCGTTTACTTAATACTGAAATAAATAAATTAGTAAGGGAACAGTATTGGAGTTATTCTCCCGAAAGATATCATAGAATAGTTTTACTAAGGAGAAGGAGGTCCAGGGTGAAGGTTAAATTGAAAAAAGAGAGGGAAGACAACTTATGGATTAAATTGCGTAAGATTATTCTGGTCGCTCATCGGGGAGGGATGTGGATTAAGATCTAGACCACTTCCAGTTCCCATCGAAAAGCAAATTTGGGTTAACTATATTGAGAACCTATATTCAAGTAATGGAACAGTGATTGGGGCTAGTAGAACAATTGAGGTCAGTTCTTTAAATAGCCCCACTTCTGAAAAGGACATTGAAATTGCTATTAAGGGCTTGCGTTCCTCTGGGGCTATGGGTCCGGATGAGCTTCCCATTTCGGTCCTAAAACAGGATAGTGAACGGTGGAGCAAAATTCTTTTTCCGGTGTTTAAATTTTGTTTTTCAAGTAAAACCGTTCTCCCTTCTTGGAATGGCAGTATATTAGTACCCCTTTTCAAGAAGGGTGACCGGGATGCTCCACAAAATTATCGACAAATTGCCCTCTTGAACGCTATAGGTAAGGTTTTCGCAAAATGCCTTTTTAAGTTAATTAATGATTGGGTGGTCAAGGGCGAATTATTACCCCTCGAGCATACTGGGTTCAGGCAAAGGCATGGTACCCTAGATAAGTTAACGGCATTACAAGTTATATCAGAAAAATACATCAAAGTCCGAGGAGGGAAAGTCTATGCAGCTTTCATAGACTTCTCCACAGCATTTGACAAAGTAGATCGTCCTTTGCTGTGGAGGAAATTATCGGACCTGGGCATGCCAACCACGATCCTGGAGCTGGTTCGGACTCTTCACTCTGATACCTGGTGTAGAGTTTTATTGAGAGGGGAAAGAGGTCTTTCTCAAGTTATTTCTTCAGTTAATGGATTAAAACAAGGTTGTTTATTGGCCCCCTTTATTATTTGCCCTATATATATCTGACCTCCCCCATGCCCTGTCCTTAAGTGATGGTATTGCCCCTGTATTAGGGGACAAGCCGATTGTCTGTCTGTTATACGCAGACGATATATTAATATTGGACCTAACTCCAAGAGGATTAAACAATCGTCTACAGGCACTACATGATTACGCAGAGACACACTATCTAAGGATAAATGTGTCTAAAAGTAAAGTAATGTGTATGACGGGAACGAAAAAGCTGAAATATGGGAGCTTTACTTGGTCTGTAGGTGGACAGAAGTTGGAAGTTGTAAAATCTTAGATCTTCCTAGGAAAAACAATATCTGGTAATTTAAGTGATAAGGCCCATATAGCAAATAATATCTGGAAGGCATTGGCACAATATAAAAGTTTAAGTTATTTTTATAGATCTACTGGCAGAAGACATTTTGCCCTTCTGCTAGAGGTCTTCCGTGCCAAATTCCCAGCTTCCCTACTGTATGGCATTGAATTACTTGAATTGGGTAAATGGGGTTTTTTGAACGTTACGGAGGGCAAGATCTTGCGGTATTTAACTACGGTTAATACAGCTTGTACCGTGACTGCTCTTAGGTTGGAATTTGGCCTGCGTAGCAGTTGGGTCCAGGGCCTCGCTGGGCTAGTGCGATGGGTCTTTAATATTGTAAAGGGAGAACCCGGTACTCTAAGATATCTTATTCAAAAAGAACTACTGGGATCCCTAAAAGAGCACTCCCTAATTGTAAAGAATTTCAGAATTGCAGTTGATCTTTTACAATTGGATGAATCAGCACTTTTTACACTATCTGCATATCAGCTGAAGTCCACCTTGAAACTAGCTACATGGAAATTAAGTTTTGGAATGGATAGGGAAGCCCTCATCTTAAAGAAAGGTGTTTCCCCGGCCATTGATTCCTGCCTAATAAGGAAAATACAACCCTATGTTACCTGGAACCTTCCTCATGGTGTACGCCGCTTTTTGTTTCTATTGAGGCAGGATCGTCTTCCTTTGAATAATTTATTGTCTAGATGGTATGGTTCTTCAGCAATGTAATCTTTGTAATAATGCTTCTCAGGATATCACTCATGTACTCTGTCTGCCCAGCTCTGCTTTTACATCGGCGTAAGTGGTTGAGACCAATTTGTTTAAAATTAAATATTTTGTCTGCCACCACATTCTTAGACGCCATTTATAATCCCCCCAATGAAATGTTTTGTTAAAAAATCTTCAACTTTTTAAAAAGCTTTCTAGATATATACTAGAGGTTCTCAAAATGTTTTTTCTGTTGTTTTTATTTTGATTTTAAATGCATGAAAATGTATTTTCCATGTGTTATCCTTTTATGTGGATCTCATTTGAGTTCCAAAATCATAAATAAATTAATTACTAACTTAAATTACTATCCTTCTCTATAGAACCTATTGTAATTTCCAACCATGCCCAAATTGTGACAGATCTTAACTTGCTTCCCCCGCAACCCAAGTCTTCCTGCTGGCGCTTTAATAACTCTTCTATTAGACCCTCTTTTTTCTAACTTTTCGCACTTTTGCAGATTAATTCTTTGATCTTAACAGTGACTCCAACTCCTCTCCTCATATCATTTGGGATTCTTTTAAAGCCACTGCAAGGGGCTTTATTATAGATTTTGTTTTTTAAAAAAAATGAAACTTCTCCTTCAACATCGAAAAGATACTTTGGCATATATTAAGTTCTTAGAACATAAATTCTATCCCTCTTCGATGAACTCTGTTTCACCAGAATTGATAAGTGATAAATTAACTTTCAGCAAATCCACTACGGATAATGTGTCTTCAATTCTTCTCCGTAGTAGTGCTCGCTACTATGGTGGTCCTAACAATGCAGGTAAGCTCTGGGCAAATTACCTCAAGACAGGTAAAGATCGTACTCTAATTGATTCTATGTATTCTTGAAATGGCTCCCTTTTGCATAAAGATCAAGATATTCTCAATGAATTTAAACTTTTCTATATGAATCTTTATACCCCAGAATCTCCTCCTTCTCTTATTCAAGCATACCTCAATAAACTTCCTCCTCCTAATTCTCACCTTAACCTTTCTCATCTAGAAGGAATATGCAACTTACCAGTATGCATCTGTTCTTGGCATGTAGAGCTGCAGAGTTGTACACTTAGCATAGATCGCCATCTGGTGTTGGGCCCGGATGTTTGCAGTTTGTTTTTCTTCTTGGACAGTCTTTGGAAGTCACGAGTTTGGTGACTCCTCCTTCGGTCCGTACTGCGCATGGGCTTCGGCTCCATCCTCAGATTGTTTTTCGCCAACAGGGAAATGATGGAGCTTAGTAATAACAGTGAGAAACCCATGTGTGTTGTATCTAAATAAGATGTACTGGAACGGATACAGGTAGCCGGGGAGGCGGGTGGGCGTGTACAACTCTGCAGCTCTACATGCCAAGAACAGATGCATACTGGTAAGTAGCATATTCCGTTCGAGGCATATGAGCTGCAGATTGTACACTTAGCATAGATTATATAGCAGTACCCAACCTTAGCGGCGACCACCGGTATCCGTTGCAGTGGTTTGAAAAAGTGTCTTTAGTACAGCCTGGCCCACTCTAGCTTGCTGCTTGGAATGCACATCTACACAGTAATGTTGTGTGAAGGTGTGCGGTGTAGACCATGTGGCTGCTTTGCAGATGTCATCTAAGGGTATATTCCCTAGAAAAGCCATAGAAGCCCCTAACTTTCTTGTAGAATGGGCTTTAGGCGGAACAGATGATGTTCTTTTTGCCTTTTGATAGCAAATTTGTATGCATTTTACAATCCACCTAGCTATCCCTGATTTAGAAATGGGGTTGCCTTTATGTGGTGGAGAGAAGGAAACGAACAATTGTTTAGTCTTCCTGAAGGGTTGCGTTCTTTGTATGTAGTATAGCAAAGCCCTTTTTACATCGAGTGTGTGCAAGGCCCTTTCTGCAACAGATTGAGGTTGCGAGAAGAAGACAGGTAATTCCACCGATTGATTGAGATGGAAGGGGGAAATGACCTTGGGCAGGAACTTCGGATTTGTGCGAAGTATGACCTTGCTGTGATGTATTTGTATGAAGGGTTCCTGTATAGTGAACGCTTGTATTTCACCAACCCTTCTAAGGGAAGTGATAGCTACGAGAAAAGCTGTTTTCCAGGTGAGAAACTGTAGCTCGCATTTATGCGTTGGTTCGAAGGGCGGACCCATTAGTCGTGTAAGAACTAAATTTAGATTCCATACAGGGGAAGGTGGTGCCCTGGGAGGAATTACTCGTTTAAGGCCTTCCATGAAGGCTTTAATAGCGGGCACTCTGAAGAGTGATAAATGCTGTCTGTTTTGTAGATAAGCAGCGATCGCTGCTAGGTGTAGGCGTATGGATGAATATGCCAGGTTACACCTGTGAAGATGGAGCAGATAGCATATGATGTGCTGTATGGATGCATCTAAAGGGTTGATTGTATTGTTACGGCAGTAAATTACAAATCTTTTCCACTTTGCGGCATAGCATGCTCTAGTGGTAGGACGTCTGGCTTCCATGATGATGTTCATGCAATCAGGGGGAAAGTTAAGGTATCCGAATTCTAAGATTTCAGGAGCCAGATCGCCAGGTTGAGCTGAGCTGGGTCCGGGTGCTTGATTTCTCCATGGTTCTGGGTTAGGAGGCATGGGGATAGGTGCAGTTTTTGATGTGGTACCACTGACAGTTGTAGTAGCGTGGTGTACCACGGCTGCCTGGCCCATGTCGGAGCTACTAGAATGAGTGTGAGGGAGTGTTGTTGTAGCTTCCTTACCACTAATGGAATTAGTGGGAGAGGTGGAAAGGCGTATGCAAATCTGCCTGACCAGTTCATCCATATCGCATTGCCCTTGGACAATGGGTGTGGGTATCTGGCGGCGAAGCTTGGGCATTTTTTGTTTTCGTGGGTGGCGAAGAGGTCTATCTGAGGATGCCCCCACTGTTGGAAGAATGGCTGAAGAACTTGTGGATGCAGTTCCCATTCGTGTAGTTGTTGCGTTTGTCTGCTGAGCAGATCTGCCATGGTGTTTTGTACGCCTGGAACGTGCTGTGCCAGGAGAAAGATGTTTTGGGGAATTGCCCATCTCCATATGCTCTGGGCTAAGCGGGAGAGCTGGGGAGAGTGTGTCCCCCCCTGTTTTTGGATATAATACATTGCAGTCATGTTGTCTGTGCGAATGAGGACTGCTTTGCCCGAAATCTGTTTTTGGAAAGATTTTAGGGCTAGAAAGATCGCCAAGAGCTCCAGATGGTTGATGTGGAGCGATTTTTGCTGTGGCGTCCATAGACCTTGCATTGTGAGGTGTAGGAGGTGCGCTCCCCAGCCGGAGAGCGATGCGTCCGCTGTTAGAATCACCTGAGGAACCGGGTCCAGGAACGGCCGCCCTTTGGAAAGGTTTGTGGTGTTCCACCACTGCAGAGAGTGATGTGTGCGGCCGTCCACCAACACCAGATCCGTCAGCTGACCCTGGGCCTGGTTCCACTGTTGTGCTAGGCACTCTTGAAGTGGACGCATGTGGAGTCTTGCATGGGGCACTATAAAGATGCAAGACGCCATCATTCCTATGAGCTTCATGAACACTCTTGCTGGAAGAGAGTGTTGGGGAAGGAATGTTTTGCGTAAGGCTTGAATGCTTGTGATTCTGGCTGAGTTTGGATAGGCAATACCTTTGGAGGTGTCTATAGTGGCCCCGAGATATTGCTTTGTGTGAGATGGTATGAGGTGGGACTTTTGGTAGTTCACCGTGAAGCCTAGCTGGTGGAGCAGTTGGATGGTGCTGTTTGTATGCTGCACGCATTGGTGGTAGGACGCGGCTTTTATCAGCCAGTCGTCTAAGTAAGGGAAGACGTGAATGTGTTGACGTCTGAGGTGTGCTGCTACTACCGCTAGGCATTTGGTAAACACCCGTGGTGCGGTGGTGACCCCGAAGGGGAGAACCGTGAATTGGTAATGTTGCCCGTCCACCACGAACCTGAGGTATTTCCTGTGAGAGGGGTGTATTGGAATGTGAAAGTATGCGTCTTTCAGATCCAAGGTTGTGAGAAAGTCTCCCTGACAGAGGAGCGGGAGGACTTGTTGTAGGGTGACCATGTGGAAATGGTCTGAATGTATGTAGGCATTTAGAGGCCGGAGGTCCAGAATGGGCCTGAGGGTCCCGTCTTTCTTTGGTTTTAAGAAATATAGGGAGTAAACCCCTAGATTTTGCTGATTGATGGGGACCTGCTCTATAGCGTGTTTTTGGAGGAGGGAAGAGTACCTCCTGTTTGAGCAGTGTGGAATGTTCTTGAGACATTGGACGGTGCCTTGGTGGGATATTGGGTGGGGTAGATGTTAGCTCGAGACAGTACCCTGACCGAATGATTTGGGTCACCCATTTGTTCGATGTTATGGACTCCCATGCGTGGATAAAGTTTTGTAGTCTGCCCCCGACCGGAGTGGAATGGTCTGGGGGGAGCGGAGGGAAGTCATTGTGTGGGCGGGGTGGCAGAACGGGTGGTGTTAGTTTTGCCCCTGCCCTTATTGTTGTTGCCTCTGTAACCACCCCTTTGGTTGCCCTTTGAAAAGGTATTTTGAGGAGGGGACTTGTAGGAGGTAGAGGTGCTATCGGTGGAGAAGCCTCTGCCTGTGCCACGAAAGGAGGAGCGTCGAAAGGAGGCTTGTGTTTGGAGTGCCCCCATAGACTTTGCTGTGTCTGTGTCCTTTTTCATCTTTTCCAACGCTTCGTCTACCTTGGGCCCAAAGAGAGTTTGTTGGTCAAAGGGGTGATTGAGTATGGACGCCTGGACTTCAGGCTTAAACCCTGAGATCCTGAGCCAGGTATGGCGACGAAGCAGGACACTGGTATTTATGGCTCTAGAAGCAGTGTCGGCTGCATCGAGGGCACACTTAATGGAGGTGTTTGTAATTAGTTTACCCTCCTTTATTAGCTCATGAGCCCTACGCTTGTGTTTCTCGGGAAGGTGCTGCATAAGAGCCTCAAGTTCGTCGTAGTGTGCTCTGTCATAGCGCGCAAGTAGCGCTTGTGTGTTTGCAATGCGCCACATGTTTGCAGCTTGAGAGGCGGTGCGTTTGCCAGACGCGTCTAGGAGTTTGGATTCCTTGTCTGGCGGTGGGGCTTCTCCTGAGGACTGGGAGTTAGCCCGCTTTCTAGCTGTAGAGACAACTAGGGAATCTAAGGGAGCAGGGCCCTTAATGTATGCAGGGTCTGTGGGTGCCGCCTTGTACTTTCTCTATTCTAGGGTTTAGTACCCTGGCCCTGACAGGGTCTTTGAACACCTCTGCGGCATGCTTGGTGACACCCTTAAGCATGGGTAAAATAGATGTGGATTTGTCCTGTATGTCAAATGTATCCAGTAAGAAGTCGTCTTCCACTGGTTCAGTGTGCATGTCAACCCCATGGTAGTGTGCTGCTCTCTGCACTAAATGATGAAACCCTAAGGAGTCCTCTGGAGGAGACGGCCTGGATGGGTATAGGTCGTCCAGAGGTATATCGGGTATATCAGGGTTATTGTAATCCTCCCATGGGTCTGGGGTCCCCGGTGGAGTGGGATCCATTGGGGCGTCCGCCGGGTAATTGTCCGGGTCCCCGTCATCCGGATCTGGGGACGGGGTCGGAGAGTAATGAGGTAAAGGTGGCGGAGACCTGGGAGGGGGAGGGGGTGGAGGAGGTAGGGGAGGCGGTAGTGGGGAGGGCACTCTGAGGGGAGAAGTAGCAGAGTCCTTCCGTTTGGGCGGTGGAGGAGGAGCCGGAGTATCAAGGCGTCTTTTCATGATAATTAAAGTCAATAGCCCAGTCTTTGGATCTTTGGACAGAGTCTTTTGTAAAGGGTCTGGTGTAAACAGAGCCAATGGTGCCGAATCGTCCGTCGGCACCGGTGATTTCGGAACCGAGGGCTTCGATGGTTTCTGTGCGCCATGCTTTTTTGGGGCCTCCGTTTTTTTCGGCGTCGAAGGAGTTTTCGGCGCCGGAGCGTCGGTGCCGACAGATTTGTGTTTGTGTTTGGTCGGCACCGAGTGTCCAGGCTTCGGCACCGGTGGCTTCGGAGTCGAGCTGGATATTACTTTCTTCGGTGCCGGATGCTGTTTTCCGGCACCGGGCGTCGGCTGGCTCGATCCCGAGCTGCCGTGAGACTTTGGAGGCTTTGACACCGGGCCCGAAGGTGGGGTGATAGAAGCTTTGGTCTTGGTTTTGCCCAGGCCGGCAGGCGAGGGAGTAACCTGAGTCTCTTTGGTTTTGGGCGCGGGGGTGGGAGGGGGCACAGTACTCACGACCCGCTGCGCCGGTGTGATGTCCTCCACGTCGGAGTCGTCGGCCTCGGAAGCGCTGACGACGTCTTCCTCCTGCTGGGTGTGTATTTGCCCCGAAGCTTCGGCGCCGTCTCCGAAGATGTCCGGTGGAGCTGCAGACGATGAGTGCGCCATGGTGCGTCGAGCTTTTCGATCCCGGATGGTTTTCTTCGATCGAAAAGACTTACAGGCGGGGCAGTCTCTGGCCTCGTGTTCTGGAGAGAGGCAAAGATTACACACCTGATGGAGGTCGGTGTGGGGAAATTTAGACCCACATTTTGGGCACTTTTTGAACGGAGTCCTTTCCATCGGCCGGGACCGGAGTCGAGGAGGGCCCGAAGGCCGGTGCCGATGTACGGGATGGAGAAAGTGCCGCTTCGAGAAATGAAGATGATGATGAAGAAACTCGAAGAAACGAGGATTTTCCATCGAGGCTGGAACCGTAGAAGTTCGAAGCCGGAGCACGAAGTATCACATCCGAGCCCGATGGCGGAAAAAAACAATCTGAGGATGGAGCCGAAGCCCATGCGCAGTACGGACCGAAGGAGGAGTCACCAAACTCGTGACTTCCAAAGACTGTCCAAGAAGAAAAACAAACTGCAAACATCCGGGCCCAACACCAGATGGCGATCTATGCTAAGTGTACAATCTGCAGCTCATATGCCTCGAACACAGACTTATCCCTTAATGAATTATTCGCTGCCTTAAATTCCTTAACTAAAGGGAAAACTCCCGGCCCAGATGGTTTCTCCGTTGAAATTAATTTACATTTCTCCAATCTTCTTCTCCCCAAACTCTTAACACGGTTTCATTCCTTTTTTCTAGTTGGTAAGACAGAAGGCACTTTTCAAGAAGCCACTATTTGTCTTATACATAAAGAAGGTCGAGACCCCATGTTTTGTAAGAATTACCATCAGATTTCTCTAGTCAATGTCGACTACAAATTATTTGCCAAAACAATTGCTCCACGCCCAGATACTCTTATGCCCCACTTGATTGGCAAGGAGCAATGTGGTTTTGTCAAGGGTCGACTTCATTCCGACTATTTTGGTCTTTTTCTTACTGTTCTCAACAAAATTCCCTCACTCTCCACATCCTTGCCGGCCATTTCTGTTGACGCAGAAAAAGCTTTTGACAGAGTGGACTAGTCCTTATTTGCTTCATTAAAATGGCATGGTTTTGGTCCCAAATTGATTTCACTCATCTCCCTCCTCTATTCCGCCCCTAGAGCCTCGGTATTAATTAATAGCCACTTCTCATCTTATTTTCCTCTTCAGCGTGGAGTCCGCCAAGTTGTCCTCTTTCTCCTCTCCTTTTTATTTTGGCCCTTGAACCTTTTCTCTCTTCTATTCGCAATAATGACTCCATTTCCGGATTTTCTTATGGTGATCAACAACTAAAACTCTCCGCTTATGCGGATGATATCTTACTCTTTATCTCTTCTCCCGAAACCTCTATTCCTCTGTTATTACAGGAAGCTTCCTTCTCCCTTGTTTCCAGCTATAAAATAAAAATCTGACAAAACAGAAATTCTCCCTCTTACTAAATTTTGTCTTCCTCACTCCTTTTCCTCCACTGGATTCACCTGGAATAGTTCAAAAATTAAATATGCACGTATATGGTTTTCTAATTCCATCCATTTCTCTATTAAATTAAATATGTCTGCAGCTCTCTCCCGAATCGATAAATTGTTTTCCTCTTGGAATCCCCTCTTCCTTTCTTGGTGGGGTCTCTTAGACTCAATCAAAATGATGATTGCCCCTATCTTGATTTATACATTCTCTATGCTCCCTATCCATATCCCTGCCTATTACTTCAAGCGTATTGACTCTTGCCTCACTAAATTGCTATGGAAAAATAAGAAAGCCAGGATCTCCCTCTCTTCCTTTCGCAGAGCGAAATCTAATGGAGATGTGAACTTCCCTGACTTTCGTCTCTATCATAAGTCCTTTTCTCTTTGCCAAGCCGCGAAATGGCTCCTTTCTGTTCCTTCCCCCTTCACTCCACTTTGGCTTTCCATTGAGCAAACCTTAGTATTACCCTTCTCTTCAAAAGAAGGTGTGGCTTTCTCAGCTAATACACCGTGTATTTCTCCTCCCCTGTTTAAACACACCTGCTCACTCTTGAAGCCTCTGATACATTCTTACCCCATTTCCAGAGAATCCCTCTTAGAATCTCCAATTTGGTATAACTCCCTTATTCTCCTTAACAATAGACCCTTTTACTGGAAAACTTGGAGGATGAAAGGCATAATTTGGGTCATACACCACTTTGATGGCTTATCTCCCTGTTCTTTCCCCGAGTTTCAAACACATTTCCACTGTCCCCGATCCTTTCTGCAGAAATTCGTTACTCTGTCAGTCATTCTTGATATCTACTACTCTCTTCCCCCTTCGTTTCCCCCCTCCTGTCCAGGATTCTTCTCTCCTCACCCAAAGCTTCTCTCATTTTCAAATACTTCTTAGCCCCCAATCCAGAACGCGCAAAATCCAAATTGGAAATTTCGTGGGAATCTGATTTGGGTTGCAAATGGAGTGTCATTTTCTGGGACAAACTTTGGTCTCTATCTTTAAAAATTTCTCGCTCTGCTTCTCTTAAAAAATCTACGTTCTTTCTTTACCATAGACTTTATCTTACTCCTGCTTCTATAGCTCGTTTTCCCCATTCTACTGATTCTAATTGTTGGACCTGTAATTCCTCCAATGCTAACCTTATACATCTTCTATTTCTTTGCCCTTCGGTTTCTAATTTCTGGGGGAAGGTCTGGTCCTATATCTCTCGCATATTCAATATTTCCATGTCTTATTCTATCCCTCTTCTCTGGTAGCCTTTCTAACGCTTTAGATATACCTCCCCACCACCATGGTCTCTTTGACCTTATGCTTGCTTTGGCTTTCCAGTACATTTCTCTCAATTGGAAATCACTCACAAAACTTTCTATACAACACTGGTGGAATAGTCTTTGCCACTTCCATAGACTTGACATTGCTTTTGCCTCCTCCTATAAGTCACAAATTAATAGAGATCTTTTTTGGTTACCCCTTACTCACTATTCAAACCAACCTGTTTCAGCAAATATAGCTTGTTTAAATGTTGAAAATGTTAAACCCCCGTGAATACTTGCTTTCTCTGTTCTCTACTTTTTATATTGGTTGGCTTATTGTACATAATTAACTAATTAAGGAATGTACTCCCATTTCTTTTAATATGCATTATTCTGCGATACCAATTAAGTATTTTTCCCCTACATCTCTCCCCCTACCTCCATTCCTTATCCCATATAAAATTTAAAATAGCTTTTATAGTTCATATATAGCACTAGCCTCATTCTTCTTTATGTTTCTAATTCGCATATGAATTTTGCAATGCTGGTCCTTTGTTTATCTTGTTATTTTCAATAAAGCTTTTTAAACTTAAAAAAAGAAAAGAAAATGCACATTCTTCAAGTGCTTGCCAGAAACGGAATTGCAACATAATACAGGTAGATAATTGCCTAGTCGCTCCAAAATAGTTGTAATCTATGATTATTTAAATTCTGCAACTAATGAAAACTCACTGAAAGAATTGCAAGGAACATTTGCACACAAGGTTAACATTTAATCCTAGCAATATGCATTATTTTTACAGTAATTAATATTTTTGCACAGCTCTGAATAAATTTAGGCCAACCACTAGAGGCTCAATTTCTATAATAATGAATATCACAGCAGGAGTCAGTAGATTCTATGACTATTATACTTTTAGATCTCAAATTGCAGAGATCTTGTTCTACCAGACTAGGCACATGTGGTGAACATTGCCACATGCAGAGACAATTAACACTTGCAAGCCAAACTAGGTTTTACACATCAATTTGTTAGAGGATAACTATTATTGGTAGAGCGTAAGCCTAGAAATAAACAAAGAGAAAAAGGAACAAAGGCAAAAAAAAAAAAAACAACAAAAACACTAAGACTGGAATAAAATGTAAATCTACAAATTTTGACATGCTTGCAGACTAGTGACAAACAGATCATTAAATTGCCACCACACACCGATGCATTTAATAATATTCTAGACATCATAAGCACCGTGAAGTGCCAATGTAAACTGACAGACTGTTAAAAAGTCCTACTCTTTGACAATGCTAGATAGAATGATCATAACAATAAGGCTCATTATTAATATATCATCACATTCTAAAGCTAAAAATTAATGGAAGCCTCCAATCAAAATAGTGATGTATGGAATAGACAAACATCACTAAAATATCATGTAAAACAGTAAACCCAGCCAAGGTAATTTTGCAGTTTAAGATTGTAAATGTATATTCACAAAAATAGTAAGAATTCTTCTGCTTGTTCAAAATGTGACTTACATTTTGTTTCTTCTTGTCCTGAACTAGGGCCACATAACGTAGTGCAATCTTGGTTAAAGTAGTAGCAAGTGAGGCAGCAACAAAAAAGTCTCCTTCAAGCAGGAATCCCCTTAGTGGAGGTCTAAAGCAAAATAAATAGGAAATTAGGCCAAGGTTAAAAGCAGCAGCACTATTACCATCAGAAAAAGTGAACAATGATTAACAAAACCTAACTCCAGTATCTTTCCTCTTTTCTTTAAGTTTGTTGCTACTCCTAACTGTACCGATTTAACTTTAATAACATTGCTAGCTAGAACACATTATTGACAGTCTAACTTGGCACATTCAAAATAGGGTTACTCTATGAATGATGTGGACTGAAGGTCTGAAAACATTAAGAAAAATCACTGCCATTGGTTCCAAGAATTCTGGGTTGCTGGAAAGTGCGATGCTGTAGTTGGTGAGGGCATCTCATTCTCTGTTTTCTGGCATGCTACCACTGTTTGACAGGGCAGCAGTGTGAAGTATTAGACAGTGTGCTACATATTGAACACTGTCCGTATGGAGTATGTGCTCCAGGCTGCAGGAAGGAAGTGGAGTTTGCTTGGGCCCGGCCATGCTCCACTTGCTGTACCTCATTATCAGCTCTGCCAGTCTTGAACTGCACCATGGCAAATGCATTATAGGGAAAGCAAAGACTAAACTTTTATATTTGAACAGTTTGGTGTACTATATACAAAATGAATGGATTATTGTTGTTGAACTGTTTAATACAAACCCTGCAGTAATTCATCATCAACTTTCTTCATATTTCTGAAATAGATACAGCGTAAATGCTACTCTGGCAACCAAGACTAATACACTAGCACCTGTGCGCACTCTAAACTTCCTTCACGGTACCTTAGAGTATTAATACGCAATCTTTTGTCTAAGAGGTCCCTTCCTTAGAGCAAGGAACACATTCAGTCATAAAGATCAAAAGCAATACATATTGCTTACACTCAAGCATGTGTTCAATTGTCTGTGTGCATTAGCATGGTCTGAAATGGATTGGCATATGTTTCACTTGCTCAAAAAAAAAAAAAAAAAAGAATTTAGGCTCCTCCTGGATGAAGTTGTTTTGTTGACCTATGTCAGAAAATGGTCTGTGTTCAATTAGAGAGGAAGAGAGATGGAATGAAGGTGTGTGGGTGCATACACAAGTGTGTGCGAGTGTGTACACACGTGTATTAGTGTTTGTGTGTATAAGAATGTGTGTTTTTTGATAGAGACCATAAAGGTATAGTGCGTGTTTTTACAACGCTTTTCTACAGACTCCATCTACCAGTTTTTCATTCTAGCTATCCTGGACATCAGTGTTAGTGTACTATGCTGCAATTAAGTACTTATTTTTCAACCAAAAACAATTTGGAAAATCTAGCCAGATAGCCTAACAGAAGTAGACTGCATTTAGAACAAGTGCTGCCAAAGCTAATAGGTCTAACGATGGCTGTTAGCTGTTCCGCTTTGTCCATGCGTGTCTTGTCATAGTTTCTGTATAACTGCTTTGTTGGGGGTGCTGTTATTCCCTAAACAATACATAAAAAGATCCACGGCTAAAAGCAAAAATATTTTTGTGGATCTCAAAAGCGTGCCTTGCCTTAGTAGTACACGGGACTCAAGAGAACTACTTTGTGTGAGGATGTGCTTCTTGTGAAACAGCATAATACTGTCACTCGCAGTGCTGTAGTGGGCAGAAGAAAACTGTGAATGGCACAACAGACTAATTAATGAAAAGGCTGGCTGAAAGTCAATATAAGTAAGTGTATATATACATATTTTTTCTTTGTAATATTAAGTGTCTTGACTAACAGCAGACCTAAAAAGATTACCTAGTTCATCTCTTTAAAGGCTTTTTCTCAGAATGCATGAAAATTAAAGTGTTCCGGAATCCCGGCACATAGGCAGAAACAGTCTCATATAGGCCTAATCTAATTCAACATCTTCCTGGCAGACTATAACATGTTTTATGGACTCACCTACAAGAGGCTACTCTGTAAAATAAACACTGGAGTAATTTATAAGACTGTCAGCTGTAAGAACATTTCTATTGCTTGGATAGTGTTGGACTTGTTCCTTTCTGCAGGCTCACCCCAAACCTTCTGCCTTCACCCTCCTGTTTTCTGAAATAGTTTTTGTTGGTTTTAAGGACCCTGCACCATTACCACTGCTAACCAGTGCTAAAGGACGTGCGCTCTGTCCTTTAAACAAGCAAGAATTGGTTATTACCTAATTGGTCGATTTAATTTAAATCCCTAGTAAAGCAGCCGCGGTCCGTGCAGGTAAAGAGTGGTGGGTGGGGGATTTCCACAGACTATGACAAGGGACAATTAATGATTTATTAAATTTTCCCTCGTTGTCTTTAGAAATTCCCCCCGACCCCGCCTCACCACTCTTACCTGCACAGGCCGCCGATGTAGAAAAGTAGTATTACATGTGCCCATGGCCTGTAAATCAAATGCTACTAGTGGGCCCGTAGAACTGATTACGCCACCCTCTTAGCTCTTTAAACAGGTCTCAGGCCTGCCATTGCAACCTGTGTGCAGTTTTAAATTGCCATCTCGACCTTGCAATATAAACCATTATTCAGGCCCAAACCCTCCTTTTAATACATGTTAGTCACCCCTACAGTACGCACTGGACAGCCCAGAGGGCAGGTTGCATGTACTTTTTTTTTTGTTTTTCATGTCCTAACGGCAAAAACTCGTTTTTCACTACTGCAAGGCCTACCTCTATAATAGGACAACATTGTAGTTACCTTGTTACATTTAATAAGCTGTGATTGCCAATTGGGAGCAGGTCGATTCTGGTGTGTAAAGAATTGTAATTAAAAACACTCACTGTAAAGTCTGAATTTTACTCACAATTCTAAAAATGCAACTTTTAGAAAGTTGGCATTTTCTTGTCCTAACAATTTGGTGCCTGCAGCCTGATCCTGGGTCACACGATTAGGTGTAGCTGACAGTAGGTCCTTGTGTATAGCTTCCAGACAATGAGACAAAGGGAAGCTAGATGTTGGAAGAATAGGCCATTTTGAGTTAATGAGGGGTGGGGGGTTAGTTTCACCTACCACACTTGCACATCACAAAGTCTCTTTCTGTGCACTCCCACAAAGAGTTTCTCACCAGTCTATTGGGACCCCAGACAAGTTGGGGCCAGGACAGGGAGGAATGGGGTGCCTGACACCTCAGGAGGGTGGAAACCTCTGTAAATCTCTAGAAGCTTCCGCCACTTCGAAGTGAGCACCAGGTATAAATGTTGGACCCTTAGACCCAACTCTTCAGTACACTTCTGGACCTGCAGAAGGCTCTGCCAGGAAGGACTGTTGTGCTGCTGAAAAGACTGCCACTCTTCTGGACGGCTGCTCCCAAATGACTGCTGCCTCCTGTGATGCCCTCTTGCCTGGGTAAGAATCACTCGACCTGCGACCTGTACCCTGGACAACCAGAGTCACTCCAAGGGCTAGTCTCTTGTAACCAGCGCCTGGAATCTGCAACTGTGAGTTTAACCCTTGCAAGTTGTAGCACCCCAGTCCTGGACTCTTGGAAGTGCGCCTGAGGGTGCTCTTCCGGTCCATCTGTGGATCCTACAGACCAGATGAGTCTTCTCTGCTGCCCTGCACAAATCAGAGCATAACCGACAAATCGTCTCTGCTGCAAGGATTCTTCCAGCAAAAGGAGTCATCGACCTCTCAGCCCACAACCTCATCAGTACTGCCGCTGCTTGATGCATCCCTGACACAGGCTCTCGCATCGAAAGCCTCTCGTCGATGGCATCCTGGACGACGTCGCAGGACTTTGCATCGCAAGCCCTGCAGTCTCTTCGGAGCCACCCAGTGCACTTCGCATCGCAAGCTTACCTTGTCAGCGGCCTCCTCGACAACGACGATGCAGGACCCTGCATTGCAGCCTTGCAGTTCCCCAGAACCGATCATGTGTGACAAACCTCTGATCCAAACCTCACATCAACTCAGCTATGCGACGTATCCTCAAAGCAGGACCTCGCAACACTCTGCAAGCAGGATTCACAGTACTCTTCTTCAATAGGCCTTACTGGATCCCTGTAGCTGGCCCGCGTTCCATCGTAGTCGGCCTGAACTTGATACCAGATTTCCGCAGTTGGTGCTTTGTGGCTCTATTTTCACTGAAATCTTGAAACCTGCATACCTCCATTTCTGATTGGATTTTTGTCATTTTGGTCTTGTTTTATTCATTAAAATTAACTCTATTTTCCTAAATTGGCACAGGATTTTCCTTGTGTTTTACTTTCATTACTGTTTGAAGTGCTGCATAAATACTTTACACACTGTCTCGAAGTTAAGCTGGACTGCTGTATGCCAAGCTACCAGAGTTCTGAGCACATTAATTGGGGGCTGCTTGTGCCTCCACCCTGACAAGGATTGTGGTTCCTGCTTGAGAAGGGTTTTTACTCGATCAACCAGTAACCCACTTTCTTACAAATGGGCTAAAAGCTCACTCCAAATACTTTGGTAACATCTTTATAAAACAGTAAAGCACGATAGCAGCCATCTAGTAGACAAGCTACGAGTAGCTAATTCTGAGCCACTAGATACATAGTTCATGAAAAAATTGATTTATATATCTCTTTGTTTCGTCAAGCTAATACAAATAGCTATGTTAAGATCTTCAAAGTGTGAAGTATTCTCTCTAATGGAAAGCAAGAATTAGGAAAAAAGTAGAAAATAATTTGCTGGATTTATATAAAAATCTAGAATGGCCCTGACAAGAACAGTATGATTTAAGAACAACTTATTTTGGTAGAAGGCTCACAATCATGCAGATCCTGATTCTGCATACACTATTGCACAAAGTAATGCTAACTGAGGCCCTCATTAAGAGTGGCCTCTTAATTCTTATCGGGGTTTTCTCAGGGTTCACTTTATAATGGGCTAGACTTTACCCATCGGAGTTACCGATAACATGGTCTCTGTATATCCAGAACTGGGGAAATTCCGGGCAATTTTCTGGGGCACCTGCAATGAGAGACTAGGACTACTACTTTCCAAGGCATGTAATGCAGCTCCAATTTCTTCACAGATTCAAAAAGAAGCCACCTCAACTTGGAAATGCGTATACAAAATTACAACAGAATATATGACCTTCTCACTGCAGGGGAACATTTCTTTAGGACCTCAAAAAATCCTTAAGTGAATGCAAGGGTGAGTAGTTCTTTTTACTATGTGCCATAATGGCTGCTGGATGAATCATAAGGAGAGAATGTTAAGCTAGAATTGGGTAGACAAAGAAGGTAAACACATTACTGTATGTTCTTGGCACCATATGAAGAATCTTTTTTAATGTGTAGGAACTCCTTTTTAGTGTTTGAGAACATTTATACCATCAGCAGAAGTGTTAGATGCATAAAGCTATGCTGTCAAGTTCAGTGCTTAAACACCGACTGTGAATGATGTCCATCACATTGCACTGAAAATCCAGCCTTCATGGTAATATTTTCTATGGCATCTCTGATTAATGAGCAACCAGAAACCATGCCCAGTTAAGACACGCCAGACTATGAAGATAATCTTCATTCTAGCTTCTTTCACTTTGACTGAGCACAATTTTCACCAGAAGAGTAACAGCGAGAAAGGAGGAAAGCATAAAGAAAGATGTCTGACCAGTGGGTTATAACAATTTTAATATTTATAGCTCAAGAAACAGAGAAGCAAATCCTAACGTGGTGATACATGCTCAAGGGATGACAAAATATAGTTAGCTAAAAAGACAAAGCATTGCATTGGTCGAGCAGCCTTGCTGTCTAAGTGATGCAATCCAATTTCTTTCTCTAGGGTTCCTGCCCGTCTTATTCTATTTTGCCTTAACATTTTAAAATATGGAAACAGGTTTGCACAAGAGAGTTGTGTTTTATAGCTATAAACCATTCTAAACTAATATTTGAAAAAGTCAGAAGGAGCTACTTCTTTCTTTCTGAAATCAGACTTCACTATGCTAAGTGTTTCAATATCCTACTCAGTCATGGCTATGCAGGCTTATAAATATTATTATTATTGCCCATGACAGAGAACATGCAACGGAGATTAATCTGTTGTTAGTATCTTGAGGGGGCCAAGCTTTTGTTCTTAAATAAGGGGTTTGTAAGCTTTCTTAAGTTCCTTAGGGAAAATCCTGTATTTATGGAGTAACTGAAAATATTTCTGACGGTGACAGCTAAAGAAATTGATCGAACAATCATCTTGAAAATTAGTGGCGGTCAGGGTTCTGAAGGCAGTCAGCAGGTCTGCTAGCTTTTACCAGGTCTTCAATTGGAAAACTGTAATTTCTTTAAAAAGACTAAATGTATGCAGCTTGTTTTTCTGATGTGATATTTTATGATTATGTAACTGGGGTCCAGATTTCTTGGCTACTAGATATGAATCCAATGGGTCTGCTTCGGTTAGGTAGTGTGCTGCTACCTTATTGCAGCAGTCTTGTGAAGGTAGAATGGAAAATTGACTGCTTTCTGGATTGGGAAATTCTGATAAGTTCCTTGACTGAACATTTAGAATTGTCGATCCTGCTTGTGTAGTGATATTTTTGACTTTATGTACATTCTGTCTGGGCTGTACAGGCACATTTTGTCTAGATGGTTCTGGGATTTTTATCGACTCTGCTGACATTTTGTGATTTGTCCTTTTATCTTTTTTTATCTCTTCCTTTATCCAAGGAGCTTTCTTTTTCATGTTAGTTTGCTTTGAAGCACTTCTTGGGATATGTATGTGAAAGGCTGCAGCCATCTATTCATACAGTTTCTCTATTGAGTTTGTTGTCTTCAATTGTATGTATGGGTAGTTGAGATTCCAACTCCTGCATGTTTAATTATTTGTTCCACTGTCTATAAATTGCTGTAGTATGGGGGATTCAGTTGTTATTTTGAATGAGAAGGTGAGGATATGATGGTAGGTCCATGTGACTGGTAAAATTTATTGACCTGAACAGCGATTAGTTTCAGGTTGGGAAGGTGACATTCATTGTATGGCCGGCTATGGGTTCTAAGTTGTGTGTTTTAATACTGATACACAAGCAATTGGTTGAGGTAAATTTGGTTTATCGAACCAAATGTTTAGATCAATTGGAATTTGGCTGAGAGATCAGTTAATGAGCTAAGAAAGCAACTGTAAAGGCTCCATTGTTAGATGGCGAGTCTGCAGCGCGAGAGATTGTTGCAGAAGAAAGTGGGGCTGAATTTGCATCTGGTAAGAAGAGCTTTACAACCCTGTATTGTCACCTCTTCCGTCTTGGTGACTTTACGGTATCTTTAAAGACCGTAGCCACTGCCGCTTTTCTTTTCTTGTCAGCTGTGTATAATAGCTTACTACCTAGATGGGACAGCTTCTTACAGTATTGGAGGCATATCTTTTCCCAACAAGGTTCCTGTGATGAATAATACGCCTGCTGCTGTATCTGTCCATAGATCAAAAATGCCGTATTTGCTCACAGTCCAACCTATAGGTATCCCACCTTAAATGTCGAGTGTGATCTGTTTAAGGGGGAAATCTAGTCTGCACACACTCTAGTAGTGTCATGCTTCATCATTGGTTCATCTTGATTCCTAAAGGTCAGGATGGGCTCAACCGTCTTTCAGGAAGCTCTTACAAGAAAAAGACCAGGGGGCTTAGCTAGGGATTAAAATTCCCTCAACTGCTCCAAGATATCCCTTTGTTAGAAGAGTAGTCAGGGATATTAAAATTACAATGTATGTAGGTTTTTAGGATTTAATGGTCCTGTGACCCTATGTCATACCAACAAGTTTCAGCCCTACTCTAATGCCTAGATAGGTCCAGGGCTTTCATCAGGGTTATACAGTACACCGCCACAGTTCGTTCAGCGTATTCCACTATGAAGGGATACTTTGGAGCAGTTGAGGGAATTTTAATCTATAGCTAAGCCCCCTGCTCCTTTTCTTCTAAGAACTACCTGAAAGACAGTTGAGCCCACCCAGACCTTTAGGAGTCAGGGTGAACCCGATAATAAAGTATGACACTACCAGAGTGTGTGAGGGTTATTTAAAGAAAAGGAAGTCTTTCCTTCCCTGTATTCAGAAGTGTGGTGTCATCGTGAAGACTAGCTTCCCCCCTTCCCCCAGAACAGATCACACCAGACATTTTAGGTGGGATACCTAGAGGTTGGACGTTTAAGTAAATATGGAGAACGTATCCCCACTCCCGTGCCATTTCAATTATGGTGAAAGGGTCTCTCTACCCTCCAGATCTAAAAAGGTATTCCATTTCCACATCTAAATTTATAAAACTATTTGTTTACTGACCTTGATATTCAGCAGCAAACAATTTAGGTAGAGTAGCTTTCTTTTGGGTTTGTATCTTTGTTGCCTTTGATGTCATTCACTGAGCTTTTTGTTGTAATGTCACTATTGTTGGACAAGATCCTTTCCTCATGGGAATAAGATGTAGGTAGAGTGAGTGGATAAGTTACTTACCTGTAATCCTAGTTCTCTTCCAGGGGTATACTCATCAAAGTCATAAGCACTGAATAGTCCAGCCCACGTGCGGGGACCCCGGAGCAATATATATATATATAGGATATTGCTCCGGGGTCCCCGCACGTGGGCTGGACTATTCAGATATATAGATATATATATAGATATATATATATATGTATATATATATATATATATATATATCCGCTCGAGATTAGCTCCGTTCGGTGCGATCCCCAGCAGAGCCAAAGCCGTCACAATATCACCAACAAATTCCTTTCCAGGAAGATTGGAACGCACTCACAGATCCTTTGTTAATATTCAAAATCTTCTTTATTAAGCCATCAAATCCCAAACATTACCGGGAGATAACCAACGTGTTTCGCTATCAGCCGATAGCTTGTTCACGGTCCGACCGTGAACAAGCTATCGGCTGATAGCGAAACACGTTGGTTATTGGGATTTGATGGCTTAATAAAGAAGATTTTGAATATTAACAAAGGATCTGTGAGTGCGTTCCAATCTTCCTGGAAAGGAATTTGTTGGTGATCGATATATATATATATATATATATATATCTCTCTATGTATGTATGTATGTATGTATGTATGTATGTATGTATGTCGGGGGTTGCTTTTGCTCATTTCAGGTTGGCTTGATTGGTATTTTACCAATTCAAAGCTGTGGTCCTGTGCCTGGAGTGGTAATTGGCTTTTGTCATTTTACAGCTCGGCAAGGACAGCACTGTGCTAGTCCTATGCTTAAAGACTTTGTTGTACAAATGGCAAAAGACTTAGTCCTTTTCTATCTCGGCGTGGATGGCACTGTGCTAATCCTATGCTTAAAGATTTTGATAGAAAAACAGACATTTGAGGTGAGCAGATCTAGAGTGTCGCTGGTGTTGAGAGTGCTCCATACAGGACCTGCTTTCCACCTAAACTTGAGAACTACCCAGAGTTCTCTGCTTCTTTTTTGCATATATATCACAAACAACCCTACTCCACGAAGAAGAGAGCAAGCACACGAGGAATTCTGGGTATCAAAGGCACTTTTATTCCATTAGATCTCCGCTGACCCGGCAACACAAACGCGTATCGGCTGTCAAAGCAGCCTTCCTCAGTCTGATACTCTCCATTATTTAAAATTCTTTTATACTAGGTCACACGAATAGACAATTAATAACATTCTTTTTATTCTTACCACTGTCAAACAATCCTCATCAAACGCACAGCCACGTAGTCAATATGATATATATACACACACACACTCTCTCATATAAAGGTGATATGCATGTATATACATATGCAGCCTAAAAACATATTACTAGGCTCAAATATGCCCAAAATTGCATTGTAAATGTGTTTACATTTGAAATAATAAAGAAACATACACCATGATATTTTCATGATATAGAGAAGAAAACTGCTCTCAGTTTCAAAGGTAAAAAGGCAAGATCATAGAGGCAGATTAGCCTAGAGAGGCTACATATAGAACAGTTGGAAAAAACTGGTGCTGTGCCTTTAAGACCTCCAGGAACCTCCAGGCTCCCATCATGCCCCACAGGTGACAGTTAGGTCAGTTCTTTTGGACGGTGTACAACAGTGTAAGCACAGCATGGGTAACAGATACATATTTATGGACCTGGTATTCGTCCGGGAAGGAGGGGGGTTGCTTATGACTTTGAAGAGTATACCCCTGGAAGAGAACTAGGGTTATAGGTAAGTAACTTATCCTTCTCTTCCAGAGGATACTTATCAATAAAGAAAAACCAAAGGGGATGATGGACGGAGTGTTGAACATTGCAAGCACTCACCCCCAGTCAACTGATCTGGGTTTAATCCATCATCATTCTTTAGCTCACTCCGCCAACCCAGTTCAGACATCGCCATACGCAAATCAGTTTGACCCTGTGCCTCATGGAAACAGTCCAGCCCAAACTGCCAAGCCATGTCTTCCCTGGACCGGAAACAAGCATCCTGGGACCGGTTTCTGGCTAATCAGCCATCATCAGCCAGGCTAGCTTGAATCCAGTGGCAAAGTGAGCAAGGGACCCACATCTAGGCATACCCTGCCAACTTAGGGCGAACAAAGCAAAACCAAAGGGGACGATGGACGGAGTGCTGAACAATGCAAGCACTCACCCCCAGTCATCTGATCTGGGTTTAATCCATCATCATTCTTTAGCTCACTCTGCCACCCCAGTTCAGACATGGCCATATGCAAATCAGTCTGACCCTGTGCCTCATGGGAACAGTCCAGCCCAAACTGCCAAGCCATGTCTTCCCTGGACCAGAAACAAGCATCCTGGGACCGGTTTCTGGCTAATCAGCCATCATCAACCAGGCTAGCTTGAATCCAGTGGCAAAGTGAGCTAAAGAATGATGATGGATTAAACCCAGATCAGTTGACTGGGGGTGACTGCTTGCAATGTCCATCATCCCTTTTGGTTTTACTTTGTTCGCCCTAAGTTGGCAGGGTATGCTCAGATGTGGGTCTCTTGCTCACTTTGCCACTGGATTCAAGATAGCCTGGCAGATGAAGAAGGTCCGGGTACCACCAATGGCAAGACCACTCTGGAGCAACCAGGATCATCTCGGTCTTAGATTCGTACAGTTTGCTGATCACCCGGGGAATGAGGGGGACTGGTGGAAAGGCGTAGAGTAATGTCTCTGACCAGTCTATCAACAGAGCATTCCCCTTGGAGCCTGGTTGCAGGTATCTGGAGGCGAAGATGCGGCATGTTGCGGTTTCTGCGTCCGCGAAGATTTGTATGTTTGGTGTTTTAAACATTATCATGAGCAGTATGGCACCCTCAATCAGCAAGATTAGGCAATTTTTTTATTTTTTATTGACAACAAATATAAATTAGTCTATTTTCATGTGCTTTTTATGATGTGCATGACTGTGTGAGAAAGAGGGAGATATACAAATTGATTAAATTAATAAGCTACTTTTAGAGGTTGAAGAGGATATGCATCTGGATTGAATGTGTCACTAAAATTCAAAGTAAAATACTTTTTCAATATTAATCTTTGCATATCCTTTCTCTCTACAAGGATACCCAAACAGCTCTTTCTTCTTAACCGAAAGCAACTGCCAGGGTGACAGAGATGTACAGTGAACATTGCACAAACAAATGTTTACAGCAATGAAAATGAGGGAAGCAGGTCTACTACTCTCAAGCATTTAATTTCCGATACTAATGTAGCCATAATGAAGCAATAACAAGAATTTACAATGCAATAGGTCTCACATTACTGATAGTTTGAGGTATTGGCGTTGCAAATAATAATGCAATGCCAATAGCTCATACGTTCAGTAATGCGAGACCTAGTACATTACAAATGCTTGCGTAGTGAGCCAGGAACCAGCATTATATGTCTCAGTGCAGTACCGCAAGCTGCTCCTAGAGGACCCTGGTGAGCAAGGCACCAGCACTGCATGTCTAGGTGCAGTATCGCAAGCATCAAACTTTTGGTCACATATGGTACTGCACCCTGCCGAGGACATGGTAAATCCACCCTACCCATAATGCATTGCATTCACAACAGTACCACGAGTACATTCAAACAGCTATGTTGATATTTAAAATTAGTAGCTTTGAAATGTGACAAAATAATTATTATATGAATTCCAGATTAGGTTGTTCTCTATGTGGTGCTGATGAAGAGAAATTATATGCAATACCGCAAGCTGCTCCTAGAGGTCCCTAGTGAGCAAGGCACGAGCACTGCATGCCTTGGTGCAGTACCGCAAGCTGCACCTAGAGGTTCCTAGTGAGCAAGGCACCAGCACTGCATTTTCTAGGTGCAGTACCGCAAGCAGCTCCTAGAGGTCCCTAGTGAGCAAGGCACCAGCACTGCTTTTCCAAGTGCAGTACCGCAAGATGCTCCTAGAGGTCCTTAGTGAGCAAGGCACCAGCACTGCATTTTCTAGGTGCAGTACTGCAAGCTGCCCCTAGAGGCCCCTAGTGAGCAAGGCACCAGCACTGCTTGTCTAGGTGCAGTACCGCAAGCTGCTCCTAGAAGTCCCTAAACTTTTGGTCACATATGGTACTGCACCTTGCAGAAGATATGGTAAATCCACCCTACCCATAATGCATTGCATGCACATCAGTACCACAAGTACATTCAAATAGCTATGTCCATATTTACAATTAGTAGCTTTGAAATGTGACAAAAGAATTATTATATTAACTCTGGATTAGGTTGTACTCTATGTGGAGCTAATGAAAGGAAATTTATAGAAGGTCTAATATAAATGTGAGATCTGCTAGTGATTAAAGTAATCCCTGCCAATCTAGTTTAGGACCAAGTGAGTGTCCTGTCTCAAAACAATGCCTTGAGGCTGTAATAACACTTAACAGGGGGTCTCCTCATGGGAGTTTCAAGAAGAGACAAGGTGGTACTAAGGAGGGACTTCTAAGCCTAATGACCAATGAAAAGCCACCATTTACAAAGGACAGAAGCCAATTAAAAAGATGGGCAGAAAGTAGGTGGAGCTTTATGCCCATATCCTGAATACAGCATGTCTCGAAGTACAAGTGCTCACTAGGAGAGACCTAAAAACACTGGTTACATAGACAATACCACCAGGCTACCACATTAATTCTATTAAAACTAACACACAGAGAGTACAAAATGGCAAGGAAAACACCATATTAAGTGGAAATGCAAGAACCTGTAAAATGTCTGATTATAATTAATGACTCATAGAAGGTTTGTGATCTGATCACTGCTGGCAGAGACGTGCTGTGGGTTTGAATGCTGAGAATGGGAAAAAGGGCACTACTTACGGGGTGCATAAAAATTGGTATGCTCCGCAACTTTTTTACGACAAGAACTGTCTCCCCATAATGCGCAAGCATTGGCAACTATACACAATGAATAATGCATATATGCAGAAAAAGACAATTTCTTTTTTCAAATTTGGATGATGTATGCCATCTGTTTGGGGTGGGGTGGGGGGGGGGGGGGAGTTTACAGTTCACCTTTTCAAGTGGGTCTGTTACGCAGACAACATTATTAATTACTAGACACGGAATGTCATATTTCTCAATGCTACTCCACCTATTATTGAATTATGCATAGTCGCAACAGGAACTACAAATCCAATATATTATACTGTATGTTTATGTATGACAAGGGACTGCTGTAATAAATTCACGTACTCCACTAACTCATGATTTCTAAAAACCCAATAAAATCTGTTAAATAATTTTTCAAAGAGTGAATGCACAAAGTGTAGCTGTCACCCACCCAAGATGTATAGTGGAGACAAGCTGCAAGGCAGACACAGCAGTAAGAGCAGAGAAATGTCCACTTTCTAATAGAGGTATATCACAAACAGTAATGTTAAATCCTACTTTACTAGTAAAGAGGATTCATCATTACCATTCCAAAGATACAGAACATGATGCAGCTACTCCTTTCTTATCAAGTATTACAGCTTTAAAGTGTTTTAAGGAATTCCCAATGTTAACCTATAAGAGTAGCTGGCCTCACAGTGGTGAAAAACGAACGTAGGTGTTTGTCACTACCAGGACATGCAAAACCTTTAATGTAAATGTCCTATATTATACATACAAAGCACCCTGGCCATTGGGCTACCAAGAGCCTACCTTAGGGGTGTCTTATGTGTAATTAAAAAGGAGTTTAAGGCTTGGCAAGTGGTTTTAAATGCCAAGTCAAACTGGCAGTAAACTGCACACACAGGTCTTGCAATGGCAGGCCTGAGACAGGTTTAAAAGGCTACTTGTTTGGGTGGCATAACCAGTGCTGCAGGCCCACTAGTAGCATTTAGACTACAGGCCCTGGGTATATGGTATACCACTTTACAATGGACTTTTAAGTAAACTAAATATGCCAACTGGTTATTCACAAAAGTCACCGTGTTTAGGGGAGAAGCACATGCACTTTAGCACCGGTAAGCAGTGGTAAAGTGCGCAGAGCCCTATGACCAACATAACGATACACCAAAAAGAGAAGGTAAGTGAGAAGGGGTACGTTTCGGAGGAGTGTCGTGACTGTGTGTTAACTGGCTGAAGTCTATCATATTTCCCTTTACTCCAGCAACAATTCAGTTTGAACCCGACTACCCGTTGCAGTGGACGACGGACTCGGTGCGATACCTTGGTATCCAGATACACTCGGACTCTGAAGTTGTATTTAGGGAAAACTATGTCGAATTGGTTAGTAAACTGGAGGATGAGGTAGAGAGCTGGATCCGAATACCCCTATCCCTGCTGGTCTCTATAATGAAAATAGTGATACTCCCTCGCTTTCTGTTTCTTTTTACTAATGTCCCATTGGTTCTTTCAAGCGTATTTTTAAGAGACTTACAACATTGATGGTCAAATTGGCATGGGCGGACAAACAAACGCAGGTCAAATGGCAAATTCTTACGTTACCGTATCACATGGGAGGACTGGGAGCACCGGATTTGGACTTATACTATAGGGCAGCACAAAGTGGGCATGCTTATCACTGGATACACGGCCCGCCGGACACCCCGCACCTGCGCATAAGGAGGTATAAAGGTTTGGGGGAAGACCGCCCCAAGGATGACAAATCTAACATAATGCATATAAAAATGTGGGAAAATCTAAATGGTCAAACCTGTCTTCCTCCTTTTTGACTGTCCGGGAACTGCTGAGGGCGCTCTGAGTAGCATAGGTGCCCATCTCCGTCACAAGTTTCTGGGCCGGACCAACAGTCACTTCTTCCTCTTGTTTATTTTCACCAGCTTCTTTCTTTATTTCAGTTTCTACTATTGGAATCTGAAAAGGAGTTTGCAAATATGACACAAAGGGCGACAACTGTTTTTATGGATGCATCAAAGTAAATTCAGGACCAAAACATAACACTGGATCATATTTAATTCACAGTAGGGGGAGGGATTGGGAAATAGTTGGTTTGTTATTAGTTGTGGGCGGGGGGTGGTTTGATTACCTTATTATTGAAATTATTACATACTATATGTGTAGGAATGACGAATTCCTTGCGGACACTGCAACGTATCAAAGGCATAAATGTTACATTCATTGGACTGTACCACCGGTAACTCACAATTATATGCATCACTGTTTATTTTTCTTGACCTGTCGATATTGATTCGCTATGATGTATACCAGCGACCAAGGAAGTTGTTGTATCAAGAAAACTAATAAAATAACTTAAAAAAAAAAAATTCACAGTGCAGAAAAAAAAATATTTAAGGCATGTTTAGTAAAAAAAAAAGTTTGTGTGGAAATTAAACATAATGGAGGATTAGCAAGTGGTAACAGACATGTGGATTTAAATCCCTGGTCTGAGTATTCGCCACCTTTCAGAATTAGAATTTCAAGAAAGATCAGAAACAAAAAAAACTCATCAGGTGAGATTGAGGAAACAAGCAAGTATCGCAGTAACCTGAACATGCACAAGTCTTTTATGTTGGAAGTTAAAATGGCAATTCAGTTAACAAAACACAAGCAGGCATCACTGTGAACTGGAGGATGTCAAATAAAGGGAATGACTATCAAGCAGTAAGCACTGTGAGAATGGAAGCAGGCTGGGGTTTGGAGACAAGAGGTGACAGCAGGTAAAGATCAATCTAACTGGGAAGTGGACAGAAATTTGGGGTTTGGACACGCACAAGTGTGGACAAGAGGACAAGCAATGTCAAGAATTTAGCACTGCGTTTGGTAAATTGGTTAAGAACTGGAAGGCAGAGAACAAGTCATTAGAGGATCCTGAATAGAGAGTGATGTTTGCAATGTCAGACATGAATCAATGGGAAGAGGGTAAAACAGTCAGTGCATATTTAGTGGCTGGATCCAAGGGGAAAGGACCTTGGGTACTAAACTCTGTAAATGCTGGATGCATTTTGTAGGCTCCTTATGCGGAACAGAAATTTATAAGAAAGGGGGAGGGAGTTCCAGAACTGGTCTTTCGTTGTTTCTAGGGTAGTTTAAAGTGTGTTACCTCAGGCATGGGTGTCAGCAAAGTTCCTGTAAGACTTTGAAAGCAGTTTATTGTTTCAGAAATGACCGAACAGGAAAAAACATTCAGTTCATAGTTACAAAAACTCTATCTTCTAGGGAAATGGCTTTTCTAAACCAAAATTTAGCAAAGACTTGTATGCTTTGAGAAGATTCAACCCAGTCAGTAAATAAAAGACTGAGGCGTAACCGCACGGCCAGTCTTTTGACAGTACAGTGTCCATACCCATGAGAAATAAAAGCAATGATATTCCATACCTCCCCCAGAGATCTGCGGACCTCGGTCATCACACTTTGTATATCATCCTTTGTGCTACAGTACTCTCCAAGAATCCATAAAGCACCACGATAAATTCTAAAAAAAGAAAAAAAAAAAAAGTATTTCAGATCATGATAGTGAACAATACTGGAGGCTCACCAAAGCAGAGCACAGTGGGAAGTATTAGGTTTAAACCTTTACAAGAAATCAAAGATGTTTATTTGATGAATTTGAAGATTTTATGAGAAGTACTTAGAATATTTCAGCTTCCAACAATATCTTTTGCAAACTTCTGTACTAAGCGCTTGGGGATAAAACCGATCAAATCGGGATTTCATAGTCAATCCACTATGTTAACTTAATAAATCACTATTAGAGATCAGTTATTTCTTGCCAAGACGTGGTGTCCTGATTTGTTCATTCAACCATTATAGGTGTTAATTTGCTCATTTTCAACATATATTTTCACTGAAAATTTGGTTCTTGCGTGCAGGACATTTTCAATTGAAAGCTCAAGTTTTTTCAACAGGAGATTCTTTTAATTCAAATCTTTAAACAAAATTTTTTCCTTGAATAAAATCATTTGAAAATGTTTCCCTTGAATACATTCAGGCATTCGTTTCACAAATTAAATTACGTTCTGAAGGTTTTTTAACATTTTAATCTTAGAAAAATGTTTGCTGAAAAGACACAAGAAGGTACTTACAACTAGCCTAACTTTTTTTAAACAAAAACATGTTTAAAACAGAAACAATGTTTTGAGGAAGAAATATTTTATAATTTTTTGTTTGTTCACACTTTGCCCCACAGCAAATGTAAAGTGTGAGGCTTTGCATCGAACAGAGCAAACACAAGGAGACGATGGACAGAACGCTAAAACTTTTCAGACTCTCACCCCCCAGTCACAGATCTAGGTTAAATCCATCATTGTTCTTTAGCTCACTTTGCCATCTCAGGTCAGACCCAGCCATATGCAAAACAGTCTTGATCCTGTTCCTAATGGGAACAGTCCAGCCCGAACTGCCAAGCCAGTTCTTGCCTGGACAGGAAACAAGCATCCTGGGACCGGTTTCGGGGTAACACCCCTTATCAGCCAGGCTAGCTTGCATCCAGTGAAACCCATGCAGAATGCCATTGCAGGCTGCTTTTCTTGGTGCAGACAAAAGTGAAAACATGACATGGCACACAGCCCTGTGTGCCATGCCTGCAGAAACTGCATGCAGTATAGGCAAGTCACCCATATAGCAGGCCTTATTGTCCTAAGGCAGGGTGCTCTATACTACATGTGTGGGGATAACTGGATGAGACGGTATGCACCTGTGCCAGCCAGCTCAATTACCGTCAGTACAAGTAATCAGGGAAGCACATGTGCTGGGCACTGGTAAAAAACGAGTTCCCCGCCTACATGATGGTTTCACTGAAAACAAATATGTTTAGTATCAAATATCTTGTGTTAATAAAACCACACTGAATCCAGTGATGGATTTATTAATACATCCACCCAAAGGGCAGCTTAGAGGTGCCCCCTGAAAACCTGCTGACTGGTTCTGGGCAATAGCAGGCAGTCAATGATACTCCCTGAAGATCCAGCCAGAACAACAGTCTCAGCACTTCCTAGTGTAAAGCTCTCTTGATTGCTGCAGTACCATTTGGCTGTCATGGTGTCCATCAGAACTTGCATAAGGCTACCCCTGATGAAAGGCAAAAAGGCCTGAAGAGCCAGCTGGATAACATACTGTGGCCAAAGGTTGGAGTGAGACTCTGCACCAATGGATATCAGAGACCTGTGATCTTCACTTCGCCTGGATGGCCGCGCCAGCCCAGTGCAGATGTACACATCACCACCGCAAGCTCAGAGTAGGTTAGGGAGGACCACCTACTGCACATGTTAACATCCATCCACCATTGAAGATACAGGGCCGCCTCATCTAACACGCAAATGTTGTCCATGAGGTTTCCCAGTATTGAGCCCATTAAAAGGAGAGGTTCCACTGAAGAGCCCATATGTGCCAATTGGCATCAGGCAGCAGAAAGATGCACAAAGCTGTGAGAGCAAGAAGCCTCGGTACTGTCTGAGACAGAACCCCCAGCCTGAAAAAAATATCATATCTTGAATGTCCCGACAGTGCCGGGGGGGAAAGCTTCGAACGCCACAAAGGCAAGAACTGTCACTTTAAAGGGAAGTGTCTGTCCCAGACAAGAGTCAGTCAGTATATTAGCCTCATTTCAATAATAAGCAATCATAGTTATAGAACATCCTCTGCCCTGAATAAAGAAGAAACTGTAGCACTTTCTTCGATAGGTTGCTTCAATGGTAATCTAATTTTGTTTCGGACAAGGTACCCACCACCTACATCCTAGTAGTCTTGATAAAGTCAATCACCAGCAAAATGTAGTGGCAAGTTGTAAGCCTCTTCCTCATCATCTCCATAAGTTCTGTGAATCTCCCATGCATCTCAGTCAGAACTAAATAAGTCCTCCTGGTGCTGAACACACCGGTGCAAAGGCACTGCTGGGGGATCCTCCAGCACTACTGGCTGGGTTTTAGTGATTTCATAGCGAGACATTGGTCTGGATCTCAACAAACCTACTCTGAATCGGAGATCACTTTAAGTGTCAAATCCAGAACTGGAATCTTTGAAGGTAGGGCCGGTGCCGTAGAATCGGACATGGTCTTATGTGAAAAAGTGGAACCACGATCTGGCACCAGCAGGAAGCCAAACAGGACAAAGTGGGGTTGGTGCAAGGTAAGTGACAGCCAGCGGGAATACACCTGGTGGACCCAGTGGAGACGTAGGGGCCCAAAAGCACTACAGGGTAACTCAAATTCGTTGGAAGTATTGCAGTACTGCTTCACTGAAGGTCTCTAGCTACAGTTGGCCCAGGAAACTTTGGCACATTATTTTTACTAGGGTTGGATTCAGACATTCTGTGCGAAGTTGGGCTCCCAGTCTTGACTGTGTGATGCTGCCTCTCTAGAGTGAGAATGAAGGGGGTCCTTCTGCCACAACTTTGTGTGCATCTGTTGGGACTTGTACTTGGCTTCACCTTTTCCCAGGATGGAGGCCTGGATCGGACTTGGAGTGGCAGTGGGCTCTCAAACTGGAGCGAGATTAGCCCAGTTTCTTGTGCTTGATGACAAAGCTTCACCTTCCATACCCCGATGGTCTTCTAGTGCAGCACTTACTGCATATTTTAAAATCACTCCTGGATCCACAACACCAAAGACAGAAATTGTGCTACTCTGTCACCAACACCTGCTTCATGCAGGTATGGCAGGGCTTGAACCAGTCAGTTTCACGGGATACAACCTTTTTGAGAGAGAAAAAAAAAAATCAGCAAAGCACAGAAAAAGTTAGGGAGCAGAGCTCCTGATCCGTGTCAAATGGTGCTGAAAAAAAAGGAACTGTTCTTAGCATGCGTGGGTGTTGGCTATCAATTGCTCTGTGCTAGCACCATCAGAGGTAGAATGAAGTTGCCATGGCATCTGATAGTACCACCTATCGGCACGCAGGAGCAATTGTTGTAAAAGGTTACAGATCCAGTCTGACACCTGGGGTAATTGAAAAGGTGAAGAATTTTACAAGTATCCATCAGAGAAGAGGATATTTCTCTCTATACTTTTTATTGTGTCCCAGACTTAAAACATTTTGCTTTCACTCCATTAACGGTTTTAGCTCCCTATTCTGACTGGGTCCTCTAGCCCAAATGGAGGGAATCCTTTTCTGCATCTGCTCAGCATTCTCTTGAGCTGCGCCATAAAATCTGATATGTGTGAGTCATGTTTTGGAAGCCACCAAGATATCACATAGGGAGGCAAGATGATGGCAAATATTTAAACCGCTCAAGACAGACTAAAGAAGGATTACTAGGGTAAGTACTGTCTTTAAAATAATTATCAACAGGTGTGAATTCCATTTTAATAATGCCAATAAGCAGAATGTGCTTTCCATATCATAGACACACATCAGCTGCAGGAATAAGAAATTTGAAGTGCATAACCAGTAGTTCATTGCAAGCATCATTAAATCACAACTATCCAACTGATTTAGTAGCAATGTTATGGACCTCAAAGGAATCAAATTTGCAAGTAAATGTTGGAACGTTTAGAACCTATAGCTGAAGCGGATGGCACAGATTCTTATGAAGCATACAACGTGAACTTGCTTGCTGTGACTGAGAGTGGAAGTTACAGTGAGAGCAATTTTAATTCAGAATTGAGCACATCTGTCATGTTGTTATTGTAAGGAAATAATGAGACACATACTTTACAGTTTTAATGGCATGGAAGACCTCTAACATCTTCTCCACAATAAGTGGCCTCAGATTTTCAAATCGTTGAATTGCTTCACGCACAAACTCCAAAACGTCAGCAGCTGCAGCCTCATTGTTATCACTGAGAAACTCCATCAACTAAAGGAGAATCGGAGAAACAAAACGTGAAATAGTTTATCTTGGCACAACATTTCAATAAGCATTTCCAGACACATCTAAACACCACTACACTCCTTTTAGGGTCTATATAATAATATGTACATATACATATGTAATATGTACTAACACATTTTACCATAGACAGAAAATGGGTTAAACCCTTAGATACATCTGCCCCTTAGTGAATTAACTAAAATATTTAGTAGTGAGCTATTGTTTTATATTTAACAAGATACTGATTTTCCTAGAAGAAAACACAGCTACTAAAAAGGAAGTTGTTTGAGCTGAAGTATAAAACTGCCATATGAAAATAATTTTCTTTTAGTCAGTGCATGGACAATAAACTGAGATTATAACTATTCTAACCACTATTAGAAATTGATATTGCATGGATACAACAATGAACACTGAGAACTGGGTCCATACCACTGGGATAACATTTGCAGCCATATCCGGAAAACGAACACTACAAGAGTGTAGCGTCCGAACAAGCAGCTGCCTGTACTTGTCAGTGTCTTCATGTTCCGAGGCATTATTTGTCTTAATCACTTCTTTCTTCAAAACTATCACCAGCTGTAACATAAAAGGAGTCCATATTAAATGCCTGTTTCTTTTAAATGCAATATATAAATTGTAAAGGACAGAATATATTCACCTCTTCAACATTCCTGGAAGATACAAGATCAAGAGCTAACTGAAGAGTTTTCTTCCGCACCTCTAAATCCGGAGTACTTAACACTCTCAGTATGTCCATAACCAGATCCTGGGGCAAGAAAACAAATGCGACATCAATAACAATCCAGGAACATACACAAACCATATAAGTGGAAATTGCACTAAGAAAAATGAAAATAGAATAATGTAAACAATAGCAACAGTAATACAGGTTTGTCTATAACCACTTACATACTGCCAGCTGGGGATATCAAGCTATATTCAGTTCCAATCAAAAAGCATGAAAATGAAAAAAAGAGTAACTTGGGGGTCCGTGTATGAGAGTTCTTGTATATAATACTATTACTAAAGATCACTGGGCAGTTCCCTTGCAGGTCTCATGCTACTCCAGTGAAAGTGTACAGACTGTCAAATTAAATAAGAAACTGAGTTGCACCAGTATAAGAAGTCTTTTTGATTGGCAATTAATGGCGGTTAGTAATTCAAACCTATGCTGCCATTTAGTTACTTCAGATAGAGGACATATCTACGACGTGATGACTGATTGGGCATCAGGATAAATTCTGCAAGTTGTATGTGTGACCTATTGCCTGCAACTAAAGAATACACTCATGCTGCAGACTGACTAATAGGCAGATTTTTGAAAATCGCTTTGAATACTTTGATAAAGGGAAGGCCAGTGTTATTATAATAGGAGCTTTAAAAATTCATTTTTGAAGCAACATATGGCTGTGTAAATCCTTGCCCAACGACAACTCAGCCCTCTAATGAGCATAGTTTAGGAACTAATGGCAGCTCGTTCCATATCCAGGCTATGGAGGATGTCCTCTAAAGTGCTCACACCGGATATTGGAATAAAAAAGAGAAAGATATACAATAAAGTATTGGGTGTTTTCAAGGGTGAAGGCAGTACAAGCCTGGAGTAAAACCCAACATGGTAGACTAGGATACAGTTCCGAAACAAAGATATCTTCATTTTCTTCAATCCTCCTCACAGAACCTCCTCATCTGAAGAACACCAATATTAACAAAACATTGGCAAAGCCAATAGGTCTCGCCTATGCACGAGCTATTGGTTTTGTGTCAACATTGTTTATTAATAACATGTGTTTTAGCCATGTTGTACACCAGTGTGGCTGTTGCTCAGTATGGATAAAAGTTAGTGGTGTGGCGTGGGGTGGGGTAGATTGGAGGGAGGTAGATTGGGGCATAGTGGAATGGGGTTGATTGGAGTAGAATTAGGTATAATGGGGTAGGCTGTGGTGGGATAGATTGGGAAAGAGTGAGGTAGACTGGAGTGGAGTGGGGCCGTTTGCCATTGTAGAGTGATGGTTTGGGGTAGATTCGGGTGGATTGGGGCAGCGTGAAGTGGGCTATATTGTAGTAGATTGGAGTGGGGCAAACCGGGGAAGAGTGGGGTGGAGTGAGGAAGATTTGAGTGAAGTGGGGTAGATTGGGGAGGAGTGGGGTAGATTCAAGTGGGGAGGGGTGGATTCAAGTGGGGTGGATTAGGGTAGGATAGAATGGAATGGACTGGGGTGAAGTGGGGTAGATTAAACCAGGTGGAGTACATTGGGGTGCGGTGGAGTACATTGGGGTGCGGTGGAGTACATTGGGGTGCGGTGGAGTACATTGGGGTGGAGTACATTGGGGTGCAGTGGGGCAGGGAAGAGTGGGGCAGGGAAGAGTGGGGCAGGGAAGAGTGGGGCAGGGAAGAGTGGGGCAGGGAAGAGTGGGGCAGGGAAGAGTGGGGCAGGGAAGAGTGGGGCAGGGAAGAGTGGGGCAGGGAAGAGTGGGGCAGGGAAGAGTGGGTTGGGGCAGGGTAGAATAGAATGTGGTAGAGTGGAGCGGGTTAGACTGAGGTAGAGTGAACTGGAGACTGTAATGAAGTGGAGTGTGGTAGATGGGAGTCGGATAGACTGGAGTGGGTAGACTGGTGGGGACTGGGGTAGACTAGAGGGGAGTGGGGTAGACTGGAAGGGAATTACATTTCAGAATACCCAAATCCTCTGGCATATAAGACCTTTAGTTCAGCAAAAGGACATGGTCAGAACTAAAACAGTCTCAATGCCATTTCTTTAGCACAGAACTAATGATGAACAAAGTATGGGGCAAAGATGCTTTGCTGCTTGCCCAGCTAAGGAAGAGTAGAAACAGTGAAGGTCACAACTGCATACACAATAAGGAGGAGGAGAGGGGTGCTGGCACTCAAAGAACAACACCTTTGGGCTTTATAGAAAATACATCAAGGCTTGAAATATGACCCAAGTAACGCATGGAATACGGGACACAAAAAGAACAAATATGTGGGTATAAAAGGTGTACCCTGAGGGCCATTAATGCACAAAATGGGGACAATATATACAGAGGAGAAAAGTGTTCAAGATATAAAAATAGATGAGATCCCAGGTAATAAAAAGACAATGGGTGGTGCTAAGTGCCGGGGGCCCAGACCGTGGTGCCGGGCAGCGGCACCAGGAGCACAGGGGCCAGGGGGCGGAACCCGGCGCAAAGGGGCCAGGGGGCGGAACCCGGCGCAAAGGGGCCAGGGGGACGGCACTCGGCGCAAAGGGGCCAGGGGGCCGGCACTCGGCGCAAAGGGGCCAGGGGGCCGGCACTCGGCGCAAAGGGGCCAGGGGGCCGGCACTCGGCGCAAAGGGGCCAGGGGGCCGGCACTCGGCGCAAAGGGGCCAGGGGGCCGGCACTCGGCGCAAAGGGGCCAGGGGGCCGGCACTCGGCGCAAAGGGGCCAGGGGGCCGGCACTCGGCGCAAAGGGGCCAGGGGGCCGGCACTCGGCGCAAAGGGGCCAGGGGGCCGGCACCCGGCGCAAAGGGGCCAGGGGGGCGGCACCCGGCGCAAAGGGGCCAGGGGGGCGGCACCCGGCGCAAAGGGGCCAGGGGGGCGGCACCCGGCGCAAAGGGGCCAGGGGGGCGGCACCCGGCGCAAAGGGGCCAGGGGGGCGGCACCCGGCGCAAAGGGGCCAGGGGGGCGGCACCCGGCGCAAAGGGGCCAGGGGGGCGGCACCCGGCGCAAAGGGGCCAGGGGGGCGGCACCCGGCGCAAAGGGGCCAGGGGGGCGGCACCCGGCGCAAAGGGGCCAGGGGGCGGCACCCGGCGCAAAGGGGCCAGATGAAGGGGAGAGGGAAGATGGGTTAAGACAGGCCCCAGACTATCGAAGGGGTCAGGCGGCACAGAAGCTACACTGAGGGCGGTGCCACAAAGATCACATGGATGGGCAGACAAAGGTACCGCCCCAAAGGAGAATGATGACAAAGGAACCACAAAGAGGACTGACACAAACACTACACTGAGGGAGCTTTGACAGTCAGCAAGCAGAGGGGGATGAGACTGGCACCATTAGAGGCACATTGGTTCTTAATTAATAAAGAAATCGGGTAACTCTAAAGTGGCTAAACTGATTGGACAGATTTGCATCTTCCTGCGAGAACAAGGATCTAAAATGTGTATGCCCTGAGATGGTGCACACACCCCCATGAAAGACATCCATGAACAGTGGAAAGCTATGCGAACCAAGGAAGACAGCAATGCAATTCTCTAATACCCACATACACGGATGAGGACTGCATAAATGCATTAACTTTTAGAAACGTCTAGCCAGGACTTACCTGGAGTATTCTTTCGTGAGCAGGATGATCTTTTAGTTCAATCAAGCGATCCAGAACAATAAGTTTGACATTATTGTCACTCTCCTTAATAATTAAGTCAATGTAACACTGAGCAGCAGCCTACAGAAATGAAGGAGCACGTTATATCAGTTAACAGACTCTCGTGTAACCCATTAGTCATTGACATATAAACAAAGGTTTAGAAAAAACAAAATAGAACAAAATATTCAATCTGGTTTCTGCTCAATTTCTGGGCAAGGCATATAAACTAAGAATTTCCATACTGTGACTAAGGAGCAAAATAAGGATATGAAGAAAGAGTTTAGGAACCCCAAATAGACAGAACTGTTTTGGATTCAGAATTCTTCCCTAAGGGTATCAGATATGCTTCTAATAAGAAGAGCAACAATCTCTAGAATTAAAACATGTAAACATAAGAGAAACCATGCAAAGCAATAGACCCAACAACACTAAAACTCATAAATGTAACAGTCTTATTACAGTACAGTTCAGTAGACAGCAGTTACTGCAATCCAATGACAGCATTCAGGAGATAAACAGAGCAAATATTGAACAAAATAAAAGTAGTGGTAGTAAAAGGTTGCAAAATCATCTAGTGCCCTGGTCACCCCCAACTGTTTGATGACTGGTACTGGTGTTAACTAACTGATTGACCCTGGGCTCTGCCTAATCAGGCCCAAGGTCAGTGCTATGCTGAAAACACACTTACAATACAGTTAAAACACCTACATACACTAGGGTACACAATGAGTTAGGGTACCCCTATGATTGACACAACCTCCCCTATAAGGCCCTAGTACATAATAGGGCAGGGGGATGGAAACTACCTTCAAGTCCCTAGTATATATTAGGGCATGGCAATTTAAAGGCCAGCAGCCTTTCTGCACTAGCATGTGAGCACTGCTGAAGCCGGAGGTCAGCTTAAAAGCAGCCCTGTGTTCCAGCACTGCTTTTAAAATGCAAATTGTGCCCATACTTGACGATGTTTAGGGCACTTAAAAATGTATAATCTAAATAATAAAATACAATGTTTGGGCATATTACGTGCCTCCAGGGCTTCCCCTAGGTGTCCCAAGGGTGGGTGGGGGGGGGGGGGGGGTGGGGGGGGGGGTCAGGTACCTATAAGGAGGATCCTTATAAAATGATTTGTATATGCCCTGGGGTTCGTGAAATTCCACATTTCACTCCCGAAATTGAAGTAAAGTGCTTACCAAAATAGACTGTTGTGCTAGGAGCACTCTGGAGCGAGGATCTGCAATATTTTGACATAGTCTGGCCCCCTAAAGTCTTCCCTAGGTGTGCCAAGGGGTGGAGGTTTCGATAGAATTAAGCATGATTCTTATAAAACATGTTTTATAAGCCCTGGTGTTGAAAGTGCCCCGTTCATTTTTTCCATTGCAGATCCCCAGCCCCATAGGTTAACATGGCAAGACGTTATTGATTAATAACTGAAGACAGGGAATTCATAAAAATATAAGTAGAATGGTATTGCTAAATCCAATAATATGCTACTCTTGAATTTATCCTAAACAACACAGATAAGAAGTTATAGGACTTTGTAAGTCAAAATTCAGCCCGCTAGTGCTCTGACCTGATTGGCCAGAGTTAAGTGGATTAGCTAGGCTGCTTTGATAAAGTGATAAGTAGCCCAGGGGGTCAGAGAGCCATACTGGGAGAAGGGCTTTGCTACATAGGATTGCTATGGCAGGGGGAGGGGTCATAAAACATCCTCTTCAAAGAGAGGATGGGACAGAAAGTGTAAGTCAGGTCCAGTTACAGCCCTACCCTTTGAATCCAGCCAGATGGCAGGAATGTCCAGATGCAAAGGGAAGGGAGCGTATGGAGATTAATTCTCCTGGCAATTGGTTTAACTAACTCTTGCTCCTCTGCTGAAAATTCTGAGGTATTGAAGTTTGTCGAAAAATTGAGATTTTTGGGAGACCATTGTACCACACTTTGGAGGAAGGGGTCATGCTCTGGGATGTTGCCCTGCACCTCATTGGACAGGAGTGCCCTCCTGCTTAACCCCAGAAAACACTGAATACGTATCTGAGAAGGGCAGTGCCTCTCAGCTCTGCTGGTTGAAACTGTGAGAAGGAGAAGGACTGCAAAGCTGGTAACTTAATTTGCACAATCAGGCCCTGTACTCTGAAAAGACTATGCCTGCTGCATTATCTGAAACTACAGCACTTTGGATGTACCTTGGTTCAAGAGGATAAAAAGGAGACGCCAAGCTGGAAAGTTGGATTGCACCATCAGGCCCTGCTTTCTGACAAACTGCGCCTGCTGCATGGTCTGGAAATATAGCCCTTTGGATGTACCTTGCGTCAAGAGGAATAAAGAGTGGGCTCCCTGTAAGCTACGTGTTAACAGAGCTCGCCTGCATCAACTTCACCAAACCCCCCCCCACCCCACCCGCCTGGAGTGTATGTAATGGACTTAAGGGTGTTGTCAAAGTGCATTGTGGGAATTGTGGTCCCAACCTTTCCAAGGACTATCTTGAAGATTCCAGACCTTTGGATTGGGTTTTGGACACTTTGGACCTGCAAGAGGAACTTCAGGAAGAAGTTCTACACTGAATCCGACCTGCTGGAGGAGGCTGCACAACGTCTGGTGTGAGATCCTCCAGAAAAGTCTGAAGGTAAAATTTTGACCAGGGCCTCCCGCTTAGTGTCACTGACCAGGGCTCCGTTGCGGTCGCCCTTAAACTTTGACTTTTTTCCGGTCGGAGGCAACCAAATGTCCAGAAGTGGCACTATTGGTTTCTAAGCACTAGAAAGTGTTTAATCTATAAGAATTCATATCTCTGGTTCCCTACAGGTTTTTTTTTCATTTTTGTGTCATTTTAAAAGATAAAACTGCTTTCTATTTCTATGAATTGGTGTTGGATTTTTATTGTCTGTTGAGTCCTAATTATTTACTGAATTGGTGTTTTTAAATGTTTTACATACCTGTCTCTAAAGTTAAGCCTGCCTACTCGCAGCCAAGCTCCCAAGGGTTGAGCATGGGAATAATTTTCAAAGACCTATTCTGAGCCCTAGTTTGTGTTAGTTGCCTTATTGCCAGAGATAGATTTACATTTATCCCTACCAATAATCCACTTTCTAACAAAGGTATATACACATCAATACAGAACACCTCATATTAACATTGACTTTTATAATGGTTTGGGACATACAGTATAAATTCTATTTCAAAAGTTTTTTTATTGGTTGTTTCCAAATAAGACAATACATACAATATTGCAAATGAGGAACGTACGAAATAGACATACAAAAATATACAATGAGGATAAAACAATAATTAAATGGCCAGCAGAAGTCATTAATAACCAGAATGACATGGCGTTACATCACTGATTAAGCATATGTAGTATCAGTGTAGTTCCCCACAGGCAATTAAATCTGCTATCGTTAACATCAGAGGTATCCAAATGATCAGCATGGGGAGTTCCCTTAGGGATATGGCTCACTAGTGGCACTAAGACACTGTCACATTATGAGCGAGCCTTAGTGCAAGTAGAACGTGGGATGGGATCGTGACTAGAAGCGGTGAGGTTCATGGCGGTTTGTGTGAGCTAAAGTAGAGGTCAAGAGTGTCCCAAATATGTCTGGAAGGAGATTTCCACGGTGAGTTCTGGAGTGTTACATTATCAGCCCCTCTTAGATTGGTGACCCAGTTTAGCCAGCAATTATAGGAAGCATTGCGTGTGTCCTTCCAATTGCTGAGAATAATCTTGACCACCGCAATTAGGAGTAGATCTAGGAGCGCCCTATCATTTTCATTGAGTGACTCAGCTTTGAGGAAGCAGAATGCTAGTGTCGATAGATCCCTATTAGGAGAGTATGAGAAAATTTTAGATATGAACTCGAAGACCTTATCCCAAAACGGCATCACGCATTCGCTCTGGATCAATAGGTGTTCTAGGTCGCCTACTTGGTCGTTGCATTTCCAACAGACGGAATCCTCCCTGATTTTGTGCGAGTGAGCTGGTGTCCAAAAGGCCCTATGTAGCAACCAGAATTTCGTCTGGGAGAGTGCCGGGCTAATCTTATATCTCATGGTTGATTTCGAAGTTTTGGTCCATTCCAACTCAGAGATCGGAAAAGAGGCGTGTGACTGCCAGAAATATGCGAGCTGCTTATTGAGGGTAGAATGTTGTGGGTGTATTAATTTATAGAACCAGGAAACCTGGTGGCCTAACTTATTTAGTTTTGATAGGTAGCTCTGGAGGGAAGGGGGCATGGGGGGGAAGTTTCGCTTTAGTAACTGACTTTATTTTTAAAAAGTTATAGGATTCTAGTGAATCAAGGTTGTATCTGGATTGAATATCGGTGAAGAAGAGAGGGTAGGCACCGTTAAACAGTTGTTGGGGGAAATAGATACCTTTATTAACCAACAAGTCGTTATGTAAGGTTTTCCCTTTATAAAGTATTTTATGATTGTACCAGAGAGATTCAAGATTAGACCGCTTAATACTAATGTCTAAGAGTTTGTCAATCTTTAACAGAATGGATTTTGTGTTATTGAATAGGGGTTTTGAGCAGGTGACAGTGTTTAGACTTGCGGTCAAGAGGGCCGCTGGGGTCATTCATAAGAAGTGATTTCTCCATGTCTAGCCATACAGGGGCGTAGTCGACGGGTGGCACCAGCCAGTAGGAGCCTTGTTTTACCAGAAATGCCGTCTGATATAGCTTAAAGTCCGCCAGGTTGACTCCTCCCAAGGATTTATCTAGTCGAAGTTTTTTCATACTAATTCTTGCTTTTTTCCCCTTCCATAAGAATTTTGAGATTAAGATGTCCAGCTTATGGTGGAAGTCCTCAGACAGCATGAGGGGTAGCATAGTAATTAGATAGTTCACTAGTGGAGAGATCATCATCTTGATGGCCTCGACCCTACCCCACCATGTTATAAACCTTGGTGACCATCCGTCCAGGAGGCTTTTAATTTTCTCTAGGGAGTTGGCTTTGTTGCGCTGGAGTGTCTCTAATAGTGTGCTGCCGAATTCAATCCCTAGATACTTAATTTATCCTGGTTGCCATGAGAGGCCAGAGTCACCCAGCATGTCCCGATTGCTGAAAATATTCAAAGTTTTGACTTTGGACTTATCTCGGTTCAATTTATATCCGGAGTGGATAGAGTATCTTTCTATGGTGGTCATGAGAGCCTTGATAGAGTCGCCCGGGTTCTCTGTAACCACGAGGATATCATCCGCATATGCGGCAAGTTTCACATGAGCTTATCCGAATTTCACTCCCATAATTTCGTCGTTGCGATGCATATCCGTGATTGGAGGTTCTAAAGCCAAGAGGAATAGTGCAGGCGAGAGAGGGCAACCCTGCCTGGTGCCTTGTTCTAAACGGAATGAGTCAGACAAGGTACCATTTATAGCAATCCGGGCAGTAGGGTTTGAGTAAAGTGCCAACACTATGTTAATGTATATCTCACAAAGATTAAAAGATAGCATGCATTCTTTTAAGTAGAACCATGATACCCTGTCGAACGCTTTTTCCGCGTCCAGGGTAATGGTAATAGCGGGAGTGGCCGTTATTTTAGCTTTCTCTAGAATATGACACAGTAATCTAGTGTTGTCGTTAGACATGCGATATTTGAGGAATCCCACCTGTGAGTTACTGATCAGTTTTGGAAGGATCGCATTGAGTCTGTTGGCTAACATTTTTGCATAGATCTTGCAGTCTAAGTTGATGAGTGAGATCGGTCTATCATTTTTTGTTAAGAGGGGGTGACAATAATATTGGCTTCTCCCATCGATTTGAAGACACAGCCTTCCTTGGCAATAGAGTTGAATAATTTTAGGAGGGTAGGGCTTAGAGACTTATCAAACTCCTTATAAAAGGCGGCCGAGAAGCCGTCTGGGCCTGGGGCTTTATTGTTTTTGAGGGATTTAATAGAGATCGAGAGTTCTTTTTCAGTAATGGGGGTCCCTAGTGCAGGTCTATCAGTTTCTGTTAGTTTTGGTAGATTCAGTGACTCTAGGTATTTAGAGCAATCCTCCTGGTCCAATGTTTGTTTGTTTTTATACAGGTCCTCGTAGAAGGCATGGAAAGTACTTAGTATCTTATTTTGTTTTGTTTGGATGTCATTCCTGGAATCTTTAAATCGAGGATATAGTAAATTGTTTCTGCTTGAGATATGACGCTAGTAGTTTCCCTGCCTTGTTTCTCTCACATAACTTGAGTGCCTTGAATTTATTTATCCACACTCCGGCACGTTTGCTCACTATTTTATTGTATTCGTATTTCCTCTTAACTATTTGGTTGTTGTCTGTATTCGCGGAATGAGATATTTAGAGTGATTTGATTTCCTTCTCTAGCGCTTCAAGTTCTAGGTTTAGTTTTTTGTTTAACCTGTGCTTTGATACCGATAATGACACCTCTAACGGTCACTTTGAGTGCATCCCATAGAGTGGGGGTGCTTATATCAGGAAGGTCATCTAGTGTGATGTATTCCTGAATTGCGTTTTCAATCTTCAGTTTGTTTGTTGGATCAGAGAGTATGTAGTCGTTAAATTGCCATCTTTTTGGGGGTAGGATGGTGTGGGTACCTGCGAGTTTGGTGCTGATGCAGGAATGGTCGGAAACTAGTTTGGGATCTATATCTGTTTCATCTATGAGATGTGTGAACAAACTTGAGAGTAGGATGTAATCAATCCTAGAGTAGGAGTTATGTGGTGCCGAATAAAATGTGTAATCCCTCACATCTGGATGTTGGAGCTGCCACGAGTCCCTCAAGTTAAACTTGGAGCATATTCTTTTGAGGACCTCATGTGAACGAGAGGATTGGTATTTGCATTTAGACTGCCGTTCTATATGAGGGTCCATCGAAAGGTTGAAGTGACCGCCAACTATAATGAGATCTTCCTGAGGAAGACTCTCGAGAGTATTTGAGACTTTCTCCCAGAAATCGGGATCGTCGGCGTTAGGCCCATAGATGGTTACTACATGGATGGGGTTGTCACCTCTCAGTAGATGTGTGACTAAAAGCCTTCCATCATCATCGTGAGTGTGTGCGGTAGTAGTAATGTTGGATTTTTGGGAAATAAGGGTGATCACACTTGTGGTAGGCCGGGGAGTATAGAACATGAGAGATCCAGTTGTGTTTTATGAACCCTACATCATCTGAGAGTTTTGTTTCCTGGAGAAGAATGATATCTCCTTTAGATTTTGCTAAGTACTCAAAGATTTTTCTGCGTTTCACCGGGTGGTTAAGGAATTTAACGTTCAGAGATACAATTGTAAGGTTTTCTGCTAGGGTTTTAGTCTGAGCCATCTAGGGGCCTGTTGTCACTATAGGTGTGATGAGCTCTGTGGTAGGTGTATGTGTGGAGGTGTAATCCCTGAAAAGTTACAATGGGATAATCGTGTGTAACGGGTCATGGATCCAAGCATTAGTGGGATATTCCTCATGATGGTATACGAGTGGGATTTGAGCAAACGTACAGTATAGAGCATATCTGATACTACAGCAGAATTTGGGTTAACATGTAGACATAAATGGAATACAAACGAAGGAAACAGCCAAATTTACATATACCCCCCCATCCGTGCCTCGCCCCTCTCCCCTAGCTCTACCTTCCCTCCCCCCCTCCCTGAAAAACTCGAACTCAGGAGCTGTGACAGCAGGTCCGTCTGAAGGCAACACGGAGAGGTTTGATTGAACATGGGCTCATCAGGAGAAACATTTGTGAGAGAACTATGAGAGATAATTCGTAAGAGGAGAGTTGCAAGTGCCACTGCAGACTGGAAGAATAATTGTGGCACGTGTACACTACTAGGTGCATGGGTACAGCTGTGTTGACCATGTGGGGTTAGCATAGAACGTGTATGAACTGTAGAACAGATAGGCTCCTAAGAAGAGAGTTGTGAGTACCACTGCAGATTGGAAGAACATTTTGTGGCACGTGGTTAATACTAGATAGAGGAGTTCAACTGTTTTGACCATGTGGGGTTAGTGTAGAACGTATGTGAGCGGGTATGAGCTGTATAACAGATAGACTCGCATAGTCTCTGGTGAGCATTAAGGTATTTCGAGTAGTGACCAGCAAGGTCTTGGGGGTTGCCGGGCAGTAGCCTAAATTGTGATGAGCCCTCATACAGTGAGAACAGTAACACTCTCCAAAGGTAAAAGAGCAATTGTTTAACAAATGAGTATGCATAACTGAAGCGACACCTATTGTGGGGCTTCTCCGAGTAACTTTTAATTCAGGAGCCAATGTAGTGATGTAAGAGTTAAGTGGCTCCAAACAGAACAAAGCATATCATTTCAAAAAGATGTCAGGATCACCAATGGTACAAACAGATAGAGGAATAACAGTTCAAAGGATATCAGGTTTTCCGTTTGTTGGAGGATCCTCCGGATAGATCCATCTCTTGGGAAGGAGACTCCTCCAGGTGTCGTGAGAGGTCCTGGGGATTTGTAAAGACGTGCGTTCTGCCATTCTCCACAATCCTAAACTTTGACGGACCTGAAAAAGAAAATTGAACGTTCTTCGCCCTCAGTTTGTCTCTCAGTTGTAGGAAGCCTTTTCTCGTGTCAACTGTCTCTTTAGAATAGTCCTGTGTGAAGATTATCCGATGGTCTGCCCAGGTGACGTGGTGATTTTTCCTGGCGAATTGTAAGATGGCTTCTGCGTGCTGATAACGGAGTGGTTTACATATCATGGGGTGAGGTCCTTTTCTAACTGAAGCGTTGAACATTGGGATTCTGTGCGCCCTGTCTAATTCCAAGCCATGGAGGCATTTTATCCCAATTATCATCGGTATCCAGGCCTCAAGGAAGGCCACACATGAACCCGCATCGGTCTCTGATCCTTCCGGAATGCCAAAGATGCGTACGTTCCCTCTTCTATTTCGATCCTCCAAATCCGCGTTTTGTTTCTTGAGTTCACTTGTGACGACCTAGAGGCGTTTGATTTCTTTGGAGGCTTGGGAGGTCATGTCTTCAACATTGCTTAATCTTTGTTCTGCTTCACAAATGCTCTTGTTCATAGTGCTCATATCTGCGCAAATTGCTGTAAGTTCCAGCTGCATAGAGTCCGTGTTATGTTTCGTAGATTTAACCAGGTCATGGACCTCCGCTAGCTTTTTTAATATCATGTCCATCGTGCTGTTCAGGTCTGGTTTGGCCTTTATTGGTGAGCCCGAGGTGGCCGGCTCCGGTCTTACTTTCTTGTAGGTGGTTCTGCTTTCCTTATCCGCCATTGTCGAGCAGGGTTGAAGTGGTGGAGGCGGTTAACTGGTAGGCTCAAACCCTCTTTTGGCGGACCTTGATTGGCAGACTCTCCCTTATCGTATTTAAAATCACAGACTCTATTAGTGTGGATAGTGCAGGGATGTGGTGTAGAGCCTCTGTAGGGTAGGTGGTACTAGGTAATGTAAGACTCTTACTGTCATGCAGACCATATGCGCACGTATGCTGCGAGTGGGTGCAATGACCCAGCACTGAGATTTCTTGTGGTTCTGCGGTGGCCCCAGTTAACACCAGTGCACATCCAGCAATGTCAGCGAAGCTCCGTTGTGGATCTGGTGTGGCTCCGAGTGTGGCTCCAATTATCACTAGCTACTGGGAACAATTTATACATCACAGTGCACAACTAGCAGCAACAACAGGGGTGCTCTTCCCCATCTTTAGATGTTACTCTGGTAACAGACGTTTGAGGCAAGCATACAGGGGTGAACCGTAGTCGCCAATGCTGTGGGCGGATCAGGAGATTGGAAGCAGAGCGGAGATGGAGGCAATGATAGTGGCCCGGTGGAGGCGTGATTCACGATCCCTGCGTGCACCTGGGGTCACCGCCGCATGTAAACGGGTGTGAGCGGTTGATTATGCTAGCAGGTGCGCGCAGCGGGAAGGAAGCCGAGCAGCAGATCGCGGCAAATCAACATTCATCCAGGCACTATGCGCACCGAGACGGAGGTGCCGATTCGAAAAGGTAGGGCTGCCGCAGCACGAGTGAGCCGTGGAAAGGCTCTAGGCACCCACCTTATTGCTACTGGATCGCTAGTAGGCGATGCGGCAGGGTAGAAAAGGATCCACTTGGGCTCGATTGCGTTCAGAGGAGACAACGTGAAATGGGTAGTGCCACCATTTTGAGGATGTCTGGAGTGCTCTCTTCCTCTTGTTCCTCGGAGTAGGGAAAGATGTGGTTTTCACCCCCTGTGTGCAAAATCGCTGGGCGCTGGAACGCCTAGTTACTGGGAGTTGCGCACGGAGTCTGGAGCGGAAATCAGCGCTCTCCCTGAGCTCTGGTTTGGGCTACGAAATGCCGCCATTGCCGGGTCCGGCATTACTGTGTGGGAAACTAGTCTGCTAGCTGCCGGTGCTTTGGATACCAGTATAGGACATTCACTTCTATAGGGAGTTTAGGCTGCGCAGGGTGCTGCAAAGAGAGTATGCGCCCACAAAGCACTGTGAGGTAGCGACTTACACGAGCTTCTAGATTGCATCGGACGCCACCGCCATTTTGGCTCTTCCAGTCAGTGCCCACGCATCGTCCCACACGTTGTCTATTTCGGTGTTTTTGAGGTAGTCAAACCAGGATATCTTGGTCCTGATGCGTTCTACATGTCTCGGCGGGGTAGAAACTGGTCTTTGCGTCCACCATCTCGCAGTTTGTCTCCCGATTTCAGCACAGAAAGCTCTCCTGTGTGCCGAGCGACGGGTTCAGGCAGCCATTACCGCTGCCGTCCAAGCCATGCCCCCCCAATCAGTATAAATTCTAACCGTAAATTAGGGAATAAGCAAAGTCAAGCTGAGAAAGCAAAGTCGGAATTTCTACATGGTCTCTAGGCTGAAAATGGAGTGATGGTCTTCAACTGAAAAATATTGTAAAATATTCAATGGGGTGAGGGGGAACTTGTGTGGCTTTGGTTCTTCAAAGGTTGATATATCTCCATGATACTCTAGTATTTTCCTGTGGAAATAATTAAACATATTTGGTGCCCTGCAGAGCAAGAGAGACTCAACATGGGATAGAAAATATTAAAACATTAGATTACGTACAACGGTTTAGTACTTCGCAACCATTCAGCTTGCAAGATGGTTTTAAAGATAGGCCAGGCTTACCAACTACTGGTGGAATGAAGTATTTCATAAATGTAGTAGTTAACCGTAGGAAAGTGCCCCTTTTTGCATGGTTACCCCCTAACTTTATGCCAAACACCAGATGCAAACTTGACCTGCTAACCAGGCCCCCAGCACCTGTGTTCTTTCCCAAAATTGCTTCCACAATTGGCACACCTCTGGGCACATCTAAGTCCCTTGTAAAAGGTACCAGTAGTACCCAGGGCCTTGTGGCCAGAGAGGGTCCCTGGGGCTTCAGCATTTATTATCCCACCCTAAGGGGCCCCACATCAAATACATACACTGCCATTGCAGGCTATGTGTTGTGATGTGACTTAAATAAAGGAGTCGACATGGCATACCACCAATGCCTGTGGCAGGCCTTACAGCCCTAAGGCAGGGTGCACTATACTACAGGAAAGGGCATAGTTGCATGCAGTATGCCCATACAGTGTCTGAGTCCATTCTTGGACACTAAGTGCCGTGAAGCCATTTTAAGTACATGGGCTGGGAGTTTGTCAACACAAACTCCACAGTTCCATTATGGCTTTACTAAAGACTGAAACACGTGCACGTTTGGCGTTTCCCTTGCGGGAGCGAGCCGCACCATCTGTTAGCAATTATAGCGCTCGCTTCCGCAAGGTAAACGCTGCGTGTCCCTGCTCTCGGCCCTACCCATCCCACTAGCGTCCGTTAACCCGCGGGCTACGCCGAGAGTGAGACGCATTTGTACTTGTTTCATTTAGCAGCGTGTCGTCTCAATCTCTGGTCTTTTCGTGCAAAGAATGCATCACACTTATTTAAAATTGGCTAAAGCGTAGGGTGGAGCGATTCACTAAGATCATGATGAGGGTACTTACGAGGGGCAGAATGGGCTTTTCAGCACAGGAAATGGGGCCCCATTGAGGCTACAATAAGATTTTAAAAGTTGTGTCGGCTCCCTGCGAGGTAAAGCCTGGAAAGGGAGATTAGCCAAATGGGAAGGCGGCTAACACCTGATCTTAACGACAAACACCTTCGGGGGTGCATGTTTGTTATTCCAGGCATAACCCTATGTCTTAGTAGAAACACTTGCACATCACGTTTTAGGCAAACTATATTGTATTGAAAATGCATTTATGTAGCGCTTGCGATCCCGATGAGGCAAACACATTTCTCTGTTAAAATCATCTTCTATAAACGTTTAATAGTCGAAAAAATTAATTTGCAACCCAAAATATGAAAAACTGGTTATTTTGGCACTTAAAATAGCAAGCAGAGTTGTTTTTTTACTTATTTATTTCTTTGTAGTACAATTGCTCACAATGAGGTATTTGTTGTTACGAGTAAGGCAGCAATGCAGCCTGTTTCCATAGTGGTTGAGTTAGGTTGAAAGTTGTCTTTTAAGGATGATTGGATCCTGAAGCGTGAGAGTTCAACGAAGACAGAACTGAGCATGCTTATTTTTTTTTTTTAGCCACTTAGAGTCCGTAATGGCCTCTGTAGATTAAAAATTCAAAAGGAAGGAAGGCCAAAAGACTCGGCTTGAGCTTGCCATTTGCCTCGGGACACGTTATGAAGAATAATTTCAGACAATACTGCTTCTTTGTTTTATTATTATAACGTCTCTCAGGGGTGCTTTATGTCTACCATACCTATAATATGAGAAGCAAAACTAAAAACCACGACTTGCTATCATGGATACCACTTTCCTGTTCCTGCCTTTCCAGCCGAAATCGCCACAGCCAGTTGTGCTAATCAAACCATTTTAATGGATGGAAACAGAGACTACAACAGCCAGAGTGCAGCTGGTTGTCGTACGACGCCAAGGACTGGAAACACGAGAACCGTGAGTTGCTTTTATTACATAGACAGTAGCAATCGGTTCAGTTCAGGTGCAAGCATCTCTCTAGAAGGGAGTAAAGAAAACTGCCCATTGTGACCCATTCTGCTCCCATCTGTAGCCCTGCAGAACAAGCATTGGCATAGCCAGTAGGTCTCGCCTTTGGGACCTTATAAGTGTTTAGCCATGCAACAGTTGATGTTGTTGCACCAAGAATACTGTGCTGGATAAATAAGCACTTATAAGGTCCCAACTGCAAGACCTATTGGCTATGCCAATGCTTGTTCTAATGGGGGTGGGAGAGATACTGTGATTTTGGAGGTCATGACCCAGTAGGGGTCAAATAGGATTTCAGAATACTATTACCGCCTATTTGAATGCCCTGTATTGAAACTCATCCCATTGCCTTTCCTTGTTATTGTCTCTACAATACACCAATAAAATATGTAAAAAATGTGATTTCAGAATGTCACCAAAAGGTAATTTCATTTGCTGGATATAAATATTTGCAAATGAATGCATAGTATTTAGTAGTGTATGTAATAAATGTACTTTTTTCTAAGTAAAAGCACAGACTGGGAAAAATGTTATTGGGTGCCAACGAATGGGAATTACTATCGAACACCCTCTCTCCGGACTAGGCCTTACACTGCTCTGGTTCACAAACCTGAGAGTCAAGTGCTACAATGGGGTGCTAGGTTCCTAGTGAGATTAGTGTGGACGTATTACTTGTGCAGGTTTCCCATCCTGCACAACTAAAAACCCGATTTTCTACTGAAATGGTTACTTACCTGTAGGTATTCTTCAAGGTGCAGAACTATACCTATAGGTAAGTAACAATTTTGTTTTCCAGTGTGAATCTTTTCTAGATTCACATGCTGTGCACAAATTTTATAGCAGTGTTCCCTTACTTCTGGAGATAGGGTTGAAATTTGTGTTTGCAATGAAAAGCCACACAGTAGTGCTTTTGAAGGTGTACCGAAGACCATGTGGCTGCCTTACAAATGTAATTAACCGACTCATTGGCAACGAAGTCCAGTGTCGCTCCTTTCTTCCTTGTGTAGTGTTCACTTTGTTTTTCTAGTAATAACACTCCTGCTTGCTTGTAGAAGATCTGTATTATTTGGATTATAAATCTGGCGATAGTTCCCTTGGTAACCATTTAACCTTTGTTAGAGGCTGCAAAGTACACATAGAAAAGCTGTCCCTTTCTGTGTTGCTTTGTTGCCTGTAAGTAGCACATCACTGCTCTTCTAACATCCAGCTTGTGAACAGGCCTTTCTGCTTGCGTTTCGATGTTTCGAAAAAAACAAAAATACTTGTGGCTTTATAACCTGGTTAACATAGAAAAAAAGATCACTGAACAGTGAGAGTGGGAGAGAGAGTGTGTGTGTGTGTGTGTGTAAATAATAAGGTTCTTGCGTGGTCAGAGCTCGCAACTCCTCAAGTCTGTAAATATATGACGGCTGTGAGAAAAATAGTCCTAGGTGTTATGTTTTTGAGTTCCGCCATATCAATTTTTCCAAAACAGAGTTGCTATACCTTTTCTTCTCTTCTGCTCCAATCACTTCATCCACCTCCATGTGCTCTCTCCTCCACCCCAACACACGTCTTAACATTTAACTCATTAGCTACAACTAGGTACACTGTTCAACCTTTTGAAGAATATATAAGTATATTACTGCTACAAACACAGCAAACGAATACCAAGTAATGAGCATACAAAAAAAAAATACACTCATGTCACCCATTTCATAAAACTAAGGCACTAATCAACTCTTAGTTTTTAAATTAGACTGCTGTGACAGTCTGCTCGTGGATCTACCTAGTCATTTTTTTGTTACTTGGCAGGGTGTTTAATTTCGCAACTAAGACAAGACACCCAATTATTTCACGGCCAGACAAACCCCTAACACTCCCCTCTGTATTGAGGTTGGCTGTAGGTAATCTACAAAACAAACAAGCATTGGCATAGCCAATAGGTCTCGCCTTTGGGACCTTATAAGTGTTTAGCCATGCAGCACAAAACATAAAATAATTAAATGAAAATGGCCTGATGATCGTTAACCACCTTCCGGAGAAAGCCTGGAGCATGTAAAGAGCTTGTGGTGCACTCGAAAATAATCAAAAGCATGTGTTGCAAGTTATGCCCCAGCAATGTGAGAGCAACATGGTGGTCTCAGTTAAGATCAGTCCCTAACATCAATAATCTCTGCCTTATTTTTGTAACCGCAAACAAAAGTGTACCTGTAGTGAACTTTCAGACTGTCAAACCAAACTCCATTTAGGGTTGGAAGCAGTGCATACGAGCCGGTGGTTCTTTAACGTCACTTAATTGTCAGCACCAGCCCTTATAACAGTCTGCCACAAGGTGGCAGAGTCCGCATAATTTAGGTTTGAGCATAACAGTAGTTTATTAGTCATTGTTAATATATATTGAATTAATAATCTTCTTCCATGGGCATTCTTATTGCTTTTGGGGTCTAGAGTACCATGAATTGTCACACTTGTAAGAGTGTGATGGTTAGTAAAGTTGGTACTGTCATTGGCGGCGCTGGCGGGGCAAAAAATGGTGCATGCTGCAATGTTCTCCAGATGAGGGCTCTAGCACATATCTTTATTTTTTATTTTTTTTTAATTAAGCACTGGTAACTGCTTGGCAATGGAGGAAAAAAATGATGTGATGCGACCGTGCCATAGGGTTTTAGTTCTTACTAAAGCATCACAGTCTGACCTCACATTAGCACCAAGCCCCAGATTATCCCCAAATAATTACTGCATTTTGAAAACAAGCTCTGGATTTACCCTGCACTGGGAGGAAACTGGATGAGCTCTTCAAGGTGTGTGCATTGATTTAAGAAGAGTAACAGTGGGGAGAAGGTCATCGTAAAGGATAACGTTTGTCCGCAGGGTCTGGATTTCAGCCGCGCTGCACTCGACCTGAAAATAACCTTGTGCCCAGTCACACTCGCCCCCCCCACCCCCCTCCTCCCCACAAATTAAGCACTGACACTACTTCAAAATCAACTGAATAGCCACAGTACCAACTCAAAGGTGCACTTTTTTTGTAAAGGTACGGCATCTTGCAAAATTGCTGAAGTGACTATTCCACTGTCTTAAACCTTCCTTGCATGAGCCCCTAAAAAACAAGGCCAGTTGCACTAGGCGTGTGCAAATCCACCACAGAAATACCAATTGCACACATTCAGCTACAGTAGTTCAGATGGACCATGCATTATGACAATTTTACCCCACGGGTCAACACTGCACCAACCTGATGTTAGCGCTCAGCCTGTTTTCTGACGTGGCACAACCTACAATTACAACGCCCTTCACTTAAAAGACCCTGGAGCCCCGGAAGTGACCCCATGCTGAAAAACTGTCTCTTCACTTAACAAAAAGCAGAAGGCTAATGAACTGGAAAGATGCAAAAACAGGCGCCACTGAGCCCACGTGACCATGCAATGAAAGGAAACAAGTTCACTGGTAAACGTGTCTTGTGTAGTTGCAGCATTCCTGTACAAGTGACCGACCACTAACGCATGTCAAACAAACTCACATCTCCAGTGAAGCCCATCGTGCTGACAGCTGCGAGGCAGCCATGAAGCCAATCTCCTCTAAGCCCCGAAACGATTATAAGGCAAGCTAGGTAAACAACAGTGCGGCAAAACGCAACTATTTCAGGGTCAGTGTGGCAAAAGATCAATCATGTTAATTTATTTACATTTGTTACACAGGGTGAACCATATCCGTCAGAAGGGGGACAGAGTACTTCAGAAAACAGGGCAACAAGTTACTAAGGAAAGAAGGTATAAGGCCGATGCATACGGTGCAATGAGTGACAAGAAACTCTTTTAGCTTCCCTTAGGCTCAATGGAACAGTGTATTGGGGCTAATTCACGTTTCAAATATGGAGAGACTCAATCTGTGTCTAATCAAAAAGCGACCGCGAGCAGGCAAATGCAAACAGCTCTTTTCAAGCACTCATGCTTGTGCTGGCATCTACCTTGCAGGAGCGAACAGAGGCGTGCGGGCCCTCTGTTTTCAATTAGCGTGGCCGCGCGCGCGGCTGCTCGCTCCCGCAAGGTGAATGCCAGCACAAGTACGAGTGCTTGAAAAGAGCTGACCAATTTCTAAAGGTCATTTCCTAGAAAAGCACATGTGCGCTGCCTAGGTGAGACCTAAAAAGGCCCTCTACAAGGTAGATCAGTGGTTCTTAACCTTTTGACTTCTGTGGAGCCCACGCAATCATTACTGAAACCCGGGGACCCCAGTGAATCATTATTGGAATTCGGGGATCCCCACTGAGTCATCACTGGAAGCAGTAGTCTCAGTCCTAAGCATTTTCGATGATTTCAATTGTAAAATAATGTACATAAAGAAAATACAGATACAAACATTCAAACAAATACACAAATGAAATATTTTATGTAATTCACAAACATACAAAAAATCAACAATTTATTCGGAAGGATGGAGCTTTTCTAAATTCAACTGAGGCCACTCATTGCCCAAACTATAATCTGTATGATGCACTGCTACCACAAATCAATCTCAGGATACTAACTTAAAAGTTTTCCACTGCTCATTTTGCTTCTTTATTTACATACACTTTATTCATATGATAATAGAATTTAATTTTATAAGCAGTCTAAGACTTTGCAAATTCTTGCTCTCCAAGATCCCCATTTTTTCTGGCTACTGTAAGGTAATGAAGAGCTTCTTATCTTTAAAGGATATCCAATGTTCACTTCTTAAAATTAAGATTGCTTAAAATAAACAAGCAGATTTTATGATAACCCACTTTAAAAATAGCAAGACATGTTTATGAAAAGCACAATATTAATATACCAAACTGAACATTATTATCAACAATTATTCAATAATGGAGATGCACATGGATTGGTTTTTTTTGTTTTTAAACAAGCCCCAGTGACATACCTTGATAGCTGTTGGTGCACTAGATAAGGTGACTAAAGTTCCTGCAGCTTCATATTTCACTGCTGGGCTTGAAGATTGCAGTAAATTAAATATGCAGCGAATAAAACGAGCTCTCTCAGATGGATTTGCATGACAGACCTGCAAGCAAACGCAAATAGTGAATTATAACAATTTTAACAACTTACTAGCCAAACTTAGCATAGCTCTGTGAAAAAGACAAGCGAAAGTAAGGTCTTCAAAACACATGTAGATTAGGACACATAGCTGCCTGGGATATGTCTACTGGCCTTCTTTGAATAGATTAGTAACACACAATAAAATGCATTACAAGATGGCCACAGCATATGCATGCACATCCGAGGAAGCCATCATTTAATCTATTCTGTTCTATTTGAATATACCCCATTCAGAGATGCACATACACCTTGCAATGTTTATCTTTAAATAAGATTTGTTAACAGTGTCGAACCTGTTCCTGAATGCCTGCCACGCAAACGTGTGGACAGTCATCTTGAAATAGTAAGAAAAACATTTGAAGTGGATGCCTGACATTATTGCAGGTGGGGAAAAAAGGAGTAGGGACGCAACAGCAAATTTGGTGGTGGTGGGAAACGAGGGGGGAGAGGAGGGGGAGAAAATACTCCCTCATACACTGCTGGCAAGGTCTTGCATCAGTAGTTAAATGCTACATTACACAACCAGTCAAAACACTGAGATTCATGGATAGGACAAACACAAAAGTAGGGAGACAAGGTATCAAATCAAGAGCAGAGAAGTTAGACAGACAAAATTATTCAATCATAAGCAAAGGGCTGACCTAAAGTCCACTCTGAATATATGCAAAGTTGAAAACAACTTTTTACCTACAGACATCTAAAGCGGTCTGCAGCAAAGACTTAATTATGTTCACCTAATACTAGATTCACCTGAAGTACTTCTCCCTTTATATCGGAGCCTAAAAGAGCCATCTTGGCCTGACGTCTATTACATAAAATTCCAAGACCACTGTTTATAAATTATATAGTACAACAGTTAAACTCTCTTGAAGGCAGTTGAGTAAAATGTTGTGTTCCAATGTGTAGACTGGCCAGTTTTCACAAGGATTTTGAAATGTGAGATTTTTCGAGTACAGGCAGCAGTACCAACTGCTGTTAGTGGAGGTTGCTTTCCCACACATTCTATTTCCTTCAGGAAAAAAGGTGAAAATGCAGAGTAACTGGCTCCAGTGCTCTGATTAGTACATGGCCTTAAAACGGGGGTGGAGGGCTGTCTTGGGGGGTGGTGGTAGATTGTGGAGGGGGAAATTGAAAAGGGTGAAAAGGTCTGATGCATTACTCCCTATAAACTGGCAGGATGGGTATTGCAGCCATCTCCCAACATCTACTGAAAGCAAACCTCAAACCAACACAAAGAGAATTCTAATCCCACCAGACAAGACTAATATTTACTGAGATACATTCACCAGGGACGCTTTATTTTTACATACTCAGAGCGAACTGAAGCGTGCAGCACAGTGCAAGCAAGGAGCCCAGAGTGAATTTCATGTGATGATAGGGATCAGAAGACTCCTTAGAGAAAAGTGGGCAGAGCATCTGTCCTCTGCATATCAACAATCGTATGCACAATATCTGCAAGTCTAGGCTAATCTAGGTCCAGCAATCAAGAAAAGTCCTCCCCAAACCCCAAGAGAATGAAGGACAAGGAGGATGAAAACCTTGTAGGAAACTGGGTTTTTGTTGCACTACCCCTTCACTTTTTGCCTGGTAATTGATGAAACTTTGACTGAAGTGTACTGTGTTCCTGCTAACCAGGTCCCCAGTACCAGTGTTCTTTCTCTAAAAACTGTACAACTGTTCCCCCAATTGGTAAAACCTTTAGCACCCTCTGTACGTCCCTAGTAAATGGTACCTTGGTACCTAGGGCCTCAGGTACTAAAGAGGGTCCCTAAGGGCAGCAGTACAAATTGTGCCACCCTAAGGGACCCCCTCACCAAGCAAATGCAAGACTACCATTGCAGGCTGCGTGTCTTGGTGCAGACATGTGAAAACACAACATGTCACACATCCCTAGGTGCCATGTCCCCTACCACTGCATGTAATATTTGTAAGTCACCCCTACAGCAGGTCTAACAGCCCTAAGGCAGGGTGCTGAATATTACATGTGAGGGCATACCTGCATAAGCAGATATGGCCCTGAGCTGGTCAGTCCTATTACTGCCAGTACGAGTAACCAGGGATGCCATTTTAAAACATGAACACTGGTGAAATCAAGTTCCCCAGCTACATGATGGCTTCACTGAAAACAGGAATGTTTGATATCAAACATCTCAAATTGGTAAACACACACTGATGCCAGTGTTGGATCAATCAACACATGCACCCAGAGGCACCTAAGAGGTGCCCCCTGAAAACCTACCAGCCTCTATTGTGCTTGCTGACTGGTTTCTGCCAGCTTGCCCCGGAGTTGCTGTTTTGACCTCAGGGCCTTTGCTCTCAGTAGGCCCTGAACAAAAGCCTGTCCAGGAAGAGGGTGTAAAACCCCCTCCCACAGGATGACCTGCTGATAAGCCTCCTTGGGCCAGCGAGATTCAAAGAAGCTGCCGCCTCTTGAATGTGAATCTGACTACCCTTACAAGAGAGTAAGTCCTACTCCCTCCCTGTCCAGAGCCCCTCTGGCACCTGGAAAGGCAGGAAAGTTAGCTAGTCTGGTAGGTGTGCCACCTTCACGCTAGTACCACACCTAAGGTGGGCTACTGTGAGGTGGAAATGATTTTTCAGAAGTAGCCATCTTTGTGATGGAATACTTAGGAATTCTGGAACAGGGTTATGCCTGCTTCCCACAGAAAGTGAGCGTATAGCTCACTTTCTCACACGGTCAGTAGCCTATTGGCTACTACCCTACACTCCCCTAAGGCCCCTAAATTCAGTTTATGGGGAGTACCTGGCACCAGATAAGGAAATCCTGACGACTTATGGAAAAAAAAGGAACCAAAGAGCCGCAAAAGCAGAAGACTGAAGAGAGCACCTGACTTGGCCCCAGGCCTGCTGTCCAGTCTGCTCTTCTCTGTCAAACCTGTGCCAAAGATGACTCGTCCTGCAACTGTATGCCTCCAAAACTTGGGAGGACTGCCTGCCTTCAATAAAGAACAAGGCCTCATGAAGAACAGTGGAACTGTTCCCTGCATCCTGCAGAAACTCCAAAACAGAAGACGGAGGCCCCCAGAACCACCAAAACCCGACACCTGAAGCCACCACTGCACCCGTCGCCTCCAACCCAAGTTGAAGAGGTCTTCCTCAGCCCTCCAGAGATTGAGTCCATTGTGGTTTCACCCCTCGTGGACTCCTTATCACCTCGACTGAGACTGCTTCCGGTAAGAGAAATCAGACGCCAAGACACATCTATATCCGTCGCCCCCGTGCCGTGGAGAAGATGAACCCAGGTGTCTCTGTCTCCGAGCATCGCAAGCAAGCATTAAACCCCAACTGGCTCCCTATCCTCTTCTTACAGTGAAACCTATTGCGCTCACGTCGTCGTTTTGCACCCTGCACCTCGCCGACCTTGTGCCGCTAGGGGTGTACTGTTGGTGCTGCCTTGGGCCTTGCCCACCACTCACCTTAACTCCTGGAGATTAGTCCTGTAAATCGATGTACTGTACCTGTTTGCAGAACTTATTTCTTTCATAGGATAAAATTGCAGTGCCCACTTTTTCAAGTGAAAATATTTTATAGTTAAAAATGTACTTACCTGAACGATTTTTCTCTGATGCCTAAAAATTATATAAAGACACTTGCTATTTTTATAAATTGGTGTGTATTTCCTTCTTGAGTAGAGTCGTCAGTGATTAATCATGGTGTTTATTTGCAAATGTCTTGCACTCGTCTGTGTTGGCTACTCAACCACACTACCCCCTAATAAAGCACTTTGGGACTGCATAGCAAGCCCCTGTCCACTCATAAGGGAACCCCTGGACTATTCACACGGTATAACAGGTTCTTGATATTTCACAAAGAGCCAGCTTCCTACAAATCTCATTTAAATGATTGAGATCTCATGGACGTTAATGAGGCTGGGTGTTTTAGTATGCTTTTTCCTGTGAGCTATGTCTTCATTGTCTGCTGAGGACGACAGGCCTTCTATTGGAGGCCTTGAGTAATAGAATGACTGGTCTTTGAAAGGCTGAAGGTTCTTTTGCTCAAGTGTACAAGAACAAGCACCTGACCACCATACATCCCCACATGTTGACAATTAACTTTAATTCAGGGCACTAGAAGCAGCAGAAACGGGGTTGACGAAACAACAGAAAGACAATGTCACAAGGACATATCATGGCAAAGATATGAAGTTAAAGACAACTTGTAGCAACTAAAGGCCCAAAAAAAGAAAAAATGAGTGAAAAGGTGAAGGCGACCTACCCAGGCTTTGCCTCGTCTGGTAACAGGACAAATGAGAATTGTAGTGAAAAAGATAACTTGAAGCAAAGGTTCAGAAAACAAAGAAGAACTTTAATGTATACATAAAACAAACGCCAACGTTTTTTGTTGTATGTTTTCCTTAGACTTTTATATAGCGCAAACTAAACCAGAAGATATCCGGTATCGGAGTCCTTTACATGAGCACCAGTTGCATTACAGATGGGCACATTCATTTTTGTTAGGCACCTGGAGAACAAAAGAGAGCGAGAGCGAAGGAGAGCGAGAGCGAAGGAGAGCGAGAGCGAAGGAGAGCGAGAGCGAAGGAGAGCGAAGGAGAGCGAGAGCGAAGGAGAGCGAGAGCGAAGGAGAGCGAGAGCGAAGGAGAGCGAGAGCGAAGGAGAGCGAGAGCGAAGGAGAGCGAGAGCGAAGGAGAGCGAGAGCGAAGGAGAGCGAGAGCGAAGGAGAGCGAGAGCGAAGGAGAGCGAGAGCGAAGGAGAGCGAGAGCGAAGGAGAGCGAGAGCGAAGGAGAGCGAGAGCGAAGGAGAGCGAGCGAGAGAGAAGGAGAGCGAGAGCGAAGGAGAGCGAGCGAGAGAGAAGGAGAGCGAGAGCGAAGGAGAGCGAGCGAGAGCGAAGGAGAGCGAGAGCGAAGGAGAGCGAGCGAGAGCGAAGGAGAGCGAGAGCGAAGGAGAGCGAGAGCGAAGGAGAGCGAGAGCGAAGGAGAGCGAGAGCGAAGGAGAGCGAGAGCGAAGGAGAGCGAGAGCGAAGGAGAGCGAGAGCGAAGGAGAGCGAGAGCGAAGGAGAGCGAGAGCGAAGGAGAGCGAGAGCGAAGGAGAGCGAGAGCGAAGGAGAGCGAGAGCGAGGGAGAGAGAAGGAGAGCGAGAGCGAAGGAGAGGGAGAGCGAGGGAGAGAGAAGGAGAGCGAGAGCGAAGGAGAGCGAGCGAGAGCAAAGGAGAGCGAGCGAGAGCAAAGGAGAGCGAGCGAGAGCAAAGGAGAGCGAGCGAGAGCAAAGGAGAGCGAGCGAGAGCAAAGGAGAGCGAGCGAGAGCAAAGGAGAGCGAGCGAGAGCAAAGGAGAGCGAGCGAGAGAGAAGGAGAAGGAGAGCGAGCGAGCGAGAGAGAAGGAGAAGGAGAGCGAGCGAGCGAGAGAGAAAGAGAAGGAGAGCGAGCGAGTGAGAGAGAAGGAGAAGGAGAGCGAGCGAGAAGGAGAAGGAGAGCGAGCGAGAGGGAGAGCGAGCAAGAAGGAGGAGGAGCGGGAGAGCGAGCGAGCGAGCGAGGAGAAGGAGAGCGAGCGAGCGAGAAGGAGAAGGAGAGCGAGCGAGAAGGAGAAGGAGAGCGAGCGGGAGAAGGAGAGCGAGCGAGCGAGCAGGAGAAGGAGAGCGAGCGAGCAGGAGAAGGAGAGCGAGCGAGCAGGAGAAGGAGAGCGAGCGAGCAGGAGAAGGAGAGCGAGCGAGCAAGAGAAGGAGAGCGAGCGAGCAAGAGAAGGAGAGCGAGCGAGCAAGAGAAGGAGAGCGAGCGAGCGAGCAAGAGAAGGAGAGCGAGCGAGCAGGAGAAGGCGAGCGAGCGAGCAGGAGAAGGCGAGCGAGCGAGAGCAAAGGAGAGCGAGCGAGAGCAAAGGAGAGCGAGCGAGAGCAAAGGAGAACGAGCGAGAGAGAAGGAGAGCGAGCGAGAGAGAAGGAGAGCGAGCGAGAGAGAAGGAGAGCGAGCGAGAGAGAAGGAGAGCGAGCAGGAGAGCGAGCGAGAGAGAAGGAGAAGGAGAGCGAGCGAGGAGAAGGAGAACGAGCGAGAGAGAAGGAGAAGGAGAGCGAGCGAGAAGGAGAAGGAAAGGGAGAGCGAGCGAGGAGAAGGAGAGCGAGCGAGAAGGAGAAGGAGAGCGAGCGAGAAGGAGAAGGAGAGCGAGCGAGAAGGAGAAGGAGAGCGAGCGAGCGAGCAGGAGAAGAGAGCGAGCGAGCAGGAGAAGAGAGCGAGCGAGCAGGAGAAGGAGAGCGAGCGAGCGAGCAGGAGAAGGAGAGCGAGCGAGCGAGCAGGAGAAGGAGAGCGAGCGAGCGAGCAGGAGAAGGAGAGCGAGCGAGCGAGCAGGAGAAGGAGAGCGAGCAGGAGAAGGAGAGCGAGCGAGAGAGAGAAGGAGAAGGAGAGCGAGCGAGCGAGCGAGAAGGAGAAGGAGAGCGAGCGAGCGAGAGAGAAGGAGAAGGAGAGCGAGCGAGCGAGAGAGAAGGAGAAGGAGAGCGAGCGAGAAGGAGAAGGAGAGCGAGCGAGAGGGAGAACGAGCAAGAAGGAGGAGGAGCGGGAGAGCGAGCGAGAAGGAGAAGGAGAGCGAGCGGGAGAAGGAGAGCGAGCGAGCGAGCGGGAGAAGGAGAGCGAGCGAGCAGGAGAAGGAGAGCGAGCGAGCAGGAGAAGGAGAGCGAGCGAGCAGGAGAAGGAGAGCGAGCGAGCAGGAGAAGGAGAGCGAGCGAGCAAGAGAAGGAGAGCGAGCGAGCAAGAGAAGGAGAGCGAGCGAGCGAGAGAAGGAGAGCGAGCGAGCGAGCAGGAGAAGGCGAGCGAGCGAGCAGGAGAAGGAGAGCGAGCGAGAGCAAAGGAGAGCGAGCGAGAGCAAAGGAGAGCGAGCGAGAGCAAAGGAGAGCGAGCGAGAGCAAAGGAGAGCGAGCGAGAGCAAAGGAGAGCGAGCGAGAGCAAAGGAGAGCGAGCGAGAGCAAAGGAGAGCGAGCGAGAGCAAAGGAGAGCGAGCGAGAGCAAAGGAGAGCGAGCGAGAGCAAAGGAGAGCGAGCGAGAGCAAAGGAGAGCGAGCGAGAGCAAAGGAGAGCGAGCGGAGCGAGAGCGAAGGAGAGCGAGCGAGAGAGAAGGAGAGCGAGCGAGAGAGAGAAGGAGAAGGAGAGCGAGCGAGCGAGAGAGGAGAAGGAGAGCGAGCGAGAGAGAAGGAGAAAGAGAGCGAGCGAGTGAGAGAGAAGGAGAGCGAGAGCGAAAGAGAGCGAGCGAGAGAGAAAGAGAAGGAGAGCGAGCGAGTGAGAGAGAAGGAGAAGGAGAGCGAGCGAGAAAGAGGAGAGCGAGCGAGAGGGAGAGCGAGCAAGAAGGAGGAGGAGCGGGAGAGCGAGCGAGGAGAAGGAGAGCGAGCGAGCGAGAAGGAGAAGGAGAGCGAGCGAGAAGGAGAAGGAGAGCGAGCGGGAGAAGGAGAGCGAGCGAGCGAGCAGGAGAAGGAGAGCGAGCGAGCAGGAGAAGGAGAGCGAGCGAGCAGGAGAAGGAGAGCGAGCGAGCGAGCAGGAGAAGGAGAGCGAGCGAGCGAGCAGGAGAAGGAGAGCGAGCGAGCAAGAGAAAGAGAGCGAGCGAGCGAGCAGGAGAAGGAGAGCGAGCGAGCGAGCAGGAGAAGGAGAGCAAGCGAGCGAGCAGGAGAAGGAGAGCGAGCGAGAGCAAAGGAGAGCGAGCGAGAGCAAAGGAGAGCGAGCGAGAGCAAAGGAGAGCGAGCGAGAGCAAAGGAGAGCGAGCGAGAGAGGAGAGCGAGAGAGAAGGAGAGCGAGCGAGAGAGAAGGAGAGCGAGCGAGAGAGAAGGAGAAGGAGAGCGAGCGAGCGAGGAGAAGGAGAGCGAGCGAGAGAGAAGGAGAAGGAGAGCGAGCGAGAGAGAAGGAGAAGGAGAGCGAGCGAGCGAGGAGAAGGAGAGCGAGCGAGAGAGAAGGAGAAGGAGAACGAGCGAGAAGGAGAAGGAAAGGGAGAGCGAGCAGGAGAAGGAGAGCGAGCAGGAGAAGAAGAGCGAGCGAGAGAAGGAGAAGGAGAGCGAGCGAGCGAGAGAGAAGGAGAAGGAGAGCGAGCGAGAGAGAAGGAGAAGGAGAGCGAGCGAGAGAGAGAGAAGGAGAAGGAGAGCGAGCGAGAAAGAGAAGGAGAGCGAGCGAGAGAGAAGGAGAAGGCGAGCGAGCGAGGAGAAGGAGAGCGAGCGAGCGAGAAGGAGAAGGAGAGCGAGCGAGAAAGAGAAGGAAAGGGAGAGCGAGCGAGGAGAAGGAGAGCGAGCGAGAAGGAGAAGGAGAGCGAGCGAGAAGGAGAAGGAGAGCGAGCGAGAAGAAGGAGAGCGAGCGAGCGAGCAGGAGAAGAGAGCGAGCGAGCAGGAGAGAGCGAGCGAGCGAGCAGGAGAAGGAGAGCGAGCGAGCGAGCAGGAGAAGGAGAGCGAGCAGGAGAAGAAGAGCGAGCGAGAGAAGGAGAAGGAGAGCGAGCGAGCGAGAGAGAAGGAGAAGGAGAGCGAGCGAGCGAGAGAGAAGGAGAAGGAGAGCGAGCGAGTGAGAGAGAAGGAGAAGGAGAGCGAGCGAGAAAGAGAAGGAGAGCGAGCGAGAAAGAGAAGGAGAGCGAGCGAGTGAGAGAGAAGGAGAAGGAGAGCGAGCGAGAAAGAGAAGGAGAGCGAGCGAGAGGGAGAGCGAGCAAGAAGGAGGAGGAGCGGGAGAGCGAGCGAGGAGAAGGAGAGCGAGCGAGCGAGAAGGAGAAGGAGAGCGAGCGAGAACGAGAAGGAGAGCGAGCGGGAGAAGGAGAGCGAGCGAGCGAGCAGGAGAAGGAGAGCGAGCGAGCAGGAGAAGGAGAGCGAGCGAGCAGGAGAAGGAGAGCGAGCGAGCGAGCAGGAGAAGGAGAGCGAGCGAGCAAGAGAAAAAGAGCGAGCGAGCAGGAGAAGGAGAGCGAGCGAGCGAGCAGGAGAAGGAGAGCAAGCGAGCGAGCAGGAGAAGGAGAGCGAGCGAGAGCAAAGGAGAGCGAGCGAGAGCAAAGGAGAGCGAGCGAGAGCAAAGGAGAGCGAGCGAGAGCAAAGGAGAGCGAGCGAGAGAGGAGAGCGAGCGAGAGAGAAGGAGAGCGAGCGAGAGAGGAGAGCGAGCGAGAGAGAAGGAGAAGGAGAGCGAGCGAGCGAGGAGAAGGAGAGCGAGCGAGAGAAGGAGAAGGAGAACGAGCGAGAAGGAGAAGGAAATGGAGAGCGAGCGAGGAGAAGGAGAGCGAGCGAGAAGGAGAAGGAGAGCGAGCGAGAAGGAGAAGGAGAGCGAGTGAGCAGGAGAAGGAGAGCGAGCGAGCAGGAGAAGAGAGCGAGCGAGCAGGAGAAAGAGAGCGAGCGAGCGAGCAGGAGAAGGAGAGCGAGCGAGCGAGCAGGAGAAGGAGAGCGAGCGAGCAGGAGAAGGAGAGCGAGCGAGCGAGCAGGAGAAGGAGAGCGAGCGAGCGAGCAGGAGAAGGAGAGCGAGAGAAGGAGAAGGAGAAGGAGAGGGAGAGCGAGAAGGAGAAGGAAAGGGAGAGGGAGAGCGAGCGAGAAGGAGAAGGAAAGGGAGAGCGAGCGAGCGAGGAGAAGGAGAGCGAGCGAGAAGGAGAAGGAGAGCGAGCAAGAAGGAGAGCGAGCGAGCAAGAAGGAGAGCGAGCGAGCAGGAGAAGGAGAGCGAGCGAGCAGGAGAAGGAGAGCGAGCGAGCAGGAGAAGGAGAGCGAGCGAGCAGGAGAAGGAGAGCGAGCGAGCAGGAGAAGAAGAGCGAGCAGGAGAAGGAGAGCGAGCGAGCAGGAGAAGGAGAGCGAGCAGGAGAAGGAGAGCGAGAAAGAGAAGGAGAGCGAGAAAGAGAAGGAGAGCGAGCAGGAGAAGGAGAGCGAGCAGGAGAAGGAGAGCGAGCAGGAGAAGGAGAGCGAGCGAGCGAGCAGGAGAAGGAGAGCGAGCGAGCGAGCAGGAGAAGGAGAGCGAGCGAGAGCAAAGGAGAGCGAGCGAGAGCAAAGGAGAGCGAGCGAGAGAGAAGGAGAGCGAGCGAGAGAGAAGGAGAGCGAGCGAGAGAGAAGGAGAGCGAGCGAGAGAGAAGGAGAAGGAGAGCGAGCGAGCGAGGAGAAGGAGAGCAAGCGAGAGAGAAGGAGAGCGAGCGAGAAGGAGAAGGAAAGGGAGAGCGAGCGAGAAGGAGAAGGAGAGCGAGCGAGCAGAAGGAGAGCGAGCGAGCAGGAGAAGGAGAGCGAGCGAGCGAGCAGGAGAAGGAGAGCGAGCGAGCGAGCAGGAGAAGGAGAGCGAGCGAGCAGGAGAAGGAGAGCGAGCGAGCGAGCAGGAGAAGGAGAGCGAGCGAGCAGGAGAAGGAGAGCGAGCGAGCAAGCAGGAGATGGAGAGCGAGCGAGAGAAGGAGAAGGAGAAGGAGAGGGAGAGCGAGCGAGAAGGAGAAGGAAAGGGAGAGCGAGCGAGCGAGGAGAAGGAGAGCGAGCGAGAAGGAGAAGGAGAGCGAGCGAGAAGGAGAAGGAGAGCGAGCGAGAAGGAGAGCGAGCGAGAAGGAGAGCGAGCGAGAAGGAGAAGGAGAGCGAGCGAGAAGGAGAAGGAGAGCGAGCGAGCAGGAGAAGGAAAGCGAGCGAGCAGGAGAAGGAAAGCGAGCGAGCAGGAGAAGGAAAGCGAGCGGAGCGAGCGAGCAGGAGAAGGAGAGCGAGCGAGCAGGAGAAGGAGAGCGAGCGAGCAGGAGAAGGAGAGCGAGCAGGAGAAGAAGAGCGAGCAAGAGAAGGAGAGCGAGCAAGAGAAGGAGAGCGAGCGAGCAGGAGAAGGAGAGCAAGCGAGAGAGAAGGAGAAGGAGAGCGAGCGAGAAGGAGAAGGAAAGGGAGAGCGAGCGAGCGAGGAGAAGGAGAGCGAGCGAGAAGGAGAAGGAGAGCGAGCGAGCGAGAGAAGGAGAAGGAGAGCGAGCGAGAGAGAGAGAAGGAGAAGGAGAGGGAGAGCGAGCGAGCGAGGAGAAGGAGAGCGAGCGAGAAAGAAAGGGAGAGCGAGCGAGGAGAAGGAGAGCGAGCGAGGAGAAGGAGAGCGAGCGAGAAGGAGAGCGAGCGAGCAGGAGAAGGTGAGCGAGCGAGAAGGAGAAGGAGAGCGAGCGAGCAGGAGAAGGAGAGCGAGCGAGCAGGAGAAGGAGAGCGAGCGAGCAGAAGAAAGAGAGCGAGCGAGCAGGAGAAAGAGAGCGAGCGAGCAGGAGAAAGAGAGCGAGCGAGCAGGAGAAGGAGAGCGAGCGAGCAGGAGAGCGAGCAGGAGAAGGAGAGCAAGCGAGAGAAGGAGAAGGAGAGCGAGCGAGCGAGGAGAGGGAGAGCGAGCGAGCGAGCAGGAGGAGAGCGAGCGAGGAGAAGGAGAGCGAGCGAGAAGGAGAAGGAGAGCGAGCGAGAAGGAGAAGGAGAGCGAGCGAGCAGGAGAAGGAAAGCGAGCGAGCAGGAGAAGGAGAGCGAGCGAGCAGGAGAAGGAGAGCGAGCGAGCAGGAGAAGGAGAGCGAGCGAGCAGGAGAAGGAGAGCGAGCGAGCAGGAGAAGGAGAGCGAGCGAGCAGGAGAAGGAGAGCGAGCGAGCAGGAGAAGGAAAGCAAGCGAGAGAAGGAGAAGGAGAAGGAGAGGGAGAGCGAGCGAGCAGGAGAAGGAGAGCGAGCGAGGAGAAGGAGAGCGAGCGAGGAGAAGGAGAGCGAGCGAGCGAGGAGAAGGAGAGCGAGCGAGCAGGAGAAGGAGAGCGAGCGAGCAGGAGAAAGAAAGCGAGCGAGCAGGAGAAGGAGAGCGAGCGAGCAGGAGAAGGAGAGCGAGCGAGCAGGAGAAGAAGAGCGAGCAAGAGAAGGAAAGCGAGCGAGCAGGAGAAGGAGAGCGAGCGAGCAGGAGAAGGAGAGCGAGCGAGCAGGAGAAGGAGAGCGAGCGAGCAGGAGGAGAGCGAGCGAGCAAGAGAAGGAGAGCGAGCGAGCGAGAGGGAGAAGGAGAGCGAGCGAGAGAAGGAGAAGGAGAGCGAGCGAGAGAAGGAGAAGGAGAGCGAGCGAAAGAAGGAGAGGGAGAGCGAGCGAGCGAGAGCGAGCGAGCAGGAGGAGCGAGAGCGAGCGAGCAGGAGAAGGAGAGCGAGCGAGCAGGAGAAGGAGAGCGAGCGAGCAGGAGAAGGAGAAGGAGAGCGAGCGAGAAGGAGAAGGAGAGCGAGCGAGAAGGAGAAGGAGAGCGAGCGAGAAGGAGAAGGAGAGCGAGCGAGCAGAAGAAGGAGAACGAGCGAGCAAGAGCGAAGGAGAGCGAGCGAGCAAGAGCGAAGGAGAGCGAGCGAGAGCGAAGGAGAGCGAGCGAAAGAGAAGGAGAGCGAGCGAGAGAGAAGGAGAGCGAGCGAGAGCGAGAGAGAAGGAGAGCGAGCGAGAGCGAGAGAGAAGGAGAGCGAGCGAGAGCGAGAGAGAAGGAGAGCGAGCGAGAGCGAGAGAGAAGGAGAGCGAGCGAGAGCGAGAGAGAAGGAGAGCGAGCGAGAGCGAGAGAGAAGGAGAGCGAGCGAGAGCGAGAGAGAAGGAGAGCGAGCGAGCGAGCAAGAGAAGGAGAGCGAGCGAGCGAGCAGGAGAAGGAGAGCGAGCGAGAGAAGGAGAAGGAGAGGGAGAGCGAGCGAGCGAGAAGGAGAGGGAGAGCGAGCGAGCAGGAGAAGGAGAGCGAGCGAGCAAGAGAAGGAGAGCGAGCGAGCAGGAGAAGGAGAAGGAGAGCGAGCGAGAAGGAGAAGGAGAGCGAGCGAGCAGGAGAAGGAGAGCGAGCGAGCAGAAGAAGGAGAACGAGCGAGCGTGCAGGAGAAGGAGAGCGAGCGAGCAAGAGCGAAGGAGAGCGAGCGAGCAAGAGCGAAGGAGAGCGAGCGAGAGCGAAGGAGAGCGAGCGAGAGAGAAGGAGAGCGAGCGAGAGAGAAGGAGAGCGAGCGAGAGCGAGAGAGAAGGAGAGCGAGCGAGAGCGAGCGGGAGCGAGAGCGAGCGAGAGCGAGCGGGAGCGAGAGCGAGCGAGAGCGAGAGAGAAGGAGAGCGAGCGAGAGCGAGAGAGAAGGAGAGCGAGCGAGAGAAGGAGAAGGAGAGCGAGCGAGAGAAGGAGAAGGAGAGGGAGAGCGAGCGAGAAGGAGAGGGAGAGCGAGCGAGCAGGAGAAGGAGAGCGAGCGAGCAGGAGAAGGAGAGCGAGCGAGCAGGAGAAGGAGAAGGAGAGCGAGCGAGAAGGAGAAGGAGAGCGAGCGAGCAGGAGAAGGAGAGCGAGCGAGCAGAAGAAGGAGAACGAGCGAGCGTGCAGGAGAAGGAGAGCGAGCGAGCAAGAGCGAAGGAGAGCGAGCGAGCAAGAGCGAAGGAGAGCGAGAGAGAGCGAAGGAGAGCGAGCGAGAGAGAAGGAGAGCGAGCGAGAGAGAAGGAGAGCGAGCGAGAGAGAAGGAGAGCGAGCGAGAGCAAGAGAGAAGGAGAGCGAGCGAGAGCGAGAGCGAGAGCAAGCGAGAGCGAGCGAGAGCGAGAGAGAAGGAGAGCGAGCGAGAGCGAGAGAGAAGGAGAGCGAGCGAGAGCGAGAGAGAAGGAGAGCGAGCGAGAGCGAGAGAGAAGGAGAGCGAGCGAGAGAGAAGGAGAGCGAGCGAGAGCGAGAGAGAAGGAGAGCGAGCGAGAGCGAGAGAGAAGGAGAGCGAGCGAGAGCGAAGGAGAGCGAAGGAGAGCGAGAGCGAAGGAGAGCGAAGGAGAGCGAGCGCGAAGGAGAGCGAAGGAGAGCGAGCGAGAGCGAGAGAGAAGGAGAGCGAGCGAGAGCGAGCAAGAGCGAGAGAGAAGGAGAGCGAGAGAGAGCGAGAGAGAAGGAGAGCGAGAGAGAGCGAGAGAGGAGAGCGAGCGAGAGCGAGAGAGAAGGAGAGCGAGCGAGAGAGAAGGAGAGCGAGCGAGAGCGAGAGAGAAGGAGAGCGAGCGAGAGCGAGAGAGAAGGAAAGCGAGAGAGAAGGAGAACGAGCGAGAGCGAGAGAGAAGGAGAGCGAGCAAGAGCGAGAGCGAGAGAGAAGGAGAGCGAGCGAGAGCGAGCGAGAGCGAGCGCGAAGGAGAGCGAGCGCGAAGGAGAGCGAAGGAGCGAGAGCGAAGGAGAGCGAGCGCGAAGGAGAGCGAAGGAGAGCGAGAGCGAAGGAGAGCGAGAGCGAAGGAGAGCGAGAGCGAAGGAGAGCGAGAGCGAAGGAGAGCGAGAGCGAAGGAGAGCGAGAGCGAAGGAGAGCGAGAGCGAAGGAGAGCGAGAGCGAAGGAGAGCGAGAGCGAAGGAGAGCGAGAGCGAAGGAGAGCGAGAGCGAAGGAGAGCGAGAGCGAAGGAGAGCGAGAGCGAAGGAGAGCGAAGGAGAGCGAGAGCGAGAGCGAAGGAGAGCGAGAGCGAGAGCGAAGGAGAGCGAGAGCGAGGGAGAGCGAGAGCGAGAGCGGAGAGCGAGAGCGAGAGCGGAGAGCGAGAGCGAAGGAGAGCGAAGGAGAATGAAGGAGAGCGAAGGAGAGCGAGAGCGAAAGAGAGCGAAGGAGAGCGAGCGAGAGCGAAGGAGAGCGAGCGAGAGCGAAGGAGAGCGAGCGAGAGCGAAGGAGAGCGAGCGAGAGCGAAGGAGAGCGAGCGAGCGAGAGGGAGAAGGAGAGCGAGCGAGAGAAGGAGAAGGAGAGCGAGCGAGAGAAGGAGAGGGAGAGCGAGCGAGAGCGAGCGAGCAGGAGGAGCGAGAGCGAGCGAGAAGGAGAAGGAGAGCGAGCGAGCAGGAGAAGGAGAGCGAGCGAGCAGAAGAAGGAGAACGAGCGAGCGTGCAGGAGAAGGAGAGCGAGCGAGCAAGAGCGAAGGAGAGCGAGCGAGCAAGAGCGAAGGAGAGCGAGCGAGAGCGAGAGAGGAGAGCGAGCGAGAGCGAGAGAGAAGGAGAGCGAGCGAGAGAGAAGGAGAGCGAGCGAGAGCGAGAGAGAAGGAGAGCGAGCGAGAGCGAGAGAGAAGGAAAGCGAGAGAGAAGGAGAGCGAGCGAGAGCGAGAGAGAAGGAGAGCGAGCGAGAGCGAGAGAGAAGGAGAGCGAGCGAGCGAGCAAGAGAAGGAGAGCGAGCGAGCGAGCAGGAGAAGGAGAGCGAGCGAGAGAAGGAGAAGGAGAGGGAGAGCGAGCGAGCGAGAAGGAGAGGGAGAGCGAGCGAGCAGGAGAAGGAGAGCGAGCGAGCAAGAGAAGGAGAGCGAGCGAGCAGGAGAAGGAGAAGGAGAGCGAGCGAGAAGGAGAAGGAGAGCGAGCGAGCAGGAGAAGGAGAGCGAGCGAGCAGAAGAAGGAGAACGAGCGAGCGTGCAGGAGAAGGAGAGCGAGCGAGCAAGAGCGAAGGAGAGCGAGCGAGCAAGAGCGAAGGAGAGCGAGCGAGAGCGAAGGAGAGCGAGCGAGAGAGAAGGAGAGCGAGCGAGAGAGAAGGAGAGCGAGCGAGAGCGAGAGAGAAGGAGAGCGAGCGAGAGCGAGCGGGAGCGAGAGCGAGCGAGAGCGAGCGGGAGCGAGAGCGAGCGAGAGCGAGCGAGAGCGAGAGAGAAGGAGAGCGAGCGAGAGCGAGAGAGAAGGAGAGCGAGCGAGAGAAGGAGAAGGAGAGCGAGCGAGAGAAGGAGAAGGAGAGGGAGAGCGAGCGAGAAGGAGAGGGAGAGCGAGCGAGCAGGAGAAGGAGAGCGAGCGAGCAAGAGAAGGAGAGCGAGCGAGCAGGAGAAGGAGAAGGAGAGCGAGCGAGAAGGAGAAGGAGAGCGAGCGAGCAGGAGAAGGAGAGCGAGCGAGCAGAAGAAGGAGAACGAGCGAGCGTGCAGGAGAAGGAGAGCGAGCGAGCAAGAGCGAAGGAGAGCGAGCGAGCAAGAGCGAAGGAGAGCGAGAGAGAGCGAAGGAGAGCGAGCGAGAGAGAAGGAGAGCGAGCGAGAGAGAAGGAGAGCGAGCGAGAGCAAGAGAGAAGGAGAGCGAGCGAGAGCGAGAGCGAGAGCGAGCGAGAGCGAGCGAGAGCGAGAGAGAAGGAGAGCGAGCGAGAGCGAGAGAGAAGGAGAGCGAGCGAGAGCGAGAGAGAAGGAGAGCGAGCGAGAGCGAGAGAGAAGGAGAGCGAGCGAGAGAGAAGGAGAGCGAGCGAGAGCGAGAGAGAAGGAGAGCGAGCGAGAGCGAGAGAGAAGGAGAGCGAGCGAGAGCGAAGGAGAGCGAAGGAGAGCGAGAGCGAAGGAGAGCGAAGGAGAGCGAGCGCGAAGGAGAGCGAAGGAGAGCGAGCGAGAGCGAGAGAGAAGGAGAGCGAGCGAGAGCGAGCAAGAGCGAGAGAGAAGGAGAGCGAGAGAGAGCGAGAGAGAAGGAGAGCGAGAGAGAGCGAGAGAGAGCGAGAGAGAAGGAGAGCGAGCGAGAGAGAAGGAGAGCGAGCGAGAGAGAAGGAGAGCGAGCGAGAGAGAAGGAGAGCGAGCGAGAGCGAGAGAGAAGGAAAGCGAGAGAGAAGGAGAACGAGCGAGAGCGAGAGAGAAGGAGAGCGAGCAAGAGCGAGAGCGAGCGCGAAGGAGAGCGAAGGAGCGAGAGCGAAGGAGAGCGAGCGCGAAGGAGAGCGAAGGAGAGCGAGAGCGAAGGAGAGCGAGAGCGAAGGAGAGCGAGAGCGAAGGAGAGCGAGAGCGAAGGAGAGCGAGAGCGAAGGAGAGCGAGAGCGAAGGAGAGCGAGAGCGAAGGAGAGCGAGAGCGAAGGAGAGCGAGAGCGAAGGAGAGCGAGAGCGAAGGAGAGCGAGAGCGAAGGAGAGCGAGAGCGAAGGAGAGCGAGAGCGAAGGAGAGCGAGAGCGAAGGAGAGCGAGAGCGAAGGAGAGCGAAGGAGAGCGAGAGCGAGAGCGAAGGAGAGCGAGAGCGAGAGCGAAGGAGAGCGAGAGCGAGAGCGAAGGAGAGCGAGAGCGAGAGCGAGAGCGGAGAGCGAGAGCGAGAGCGGAGAGCGAGAGCGAAGGAGAGCGAAGGAGAGTGAAGGAGAGCGAAGGAGAGCGAGAGCGAAAGAGAGCGAAGGAGAGCGAGCGAGAGCGAAGGAGAGCGAGCGAGAGCGAAGGAGAGCGAGCGAGAGCGAAGGAGAGCGAGCGAGCGAGAGGGAGAAGGAGAGCGAGCGAGAGAAGGAGAAGGAGAGCGAGCGAGAGAAGGAGAGGGAGAGCGAGCGAGAGCGAGCGAGCAGGAGGAGCGAGAGCGAGCGAGAAGGAGAAGGAGAGCGAGCGAGCAGGAGAAGGAGAGCGAGCGAGCAGAAGAAGGAGAACGAGCGAGCGTGCAGGAGAAGGAGAGCGAGCGAGCAAGAGCGAAGGAGAGCGAGCGAGCAAGAGCGAAGGAGAGCGAGCGAGAGCGAAGGAGAGCGAGCGAGAGAGAAGGAGAGCGAGCGAGAGAGAAGGAGAGCGAGCGAGAGCGAGAGAGAAGGAGAGCGAGCGAGAGCGAGCGGGAGCGAGAGCGAGCGAGAGCGAGCGAGAGCGAGCGAGAAGGAGAGCGAGCGAGAGCGAGAGAGAAGGAGAGCGAGCGAGAGAAGGAGAAGGAGAGCGAGCGAGAGAAGGAGAAGGAGAGGGAGAGCGAGCGAGCGAGAAGGAGAGGGAGAGCGAGCGAGCAAGAGAAGGAGAGCGAGCGAGCAGGAGAAGGAGAGCGAGCGAGCAGGAGAAGGAGAAGGAGAGCGAGCGAGAAGGAGAAGGAGAGCGAGCGAGCAGGAGAAGGAGAGCGAGCGAGCAGAAGAAGGAGAACGAGCGAGCGTGCAGGAGAAGGAGCGAGCGAGCAAGAGCGAAGGAGAGCGAGCGAGCAAGAGCGAAGGAGAGCGAGAGAGAGCGAAGGAGAGCGAGCGAGAGAGAAGGAGAGCGAGAGAGAAGGAGAGCGAGCGAGAGCAAGAGAGAAGGAGAGCGAGCGAGAGCGAGAGCGAGCGAGAGCGAGCGAGCGCGAGAGAGAAGGAGAGCGATCGAGAGCGAGAGAGGAGAGCGAGCGAGAACGAGAGAGAAGGAGAGCGAGCGAGAACGAGAGAGAAGGAGAGCGAGCGAGAGCGAGAGAGAAGGAGAGCGAGCGAGAGAGAAGGAGAGCGAGCGAGAGCGAGAGAGAAGGAGAGCGAGCGAGAGCGAGAGAGAAGGAGAGCGAGCGAGAGCGAAGGAGAACGAAGGAGAGCGAGCGCGAAGGAGAGCGAAGGAGAGCGAGCGAGAGCGAGAGAGAAGGAGAGCGAGCGAGAGCGAGCGAGAGCGAGAGAGAAGGAGAGCGAGAGAGAGCGAGAGAGAAGGAGAGCGAGAGAGAGCGAGAGAGAAGGAGAGCGAGCGAGAGCGAGAGAGAAGGAGAGCGAGCGAGAGCGAGAGAGAAGGAGAGCGAGCGAGAGCGAGAGAGAAGGAAAGCGAGCGAGAGAGAAGGAGAACGAGCGAGAGCAAGAGAGAAGGAGAGCGAGCGAGAGCGAGAGAGAAGGAGAGCGAGCGAGAGCGAGCGAGAGCGAGCGCGAAGGAGAGCGAGCGCGAAGGAGAGCGAAGGAGAGCGAGAGCGAAGGAGAGCGAGCGCGAAGGAGAGCGAAGGAGAGCGAGAGCGAAGGAGAGCGAGAGCGAAGGAGAGCGAGAGCGAAGGAGAGCGAGAGCGAAGGAGAGCGAGAGCGAAGGAGAGCGAGAGCGAAGGAGAGCGAGAGCGAAGGAGAGCGAGAGCGAAGGAGAGCGAGAGCGAAGGAGAGCGAGAGCGAAGGAGAGCGAGAGCGAAGGAGAGCGAGAGCGAAGGAGAACGAGAGCGAAGGAGAGCGAGAGCGAAGGAGAGCGAGAGCGAAGGAGAGCGAGAGCGAAGGAGAGCGAGAGCGAAGGAGAGCGAAGGAGAGCGAGAGCGAGAGCGAAGGAGAGCGAAGGAGAGCGAGAGCGAGAGCGAAGGAGAGCGAAGGAGAGCGAGAGCGAGAGCGAAGGAGAGCGAAGGAGAGCGAGAGCGAGAGCGAAGGAGAGCGAAGGAGAGCGAGAGCGAGAGCGAAGGAGAGCGAGAGCGAGGGAGAGCGAGAGCGAAGGAGAGCGAAGGAGAGCGAAGGAGAGCGAAGGAGAGCGAAGGAGAGCGAAGGAGAGCGAAGGAGAGTGAAGGAGAGCGAGAGCGAAGGAGAGCGAGAGCGAAAGAGAGCGAAGGAGAGCGAGCGAGAGCGAAGGAGAGCGAGCGAGAGCGAAGGAGAGCGAGCGAGAGCGAAGGAGAGCGAGCGAGAGCGAAGGAGAGCGAGCGCGAAGGAGAGCGAAGGAGAGCGAAGGAGAGCGAAGGAGAGCGAGCAAGAGCGAAGGAGAGCGAAGGAGAGCGAGCGCGAAGGAGAGCGAGCGCGAAGGAGAGCGAGAGCGAAGGAGAGCGAGAGCGAGAGCGAAGGAGAGGGAGAGCGAGAGCGAAGGAGAGCGAGAGCGAAGGAGAGCGAGAGCGAAGGAGAGCGAGAGCGAAGGAGAGCGAGAGCGAAGGAGAGCGAGAGCGAAGGAGAGCGAGAGCGAAGGAGAGCGAAGGAGAGCGAGAGCGAGAGCGAAGGAGAGCGAGAGCGAGAGCGGAGAGCGAGAGCGGAGAGCGAGAGCGGAGAGCGAGAGCGGAGAGCGAGAGCGAAGGAGAGCGAAGGAGAGCGAAGGAGAGCGAAGGAGAGCGAAAGAGAGCGAAGGAGAGCGAGCGAGAGCGAAGGAGAGCGAGCGAGAACGAAGGAGAGCGAGCGAGAGCGAAGGAGAGCGAGCGCGAAGGAGAGCGAGAGCGAAGGAGAGGGAGAGCGAAGGAGAGCGAAGGAGAGCGAAGGAGAGGGAGAGCGAAGGAGAGCGAGAGCGAAGGAGAGCGAGAGCGAAGGAGAGCGAGAGCGAAGGAGAGCGAGAGCGAAGGAGAGCGAGAGCGAAGGAGAGCGAGAGCGAAAGAGAGCGAGAGCGAAGGAGAGCGAGAGCGAGAGCGGAGAGCGAGAGCGAAGGAGAGTGAAGGAGAGCGAAGGAGAGCGAAGGAGAACGAAGGAGAGTGAAGGAGAGCGAAGGAGAGCGAAGGAGAGCGAAGGAGAGCGAGAGTGAAGGAGAGCGAAGGAGAGCGAGAGTGAAGGAGAGCGAAGGAGAGCGAGAGTGAAAGAGAGCGAAGGAGAGCGAGCGAGAGCGAGAGCGAAGGAGAGCGAGCGAGAGCGAGAGCGAAGGAGAGCGAGCGAGAGCGAAGGAGAGCGAGAGCGAGAGCGAAGGAGAGCGAGAGCGAGAGCGAAGGAGAGCGAGAGCGAGAGCGAAGGAGAGCGAGAGCGAAGGAGAGCGAGAGCGAGAGCGAAGGAGAGCGAGAGCGAGAGCGAAGGAGAGCGAGAGCGAGAGCGAAGGAGAGCGAGAGCGAGAGCGAAGGAGAGCGAGAGCGAAGGAGAGCGAGCGAGAGCGAAGGAGAGCGAGAACGAAGGAGAGCGAGAGCGAAGGATAGCGAGAGCGAAGGAGAGCGAGAGCGAAGGAGAGCGAGAGCGAAGGAGAGCGAGAGCGAAGGAGAGCGAGAGCGAAGGAGAGCGAGAGCGAAGGAGAGCGAGAGCGAAGGAGAGCGAGAGCGAAGGAGAGCGAGAGCGAAGGAGGGCGAGAGCGAAGGAGGGCGAGAGCGAAGGAGGGCGAGAGCGAAGGAGGGCGAGAGCGAAGGAGAGCGAGAGCGAAGGAGAGCGAGCGAGAGCGAAGGAGAGCGAGAGCGAAGGAGAGCGAGAGCGAAGGAGAACGAGAGCGAGCGAGAGCGAGAGCGAAGGAGAACGAGAGCGAAGGAGAACGAGAGCGAGAGCGAGAGAGAACGAGAGCGAGAGCGAGAGAGAAGGAGAGCGAGCGAGAGAGAAGGAGAGCGAGCGCGAGAGCGAGAGAGAAGGAGAGCGAGCGCGAGAGCGAAGGAGAGCAAGCGAGCGCGAGAGCGAAGGAGAGCGAGCGAGAGCGAGAGCGAAGGAGAGCGAGCGAGAGCGAGAGCGAAGGAGAGCGAGCGAGAGCGAAGGAGAGCGAGCGAGAGCGAGAGCGAAGGAGAGCGAGAGCGAAGGAGAGCGAGAGCGAAGGAGAGCGAGAGCGAAGGAGAGCGAGAGCGAAAGAGAGCGAGAGCAAAGGAGAGCGAAGGAGAGCGAAGGAGAGCGAAGGAGAGCGAAGGAGAGCGAAGGAGAGCGAAGGAGAGCGAAGGAGAGCGAAGGAGAGCGAGAGCGAAGGAGAGCGAGCGAGAGCGAGAGCGAAGGAGAGCGAGCGAGAGCGAGAGCGAAGGAGAGCGAGCGAGAGCGAGAGCGAAGGAGAGCGAGCGAGAGCGAGAGCGAAGGAGAGCGAGCGAGAGCGAGAGCGAAGGAGAGCGAGCGAGAGCGAGAGCGAAAGAGAGCGAAGGAGAGCGAGCGAGAGCGAAGGAGAGCGAGCGAGAACGAAGGAGAGCGAGCGAGAACGAAGGAGAGCGAGCGAGAGCAAAGGAGAGCGAGAGCGAAGGAGAGCGAGCGCGAGCGAAGGAGAGCGAGCGAGAGCGAAGGAGAGCGAGAGCGAAGGAGAGCGAGCGCGAGCGAAGGAGAGCGAGCGCGAGCGAAGGAGAGCGAGCGCGAGCGAAGGAGAGCGAGCGAAGGAGAGCGAGCGAGAGCGAAGGAGAGCGAGCGAGAGCGAAAGAGAGCGAGCGCGAGCGAAGGAGAGCGAGCGCGAGCGAAGGAGAGCGAGCGAGAGGAGAGCGAGCAAGAGCGAAGGAGCGAGCGAAGGAGAGCGAGCGAGAGCGAAGGAGCGAGCGAAGGAGAGCGAGCGAGAGCGAAGGAGCGAGCGAAGGAGAGCGAGCGAGAGCGAAGGAGCGAGCGAAGGAGAGCGAGCGAGAGCGAAGGAGCGAGCGAGAGCGAAGGAGAGCGAGCGAGAGGAGAGCGAGCAAGAGCGAAGGAGCGAGCGAGAGGAAAGCGAGCAAGAGCGAAGGAGCGAGCGAGAGGAGAGCGAGCGAGCGAGAGGAGAGCGAGCGAGAGAGGAGAGCGAGCGAGAGAGGAGGAGAGCGAGCGAGAGAGGAGGAGAGCGAGCGAGAAGGAGAGCGAGCGAGAGAGAAGGAGAGCGAGCGAGAGAGAAGGAGCGAGCGAGCGAGAGAGAAGGAGCGAGCGAGAGAGGAGAGCGAGCGAGAGAGAAGGAGAGCGAGCGAGAGAGAAGGAGAGCGAGTGCGAAGGAGAGCGAGCGAGTGCGAAGGAGAGCGAGCGAGAGAGAAGGAGAGCGAGCGAGAGAGAAGGAGAGCGAGCGAAGGAGAGCAAGCGAGAGCGAAGGAGAGCGAGCGCGAAGGAGAGCGAGCGAGAGAGAAGGAGAGCGAGCGAGAGAGGAGAGCGAGCGAGAGAGAAGGAGAGCGAGCGAGAGAGAAGGAGAGCGAGCGAGAGAGAAGGAGAGCGAGCGAGCGAGAAGAAGAGCGAGCGAGAAGGAGAGCGAGCGAGAGAGAAGGAGAGCGAGCGAGAGAGAAGGAGAGCGAGCGAGAGCGAAGGAGAGCGAGCGAGAGAGAAGGAGAGCGAGCGAGAGCGAAGGAGAGCGAGCGCGAAGGAGAGCGAGCGCGAAGGAGAGCGAGCGAGAGCGAAGGAGAGCGACCGAGAAGGAGAAGGAGAGCGAGCGAGAAAGAGGAGAGCGAGCGAGAAGGAGAAGGAGAGCGAGCGAGAGAGAAGGAGAAGGAGAGCGAGCGAGAGCGAAGGAGAGCGAGCGCGAGCGAAGGAGAGCGAGCGAGAGCGAAGGAGAGCGAGCGAGAGCGAAGGAGAGCGAGCGAGAGCGAAGGAGAGCGAGCGAGAGCGAAGGAGAGCGAGCGCGAAGGAGAGCGAGAGCGGAGAGCGAGAGCGAAGGAGAGCGAGAGCGAGAGCGGAGAGCGAGAGCGAAGGAGAGCGAGAGCGAGAGCGGAGAGCGAGAGCGAAGGAGAGTGAAGGAGAGCGAAGGAGAGCGAAGGAGAGCAAGAGTGAAGGAGAGCGAGAGTGAAGGAGCGAAAGAGAGCGAGAGTGAAGGAGAGCGAGAGTGAAGGAGAGCGAAAGAGAGCGAGAGTGAAGGAGAGCGAGAGTGAAGGAGAGCGAAAGAGAGCGAGAGTGAAGGAGAGCGAAGGAGAGCGAGCGAGAGCGAGAGCGAAGGAGAGCGAGCGAGAGCGAAGGAGAGCGAGCGAGAGCGAGAGCGAAGGAGAGCGAGCGAGAGCGAGAGCGAAGGAGAGCGAGCGAGAGCGAGAGCGAAGGAGAGAGAGCGAGAGCGAGAGCGAAGGAGAGCGAGAGCGAGAGCGAAGGAGAGCGAGAGCGAAGGAGAGCGAGAGCGAAGGAGAGCGAGAGCGAAGGAGAGCGAGAGCGAAGGAGAGCGAGAGCGAAGGAGAGCGAGAGCGAAGGAGAGCGAGAGTGAAGGAGAGCGAAAGAGAGCGAGAGTGAAGGAGAGCGAAGGAGAGCGAGAGTGAAGGAGAGCGAGAGTGAAGGAGAGCGAAAGAGAGCGAGAGTGAAGGAGAGCGAAGGAGAGCGAGCGAGAGCGAAGGAGAGCGAGCGAGAGCGAGAGCGAAGGAGAGCGAGCGAGAGCGAGCGCGAAGGAGAGCGAGAGCGAGAGCGAAAGAGAGCGAGAGCGAAGGAGAGCGAGAGCGAGAGCGAGGGAGAGCGAGAGCGAGAGCGAAGGAGAGCGAGAGCGAGAGCGAGGGAGAGCGAGAGCGAGAGCGAAGGAGAGCGAGAGCGAGAGCGAAGGAGAGCGAGAGCGAAGGAGAGCGAGAGCGAAGGAGAGCGAGAGCGAAGGAGAGCGAGAGCGAAGGAGAGCGAGCGAGAGCGAGAGCAAAAGAGAGCGAGCGAGAGCGAGAGCGAAAGAGAGCGAGAGCGAGAGCGAAGGAGAGCGAGAGCGAGAGCGAAGGAGAGCGAGAGCGAGAGCGAAGGAGAGCGAGAGCGAGAGCGAAGGAGAGCGAGAGCGAAGGAGAGCGAGAGCGAAGGAGAGCGAGAGCGAAGGAGGGCGAGAGCGAAGGAGGGCGAGAGCGAAGGAGGGCGAGAGCGAAGGAGAGCGAGCGAGAGCGAAGGAGAGCGAGCGAGAGCGAGAGCGAAGGAGAGCGAGCGAGAGCGAGAGCAAAAGAGAGCGAGCGAGAGCGAGAGCGAAAGAGAGCGAGAGCGAGAGCGAAGGAGAGCGAGAACGAGAGCGAAGGAGAGCGAGAACGAGAGCGAAGGAGAGCGAGAGCGAGAGCGAAGGAGAGCGAGAGCGAGAGCGAAGGAGAGCGAGAGCGAGAGCGAAGGAGAAGGAGAGCGAAGGAGAAGGAGAGCGAGAGCGAAGGAGAGCGAGAGCGAAGGAGAGCGAGAGCGAAGGAGAGCGAGAGCGAAGGAGAGCGAGAGCGAAGGAGAGCGAGAGCGAAGGAGGGCGAGAGCGAAGGAGGGCGAGAGCGAAGGAGGGCGAGAGCGAAGGAGGGCGAGAGCGAAGGAGAGCGAGCGAGAGCGAAGGAGAGCGAGCGAGAGCGAGAGCGAAGGAGAGCGAGCGAGAGCGAGAGCGAAGGAGAGCGAGCGAGAGCGAGCGAGAGCGAAGGAGAGCGAGAGCGAAGGAGAGCGAGCGAGAGCGAAGGAGAGCGAGAGCGAAGGAGAGCGAGAGCGAAGGAGAGCGAGAGCGAAGGAGAGCGAGAGCGAAGGAGAGCGAGAGCGAAGGAGAGCGAGAGCGAGCGAGAGCGAGAGCGAGCGAGAGCGAGAACGAAGGAGAACGAGAGCGAGCGAGAGCGAGAGAGAAGGAGAGCGAGCGAGAGAGAAGGAGAGCGAGCGAGAGAGAAGGAGAGCGAGCGAGAGCGAGAGAGAAGGAGAGCGAGCGAGAGAGAAGGAGAGCGAGCGAGAGCGAGAGAGAAGGAGAGCGAGCGAGAGCGAGAGCGAGCGAGAGCGAGCGAGAGCGAGAGTGAGAGCGAGCGAGAGCGAGAGAGAAGGAGAGCGAGCGAGCGAGAAAGAGAGCGAGCGAGAGCGAGAGAGGAGAGCGAGCGAGAGCGAGAGCGAAGGAGAGCGAGCGAGAGCGAGAGCGAAGGAGAGCGAGCGAGAGCGAGAGCGAAGGAGAGCGAGCGAGAGCGAGAGCGAAGGAGAGCGAGCGAGAGCGAAGGAGAGCGAGAGCGAGCGAGAGCGAAGGAGAGCGAGAGCGAAGGAGAGCGAGAGCGAAGGAGAGCGAGAGCGAAGGAGAGCGAGAGCGAAGGAGAGCGAGAGCGAAGGAGAGCGAGAGCGAGCGAGAGCGAGAGAGAAGGAGAGCGAGCGAGAGAGAAGGAGAGCGAGCGAGAGCGAGAGCGAGCGAGAGCGAGAGAGAAGGAGAGCGAGCGAGAGCGAGAGAGAAGGAGAGCGAGCGAGAGCGAGAGAGAAGGAGAGCGAGCGAGAGCGAGAGCGAAGGAGAGCGAGCGAGAGCGAGAGCGAAGGAGAGCGAGCGAGAGCGAAGGAGAGCGAGCGAGAGCGAAGGAGAGCGAGAGCGAGCGAGAGCGAAGGAGAGCGAGAGCGAGCGAGCGCGAAGGCGAGCGAGAGCGAAGGAGAGCGAGAGCGAGCGAGAGCGAAGGAGAGCGAGAGCGAGCGAGAGCGAAGGAGAGCGAGAGCGAGCGAGAGCGAAGGAGAGCGAGGGCGAAGGAGAGCGAGAGCGAAGGAGAGCGAGAGCGAAGGAGAGCGAGAGCGAAGGAGAGCGAGAGCGAAGGAGAGCGAGAGCGAAGGAGAGCGAGAGCGAAGGAGAGCGAGAGCGAAGGAGAGCGAGAGCGAAGGAGAGCGAGAGCGAGCGAGAGCGAGAGAGAAGGAGAGCGAGCGAGAGAGAAGGAGAGCGAGCGAGAGCGAGAGCGAGCGAGAGCGAGAGAGAAGGAGAGCGAGCGAGAGAGAAGGAGAGCGAGCGAGAGCGAGAGAGAAGGAGAGCGAGCGAGAGCGAGAGCGAAGGAGAGCGAGCGAGAGCGAGAGAGAAGGAGAGCGAGCGAGAGCGAGAGCGAAGGAGAGCGAGCGAGAGCGAGAGCGAAGGAGAGCGAGCGAGAGCGAAGGAGAGCGAGAGCGAGCGAAAGCGAAGGAGAGCGAGAGTGAGCGAGAGCGAAGGAGAGCGAGAGCGAAGGAGAGCGAGAGCGAAGGAGAGCGAGAGCGAAGGAGAGCGAGAGCGAAGGAGAGCGAGAGCGAAGGAGAGCGAAGGAGAGCGAAGGAGAGCGAAGGAGAGCGAAGGAGAGCGAAGGAGAGCGAAGGAGAGCGAAGGAGAGCGAAGGAGAGCGAAGGAGAGCGAAGGAGAGCGAAGGAGAGCGAGCGCGAGAGCGAAGGAGAGCGAGCGAGAGCGAGAGCGAAGGAGAGCGAGCGAGAGCGAAGGAGAGCGAGCGAGAGCGAGAGCGAAGGAGAGCGAGCGAGAGCGAGAGCGAAGGAGAGCGAGCGAGAGCGAGAGCGAAGGAGAGCGAGAGCGAAGGAGAGCGAGAGCGAAGGAGAGCGAGCGAGAGCGAAGGAGAGCGAGCGAGAGCGAAGGAGAGCGAGCGCGAGCGAAGGAGAGCGAGCGCGAGCGAAGGAGAGCGAGCGAGAGCGAAAGAGAGCGAAAGAGAGCGAGCGCGAGCGAAGGAGAGCGAGCGCGAGCGAAGGAGAGCGAGCGAGAGCGAAAGAGAGCGAAAGAGAGCGAGCGCGAGCGAAGGAGAGCGAGCGAGAGGAGAGCGAGCAAGAGCGAAGGAGCGAGCGAAGGAGAGCGAGCGAGAGCGAAGGAGCGAGCGAGAGGAGAGCGAGCAAGAGCGAAGGAGAGCGAGCGAGAGGAGAGCGAGCAAGAGCGAAAGAGCGAGCGAGAGGAGAGCGAGCAAGAGCGAAAGAGCGAGCGAGAGGAGAGCGAGCGAGAGAGGAGAGCGAGCGAGAGAGGAGAGCGAGCGAGAGAGGAGAGCGAGCGAGAGAGGAGAGCGAGCGAGAGAGAAGGAGAGTGAACGAGAGAGAAGGAGAGTGAACGAGAGAGAAGGAGAGCGAGCGAGAGAGAAGGAGAGCGAGCGAGAGAGAAGGAGAGCGAGCGAGAGAGAAGGAGAGCGAGCGAGAGAGAAGGAGAGCGAGCGAGAGAGAAGGAGAGCGAGCGAGAGAGAAGGAGAGCGAGCGAGAGGAGAGCGAGCAAGAGCGAAGGAGAGCGAGCGAGAGGAGAGCGAGCAAGAGCGAAGGAGAGCGAGCGAGAGGAGAGCGAGCAAGAGCGAAGGAGCGAGCGAGAGGAGAGCGAGCGAGAGGAGAGCGAGCGAGAGAGGAGAGCGAGCGAGAGAGGAGAGCGAGCGAGAGAGAAGGAGAGCGAGCGAGAGAGAAGGAGAGCGAGCGAGAGAGAAGGAGAGCGAGCGAGAGAGAAGGAGAGCGAGCGAGAGAGAAGGAGAGCGAGCGCGAAGGAGAGCGAGCGAGTGCGAAGGAGAGCGAGCGAGAGAGAAGGAGAGCGAGCGAGAGAGAAGGAGAGCGAGCGAGAGAGAAGGAGAGCGAGCGAAGGAGAGCAAGCGAGAGCGAAGGAGAGCGAGCGCGAAGGAGAGCGAGCGAGAGAGAAGGAGAGCGAGCGAGAGAGAAGGAGAGCGAGCGAGAGAGAAGGAGAGCGAGCGAGAGAGAAGGAGAGCGAGCGAGAGAGAAGGAGAGCGAGCGAGCGAGAAGAGCGAGCGAGAAGGAGAGCGAGCGAGAGAGAAGGAGAGCGAGCGAGAGCGAAGGAGAGCGAGCGCGAAGGAGAGCGAGCGCGAAGGAGAGCGAGCGCGAAGGAGAGCGAGCGAGAGCGAAGGAGAGCGAGCGAGAGCGAAGGAGAGCGAGCGAGAGCGAAGGAGAGCGAGCGAGAGCGAAGGAGAGCGAGCGAGAGCGAAGGAGAGCGACCGAGAGCGAGCGAGAAGGAGAAGGAGAGCGAGCGAGAAGGAGAAGGAGAGCGAGCGAGAAGGAGAAGGAGAGCGAGCGAGAGAGGAGAAGGAGAGCGAGCGAGAGAGAAGGAGAGCGAGCGAGCGAGAGAGAAGGAGAGCGAGCGAGCGAGGAGAGGGAGAGCGAGCGAGAAGGAGAAGGAGAGGGAGAGCGAGCGAGAGAAGGAGAAGGAGAGCGAGAGAGCGAGAGAGCGGGAGAGCAGGAGAGCGGGAGAGCAGGAGAGCGGGAGAGCAGGAGAGCAGGAGAGCAGGAGAGAGAGAGCGAGAGAGAAGGAGAAGGAGAGAGAAGGAGAGCGACAGAGAGGGAGGAGAGCGAGAGAGAGAGAGAAGAAGGAGAGCGAGAGAGAGAGAAGGAGAGCGAGAGAGAGAGAGAGAGAGAAGGAGAGCGAGAGAGAGGGAGGAGAGCGAGAGAGAGAGAAGGAGAGCGAGAGAGAGAGCGAGAGAGAGGGAGGAGAGCGAGAGAGAGAGAAGGAGAGCGAGAGCGAGAGAGAAGGAGCGAGAGAGAGAGAGAGAGAAGGAGAGCGAGAGAGAGAGAAGGAGAGCGAGAGCGAGGGAGAGAGAGAGCGAGAGAGAAGGAGAGCGAGAGCGAGGGCGAGAGAGAGCGAGGGAGAGCGAGAGCGAGGGAGAGCGAGAGCGAGGGAGAGAGAGAGCGAGGGAGAGAGAGAGAGAGCGAGGGAGAGAGAGAGCGAGGGAGAGAGAGAGAGCGAGGGAGAGAGAGAGAGCGAGGGAGAGAGAGAGAGCGAGGGAGAGAGAGAGAGAGCGAGGGAGAGAGAGAGAGCGAGGGAGAGAGAGAGAGAGCGAGAGAGAAGGAGAAGGAGAGCGAGAGAGAAGGAGAAGGAGAGCGAGGGAGAAGGAGAGCGAGAGAGAAGGAGAAGGAGAGCGAGAGAGAAGGAGAAGGAGAGCGAGAGAGAGAGAGAAGGAGAGCGAGAGAGAGAAGGAGAGCGAGAGAGAGAGAGAAGGAGAGCGGGAGAGAGAGAGAAGGAGAGCGGGAGAGAGAGAGAAAGAGAGAGAGAGAGAAGGAGAGCGAGAAGGAGAGTGAGAGCGAGGGAGAGAGAGAGCGAGAGAGAAAGAGAAGGAGAGCGAGGGAGAGCGAGAGAGAGCGAGGGAGAGAGAGAGAGCGAGGGAGAGAGAGAGCGAGGGAGAGAGAGAGAGAGAGAGAGCGAGAGAGAGAGCGAGAGAGAAGGAGAAGGAGAGCGAGAGAGAAGGAGAAGGAGAGCGAGAGAGAAGGAGAAGGAGAGCGAGAGAGAAGGAGAGCGAGAGAGAGGGAGGAGAGCGAGAGAGAGAGAGAAGGAGAGCGAGAGAGAGAGAGAAGGAGAGCGAGAGAGAGAGAGAAGGAGAGCGGGAGAGAGAGAGAAGGAGAGCGAGAGAGAGAGAGAAGGAGAGCGAGAGAGAGAGAGAGAGAGAGAGAGGAGAGCGAGAGAGAAGGAGAGGGAGAGCGAGGGAGAGGGAGAGCGAGAGCGAGGGCGAGAGAGAGCGAGGGAGAGAGAGAGAGAGAGAGAGCGAGAGAGAGAGAGAGCGAGGGAGAGAGAGAGCGAGAAAGAGAGAGAGAGCGAGAGAGGAGAAGGAGAGCGAGAGAGAAGGAGAAGGAGAGCGAGAGAGAAGGAGAAGGAGAGCGAGAGAGAAGGAGAAGGAGAGCGAGAGAGAAGGAGAAGGAGAGCGAGAGAGAAGGAGAAGGAGAGCGAGAGAGAAGGAGAAGGAGAGCGAGAGAGAAGGAGCAGGAGAGCAGGAGAGAAGAAGAAGGAGAGCGAGAGAGAAGGAGAGCGAGAGAGAAGGAGAGCGAGAGAGCAGGAGAGCGAGAGAGCAGGAGAGCGAGAGAGCAGGAGAGCGAGAGAGCAGGAGAGCGAGAGAGCAGGAGAGCGAGAGAGCAGGAGAGCAGGAGAGCGAGAGAGCAGGAGAGCGAGAGAGCAGGAGAGCGAGAGAGCAGGAGAGCGAGAGAGCAGGAGAGCGAGAGAGCAGGAGAGCGAGAGCGAAGGAGAAGGAGAGCGAGAGAGCAGGAGAGCGAGAGCGAAGGAGAAGGAGAGCGAGAGAGAAGGAGAAGGAGAGCGAGAGAGAAGGAGAAGGAGAGCGAGAGAGAAGGAGAAGGAGAGCGAGAGAGAAGGAGAAGGAGAGCGAGAGAGAAGGAGAAGGAGAGCGAGAGAGCAGGAGAGCAAGAGAGAGCAGGAGAGCGAGAGCAGGAGAGCGAGAGCAGGAGAGCGAGCGAGAGAGCAGGAGAGAGCAAGCGAGAGAGCAGGAGAGAGAGAGCGAGAGAGAAGGAGAAGGAGAGCGGGAGAGAGAAGGAGAGAGAGAGAAGGAGAGCGAGAGCGCGAGAAGGAGAGCGAGAGAGAGAAGGAGAGCGAGAGCGCGAGAAGGAGAGCGAGAGAGAGAAGGAGAGCGAGAGAGAGAGGAGAGAGAAGGAGAGCGAGAGCGAGAGCGAGAGAGAAGGAGAGCGAGAGCGAGAGAGAAGGAGAGCGAGAGCGAGAGAGAAGGAGAGCGAGAGCGAGAGAGAAGGAGAGCGAGAGCGAGAGAGAAGGAGAGCGAGAGCGAGAGAGAAGGAGAGCGAGAGCGAGAGAGAAGGAGAGCGAGAGAGAAGGAGAGCGAGAGAGAGAGGAGAGCGAGAGAGAAGGAGAGCGAGAGAGAGAGAGAGAGAGAGAGAAGGAGAGCGAGAGAGAGAGGAGAGCGAGAGAGAAGGAGAGCGAGAGAAGGAGAGCGAGAGAGAGAGAGAGAGAGAGAGAAGGAGAGCGAGAGAAGGAGAGCGAGAGAGAGAGAGAGAGAAGGAGAGCGAGAGAGAGAGAGAAGGAGAGCGAGAGAGCGAGAGAAGGAGAGCGAGAGAGAGAGAGAGGAGAGCGAGAGAGAGAGAGAGGAGAGCGAGAGAGAGAGAGAAGGAGAGCGAGAGAGAGAAGGAGAGCGAGAGAGAGAAGGAGAGCGAGAGAGAGAAGGAGAGCGAGAGAGAGAAGGAGAGCGAGAGAGAGAGCGAGAGAGAAGGAGAGCGAGAGAGAGAGAGAGAAGGAGAGCGAGAGAGAGAGAAGGAGAGCGAGAGAGAGAGAGAAGGAGAGCGAGAGAGAGAGAGAAGGAGAGCGACCGGGAGAGCGACCGGGAGAGCGACCGGGAGAGCGACCGGGAGAGCGACCGGGAGAGCGACCGGGAGAGCGACCGGGAGAGCGACAGGGAGAGCGACAGGGAGAGCGACCGGGAGAGCGACCGGGAGAGCGACCGGGAGAGCGACCGGGAGAGCGACCGGGAGAGCGACAGGGAGAGCGACAGGGAGAGCGACCGGGAGAGCGACCGGGAGAGCGACCGGGAGAGCGACCGGGAGAGCGACCGGGAGAGCGACCGGGAGAGCGACCGGGAGAGCGACCGGGAGAGCGACCGGGAGAGCGACCGGGAGAGCGACCGGGAGAGCGACCGGGAGAGCGACAGGGAGAGCGACCGGGAGAGCGACAGGGAGAGCGACAGGGAGAGCGACAGGGAGAGCGACAGGGAGAGCGACAGGGAGAGCGAGAAAGAAGGAGAAGAGCGAGAAGGAGAAGAGTGAGAAGGAGAGAGAGACACTGTATGGGTGAGTGAGTGGTATATGGGCGAGTAACTGAGTATCTGTAAGGCAGTATAGGTGAGTGACTGGGTAGATGAGTAGCTGTATGGGTGAGTGTCCGCTTGTGTCACTGACTGTATAGGTGAGTATGTGTTAGTATCTTTGTAAGTGAGTGTGTATGTAACTGTATGTGTGAGTAAGTGACTGTGTGAGTAGGTGTGCTAGTAGCTCTATGGGTGACTGTGTGAGGGGTTGTATGGGTGTATGAAGGGATATGTCAGTGGCTAGACTGATGAGCGAGTGGATGTGTGAGAGTGGGTGTTTAAGTACTGGTATGGATCTGTGAATGGGTTTGTGAGTGGGTGAATGAAAGGTTCTATAGGGGTGTGAGTGGGTGTGTTCGTGATTCTATGGATGATGTCATCAGTGATGTCATTTGAGATGTGATGAGTGATGCCACAGTCCATGTCATGAGTAATGTAATATGCGAGGTCATAAGCAGTGCATTGTGGGGGCGCGAATTATAGTTAGCTTAGCTAACTATAACTGCTGAATTTCACTGGTGAAACTTGAGCCCAACTATAACATCCCTATAAAGTTTGTTTTTTTTCAGTGAATTTCGAAGGTATTTTTTATTCCATTTCATAACTATAACGTTCCTGTGACCTTTATTTTTTTCAGTGAATTCCTATTTGTTTTTTAAGTAGTAATCACATTTACAGAGTGGTGGAGAAAGGAGGTGGGCCTCTGACACCGTCTCTCAGGAATCTCGCTGTGTAAGACTTGCCAGGGTTAACAGGAGGACTGCTTGACCCCCAAGATCCCTCAGATGTAAAGTGGAATACACCCTTCCAACCAGTAGTGCGCTAGGAGCCGCGTTTGCAGATTAGTGGAGAATGGGGAGTGGCCTACGAAGACCTCTTAGCAATCTCGCAGTGTGGAAACCTATTGGAGGTAACAGGAGGGGGTGGCAACTACCCCTCCTACTACCATCAGTAGGTCCAACACTGCAGGATTGCTGAGAGGTTGGAGGCCACACACCCTTTCTCCACCACTCAGCAAACGCACCTCCTGGCGCACTACTAGTTGGGGGATGAAGTCTCCCTTGGCCTTGAGGTTCCTTGGGGGGTCAACAAGCCCTCCTGTTACCTCCAGTAAGTCCCACACAGCAGGATTGCGGAGAGGTTGTCAGAGGCCAAGCCCCCTTTCTGCACCTCTCTGCAAACGCACCTCTTGGCGCACTACTGGTTGGGGGAAGAAGTCCACTTTAGTTCTGTGAAGTGAATGTCAAAAATAACTTTTCAGGTGAAAAGAAATTACTACATAATAGTAACGGCAACTCAAAGGAAGCTTTGTCGTCACACATTTCCTCAGAGGAAGTGAACAATCGCAGAGGTCACATTTTGTCCCATCACAGGACTTTCCTGATAATAATTTTAAAACTTGATGGACCTAAATGGACTATAACTATTTATTCCTTAGCGCAGAATAAATCAATTATTCACACATATAGTATTTCAGACATAGTTTGGCTCAGTTAACGGACGCTGCAATAACCACCATCAAACATGCATCTAATCCAGGTGACTTAGTGAGTGCAAACCAAGTGACCAAAAGTAAGCAGAGAGTCAAATGACAAATCTCATGTATGGAAATGCAAAAGTTTGTAGCTGTGTTATGAATGATCACACATACCTTAAAGTATTCAGTGAGATATGTGTGATTACATGCATGCATAAAGGATAAAGTTAATAAGGTTTCACTAGGAATTCATGTTATTATTAACGGATAATCAAGGAAATTACTAAATGAAACAATAAGGTCCGTATAAACATTACTAATATTTTACTACTTGACTTGTAAAATATGAAATATCTAACACCTCTCCATCATCATCATCCTTAACAAATACAAACTGATCACAGACCCAGGTATGAAAAAAAACAAATGATTATCTCAGCCTGCAAATGGCTGCTGGTTTAGAAATTAAATAAAAACATTTTTTAAAACATACCTTGTAAATCAGTTCAACAATCACCAACTGCAGAATATCTCCGAAAGTGTGCACTTGATCAATACAAGTGCTCAAGTAATCCAATGCACGGTCCTATGGAAACATAATACAGTATCAAAAGAAACATGTGGCTTTCACAACATAAATTTGGCACCAATAAAACATACAAAATATTCTTAGATGGCCATCAAAAAGAATTTTAAAGTGTCGAAAAATCTTTTCAGGCATATTCATTTTTTGGGTGGTTTTTTTTTAAGCTCGGTTTTTCCTTTTAGTAAAAATTTGTATGGCAATTTTCTGGAGCAAAATTATGACCTTTCTTTGCTTATTAATTATAAAAAAACACTGCTCATTCCCTTTCAAGGTAATTGTTTTGTTTCATTTTACTACATACTCTTATTCCTTTTAAGTCTATATTAGTGACTACATCCTTAAATATAAGGATATTAGGAGCAGGTAAAAATGGGTTTAAAAAAAAAAAAAAAGAAAAGCTGAGGTTAAGACAATCTTACTATACCAGAAGAACATCCAATCAAACATATAAATCATGCAAAACTAAGTAAACAATATCAATAATTACAAACCAGATTACAATGATGGAAACAAAAACAATCTTGGCGAAAAAAGGATGTCGAATTTGTGAAGAAAACAATAAGACTGCACAGGGAGACAGTCAAGAGTAGAAATCTATTGACATAGTTAGTGCTAATTATTTCCACTGCTTGTGAGGCTAGGCTAACTGCAGGTTTAAATGATTTCTCAGTAAAAAGAAAGACCACATTAGACATAAAAAGCTAAGTGGCAAGGTGCTCAAACACCATCTGTCTACAAGCTAGAAATCCACTTACATCGACTAAAGACAACTTATGGAGTGAAAGTATTGTTCCTCTATCTTCAACGTCCCATAGCTCACAATTTCCAATATGTGAGATTGTAGCTTATTATTCAGTATTTTAACCACACATACATACTATTTCAACATGGACATCCAAACTGTTTACTACACCAACCATGAATCTTTAAATGCACTCACCTGGTCTGCATGTATTAGCATCATGAACGCATTTCTCTTGCAACTGGCATCTTTTTCGTTCACCAAGAAATCATGGATCAGTTCAGGAGCATCTGGGATGAGGTTTTCAAAATTTCTGAGAACCAAATGTCAGCGTTTAATAATAAGGGAATGGAGCAGCAAAAATATCACATCCGTTTGGAAAAAAAGACGGGCATATTAACAATTGTAAACCTTCATTTTTCGAATGCACAAATGATTACGACCTGTATAAGCACTTTACGCTAAGATGAGACCTCGTCATTTTTTCATTTTACTTATTTAATTTGGAATATGATCACGCTGGAGTAGCCCCAAGAGGCAATTAACCTAGCATGAGAGGAGACTGTACTTTAAGGCAGGTGACATTGAGACCCACCAATGAAGCAACTATGATGAAATAGTGGCCTGGAGTATAAATGAAAAGCATTACAGGGTTTAGTCTGAAACTCTTCAAGGGAACTTGAGTGGCCTGGTGCGCAAAATGGATGAGATGAGAGGCTACGTGCTTTTTTATGACCTATCAGAAAGAGTGAGTCAGTGGGATAAAATAGGCAATAAAACAAGGCAAAGTGGGTCTGAAGGGCGCTGCTTGGCATCCATGAGGGTATCCAGGTGCCGAGTAGGTGAGAGAAGGCATGTGGTAAGGCTGGGCATGAGTACATGCAGTCTTGATGGTCCCACAAGACGACTAATTCAAAAGGAAGGTCTGGAGGTGGGGGGGCAGTGAAGCTCTCGGAGGAGTGGCGCAGTGCAGGTTTGGCGCGGGAGGTAGAAGAAGAGTTTGGATGATTTCATGTCTGTGAAGAAGACCGGTTGTTAAGCGGTGGTTTAAATTATCAACTAACCAGCTAAGTATTGAATTTATTCAGTGACTTTGTCATTTCTGGCAAAATGCACACATTGAGCAGGCCAGTAACCTTGACACTAACACTGGAAATCTTATTCATATGTACACAATGTGAAAACCTACCAACGAGCTCTCAGACGTACCCAACTTCACAAGGGTCAACCACTTAGACTCTACCTGTAAATTGTGTAGATTGCAAGGACAGCATTCCTTCGCACATAACTGTGACGATGCTCCAGACAAGCGCGGATAGCTGGCATCAGAGGTTCGAGTAATTCAGCCTCCTTCAGCTTGCACAGAAATCGAAGGGTAGAGCCTCGGATGAATTCATTAGGATGCTGAAGGTCCTATAAGAAGTTTAAATATTTTTGGGGCTTAAACATAGCTACAAAGTAATAAATATATATACACTGACATGCATCTCGCTATTCAAACAAGGGAAATAAAGCTTGAAGAGCAACTTGGTTAAAATAGACACTAATGTGCCCAACATTAGACACATGGCTACAGTATTCTGGGACATATAGGCTAGAAAACTCCAAAAAAGAAATGGTGGATATACATTGGAACATCTATTTTATAGGGGATGTATTTGGACATTTTGTAAGATTACTTAAATATCACAAAATAAAAGAATATGCATTAAAGTTATAGATTATGTAGGACATCGAGTCGACCTGAGGGGAGCCCGGTCCATGTTAGAAAAGTTTTGACTATTATCTGACTTCGGAGTCAACTGGCAGAAGTCCAAGCTCTTTCCTATGGTGCAGAGCGGAAATCCCCCAGAGGGGCTGGCCCACATACAGTGTAAACCCTGATGTTTGGGCTACCTTGGGGTTCAGATTTTATCACGACCAGGCTTATCTAGTGGACGGAAATATCGGGCGGGCTATTAGGGAACTGAGGGCTTCCACTGAGTTCTGGAAGACACGGACGCTCTCGGTGGCGGGCAGGATATCCCTTCTGAAAATGGTGGCTCTACCCACTCTCCTATATTTTTTTTTTACTACACACCCCTATGGATTCCTAGGGCATTATTTAAAAAGCTGGACTCCTTAATCCCCAGATTCATCTGGGGCAGGGGGCGCAGACGAGTTGCACTAGCTAGCAACAGACCGGATTTGTACTGCCACTACTCGACCTGCTCCCAGTGTTTCTCAGAGTGCGTGGAGCGCCTCTTGGCGGCTCACAGGAGCTTAGAGTGATGCCAAAATGCTGGAGTAGGGGCCTACAGAAGATCCGCATTAAAGCACTGTTAGACGGACCGGGAGGGTCGGCCGAGGACAAGGGGAGAGGTCTCCGGGGAGAGCCGTCTCCAGCGATCGTACAGACGAGTAACTTCCCCCCAACAGATGTACACCACACCAAGATAAGGTTCAACGTTCTTTATAAGCAATCTTTAGGTACGATAGAATGGTACAAGGAGGTCAGGACTCAGTGGTCCCCTCGATTCTAGTCTCTTGGTTGGGAAAGGGGGTAGCGGGACAGTCTTGTTACCAATCTGGTAGATGCGATGATATGATGGATAGCTCACAATCCTCGAGCTCGGTGTTCTAGCTAACGGGCCGCGGCAGCGCCAGCAGGTCCCGGTGAAGGTGGTCGTTACACGGTCCGCGGCAGCGCCAGCAGGTCCCGATGAAGGTGGTGGTTACAACGGTCCGCGGCAGCGCCAGCAGGTCCCAACGAAGGTGGTAGTTACAACGGTCCGCGGCAGCGCCAGCAGGTCCCGACGAGGATGGAGGATGCAGAAGGCCGCGGCAGCGCCAGTAGGCAGGATGATAGTTCACAAGGCAGGGCTACGGCAGCGCCGGTAGTCCGTCAAGGATGAGTTCTTCTCGGTGTCTCTCGACTCCAGGATACAACTGCCTTCCTGCTCTGGAGCTGCCCCAGTTATAGGTCTGGAGCCCTTTGATGTCCGGACCCTCGCACTTGGAGGTCGGGAGGTCCGGGATGAGGGAGTCCAGACACCCAGCAGGGGGGTGGAGCCAGCGCCCGGGGGAGCTGGGGGGCGATCGGCACCTGGCGGGGGAGAGCCATCGACACTTCTTTCTCCCATCGACCTGCCAAGTAGTCCGTTCACCTCCTGGGTGGATGGTGGTGCCGGGATGTCGGGGCCTGGCCAGGCCCAGGGTTAGGGTCGAGCTGAGGCCACGCGGCCTCGTGGTGCAGTGTCCAAGATGGCGGCCGGGCCAGGCGAGGGAGCCGGTAGTGGTTCGGCCCCATGATACAGAGATGTCCGGGGGCAGGAGTCCCGTCTGGAGACGGGGTGTGGGTTGTTTCTGTGGGTAACACCTGGAGGGCCGGGGCTCGGGCCGTCATGCGGGGAGGGAGCAAGCCCTTCATGTGGCCTGTCCAACATGCGTCCCCCCCAGCTGAAGGCGGGGAGAGTCACCCATCCTCTTAGGGACTCTCCTCGTCGAGGCGGAAAAAGCGTGACAGGCCATCTGCGTTGGCGTGGTCTTGGCCCGGTCGATGTTCCACAGTGAAGTCCATCCCCTGCAGGGAGATGGACCAACGCAATAGTTTGGGGTTTTCCCCCCGCATCTGCATTAGCCACTGCAGGGGTCGATGATCTGTTTGCACCCGGAAGTGGGTACCGAAGAGATAGGGCCGGAGCTTTTTGAGGGCCCACACCACTGCGAAGGCCTCCGTCTCGATGGTGCTCCAGCGCTGTTCTCGGGCCAGGAGGCGTCTGCTGATGAAGGCCACCGGTTGGTCAAGTCCCTCGGAGTTCAACTGGGAGAGGACCGCCCCGATGCCGTGGTCGGAGGCATCTGTTTGTACGATGAATTCCCGACTGTAGTCGGGGGCCTGGAGCACAGGGGCAGTGCACATGGCGGCTTTCAGCTTCTCGAAGGCCGCTTGACAGTCTGGGGTCCAGTTGACCTTCTTCGGGTGGTTTTTGGATGTGAGTCCCGTGAGGGGCCCCACAATGCTGCCATAGTCCCTCACGAACCGCCGGTAGTAGCCGGTGAGCCCCAAGAAGGCTCGGACCTCGGTCTGCGTGACTGGAGGCTGCCAGGACTGGATGGCAGCGATTTTGAGTTGCAGAGGGGCCACCAGACCGCTTCCCACCTGGTGTCCGAGATAGGTCACGGACCCCTGACCAATTTGGCACTTGCTGGCCTGGATTGTGAGGCCGGCCCGTTGGAGGGCCTGCAGGACCTCTCGGAGGTGGTGGAGGTGGTCGGACCAGTGACGGCTGTACACAGCGATATCGTCCAGGTAGGCGGCGCTGAACTCCTCGAGCCCCGCCAAGACCTGGTTCACCAGTCGCTGAAAGGTAGCTGGGGCATTCTTCATGCCGAAGGGCATGACTTTGAAGTGGTAGTGGCCATCGGGGGTAGAAAAGGCGGATCGTTCTTGGGCCCGGGGTGTGAGACTGATCTGCCAGTAGCCCGCTGTCAGGTCGAAGATGCTGAGGTAGCGGGCAGCCCCCATGCGGTCGATCAGTTCATCCGCCCGGGGGATGGGATGAGCGTCGGTTCTGGTGACAGCATTCAAGCCCCCATAGTCGACGCAGAATCGGAGCTCAGGAGTGGTGCCGGGGGCAGCAGCTTTGGGGACCAGCACGACCGGGCTGGCCCAGGGGCTGTCCGAGGGCTCGATGACCCCGAGCGTGAGCATCTTTGATACCTTCTCTTGAATGCAGGCCCGTACCCGATCTGGTACGCCCGGTGTCTGATAGGGGGACTGTCCCCAGTGTCCACGTCGTGCAAGCACCAGGGGGTGACCCCTGGGGTGAGGGAAAACAAGGTAGCAAACTGCAGCAGGAGGTCCCGGCAGCCTTGGCGCTGTTCCGGGGTGAGGGCATCGGAGAGCCGGACCCCGTCCACGGAACCATCTTTCTCACGAGTCTTCAGGAGATCAGGGAGAGGCTCGGAGTCTTCTTCCGCTCCACTGTCTGTAGCCATCAGGAGGCTGAGCTCCGAGCGCACAAAGTGGGGTTTGAGTCTGTTGGTGTGGAGGACCCGGAGGGGGTTCCGGGGAGATTCCATATCGATGAGATAGGTGATGGGGCTCTTGCGTTCGACCACTTTGAAGGGCCCCGTCCACTTGTCCTGCAAGGCACATGGTTCGGTGGGGGACATCACCCACACTTGTTGGCCAGGTTCGAATTCGATGGAGGAGGCATTTTGATCGCACCATTTTTTCATGTCCTCCTGACTGGCCTCAAGGTTCGCTTTCGCCATTTCTCTGAATCGCCTGGTCTGATTGCGTAGGGTCAGGAGGTACTTTAAGACGTCTGGAGGGGGTCTTTAGGGGGGCCATCTCCCAACCTTCTTTGACTAGGCTGAGGGGCCCTCGCACAGGGTGCCCGTACAAGAGTTCGAAAGGGCTAAAGCCGAGGGACTTCTGGGGAACTTCTCGATAGGCGAAGAGGAGGCACGGAAGTAGTACATCCCACTGGCGACGGAGGGGCTCTTCCAATCCCCCAATCATTCCCTTGAGCGTGCGGTTGAACCGCTCGACTAGTCCGTTTCCTTGAGGGTGATAGGGGGTCGTGAACCGGTAGGTGACCCCGCATTGTTGCCAGAGGGACTTCATATACTTCGAAATAAAGTTTGTGCCTCTGTCGCTGACGACTTCTCGGGGGAAGCCCACCCGGGAGAAGATCCCCATTAAGGCCCGGCCGACCACCGGGGCTGTTACAGTTCGCAGGGGCACAGCCTCGGGGTAGCGGGTGGCGTGGTCCACCAGTACCAGGATGAATCGATGTCCTTGTGCTGTACGGGGGTCCAGGGGCCCCACAATGTCTATTCCCACCCTCTCGAACGGGGTGGTGACAACTGGGAAGGGTTGCAGAGGTACTTTGAGTTTGCGGCCGCTCTTCCCGCTGGCCTGGCACGTGGGGCAGGACCGGCAGTGGTTGAGGACGTCGTTTCTCATCTTCGGCCAGAAAAAGTGGCTCACCAGGCGACTGTAGGTTTTGTCCTGGTCCAGGTGTCCAGCCAGAGGGACATCGTGGGCCAAATTTAACAGGAAGTCTCTAAAACGGAGGGGCACCACCAGCACTCGACTGGCCCCTAACTCCGCGATTCTCTGCTCACTGTACAATAGGTCGTTGTCCCAATAGATCCAATGGGCTCTGGTGGTGTCCCCTGCGCTCTGGGCGAGGGCTTGCTGGCGGAGTCCCTCGAGGGAGGGACAGGTCTTCTGTTCTTGACGGAACTGTTCCTGGGTGGGCCCCCCTTCTTGATGCCACTGAGCCAGGTTGGGAAGGTCCTGGGGCTGAGCGAGCCCTTCGGGGGTTTGCTCTGGGGGGGGGGGGGGTCGGTATGGTCGGTGTCCTCTACTGGAGCGATCGGGGGAGGAGGTGCTGGCCATTCTGGTTCTTCTGGTCGGGGGATGGCACGGGCGGCCATGGACCGGGTGGTTACGCACGCCCAGTCCGGGAGGCCCAACATCCCCAGGTGCTCTTTTCTTTCTACGGCGGCCCACGGGGAACTCTCAAGATCATTCCCCAGGAGACAGTCCACGGGGGCATCATCTCGGACCGTCACCTTCAACATGCCGGAGACTCCTCCCCATTCGAAGGGGACGCAGGCCATCCGACATAGACTCTCCGAATTGTCGGCTGAACGGACGGGGCAGAGAATGTTCGGCAGGATCTGCTCTGGTCTTACCAGGTGACAGCGGACGGCCGTCACACTGGCCCCCGTGTCACGTAGGGCTTCAGCCCGGCGTCCATTAATGTTCACCCACTGACTATATTTTCTGGTGTTGGCGGGTAGGGGAGCCCGCGGGACCATGTCTCTTCCCCCTAGGCACGCTAGATCCATGGCGGCCGGTTCCCACTCTTGTTGTCCCTGCTCGTATTCTTCCTGTTCTTCGGAGATTTGTTCTCCCACCAGGGCGGCGGCAGCTACCTGGCGGGGTCTCGGAGTTTGGTTCTGTGGACAGTTCGGGTCATTGGCGTAGTGGCCGACTCGCTGGCATCGGTGACACGTGACATTGGCTCGGAACCCCGGCCGCATCGGGGGGTTGCCCCGGCTGGCCGGGGGCGGGGTGCTAGCAGCGGGAGCGGCCGGGACGGTGTCTCTTCCTCGTCCCTGGCCTCCTCCTCCTCCTCGGGGACGGTGCTGACCTTGGTTGTTCCGGTTCTGTTCGTGCGTCCCTCTCCGGCCCACTCGGGTGCTTTCCCACCGGTCAGCTTCGGCGGCGAGTTGCCGTGGGTCAGTCAATTTACTGTCGAGGAGGTGCTGCCTGAGCTCGACGAAGCAGTTGTTAGAGAGGTGCTCCCACACCATGAGATTAAAAAGTTGCTCGTAGGTCGTTACGTGGCTTCCCTTGATCCAACCCTCGAAGGCTCGGCTGAAATAGTTGACATATTCCACCCAAGTTGTACCCGGGATCCGGGTGCAGTCTCGGAACCTCTGGCGGTACATTTCGGGTGTGAGCCCATATCGGGTGAGGAGGGCAGCCTTCATGTGGTCATAGGATGACATCAGATGGTCTGGGAGCTGTAACAGGGCATCGCGGCCTTCATTGACGAACCTCCCCCATAGACCGGCTCCCCAGTCACTTCGATCGATCCGGTGGGAGGTCATGGCGATCTCGTAGGCCTTGAACCACTGTTGTATGTCGTCCTCTCGGACATACTCTCGAACGACATCCTTGGGGATGTGGACTTTTTCTGTCGCTCCCGGGGTGCGCGGTCGCCTCCAGTTCTTTGTTCTGCTTCCGTAGGTCTATTTCTGCCAGTTTGCGCTCGTGTTCGTACGCTAATCTCTTTTCTTCGAGCTCTCTCTGCCTCTGTTTTTCTTCCCGTTCTTCTCGGAGCCGCAGATGTTCTAGGTTCAGTTTTTGTTCGGCTAATTTTAGTTCACCGTCCATTTTGAGCCGTGCCATTTCTAGCTCATGTAGTCTGCTTTTTTCTCTCTCTTGGATCTCTTCCTGCGAGAGACCCGTTCTTCGCTCCTCGGGAGCCGTGGTGTTCCTCTCTGATGCTGCAATGTTTTGGTCCGGGGATCTCGCGGCCCCGGTTTCTGCCCACGACTCAATGGCGTGCTTGAAATCGTCTTTGGTACTCAGGCCGGTGGTAGCAATGCCTAGTTCAATGCAGAATTGTTTCAATTCACGATGGCTGTACTCTTCCAATTTCTCCATCTGGAATTTCTCGGTGGATCCGCTCTCTTTGGTTGACATTGTGGTTTCATCATGGGGTGAGCTACTCTCTGTACGATTACGCGTTGATTCGGATCGCGCCGCTGGCCACCAATGTTAGACGGACCGGGAGGGTCGGCCGAGGACAAGGGGAGAGGTCTCCGGGGAGAGCCGTCTCCAGCGATCGTACAGACGAGTAACTTCCCCCCCACAGATGTACACCACACCAAGATACGGTTCAACGTTCTTTATAAGCAATCTTTAGGTACGATAGAATGGTACAAGGAGGTCAGGACTCAGTGGTCCCCTCGATTCTAGTCTCTTGGTTGGGAAAGGGGGTAGCGGGACAGTCTTGTTACCAATCTGGTAGATGCGATGATATGATGGATAGCTCACAATCCTCGAGCTCGGTGTTCTAGCTGGACGGGCCGCGGCAGCGCCAGCAGGTCCCGGTGAAGGTGGTCGTTACACGCTCCGCGGCAGCGCCAGCAGGTCCCGATGAAGGTGGTGGTTACAACGGTCCGCGGCAGCGCCAGCAGGTCCCAACGAAGGTGGTAGTTACAACGGTCCGCGGCAGCGCCAGCAGGTCCCGACGAGGATGGAGGATGCAGAAGGCCGCGGCAGCGCCAGCAGGCAGGATGATAGTTCACAAGGCAGGGCTACGGCAGCGCCAGTAGTCCGTCAAGGATGAGTTCTTCTCGGTGTCTCTCGACTCCAGGATACAACTGCCTTCCTGCTCTGGAGCTGCCCCAGTTATAGGTCTGGCGCCCTTTGATGTCCGGACCCTCGCACTTGGAGGTCGGGAGGTCCGGGATGAGGGAGTCCAGACACCCAGCAGGGGGGTGGAGCCAGCGCCCGGGGGAGCTGGGGGGCGATCGGCACCTGGCGGGGGAGAGCCATCGACACTTCTTTCTCCCATCGACCTGCCAAGTAGTCCGTTCACCTCCTGGGTGGATGGTGGTGCCGGGATGTCGGGGCCTGGCCAGGCCCAGGGTTAGGGTCGAGCTGAGGCCACGCGGCCTCGTGGTGCAGTGTCCAAGATGGCGGCCGGGCCGGGCGAGGGAGCCGGTAGTGGTTCGGTCCCATGATACAGAGATGTCCGGGGGCAGGAGTCCCGTCTGGAGACGGGGTGTGGGTTGTTTCTGTGGGTAACACCTGGAGGGCCGGGGCTCGGGCCCTGTCATGCGGGGAGGGAGCAAGCCCTTCATGTGGCCTGTCCAACAAGCACCTTACGCCCCACCGAATTACCACTAGATCTATTTAAAGTACTGCCTCATGACGGCAACTGGCAGGACCTCGACCCCTGGATGGAGGCGGGGGCAACAAAGGTAGGAGACCTGTTTAGGGATACAGAATTGCTCCAGTTTGAGGACTTCCACGCAGAATTTCATTTACCCCAGGTCACTTCCTACTGCACAGAGCTCTCACGGCAGCAATACGCGCACATTGAAACGGAGGCACTACTGAACCTCCCACATCACAGAGTTGCCAATATATAGCACTCTCAACGGACACTAGTAAGATAAGTCTCCTCTTATACAGGGCTTTGCGAGCGGACCAGCAACAACCGCTGGAGAAACTATGGACCTGGTGGGAGGACAATTTGGGGATCACCATTTCTGCTAAGGACTGGGACGGTATCCTAGACAAAAACCCCAAGGTCTCTAGGAATGTGTGCTTCAAACTCATTAATTACAATGTGCTCCATAGGCCATACTTGACCCCAGAGCGCGTGTGCCGATACTTCCAAGTGGCTGACGCAGCATGCCCTAGATACAGAGAGGGAGGAGTGCACATTTTACACAGGTTTTGGGAATGTCCCATTCTAACTATATTCTGGGACGAGTCCTTACACATGATCGAGGAGGTTATCGAGAGGGAAGTTCCCCGCACATTGGGATCGGTTTACTGGGATTGTTTCCCCACACAACTAAGACGAAAGTCACAAGCAAGTTCCAAGACTTAGCATTTATTCTGGCCAAACGAGAGATAGCGAGAAACTGGAAATCCCCAGGGGGCCCCCGGACTCATATGGAGAAAAGAAATGATTAAATGGGCGGTATACAAGGGCAGGATACCCCTAAGAGAAGCCCGAAGAGGCACGGGAAAGATTGAAGTAGCTAAAGCCTGGGAAAAACTAGTGAACAATTTCTCAAATCCTGAGCCAGAAACACCCACAGGGTTGCCTGCAGAATCGCTATGATCACCTTTACTTAGCAATGTATCACCTACTATGCCCTAAATTATGCTCCCCTAGACACATAACAGGAATTTATGCTAGATGATATATGCTACACGTCGCCCTGACATATGGGAGTCCTGCTTTTTGACCACACTGAGCAAGTTTACCCCAGGAATACTGTACAGACTCATGGGGGGGGGGGGGGGGGGGGGGGGGTTGGATATTATTTGCTTTACATTGAACAGATGCAAGTCGACTGATACAATTGTACTGTTTGATATGTGAAACCCAATAAAATCTGTTAAAAAAAAATGCAGGGCAGAGTATGTATATCTTATAACACCACAACTGATTGTATAACTCTTCCCCCGATGAAGAAGCAAATAGCAATGCATTGGATTACATTTTGTTGAGTAACATGAATCTGCAAATGGACACAAAAGTGTTTTGATTTAAGTATGCAATATTTATTTGAAAAAAATAATATGCTATGAAATTGGAATGAGAAAGTATTCTTTTGAAAAAGTATATTAACTATTTGTGATTCTATTACAGTCAAGAGATAACGGTGCAAACCAGGAGTGACAAGGATTGTAGCTATACTTTTTGTTGATTAAATCTCTAGTAGGCAGTGCTGCTGAATCCATTTACAAACAATTATTACTATAATTAACTGATAATATGAACACTCAGAAAGCGATACCTGTATTAACATTTTCACTGTCTTCCCACTACCTCCTCTTCTCTCCATTTCATGCAGCACCAACTCAATTTCCTATTAATTTCCTTGATTTTTCAGCCAATCAGGAGTCCCTTTTGCCTCTCCTAGCTCTCTTCTGAGGAGCATGAAGGTGGAGGGAGGAACAGATGTCTTCCTACCATTGACTTTCTCTAGCTGTTTGACTTCCAGTTTGAGTCTTTTTGCACTTCCTTTGTTCCATTAACAGTCTACTTCTTTACAACCATCCCTTTTGAAAATACAGAAAAGCTAGCAATGACAGACAGTCATGCTTGTATCTACTTTCCACTTACATACCAAGAAACCAATATTGGTAGTACCATATTTCCCCCTCCCCTTATGCGTCTAAAGGCAGGTATTGGATGGTTACAGTAGGGGTGTCCCTCTAAAATCAGTAAGCCTGGGAAAAGACCAAATATGAAGAAAAAAAATCTATCCAACAAGAGTAGGTTACTTTAGTTACTAGAGGAATGCACAAGCAAAGAAGATTCATCTTAAAACTTAAAGTTTTAAAAATACAAATGTATACAAATTATTCAAATAGGAAAAACAGCACAAACTCAAACATAACCAATATTGCTTGTTCAAATGATCAATCATCCGTACAGTGGTTCCCAAACTGTGGGTCGTGAGCCAGTTTTTGGTGGGCACTGAAAGTCCTGGTATGTATGTAAGAAATCAGATTTTTGATACTAGTATTCAATAATAAATGTTTTGGGAAAAAAAAGTATCTGAAAAATATTAATTTTTTTAATAAAGAAATAGTAAAAATACTTGGACTTGTCCCCCTTCACGTAGTGAAATAAGTGAAGTGATACTATTCCGGATCTGATGTGGAATTATGTTTCTCATACAATTGTCTAAAATATTGATTGTCCTCTTTGGGTTTGTTAATGGATGGTTATCCTTCCCCACCCACCCTTTCTCTACTCTTTCGCCCAGAGGACACGCTCTCCTTTAGACTCACTCGGGCAGTATATAAATAGTATGGATCCTTGCTTTCCAAATATTTTAGAACTACAACCCAATTTTTAGAATGGCAAACTTTCGCGACCCACCTAGTTTAACCCCTTCCCCGCTCATGACGGAACCACTCCGTCATGAGCCACGGTTGCGCTGTGCTCATGACGGAGTGGTTCCGTCATGCTGCGGCCGTTGGCCGCCGCTCCGCCCACGCGGCGCTAATTCCCCGCCTGTGCGGGCGATTAGCGCAGTGGGCGGAGACGTGACGGAACCACTCCGTCATGAGCACAGCTCAACCGTGGCTCGTGACGGAGCGGTTCCGTCACGAGCACAGCGCCACCACGCTGCCCCCAAACCCCCCCCCCAGCGCCGCGGCGGAATTCCTGCCGCAGCGAAGGGGTTAATGGACTTTTTCAAGATTTTTCTCAAGAAATTGCTCGAAGATCAAACCTTCCACAACGAAAAAAAAAGAATGGCAACTATTTGTCAAAGGCAACCTTTAATTCAGATGTACTCTGGCTCAACAATTTGGCTCATGCCTTCTACCTCTGAACAACAAGCCCCCAATAAGCCTCACTCTTTCCCATACCTTGGCAAAGGTAGGTAAGCGGGTGTTGCAAAATTAACAGACAACTTTATCAAAATCTAAATCTGAAAAGCTGAAGAAACTAGCAGTGTAATTAAATGCAAGTTCCAAATGGTACTTCTTTATTTTCTTGGTACATATTCACTAAGTGACAGTGCATGTATGCTTGTGTGCGTTTTAGTCCAGTAAATAAGGATCTTTCTGCAATTCCCTTCAAACTACAGAATGCTCTCCATTTATGCCTTATCTCTCGCTTAGCTCTTGCTCTCTTAGCTATTAAATAGTCTCAATGATAGACCTACTATAAATAAGCATTTGCAATGCAATAGGTCTCGTATTTGCGAGCATTTGAGCTATTTGCGTTGTAAATGACACTGCCTTTTATTTGTGTTTTAAAACCCTGCAAGCAGGGCGTAAAAACGCACTTTGTTCTCATGGTCCTTGCTTACAAGAAGCAAGGCTGGCAGTAAAAGAGGCGCAGTTACTGCCAGCCTTGCTTCTGGTAAGCAAGGACTACAAGTACGAAGTGGACACGCCTCTCCGACTACTAATTTTCCCGTTTGTCCTAGCGCCAAATGGGCCCTAATCAGGAGGGTTTGGCTTCCCTTAACCTCGGAGAGAAGCCAGATTTACATACCAAAGGTGGTGGGCTCTTAGAAGCTCCTTGTATTGGGATGCTTATTTACCAGCCTTCCTGGAGGAAGCGTAAAACGCCTACCTCTAGAGCAGGTATTGTTCCTGACCTGAGAACATGGACTGTCACCCCTGGGGGTCAGAAACTAGTCTGTGGTGGCAGGCTGGACTGGACTAGTCAGTGAGCACACTAGTGGGCTGGTAGGTTTTATGTGGTACCTCTAAGGTACCCTCTGGGTGCATGTATTAATACATTCATCACTGGAATCAGTCTACATTTATTAATACAAGGTGTTTGATACCAAACACCATATATTTCAGTGAAGCCATTAAGTAGCTGAGGAACTCGTTTTGACAAGTGACCAGTACATCTACTTAAGATGGCTTCTCTGCTCATTTACAATAGAACTAAACATCACAGGGGCATAGCTGCTCATGCAGATATGTCCTCACATAAATTATAATGTACCATGCCTTAGGGCTCAAAGGCCTGCTGTAAAGGTGACTTTCATATACTAGATGCAGTGACTTTGGCATATGACACAGGAGTGTGCAATTTCCTATTTTCACTCATGGCTTGCACCATCTCACACACCTTGCAATGGCAGTCTGTGTGGAATTTGTGTGTGGGTCCCTTAAGGTGGCACAAGATTGACCCTCTTTAGCACTCATGTCCTAGGTACCTTGGGTACCATTTACAAGGTACTTGCAGGGTTGCTAAAGTCCTTAGCCAACTGTAGCACAATTAAACAATATCTTGTTTTGAGGAAGGAACACTGGCACCGAGGTCTGGTTAGCAGGGCCGGGTGCACTGTCTGGGTCGAAAATCAGCATCTAGTAGCTAAAAAGGGGCAAAATGTGAGGGTAATAGCAGCAACAACAGCCCAGTTTCCTACAAATCACCCCTCTCACCTCTCCCCCCATCCAACATGCTAGGAGACTAAGCCACATCCTGGGAGAGTGTTCCTAGTTTGTCAGGCGAGTGAGAGAGTAAGGAAACAGGTTGAATTGTTGCAGGGCCTACTCTGCCCATTTTAGATTGCATTAGATTGATTTGACTTTTCCTCCTTTCTCTGGGGATAGAGGTAGCTCCCTCTGCTAACTATTTTAGCCAGGGCAACCCCCAGTTTCCCCAAAGAGGTTATCCACAACTGGAGTAAACACCCCCTCCACCCCATAACCAGCAGGGTCAGGGGGCCCAACTAGCTATTTGACATGGGGTCAGACCACCATGCCAAGGACAGTACAGCCATAAAGGCTAACACCCAGCAGAGACTACTGACCGCTGTCAGCACCCAGAAACTCACCTTTAGCTCTCCACTGACAAGAGGACGGGGTAACACACAGACTTCTGTGGGTTAATGGGGTCTTACTGCTATTTTTGTACCAAACACCCTCCTTCCACTCACTTTTCCGTCAGCTAACGGGTCACATCCTCCTGATGAACAGTTGCTGGACTAGTCAGGACTTCCTGAGGGGCAGGTAAGGCTTCACTAATGCAAACTCTGGAGTTCTTCCTTACTGGAGTATAACCTCCTTGGCACACTAGAAAAAGTTGCAAAAGTTGCCCACCTTTCCTACTCTTCTTTTTGCTTTTCCTCTGGGGCCTACTTTTACTACCTGTAGGTTCAGCACCTCCAGAATCTTTGGGAGAGGACTGGCACTGGACCAGTATCTCTTTTAGGTTCAGACCAACCTCTGGGAGGTCATTTCCAAAGAGACAGTCAAGGGGGAGGTGTGAAGTGACTACCACCCTCTACCAACCAAGGGAACCAGCTATCTTAAGGGTACTCCAGCCATAGGCCTAACAGTCACCTCCCCTGGGACAGCCCTTACTTTGCTGGTCTCTCCTGGTAAATAATGGTCTGAGGATACCAGCCTGTCATGCACAATGGTATGACTTGCACAAGTATCCCTCAGGGCAGTGATTGGGATTACATTTAACTCGATGGGATAGAAGTGACTACTTCCCTCTGGAATAACCAACTCACCTTCTGGCCCAGTTTCCCAGTAAAAAGCTACAAGGATTTCCTCTTTGAGGAGCAATTCTCCAAGACTACACTGACAACCCCTGTGCATACCTTTGTTCGAGACAAGCTGAGTCGCTTCTGTAGTGCCCAACCTGCTGACAATCTGGTCTGCAGTCTATGACTTTTTAAAGCTTAGGATCCCCACTACTCCTTTTACTGCCAGAGGTGGGGTGGGATGTACTATCCATCTTTTTAGAGGCCTGGGTTTTTGAAGGTTTCCTTGGAGGACTTACCACCTCCTTACTTCTGTGGGCCTGAACCCCTTTTATTGGAATCTCCCCCCTGAAGCTATTTGGGAATCCTAGTCCTAACCCATTCCTCAGCTTTCTTGGGCAGTGTAGGAAGCGGTCTCTGTATATGGTATACTACTAAGTGGTCATACCTTGCATAGAGTCCAGAAATTCCCCCAAAAGTGTACAGGGCTCAATGCAAAACTAAAGTGCTCAATTTGTTGCACTTGGTCTTGTATGGTTAATGCACTGTAGAGTAGTATGTCCAGGTTTTTTGCAACACATTTAGGTTCCGGGGCAGCACCTAGTGACAGGAGCCACCAGGTGTAATTCCAGAGTGGGCGAGCCCTTCTGAACAGCAGCATTTCTGACTTCTCAGCGTTAAGCTTCAGACAGTGTTTTGTCATCCAGGTTGCGGTTTCTGAGAGGAAGTTAAATAAGTTATGTCTGGTATCCTCGTGTTTTACTTTGAAGACAATTAATAGTTGAGTGTCATCTGCATAGGAGCAGATATTAAAGCCCCATTTTCTACCGATCTTAGCAAATGTAGAGATATAGGCATTACAAAGAGTTGGGCCCAAGGAGGCTCCCTGCGGGACACCATAATTGACGTTTTTTGAACTGGAAGAGAAGGGGCCCATATGAATTTTTTGTGTTCTGTTGGGCAGGAAGGAGTTAAACCACTGAGTGCTTTCAAGTGTGATCCTTTTTCGAGCAGAATGCTCAGCAAAAGGTTGTGAGATACAGTATAAAATGCTGCTGACAAATCCAAGAGGATCAAGGCAGCAGCTTTGCCCTGATCCACCAAGGATCGAATGTTATTTGATAGTGCAAGTAAGGTGGCTTCTGTGCTGTTAAAAGCTCTAAAGCCAGCCTGAGATGGATCTAACATATCATTGGTTTCTAGATAATTAACCAATTGTTTACTGACCAGATTCTCCAATACTTTGGACAAATTAAGGCAGTTGGGAAATTGGTCGGTAATTTACGGGATTATGGATTTCCATGCCAGCTGTTTTTAGCAGTGGAAATACAATAGTTTCCTTCTATAAATCTGGGAATACTGCAGTATCAAGGGATTTATTGATAATCTGTGTAACAAACAGGCTTAAGACTGATGCTAGCTGAGAAAAGAAAGTGGGGGCAAGGATCAAGCGGAGAGCCTGATTTAACCTCTGCCATAGCTTTTACAACCTGTTCTTCAGTAAGAGGAGCCAGGTTGCCTAGGTGAATATGTGCATTAGGGTGTGGAGCAAGGACCAAGGCTACACCAACAGGTAATCTCGGGAGGCACAGGGTGTCCAAGTGTGGAGGTGTGTTACAGCGTCGGGTGTCTTATTCACTTTAATGGGGAATGGTCCGGTTGCAAAGAGTCGGCAAGCTGGGAATAGGAGACCAGTCAAGCTGAACCAACAAGGGGGCTCAGATATCACGATGCTTAGAGATGTGGGGACACCTATGTTCCTCTATTCCTTGGGCCAGGGCGGCTGGGTGCTGAGGTGCTCTGGGGTTTTCATCACCCGAAACACTTGCAGTAGAGGGGGCCTGCAAAAAGAGGTTGCAGGCAGTGTCGGTGAGTTCCCTGTGGACAAACCCAGGGTGGGATTTGTTTCTGGAGGGTGGGGGAGCCACGCTGGCACTGCTGGCCCACTTCAACTCAGGCTAGGGGGCACGGGTGCAATGGTGCTTTACAGCGTCGGGTTTGCGGCAGTCCGGAGTCCTCACAGTTCTTCTGGCGTGCATGCAGGATGCAGGGAAGCAGCTCCGCTATTCCACCGGAGTTCCTAGGTCTTTGTTGAAGGCAGGCAGTCGTGTCAGGCTTTTGGAGGCACAGCAGCTGCAGGAGGAGACTACTTTGGTGCCAGTTTGTCAGGAACAGCAGACAGGGTGACAGGGTTGGCGCCAAGTCAGTTGCTTCTCCACATTCCTTACTTCCCATGGATCTTTGGTGTCCTCCTTATTATGGCAGCAGGAATCGGATTTCGTGGTGCCAGGGGCTACTCTAAATACTAGAATTAGGGCTGCTAGGTGAGTGTAGGGTAGTAGCCAATTCACATGCCAAAGGCGGTAGGCTCTTTGAACTTGCCTGCCTTGGAATTCTAATTTACTAGCCTTCCTGGAGGAGGTGTAAAACACCTCCTTCCAGAGCAGGCATCGTTCCTGAGAACGTAGAACTCTCACCCCTGGGGGGTCAGAAACAGGTCTGTGGTGGCAGTATGGACTGGAACAGTCAGCCAGCATACTAGAGGGCTGTTAGGTTTAAAGGGGTACCTCTAAGGTACACTCCAAGTTCATGTATTAATAAATCCATCACTGGAATCAGCATGGGTTTATTAATAAAAGGTGTTTGATACGAAACACCATATATTTTAGCGAAGCAATTATGTAGCTCAGGAACACGTTTGGGCCAGTGCCCCATACCTTAAAATGGCTTCACTGCTCACTTGCAATATCCAGTCACAAAACTATACATCATGGGCGTTTCTTGGAGCGTCAAGATGGCGGTCACACTCTAAGAGTGCTCTGGACCACTCCATCATCCGCTCTGAATCCCAAGGCCTACCAGCACACTATACAACATCGTTCACCTCCTGCACTAGTCCAGCAGTAACGGTAGTGGAATCTGGCACCAAAAAGACCCTGCTGTGCAGCAATTCGTTCGAGGGGTGGCTCGGAGGTCACGGAGGACTAGGCACAAAGTGGCGGCACCGTGATCCAGGCCCAGGATGAAGCAGACTGAATAGGATGGCAGAGCGCGCCCTGCGGCACCAAGAGACTGCGGTGATGCACCTGACCTCACCCAGGAGGCTAGAGGAAGTGGCGACACGCAGGATGGCAGTGGAGCCCCAGTAGAATCCCTTACCTAACACAAGGAAGGCAGGGAGTGCAAGCCCCGGGATTGCTGTGGCGGGGCAGGCCCGACAGCATGCCGGACCCGAGCTGGGGCCGCGGGGCAACCACATAATCGCGCTGGGTGGCCTCTGACCTCTGCACGAACCTCAGTTTATAAAATAAACTGGCAACTTGCAAGAAAGGGGATCGAGAGATATGGATCGGGCCTCTCCCCCCTGGTGCCGGCGTGGACTTGTGGGAGATGCGGAGGAGGCCCGGGACACATCACCCAGAGATCAGCCTGTCCTGTTAGGAGAAAAAGAGAGCCCTGCGGACGCCTTGAGGAGGAGAGAACAATGCAGGCCCTCAACGGCTGATCCTGAAGAGGCACACTGTGAGAGATTTGTACGACGCGGCGCCCTCTTGACGGACGGGCAGTGGGCACGGAATGTGAGGCCGGAGAAATACATTAGGCCCAGCGAGGTGCGAGACCCAGGCTGAGGACGCAGAGTGGCATCTGGCCCCCACCTAGGCAAAATAAATAAGTGGCTGAATGGGCCCCTTCCCCTCCCTGGAGGGGAACGGGCTTGAAAGAAGCGTGGAAGGTGACCCGGACACAGTGCCCCAAATCAACCGAGGGAGTAAGGATCAAAGCCAGCCTTGGGCAGGCTGGGAGCATAGGCCGCCCAAAATGCAGGATGAACAACCACCTGGCAGAAGAGTGACCCGGGCGCAGGCAGAGGGCGACCTGGGACTGCAAGCGGAGCAGCTGCCCCCCTCACCCAGTTTCCAAAGAAAGAACCCCAAGAGAACGAAGAAGTGGTGAGGACACCCACCTAGAGCCCCCCTCCGGGACCACGTCCATCCAGAGAGAGACCCGTATCCCTGAAGGCACCAAGGTCGACCACCCTGCGTGGGGACTGGGGAGGTGAGGTCAACCCGAGGGTACAGCGAACCACAGCTGGGTGTCGTCGTCCCCCCCCCCCAACCCACCCCCCCCCTCGGGAGCAGGGGACCCATGGGCGAACCAGTGGGATAAGGCTGCCCTCCTAAACAGACACTGAGATCTGAAGCCAGAGCAGCACCGAACCAACGGGGACCCACGGGCAGTTGGCCACCCCCAGCCACAACGGGGTCCCAGGTCCACGCAGAAGAGACCCCCGTCTGAAACAGAGCAGCGGCGGTCGGTGCAGGTGAGGCCCAAGAACAAAACAAGCTCCTACCCCAGAACACTTCAGAGGGAGCTTGCCCCGCGCACACAGGGGTGGCAGACGGGGGGGAGCCTGGTCACACCCAACTGGGTCAATGGAGGAAGCCTCCCGGGATCCCCGCCGCGGGCCATAGGAGATCCCGATGGTATACCATCCAGAATAGGGTAGGCATGCCAGAGGAGCATCGGTCCAATGCAGCCGACCTGGCAATGCAGTTTCTCCTGCGACCGCTGAAGACAATTCTGGACTTCTGATCAGTAGCCGGACTTGCGGCACTGCAGCACCTTAGAAGTGGCACAGGGCCTAACTCCCAACCACCATGGGGAAAGACAGAGGAGCAAAACCATCTGAGACACAAACCTGAATGGATCAATGCACTACGAACGGGCCAGATCCCTCAAAACAGTCGACGAAAAAGCACCCCTCCTCCAAGAAGGAGACCGTAATGCAATTTTTCAGGCTATATGCTCCTCGCAGGCCTCCGTGGAAAAAAAAAATAGGCGAGATACAAGTGGGCATGGCACTCATACAGCAAGATCTCTGCAACGCCACGGCCCATATATCGGAAGCCAAATCCCTCCTCTCTACAGTAGAAGATGACATGCACCAACTGAAGAAGCAGGTCACACAATTCCAATCTCACACAAAAGGAGCTGCACGGGGGAGCGGAGGATGCAGAAAATCGCTCGAGGCACAATAATCTTCGCTTAGTGGGCTTTCCCGAAGGAGGAGAACAGGGAAAATAAGCGACTTTCATCGAGACCTGGATCAACTCATGGACGCTTGGGGGCGAATTATCATCATGCTTTGCTGTGGAACGCACCCATCGGGCGCTTGCACCCAAACCACCACCGGCGGGCCACACACCGACCGATCATTGCAAGGATTCTCACCTTTAAAGATAAAGACGCAATCCTGCAAGCAGCCCGCTCTTAAGCAACCCTGACCTAACAAGGACACAAAATCATTGTCTTCCCAGATTACACCAGGGAAGTACAGGCCCAGCGGAGGTCCTATGCAGAAGTCAAGCAGAAACTGTGTGCGCTCAGTCTTCAATACAGACTACTCTTCCCTGCTCGCCTCCGAGGAATCATCTGAGGTGGCCTGGAATTGGCTAACTGAAGAACGCCCACTCCGATCTCAGGTGGAGGCCTCTCCACCTGCCCCCCCTGTCCGGGGCAACGGCACCTGCGAGCTCTGGGTCCCAGAGGAGACACACCCACTCCCATAGGGTTCGAGGTGCCCGGAGAGGAGTGTCTACCTCACCCAGTGCTATCCCCCATAACTCTGGCACGCCGCCTGGGTCTTCAGCCGCCATGACCCCACAGCAGAGCCGGTCCATTGAGAGGGTAACAGCCGAGGGATGCCCTCAAACACCACTGGACGTCTGGTCAGTGAACACCGACCTTTCCCGCAGTCTGACAATATAACGGCATCTGATCAGAAAGCAAGTCCAATCACCTAGGGAAGAACTCTCCCAATGAAACGTCAGACTGGACTGTCAAGTAGAGGTGGTGTAGTCAGCAAGACTCCATAATGGAGACGAACATAACCTGATGGATGGAAGAGTCCATAAAGCAGCTCCCACACTAAGCTTTGATTTTTTTTTTTTTTTTAAACTTTATTTTAAATTTTATATTGACACAGGGTATCACAAGCATAATAACAAAAAATAGTAAGAAAAAAGAAAAAGAGGAAGAAAAATACATAAACAGCCAGCATAAAACAGGGAATAATTAAATAAATGCCTAGTAAGCTAGGACTCCAATAGGCTATCAGGGGTTGGCATATGAAGACTGATACAGTAAAAGAGACCAAATAAACAAAGCAAAAAGGGGAGACATGAGCACAACATAAGATACATCTGTATAACTATGCTGCCGGTAATTGGGCCAACTCAGTCATACCCATCAACCATCAGACCATTCCTTAAAGGGGGCCCAAATTCTAGTTCCCAATTCCCGCCTATTTCTCCCGTTTAACAGATAGACAGACGACTCCAAGTTATATAATGCAAGCAACCTAACTCTCCAATTAAGAAACGTTGGAGCTTCCGGGCTGATCCACTGCGATGTGATACATCACCGAATTGTTGCCATAGCTAAAAAAAGAAATGCAGCCGTAGATCTGGAGCCACCCGCAGACCTGGTATTATCACATCCCATTATCACTAATTCCGGGGAGATTTTGACCTGAATCTTTATCACTACATTGATAAAATGCTCAATTTCGTGCAGGAATACCTCCAACTTAGGACACAAATATATGTACTGCATCAGCACCTTGAAATCCACACCTAGCACACCTATCACCCTTCCGTCCACCCCACTTTGCAATCTTAGCCGGCGTGTAATACAGATCAAACATCTCCATATAGCACTGGGTCTGTAGACTACCGGAAGCTAAAATCTGCCTTGCTAACTGTACCTTATGTCAACCCTCACCTTGCCAAATTTCCCCACCCACTTCGAGTCCTGCAGATCTAAATCATCCGGTAGACAGGATAGAAGATACTGATAAATCATACCTATTTTTTCTTTCTTTCGGCCCATTTCGATTATAGTTACGCTATAAGCTTTATAAACATCTCATTTCGGGGTTTATCAAGAAAACTTCTGATCTGGAGATATTTAAAGAAATCATGGGTATGTAAATTAAACTTCTCCCGAAGAAAAGAAAATGAAGCCATTTGCCCTCCCGAACACAAATCACCAATGACCTGTAAGCCCGATGACTGCTACCTAAAGATAACCTGATCCTGGAAAATCGAAGGCAGCGTTCCAACAGCAGAGAAGGGCGTATAAATATTAATATTTGCAATTGCACACCTGCGGCCAATCTTCTGCCAGGTCACAAACATTGCATAGATTGCTTTGAACCTGGTCTTTTTAAAATAACTCGGTTCAAGTATCTTTACTAGAAAGCCCTTAGCAGCATCCCCAGGCCTATTTCATAGATAGTAGGCCTATTTGCCAAAGGGACCTCTGCCCTATCCCCTACTAAAAGTATTCCAAAATGTTGCAGCACAGCTGACCAATAATACATTAAGAGATTAGGGACTGCCCATCCCCCTCGATCTCTGTGGAGACACATCCATTTAGCTGCCCTACGTGATCGACGGTAGCCCCATAGGAATCTAGAGCCAGCCCTCTCGGCACTCCTCAGAGAAGCTTGAGAGAATTCTAACGGGATAGTTCTAAACAATACATTAATTTCGGCAGGACCAGAATTTTAAGAATATTGCATCGACCATACTAAGAAATGATCTAATCTTCCGAGTTTTATATTGATAGATTTAACCACTGGGAGCATATTCAAGTCAGGAATACTGGATACCAAGGCAGAGATTTTAACCCCCAGATAAGTCGCTTCTGTAATAATAGGGATGTCAGAGGGACACATAAAAGCTGAATGAAGAATCTGCGTCTTATCGACGTTCAGCTTATATCCTGACAATGATCCAAATTGCTCCGTCAGATTTTTTATGGTCGTAAACGCCAAAGAGACATCCCTTGTTAAAATCACAATGTCGTCCGCGTATGCCAGCGTCTTATAGTCTGTGCCATTAACCTTGACCGGCAAAATATCCGGATCCACTTCAATTTTGCTAAGGAAAGGGTTGATGTACAGAGCAAAGAGCAGCGGTGAACACGGACAGCCTTGCCTTGTGCCCCTACCAATGTTGAATAGCCCAGTTTCCTGCCCTGAGATACGAATTGTTGCCAGTGAAGAAATATACAGTACTTTCACTGCCTGTATAAATTCCATGCTAAATCCCTTCCAGTGGAGCACTGCCCACAAAAACCCCCAGGAGACCCTATCGAACGCCTTCTCGGCGTCCAATAGGATCATCCCGATTCCGTGGCCTGCGCCCAATCTAACAAGGTGATTACCCACCTAACGTGATCAGCTGTGTCCCTGCCAGGGATAAAACCATGTTGCCGGATAGACCCTAATGGGGTGATTACTGTAGCGAGCCTAGTAGCTATAATCCTCGAGTAAATTTTACTGTCCTTGTTAATTAATGAAATAGGGCGATACGATAAGGGATTCAGGGCAGATTTATCTTTCTTTTTAAAAAGTACAATGGTTGTTTGCCTCCAAGATTCAGGTATAATGCCCCTCTGGGTGTCCCTATAATAAGACGTCCTGTCTGATTTCTTGGGCGAAGGCCCTATAAAATTCTAGCGGAATAGCATCCGGACCAGCGGCCTTCCCATTAGCCAGAGATTTTATAGCCAATTCAACCTCTTCCCATACAATGGGAACAGAGAGAACTTCATTTTGGTCTATTGCAAGTCTGGAGGTATCTATGCCCTGCAAAAATCCTTCGGCCATAGACTCAATAGATGTCATGACCTTCTCTTCCTTATATAGTGGAGTATAAAACTTCGCAAAAACATCCATAACCCCCTCCTGAGTGTCCTGCAGCTGGCCTTGCTGATCCATAACCCTGATAATTCCGTTTACCATACTTCTCTGCTGCAGCAGTTTGGCAAGAACTCTGCCAAAGTTTTCACCAAATTCAAACATCATCGCACGGTATGGAGTATATTTTGCAGCCAGGTCCTTCCCGAAAAATTCCAATAACTTAGATTTGACCTTGCCCACCGTCTGTTGACTTTGGTCGATATTAAGTCCTTCCTTGATATTCTGTGTCAACGCCATCTCTGCAACCCGTAACTGCTCTACACGACCCTTGATCTGATCCTGAATGATCCTCCAGCGATAAGCCGCAAAGCTCTTGGTCTCCCCCCGCACCGCGGCTTTAAATGTATCCCATACTATGCCATCCGGCGCAGTGTTTCGATTAAAACTAAAGAATTCTCTTATCCATTTGATCATATGATCCCGATAAGACTGATCCAAGAGAAGTTTTTTTCAAAAGTCCATGATCTAGGGGCTCTAGCCGACCTCCCCCAAGGATACTCCATAATCACAGCATTGTGATCTGATAAGCTTCTCGGAGGAACTTCAACCAATGCCTCCCCTGTCAGTTGATCTGAGATAAAAAGATAATCCAGCCGCACCATTTTGTTATGGGGAGCAGAGTAAAATGTAAAACCATCCTCAGTTTTTTTGTGCCAGTGCCAAACATCTACGAGTCCATGTTCAGTGATTAGCGTCTGAAGGGCCTGAAATACCCTTGGCTTCCTCCCATGATACTTTTGATTACCTAGCAGAATTAAAATGGCCTGGCAAATGAATATTCATATCCCCACAAACAATCATTGGGTGCGACCACATTGCTAATTCAACATTTAAACACTTCATAATTGCCGGATCATCCAGATTTGAGCAGTAGATAGAACAAATCGAGATAGGCCTGTTATTAATCAAAATTTCAGCTACAGCCCACCTTCCAGCTCCATCCACCTTTGCTCTTTTGCAGACTCCAACCCCGCGCCTTACCAATATAGCCACCCCTCTGATCATTGAAGACTGTTTTGTACAGGCTACTAAATCAAACCCTGGGAGTTTCAAAAACTCCCACTTACCCCATGGTACGTTCGTCTCTTGTAGGCAGAGAATATCAAGTTGCATAGTTTGTAGAACTTTAGATAAAAGCGCCCGCTTCTTGCCATCATTCAGGCCACAGATATTCCATGTAGCTATACGCAACCTACCCTGCTCCATTTAAGCAAAGCATATGTCCCAAGCTCAATTTATCCCAGAGTACTGCTATAAGAGCACCATCCTTTTTATTTGTACAATCTGTAACAACCTCATCACTAACATTATGCTTGTCAGGACTATGAGACCCCAAAGTCCTAACACCGGAGCCCCCCTTCCCCTCCGCCCTGGAGACCAAATCAATCCCCCACCCAGTCCCACCCCGACCCCACCCCTGAACTACACCCCCCTTACGAGGCAACATGACCTGGGTCCTTATGATGGTTAAATGAGCAGACTGCCCATCGCTCTCCCCTAGTTCCTTCCACCCATCTAGGTCGCTAAGCTTTGAAGTTTTTTTTTTTCTTTTAACTATCGTTACTAGGGCAACAGATACTTCCTTTCCAGAAGTATAGGGTGGGGTGGTGGTTGGGGGAGGGGGTGTCACTGTTGTCTCTAGTTCTGTGTTAATTATGTTAGACAGCAGCAGCACCCAATGTCTCACAATGAACTCATGCACACACGGCACTCACGTCAAAAGACTAGGCCTCTGCTTACATCTAACCATTGACCAACTCGGCCACCAGGTCAGTCAAATCACTTGAACCCATGAACAGACCATGACCTCATCAACATATAGGGGGAGCCCCCGCGAATCCTCTCCTTGAACGTCAATAAGCTGCTAGACAAGGTGAAGATTACGGCGGTCATGAGATATGCCCAGAGATACGCCCCAGACGCCCTTCTGCTTCAAGAGACACATCTCATGGGTAACCACTAGCCCTTTCTCGCGAGACACGGATTCGATAGAGTCTGGCATTCTGGGTTTGAGAGAGGTTCACGTTGGGTGGTTATCCTACTTCGGTGCACCCTCCCCTTTGTACCCACTAATGTAATCCGAGCCCCTCAAGGCCGCTTCATGGCCCTAGCGGGGACCTTGGGACAAGAGGCAATCAACTTGGTGTCAATATACGTGCCCCCGGCAACCCCCGACAACCACCCTGAACAGGACCAGAGACAATATATCCTCCCTGCCGCTAGGTCGGACAGTGATCGAGGCAACTTTAACGCAGTCGTGCAATCAGGCATGGACATCACAGGCACACCTTACCCATGCAGGACACTACAGGCTAGGAGGATGAAAGAGTGGGCAGCAAAGTTAGGCTTATGTGACATCTGGAGGACATGGAAACCCAGAACACTACACCATACTATACCCACACCTCCGTGACACACCCCACTCACGCACGTATTGATATGGTCTTCCTGCCGGCCCCAGATTGCCGTGACTTCACGGACATTAGCATCCTCCCTCGGGGCATATCGAACCACTCTCCCCTTCTCCGCTAAATGGGAGGCCCCTGGGAGCGCTGCGCCCCATTTAGAGGCTCAACCCCTGGTTTCTTCGAAACAACAACTTTTGGAAGACAATCGGGGAAAGAACTCCAACAATACTTTCTCGCTAACCAAAATACAGTCCCCTACCCAGGCACACATTGGGAGGCCAGCAAAGCCACAATTTGAGGCTTCACCAAGGGACAACTTAAGGCCAAACGCTCGGCACTAGAAAACCCCCTCACCCTCCTAGCGATCCGCTTTGAGCAGCCCTTACCCGAATCTGAGGGAAAAATCGACAACTTGTGCTCTTGAGAGATAAAATAAAACAACTATTGCTCGAATCGGAGAAACTAAAGTGGAGCTCCTCAGTAGCCCGCATATATGGCTGGGGAGACAAAAATGGAAGATACTGCATAGACTAGCATTGCAATCCCTGGTGAGTCGTATGGTCCCAGAGATCCAAGACCAACAGGGGGTTACCCGCTGTATGTCTGTCTCCATTGCCCAAGTCTTTGCAGACCACTACTCTCGGCTCTACTCAGTTGACCGAGCCGAAACCTTAGCCCCTATGCTGTATAGACTGGGGGGCGACCCAACTTCCCTGGCTAATAGAACCAGAAGCGGCCCACCTGGACGTACCCATCACGCAAGAGGAAATGGGAGAAGCCATCTCCCTGGTTGCTTCTGGGAAGACACCTGGCCTAGACGGATTCCCACAGGAATACTACGCTTCGAACCGTGACATACTGATACCCCACCCCCACGACCTACATACCGAGGTAACGGAGAAAGGAGCCTTCCCCCCAAAACAGACGTAACAACTGTGGTCATCAACCCTAAATCAAACCTTCTGCGTCCACCTGCTCGGATTACTGTATGATCTCCTAATCAATACAGATGTCAAAATCTACGCGACGATCCTAGCACAGCATCTGAGGCCAGTTCTCAGTAAACTTGTCCACCCGGACCTGTGAGGCTTCATGCTGCTCCGCAGCATGAGAGACGGTCTTCATCGCCTCCACTTGGCCCTGGCCCTTCGCCACCTACTCACCCCAAACTTATAACTCCTGCTGATTGACTTTGAAAAAGCCTTAGACACTGTCGCTGGTGCGGGTTCTCTACTTCATCCCCACGGCAACGGTGCTCATTAACAGAGTCCTCTCGGGGGTCTTCCCTATGAGGAGAGGGACGAGGCAGGGATGTCCCCTATCACTGCTCCTCTTCGCCCTTGCGATAGAGCCATTAGCCTGCCTCATCTGTGCAGATGCATGGATCCAAGGGAGGAGATGGAGGGGGGCACACGAGGACTGGATTGCTCTCTATGCAGACGACTGGATTGCTCTCTATGCGGACGATGTTCTGCTCTTCCTAGCCGACCCAGCGCAGTCGGGACCCAGGTGCCTCCAAATTCTCCGCTCCTTTGAACAGGTACTGGGCTTATGCCTGAATCCTGCTAAAAATCAGCCTTAGTTACTCCACGCATCAAGTGAATGCATAGATTGACAGTCAACCATACCCATATGATGCCTGTCGTTCAAGTACTTGGGTATTTGGAACGCGTGGCTCCCAGATCTAGCATGGTCGCTTAACATTAGCCCACGAGTCAAGAAAACCAAGGAGGACCTCCGTAGATGGCAAACTCTCCCACTTAACCCCATGGGGAGAACTGCCCTGTTTAAAATCATGGTGCTCCGCCGATTCTTGTATATCATCCAGAACACCCCATTCCATCTCCCGCGAGGATTGTTCAAGGAACTGGACAGCCTGGCCACGGTGTTCCTCTGGGGCAAATCGAGACCGTGCATGATCTTAACCCACTGTCAAATAACTCCCTTCGACGGAGGCATGTGAATGACCAACCCCTACTTATACTACCTGGCTACTCGCCTATTAGTCCTGCACGACTGGTTTAACGGAGGCTGTTGAAGATTTACTGATCACTGACCAACAACTCCCCGACCACACCGATGGGAAACATGGTTGGGCCCACTGGAAGACGAGGACTGGAAGGACGCCCTGATGGCCCCCAAAATGATCTGCACTACCTCCACTGTGCTTATCTCACCCCAAAGCGCCTTCACGGAGCGGGGCTCTCAGACACTCTGGCCTGCACGCGCCTGCAGAATTCTATCACATGGTATTGACTTGCACCCACCTTACTCTGTATTTGGAGTCACTTGTGTCTGAAATGACCAATGCATTAGGCTGGGAGGTTCCACTTAACCCCCTGAATCTGCTTCTGGGAGTCATGGATGGTCTAGACAGGTCCCAAATGGATAAGCTCTTCCTGGGTACAGCCATTATTGTGACTAAACGAGCTAATGTGGCTGCATGGAGGGATTCTGCTCCCCCCAGCGTAATCAAATGGTGCAATGGCGTAGACTGGCGTGCCGTCCAAGAAATACCAGTATATGAAGCCAGATGTTGTCCCAATAAAACATGGTCGGTGTGGGGTAAATGGTTGGGCCTGCTTATATAATGAGAATGAACCGTAGTGAGAGATGGTTTGAATTGCATGCATTATATTATGACTCGTATACAATTAAGTATGAAAGCAATGTCAAGGCATTAGGTCTTGAAAAGAGAAACAACCTGTGCTGTGTTCTTTGTCACAAAAATTCAACAAAATTGGTTATATAAAAAACTAGACATCATAAGGGCATGTCTGCTCATGCAGATATGTACTTCCAGAAAATATCATGTACCCTGCCTCAGGGCTAAAAGGACTGCTTTAGGGGTGACTTGTTATATTTGATGCTGTGTATTTGGCATGATACATAGGAGTGTCTAATTTCTTGTTTTCACTCATGGTTTGCACCATGTTATACAGCCTTCAATGGCAGTCTGTGTGGAATTTGTGTGTGGTTCCCTTAGGGTGGCATCAGATATGTTACAGCTACTGGGGACTTACAGGGGTGCTAAAGTCCTTACCCAATTGTAGCACAATTAGACAACACCTTGTTTTGGGGAAAGGGCATTGGCATCGAGGTCTGGTTAGCAGGCCTCAGTGCACAGTCAGTCGAAAATCAGCATCTAGTAGGTAAACAAAGGGGCAAAAAGTGGGTAGAACCCTACAACAAAAGCCCAGTTTCCTGCTCCTCACAACGGGCCTTTCAGGCTTCGAGAAATCTACTCACCACCTGCTATGGCAAATCACATTATATCAGGGTGAGCTATTTTTAGGGCCAACTGAACCATTCTGGCAAGAGCTCGAGCTGGCAAAAAACAGGTGTTCTGTTGATTCCGAAAATGAATGAGCAATAAAGATACCTTTAAATCTCGTTTTATCTTGTCACATTTGTTGTTCGTTCATAGACAGAGGTCAAATGGCAGCTAATGTCTTTCTTAAAGATTGCTGCTTATTTTATGTTGGAGAGTGGTGTTTACTTTTGTTACTCTGATTGCAAAGCGAGAGGATTTTGTAAATGTAACTGTCTTAAAATCATGCCTGGTGCGCAACATTTAAGCTTGTAAACAAACTACCACAAATATTTGAAAGTACATTCCAATAGTTATAAAATCATTCTTTTGTAATTCTGAAGTCAAATGGAAGCAAAAATGTTCATAGGATCAAACCAAATCAGAATACTTTATGATAAATATTTGCTATACGCTAGGTAGTTTTAATCAGTAAAACTGCATGGCAGTGGAAAGGTTTGTGGCCATTTCAAGTCAGAATGTCTGTCTTTAAAAGAAAGTGCGCTACTGCACCATGCTTTAGTAATATTTAGCACCCTCTCTGATGACAATGCCATTAGTGAAATAAGAGGCAAGTAAGGAATCATGTGCACTCTACTATGTGGACTAGAATGTTATTATACATGGAACAAATGTTTAGTATATTAAATCAAACAAGATTTTTTTGTTTAGCAAAGAACTCACATATTGGAAGGTGCTCTCCTATGTGATGATGAAGAAAAAAGTGACTCGGTGAAATAAAATACTTGCCTAGGCTCACGCAATTTGAGACGAGAGTAGGTGTCAAGTGCATTAGAGTAAGATTATTCAAATCGTTAGACCTACAGGTCTAGCAACATTTTTCTGACTTAGAGCCCTGCCTTTACTCAATTTAGGTCTTAACTTATGTGACATGGCTTAAAGAGCAACACCTTTGGAGTGGTGGGGGGGGACAGAAGCTTCCCTATGCAATTGACAATTTTGATGACCTATTAGTATGACAGACAGCTTTAAACTAGGTCATGTGGGCTGACCTTACTATACAAGTATAATGTATTTTAGATTCAATGCTCTGGGCCATACTTTAAAACTGCTGGATGTAAACATTAATTAGACAAAGGTAAAAACAGATGCTTTTTTCAAAAGCTCCTATGTATGTTTAATAGAGCTATTGTACACATTAAATAATAGCTACAAGATGAACAGTATGAATTGGTAGCAAACACAATATGAAGTAAAATCAACAAAGCAAACTACTTTTCTGTGACACAAATACTGCGTTTACCTACATTTCTCCGACAATGCTGTTATGCAGAATTTGTTGTACTGAACGTGAAGGCCATTCTCTTATGATTTAGTTGTGTCAACGTGGACCAACTGTATTGCATTAAAAATTGTTAATATTCTTTTACTGCTTTAGTATACATGGCCTTAATACATTTTTTATAAATCGCTTCTATTTTGATAATTATATGGAATAACTCTGCACAAATCATTCTCATAAACCTGGCAATCACATGAATACACATCTCCACCTAAAAATACTGAAATGTATTTGCCAATCAGGCAAGGGCTTACCTTTCTGTAAGCATCACAGACTAGGATCATTTCTTGCAGAAGCCGACCATCTGGAGTTGTTTTTGGAACAATTTCCCAAAAAACAAGCAGAAGTTTTTTGATGGTGTGATCTTGCAGGGGCAGCACAAAGCGAATGATTGTCATCAGAAGGCCTGGGAGCTTCTCTCCATTAAGAATCATTGTGATGACTTTCTTCAGAGCTTCTGTCTTTGACTTCACATCTCCCTTTTCTGTTGTAAGGAAAAAGGATGCCAAAATTAGTTCAATAAAAATGCACACCAATAATATGCAGAAACACACAAGTAAGTATTACGTTTTCAACTCTTCCTTTGCTTTGGACAGCAGCAAACTATGTTATGTAATCAACTTTAAAGTACACTTCTGAGAAACCCAGAGTAAATTTGAAAAAAAAAAAACCCAATAAAAAGCCTGCATTCCAATAATGGGATCCAGGCAGTCATCCATGACAGTCTCTTTTATGCTAGAGGCAAAGTGAAGTATTTGATTTGTGCCGCCATTTTTTCTGAAATAAATATGTATGATAGAACCCTATCGAAATTTTAGCAAGTTGCATAATTTCACTAATGCCTAGTCTAGTACTCACAGAGTAGTCAGGTTTCATGTTAATGTGTGCTGGTTTCCTAAAATGCAGCTGTCAAACCACTGGCGTATCATGGCTCTAAAAACAGGTCAAACATGTTTCTACCTGCATCTACTGAAAATCGGCGATATTTAAAGACAACCATGTCTTAAGATTCATCCTAAAACTCAAATGTATTTTTTTCCTTTTCTTTTTTAGTACATCAGGAAGATAATTCCACATCTGGGGGACAACAACCGAGAAAGCTCTTTCCTCTATTGTATTTCAACGAAATCCAGTGTCACAAGGTTCTGACATAGAGTTGATGTCAGGTTCTGCGTAGGTTAATACAGCATAAAGCAAGATCTCATTGAGATGTGACTGGGTGAGTGAATTACTTTGTGCACCAAATATAATACCTTGAATACAATTCTTTTTTTCATTGGCAGCCAGTGCAGTTTGGGCTACACCGGGGAGATACGGAAGCTACACAGAGTGCCGTTCACCAGCTTAGCTCAGTCTGGGTGTAGAGGTTCAGTCTGAGAGCCAGTTCTTGAGGTCCTCCTGATCTGCGTCAATGACACGAATTGCCCGAGGTGGAAGAGCAGGGTGTTCCAGGTCTTGGCTACGAGTTGAGGGAAGGATCTTCCTCCGGTTCAGGTCTTGTGGATCCGTGGGACGGAGGCCAGGACGAGTTGGACGGAGCAGAGTGGTCTTTACGTTGTGTGGAAGGCGAGGCGGTGGTTCAGATATTCTGGTCCTGTGTTGTGGAGAGATTTGTAAGCATGTGCGAGTAGCTTGAAGGAGATTCTCTTGTGGATAGGGAGCCAGTGGAGTTGTCGGAGGTGTTGTGTCATGTGGCTGCGGCAGGAGATGTCAAGGACCAGTCTGGTTGGGCATTTTGTACATTCTGTAGTTTCCCGAGCCATTTCTGGGTGATGCCGATGTAGAGTGCGTTGTACTGGTGATGGAGTGTGTGGGTGACAGTCTTTCTGGATTCTGTGGGGAGCCATCTGAAAGTCTTTCGAAGCAGGCAGAGTGTGTGTAAACAGGATGAGTATACTGCGTTGATTTGGCGGTTCATTGAGAGCAAGGAGTCCAGTATGAGGCCATGGTTGCGTGCTTGGTCCGATGGGGTGGGAGGGGTTCCTAGTGCAGTGGGCCACCAGGAGTCATCCCAGGCTGAAGGGATGGGTCCAAGGAGGAGTACTTTGGTTTGCCCGAGTTGAGCTTGAGGCACTTGTCTTGCATCCAAGCAGCGACTGTCTTAATTTCGTTGTGAAAGTGGATTCTGGTGGTTGTGGGTTCATTGGTGAGGGGGATAATCAGCTGGGTGTCGTAGGAGCATAGGAGATTATGTTGAGTCCGTGGCTTCTGATGATGGCTGAGGAGAGGCATGTAGAGGTTGAAGAGGGTGGGGATCAGGGAGGAGTCCTTGGAGCACTCCGCAGCTGATTTCTGTAGGTTCTGAGGGGAACGGGGGTAGTCTGACTCGTGGCGTTTGGCCGATCAGAAAGGAGTGGATCCAGTCCAATGCCTTGTGGTGGATGCGGGTGCATGGAGTTTGGTGATTAGGGTGCGGTGGGAGACTGTAATCGGAGGCGGCTGGGAGGTCAAGTAGGATGCGGGCTGAGGTTTCTCCCCGGTCGAGGAGGTAGCGAATGTCATCAGTGGTGGCAAGGAGTGCAGTCTTGGTGCTGTGGTTGCATCGGAAACCCGAATTGGGAGGTGTACAGGCAAGGATCCGATAGGGCTCCTGAGTGGATGCTCTTCATTGTCTTGAGTGTGTCGTCTGTGGTGAGCGTAGTCCAGTTGAGTACGATCTGTTGGGGTGTGGCGTGGGGGGGGGTGGTTTTAGGCGTATTGGCAGGGTCTTGGGTGCCGAAGCCACCGTAGATCTGCCTGACCTTGTGGTGGAAGAAGGTGCAGAATTTTTTCGCAGAGGTCTTGGGAGGATGGGACATCTGTGGTCTCACTGTTGGGTCTGGCGAATTCCTTGACGATGGCATAGAGTTCTTTGCTGTTGTGTGCGTTTGCATTTATTCTGTCTTTGAAGGCCGTTTTCAGAAGAATGGTGGTGTGCATTGACGGTGGATTTGAAGGTTGCGTGGGTTTCCGAGGTTTTGTTCCTCCATCTCTTCTCGAGTCATCGGCAGGTTGTTCTGGACTCATGGAGGGCGGTAGTGAACCAACGGGCTTTCTTGGAGTGTTGCTTGCCTGATGTCTTCTTGAGGGGTGCCACAGTGTCAACGCAGTAGGAGATCCATCTGTGAAGATTAGGAGCTGTGGTGTTGGCATCAGTTGGCGTTGGCGGGGTGGTCGTGCCAAGGAGGTTGAAGAGACATTCCACGGTGGCCTCCTTCCAGCTGCTACAGGGTGGGGGGGGGGGGAGGGGTGATGAGGTAGGGGTGTACGGTGGGCTTGACGATGCCGATATGTTTGCAGTGGTGGATGGTCCAGAGGAGCTCGGCGGTGTGGCTGTAGGTGATGTTCCCGCTGGCAGATAAACGGGGTTGAGCGTGTGTCCAGCTGTGTGGGTCGGTGAGGTCACTAGCTGCTCGAGTCGGATGTTGGCAAGGTTCTCCAGTAGGGAGTCGGTGTTCTGGTCGCTGGGGTTGTCTAGGTGTGAGTTGAAGTCCCCGAGTAGGATGTGCTCAGTGGAAGCAAGGGCCTGGGGTGCGACGAGGTCTACAATGAAGTCGGTGAACGGCGAGCAGGAGCGGAGGCGTTGGTCTGGACCTGGAAGTGGAAGTGTTCCATGGTTGTTGTTGGGTCGTTTGAGTGGTTGGTCAGTTGGAGGGTTTTCCTGAGGACGATGGTGATGCCTCCTCACCTAGTCGGTCGGTGCAGTACTTGCAGGTGATTTTGAGTTTAAATGAGTATAATACTGGTTTTAAACAGAGTAATTAAAACAGACTGGACTCAACCACTGCCTAGATTTGTTCTTTTAAGGTAATGCCACATCAATATTGATGTCCAAGATCCTTACTACTGGAAAAGCTGAAGGCAAAGGATCAAAACTAGGTGGCCAGAAGCTTGCAGAGGCAACAGGTGTAACGCCCTGAACGTCTCAGGATCGTTTAACAGACACGATAATGAGAACGCAACCACTTGTGAAGGTTTAGTTATTTTAATGAAGGCAAAAATAATACAAGGAATAAACAAAGGTTATAGTCACTGGAATCCTCCAGGCTAAGTACGTTACCAGCCCACAGCACGGATGGTCCTAACCGTCCTCTGCATATACGCCGATCCCGGCGTATGCCAACAGAGGGCAGAAATGAAATGGCCGACAATGCCAATCGGTAGGCTGTGAGGGGCACGAAGAGTGTTGGGGAGAATCGAGGAGTCAGGGAAACACCCAGCCGGGGTCTCTACCTGAAGGGAGCAGCCGCTCAACCTCTTCCTCAGACTGCACCGGGACGCGGAGTCACCTCCTGGTGATGCGTCACCGATACCCCAATCACAAGCAAAGAAGACTGAACCGAGAGCAGCCGCTCGATCGATCCCGTGGACTTCCGAGTCTGTAACGCGGCAAACACCTCCTGGTGTGCGTTACAGCTGGCAGTCCCTGTATCTCTGGTCGGGCTGGGAGTTACGACTCCAACCAGCAAAAGCGCCACTGCGCTTTGACTCAGCCGAGTCAAAAAGCGAAGCTCAATGGTTATCCGGTAGAGCTTCCGGGTCCTTCACAGGTGACGATGGGGCAAGACACGGCCCAGGGAGTATCGACTCGACCTACCTCCGTTCTTGCCTTACTGGAGCACCACTCCGGAACACTGCTCTTCACTAAGCAGGTACGTCGGTGTAAACACAATATCCGACAGCGTTTTACCTCCCAGTTCCTCCCTTTATAGGGCGTGTTTTCCTTGAGTTATGTAACAGCTCTCCTGTTTACATAAGGGCGTGTTTTCCTTGAGTTATGTAACAGCTCTCCTGTTTACATAAGGGCGTGTTTTCCTTGAGTTATGTAACAGCTCTCCTGTTTACATAAGGGCGTGTTTTCCTTGAGTGATGTAACAGCTCTCCTGTTTACATAAGGGCGTGTTTTCCTTGAGTTATGTAACAGCTCTCCTGTTTACATAACCTCTCAACCGCTAAGCATCCTGGGAGATGTAGTCCGTTTTCGCTGGTTACCGTTTTCCTCCCCTCGCATGACAGGAATTCTTGACAACAGGTTTCAAAGGGGCCAAGATCTGGCTTTAGTTTGTTTAGTTTAAGAGGATTAGAGTTCATCCATAGTTGTTCCTGCAACAAGCAATCTCATGTAGCTTGGTTGTTGCCCTTGCAATCTTTTGAGTGTCGTCGGCGTACAGAAAACATTTCAACCAAACAACCCAATCAAGTTGGGCCAAAAGAGTTAGGTCAAAATTGAAAGGAAGTTGAGAAAGGATAGAATCCTGGAGGACACCAACGCTACTGGAGCAAGCACTGTCTTACCAGAGTTGGGGACGAGGAGGGACGAAGGAAGTAAAAAAAAGAATTTTTAATCTACAAATGGAGTGGAAAGGTAGGACATTTTAGCTCCAAGTGGTACCGAGCACTGCGTGCCACATCCCAGATGACCACCATGCTGGAGAAGTGGTGAAGCACAGCGGGCCGATGAGAAAGATGATGAGGCACAATTTACACCAAGCTCACAGCAGGGATCTCAGCAGAGACCTGTAGCTGAGCGACGCCAGAGAATAGCTCAACGACGCACCAGGTGAGAATACCCACACAATGTAGGAGCTAGATGCGTCAGCACACAACCCATTCCGCAAACTTAGGGGGTCAATAAAATATGCTGACGAAATTAGTATCAATAAAAGACATGCTAAGTGCCCAGAAGCCTGACAATCACAACTCAGTCGGATACCGTCCAATCAACGCACACTCATGTCCAGTCAGAAAGCTTGAATTTCCAAACTCCAGCAACTAAAGAATACCACACACTTTTATTACAATTTTGCAAAGATATTATGGCTCTGCGTCAAGCCTACAACAAATCTCTCAGATCGCGATCACTATTTACAACAAGCATTTGCAATGCAATAAGTCTCGCATTTTTGTGCGTTTGAGCTATTGACATTGCAAATTAAAATGCCTTTTATTTTAGTTTTCATTTTTAAAACATAAAAAAAGGCATGGTCATTTACAATACCAATAGCTTAAACTTACGTAAATGCGAGATCTATTGCACTGCAAATGCTTGTTTAAGAGTAGGCAGTGGTCCGTGTGACCACTGCCTGCTCTTAAAAAATATTTTCGCATACATTCACAAAGGGGAAGGGGTCCCACGGGAGATCCCTTCCCCTTGGACAGTGGCTTACCACCTACTTCAAGTTGGTGGTAAAGTGCAAGTGTTACGTGGCCGCAATTGCGGCCGCAAAACAATCTTACATTGAAGTGCAAGTCGCTATTAGGAAGGGACGCCCCTTGGCACGCCTCTTCCTAATAGCAAGTCGCAAACCCTATTTTGCAAGTCAGTGATAGGTTACAGACTTTCAAAATAGGGTTTGTACATGGGGAAGACCTATTTTGCAGTTCCAATTAAGCCGATTTCCCATTTGCGACTGCAAAAATGGTCGTACATCTGGCCCCTAGTCCCTAACCCACCTCCATTGAGTGAGCCTTGTCTGCTCACCCACAGTTGCCGAAGGAGAGCCAAGGTATTGTACGGTATTGTATTGTAATTGCATTTATTCCGATTAGTTCTTGCTTATATCTTTCTACGGTATTGATGTGTGTGGGAAGTTTAGGAATATTTAGTTAAAATAAATATATAAAACTGAAATGAGTTCTGAAGTTCAGCTGAGCTGATTAAAGAGGGAAGAATCGAAACGGGGCGACAATAAATATTTTGCTTTCATAGCTGCAGTAATTTGATTTCAGTATTTTCACTCAACAGGCCTACTCAATATGGGTTGGAACCACCATCAAGCAGAGTATCCTTTTACAACCCCAAGCTAGCAGACTTCATTTTAAAGCAGTTGAATGAATACATCAGTTGCCGTTCAATGCACTATTGTGCAGACCACGTTTTAAGCTGATGTTCAAAGGATTCAAATCAAAGCCCATTTTGGGGCGTAACGCAAGTGTGACAAACAAATCAAGACACTTTAATTGGTGAATCACAATTGATAAATATTTACTGAAACCAGATGTCCACACATTATCACTTGTGCACAATGTAGTTTTATGAGTAAGGTTAGGTATGCGCACATTTAGTGGCCTTCTCAAGCACACTCTGCGCGAACACCTCACTGCTAGCGCAACAAACATCTGTCAATCATCCAGGGAGAGGCACCAGGGCCCGCAGAGGAGGCAAACCACTAGCAGCCACACAGGTTATACTGTGCGAGGGGGGCCCAGAGCTGCCAAGGGACAGGGTAAACGGAGTACAATATGCATTATCACTCTGTTCTGAGATTAAAACGCACTTTGCAACCCTCGCTGCAGCCCCCTTCCTGCTCAGTGTGACCATGTAACCACTGCGCACTGCCCCAGTTCCTCCACTCCATGCCCGAAGAAATGCCCATGAGCTCTCGCCATGTAACCACTGCGCCGCCTGCAGCCCCGCAAGCCTGTGCCCGAGGAAATGCCCATGAGCTCTCGCCACGTAACCCCTGCGCCCATCTGCAGCCTCACCAACCCGTGCCCGAGGAAATGCCCATGAGCTCTTGCCATGCAACCCCTGCGCCCGTCTGAAGCCCCACTACCCCGTGTCCGAGAAAATGCCCATGAGCTCTCGCCATGTAACCCCTGCGCCCATCTACAGCCCTGCAACCCCGTGCCCAAGGCGATGACCAGGGCTCCCATCTGGCTCAATATGAACAAGTAACCACTGCCCATCTCCAGCCCAGGGCACCCCAGTAGCACAGACTGTCAGGAGAGGAGACGGGCAGGAAGACCAGAAGAAGGGTGGCAGGAGGCGATGCATGGAGCCAGCAGGGCGGGTGGGTGCGGCGCCATCTGTCCCGGGAGCCCAGCGGTGACTTCACATCTTGGCATCCCCCGAGCACCTCACTGCCGGGACACGTGAGACAGACGCACAGAGGAGGCACTCTAGGAGCGCACACTGACCCCATCCCTTGTGCAGGTTATGATCGAGGGATGTAGTGGGCAGCCTGCAAGCCATGTACCTGGACAGAGCTACTGGCTGCCACGACGGTGCAGGGATTAAAGGGCCGTTTCCAACATAAAAAGGTCCACAGGGGGATGACAGGATGCCACGCACTGGAAGGGACAAGCATGACTAAAGCAGACGAGGCCATGTGAGGCAGGAGATCGCGAACTCAGTGCGCGGAAGTAGGACAGGAAGTCTGTGCACACCCCATAGTGGACAGCGCACACTAAGGCCGCACAAGCATCCCCCACGACTTATAGTATACATGGGTCAGCTAAAGCAGATGTAGAAAGGTTTAAGACCACTGTCCGCCTTTCAAGCTGTTCAACTTGCGACTGACAAAACATAGTGCCTACCGACTTATGAAGGAGACCATGTAACACCGCAAGTAAAAGATCCAGTCCGGATGGGCCGTCCTAGAAGGAGACAGGGCGGTAACAAGGAGGGACTAAGAAGCCTCATTTTCAATCGGAAGCCAGCGTTTAGCATAAACGATGATGCCAGCCAATCAGAATGATGGGCGGGGCTTATACTCCACTTCTGAAATCTCCTCGATAACAATAAGCCAACGCATTCGAGCTGTAATGCAGGTCTGCGAGACCTAAAAAAAGGGGGCTTCACCTTCACCAGGTGGAGGTTAACATGGCAGATTTTACACATGAAAAAGACAAAAAAGATCGGCGTAGAACAACCATTGAACAGAACCACCAATAGGTCAGGTGAAATATAATTTGCATCAGAAGCATAAACAAAGATATCCCTAACAAAGGCCTGGAATTCTATATTCAGGCATTATTCGCCAGCTGCTACACTCCTCCGGCAGGTGAACACATGTCGAGATAATACCGACAGAATCTACTCTGCATATCAACTAGACCAAAAATTTACACAGGATGACCTCACTCGTTACTTTTCTAAAGAAAAAGAACAGTTAAACAAGAGCACCTCTATGATACACCAACTAGTGGGAGTAACACAAGGCAAATAGGACAAACACGTAAGGGTGACAGTGTTAACACCTAGCCGGATCCACCACAAAGGACTACCACTCAGCAATAAAACTTACAAAGAGAAATTACCCACCATCTAGAATATTTCTCTTAATGTGCAGGGCATCAACTCTCCCAAATAGCGATATTACACTGGATAAAACATAAGGAAGCAGATGTTGTTCTCCTCCAGGAGACTCCCTTTGTAGCTAAGGACACAACCAAGAATCTGCGCATATTGGTTCCCGTCCCAATTTCATGCCACAAACACTACTAAAATGAAAGGGGTAGTGATTCTATTTCATAGAGGTTTGACATTTCACTCGGAGGGAAAATTAATCCCAACCAGCCGCCCCGCCTGTTGGACAGAGGTCAGCTCGGTGATCCATTTATTTCACAGATCTCACTCTATGCTCCCAAATATAATACAGGTATTCTATGCAGATATATTCATCAAAAATACTGTCCTCTCACCAGCAATCAATAGGTCTCACAATAGATAATCCAATTCAGATACCCCACCTTCCCTCATCCACGGGCTAAAAGGAAGCAACCGCTTAGATATTTAGTGTTCTCAACATATGGCAGACGAGGATTTCATATGTTTCCGTAATGTACACAGAACCTATTCGAGGATCAATTTTTTTACTTATCTCGAGACAACTGGCCCCTGAACTAAAAGGTTCCAACATTGAGACAATAATGCTAACGGACCACACTCAAACTAGGTTCCACTTAGACCCACCAACTGATTCATGCTGAGAAGCCTGGAGGCTGAGCAAACTGGTGCTGAGAAACCAAACTGCACAGGAAATCATTAAAGACGCGATAGAATGCTACTTTGAGAATGACATGGGCATGATTAAATAAGCAATAATCTGGGACAATGCAAAAGTAGTTATGGGAGGGGGGTGGGTATATACCACAATCTCAACCTCGAAAGACTGGCTAAAAAGAAAACACAGGACCAGCTGTAGGCAGGCTGAGCAATGTCACAAATAGAATAGTTCACCATGCATAGGGAGCTCTGTTGGGTTAGGGGGCAAACTAGAGCAGCTTCTATCAAAAGAGGCCGCCAAGCCGATTCTCTACATTGGACAGACCTACTATGAGCGAGGCAATAAGGCTGATATGCTATTAGAATACAAAATTATGAAATGTGATACTAGGAACATAAAACCAATTCAGGATGGGGAGGGTATTTAATATTTGATATGAAGTAACGTACTTTAGCATTTCTGGTAGAAATTCATCAAATGTGCCATAATGCCGTCATTCCGGCTTTCAGTGCACTTCTTTTTTTTTAAATAATGTAAGTGCCCAAGTGAGCACTTCGAGTATGTATTGATGCTCTAGTGTATTAGAAGCAGTGGAATCACTTCCTTACCAAAGTTTCACTGTCAGCCGTACTGCATGGCGAGATAGACTATCATTCGCAATGCAGTGCAAGTAATGGCACTGCTCATGGTAAGACACGCATATTTTTCCTATAATGTTATGCAGCTTGTATATTGTGAATTATGCTAAAAAAAGAAATCTCTCATTGAGAGTGACAGATTAAGTTCACTGTGTTACATAGGTAATGTGTGGTATGTAGAGTTTGTGATAAATGATAAATTAAGATGTTAAAAAAAGGAAAAGGATCAGCTGCCAAATTTGAAGTAGTATAATCTAGGAAGAAGATGATTGGTTGAGCAAAGGGTAAAATTTGGAAGATAACACTTGAGCCTGCTGTGATACCAAAATTAACTTTTTAGATGTATGGATACTCGATAACAATGGAACTCTCGAGGTAAGCCTCTTGTCAAGAATTCCTGTCATACAAGGGAAACACGCCCTTATGTAAACAGGAGAGCTGTTACATAACTCAAGGGAAACACGCCCTTATGTAAACAGGAGAGCTGTTAGATAACTCAAGGGAAACACGCCCTTATGTGAACAGGAGAGCTGTTACATAACTCAAGGGAAACACGCCCTTATGTAAACAGGAGAGCTGTTACATAACTCAAGGAAAACACGCCCTATAAAGGGAGGAACCGGGAGGTACAAGGCTGTCGGATATTGTGTTTACACCGACGTACCTGCTTCGTGAAGAGCAGTGTTCCGGAGTGGTGCTCCAGTAAGGCAAGAACGGAGGTAGGTCGAGTCGTTACTCCCTGGGCCGTGTCTTGACCCATCGTCACCTGTGAAGGACCCGGAAGCTCTACCGGTCAACCATTGAGCTTCGCTTTTTGACTCGGCTGAGTCCAAGCGCAGTGGCGCTTTTGCTGGTTGGAGTCGTAACTCCCAGCCCGACCAGAGACACAGGGACTGCCAGCTGTAACGCACACCAGGAGGTGTTTGCCGCGTTACAGACTCGGAAGTCCACAGGATCGATCGAGCGGCTGCTCTCGGTTCAGTCTTCTTGCTTGTGATTGGGGTATCGGTGACGCATCACCAGGAGGTGACTCCGCGTCCCGGTGCAGTCTGAGGAAGAGGTTGAGCGGCTGCTCCCTTCAGGTAGAGACCCCGGCTGGGTGTTTCCCTGACTCCTCGATTCTCCCCAACACTCTTCGTGCCCCTCACAGCCTACCGATTGGCATTGTCGGCCATTTCATTTCTGCCCTCTGTTGGCATACGCCGGGATCGGCGTATATGCAGAGGACGGTTAGGACCATCCGTGCTGTGGGCTGGTAACGTACTTAGCCTGGAGGATTCCAGTGACTATAACTTTTGTTTGTTCTTTGTATTTTATTTGCCTTCATTAAAAGAACTAACCCTTCACAAGTGGTTGCGTCCTCATTGTCGTGTCTGTTAAACGATCCTGAGACGTTCAGGGCGTTACAAAATATCCGACCTTAATAACACTAACTGTCTCCCGGTCGATAACAGACATGGCAACACTTGATGATGTGCTGGCTGCTTTAGCGGCCATGCAAGTTGAAGTGGCTGCCTCTAGGCAAGAAACAGCCGATGTAAAAGCCAGACTGGATGCTATCCAATTGGACCCGCTCACGCCCAGCACCTCCCTCACGAACCAGACCCCTGCGGTAGTAGTGGAAATGCCGGTAGCCATCCCCTTGGCAACACCAGAGAGGTACAGTGGGGATCCTAACACAGTGCAGGTATTCCTCACACAAGTGGCGCTACATTTATCGTGCAAACCAAAGGCGTTCCCCACGAGTCAGGCTCGTGTGGCTTTCCTTATATCCTATTTGGCTGGAAACGCGGCACAATGGGCCGTACCTCTGGTGAGCAGGGACGACCCCCTCTTATGTGATTGGGGTGCTTTTCGCGAGGAATTCCTGAAGGTATTCGACAGAAGGGCTGACTCGTACACGGCGGACCGTGAAATGCTTGAGTTGAGACAGGGATCCAACGACCTGGTGCAGTATCTCAACGCGTTCCGAAGGCTGGTTGCGGAAACCAAGTGGCCTGTTGCTAAACAGACGGCGCTCTTCCATCAAGGGCTGTGCGATGAGCTCAAGGACGCCGTGGCTCATATTGACCCTCAACCCAAGACATGTGAGGGCCTTATCAACCTGGTATTACGGCTGGAACATAGGCTAAGTGAAAGAAAGGGGGATCATGGGAGAAAAGGAAAATCCCTTCCATCCTATGTGACGGTGGGAAGTCCTGAAACTTCCACCGCATCCAAGGGAGAACCCATGGACATCAGCGCAATACGAGCGAGCCTCACAGCCACGGAGAAAGAGTCACGCCGTAAACAAGGATTGTGCCTATATTGTGGCAAAAAAGGCCACTACGTACGTGAATGCCCTGCCAAACCGAAGACGTCACGTTATCGGGCCAACCGGTCGGTAACAGCCGTGGTGGACATACCGGCGGAAAACTAGAGGACTCCAAGACCAGAGAAGGGGCATCTCGGAGTCACTCATCCATCCCTTCACTTTCCAACTCGGTCACTAAGGGACAACGACACCTGTTTATCACGGTGCACGTGGGAGTGCATGACCAGTGGATACCCGTTGTGGCCATGGTGGATTCAGGGGCCACTGGCATGTTTATGGACCACAACGAGGCATGCAGGCTAGGGCTAGTGCTTCTTCCCAAAGCAGTACCCGAAGACGTCTATGCGGTAGACGGAAGGCGATTGGTGACGGGGCCCATCGGACAGCACACGGGGGTCCTTCCGATGAGATATGGGAGGAACCATTTGGAACAAATCGATTTTAACATCATCCGAGCGCCCCAATATGGCGTCATATTGGGATTGCCGTGGCTACAGAAACACAACCCCTTTGTGGATTGGCCAACACATCGCATCGAAATGACGTCACCGTATTGCATCCTGCATTGTGGAATAAGAACGGAATCCCTTGACGCAGATGAGAGCGGGAGTCAGACGGTGGCTACAGCGGCAGAAAAAGATGTGGCTCTCCCCCAGGCTTATCACAGTTTTGAGGATGTATTTGATGAGGTGAAGGCGGAAGTGCTACCACCACATAGACAGTTTGACTGCCAGATCGACCTGGTGCCAGGGGCCAGCGTTCCCAGCGGCAGGCTGTATGCCCTGACGGAGCCTGAAAACGTGCATCTCCGGGGGTACCTGGATAAACTCCTCAAGCTAGGATTCATCCGCCCGTCCAAGTCTCCGGCCGCCTCGCCACTCTTCTTCATCCCGAAGGCTAATGGGGAGCTGAGAGCCTGTGTGGACTTTAGGGCATTGAATGCGATAACCATAAAAAATCGGTACCCCTTGCCTCTCATCAGTGTACTTCTGGAACAGGTCAAGAAAGCTCGTATCTACACCAAGTTGGATTTGAAAGGGGCATACCATCTGGTGCGCATGAGGGACGGAGACGAGTGGAAGACCGCCTTTAAGACCAGGTTCGGCCTTTTTGAGTACCTCGTCATGCCGTTCGGACTGTGCAACGCCCCGGCAGCCTTTCAGTACTTTTTGAATGAGGTATTCAGAGAGGAGTTGGATATCTACGTGGTCGTATATATCGACGACATCCTCATCTATTCGTCCAGTGTGGAGGAGCACGTACACCACGTCAAAGCTGTGCTCCAAAAGCTGAGGGAAAACATGCTGTTTTGTAAACTCAGCAAGTGTGACTTCCACGTCACATCCGTGGAATTCCTCGGAGTGATGCTGAGTCCAGAGGGACAGGAGATGGCAGAACGAAAGATCAAGGCGGTGAAAGAATGGCCGGTGCCCCAAAGCGTGAAGGACGTCCAAAGTTTCATTGGCTTCGCCAACTTTTACAGGCGGTTTATAGATGGATTTTCAGGAGTGGTGGCCCCAATCACACAGCTACTGAGGAAGTCCAAGGAGTTTGTCTGGTCCCCTGAAGCGAACAAAGCCTTTGAGGCCCTGAAAAGCGCCTTTGGTAAGGCGCCGGTGTTGGCTCACCCCGATCCGGATCTCCCCTACGTGGTGGAAGCGGACGCGTCGGATGTGGCGCTGGGGGCTATCTTGTCCCAACGCAACCACGACACAGGGGTGCTTCATCCCGTTGCGTACATGTCCCGCAAACTCAACGACGCCGAACGCAACTACCATATTGCGGAGAAGGAGCTTCTCGCAATCAAGGACGCCTTCACCGAATGGAGGCATTGGTTGATGGGGGCAAGACATGTGGTATCGGTGTACACGGACCATCGGAACCTACAGTTCATGACGGCCACTAGACACCTTTCTCCCAGGCAGCTGCGGTGGATGATCTTCTTTGCGGGGTTCAACTTCCGCATCACATATCGGCCGGGGACGGAAAACCGGAAGGCGGACGCCCTGTCCCGTCAATCTGCAGTTAAGGAACCATTGCCTGCAACCGAGCGTTCCATCATTTCCCCGAGGATGGTATTGGGGGTTATCCAACCGGATACTTTCCTGAGGGGAATAAAGAGAGGGATCAGGTCATTCGCATGGCGGAGGTGGCTCCTCAGTCACAGAGAATGGCAGCTGAAGGACGGGATACCCCTGAAGGGCAGGTGCCTATTGATACCCACGCCTAGGCTAAGGAAACAAGCATTCATCTGGTGCCATGACTCTCCATGCGCAGGTCATTTGGGCTTTGAAAAAACGGTGGCTAGCATGGGACGGCATTTCTGGTGGCCAACCATGAGAGTGGATGTCAGGAGGTGGGGACAGGAGTGTCCTACGTGTGCTACCATGAAGGCCGACCATGGCCGAACCCAAGGGCTCTTACATCCACTTCCGACCCCGGATAGACCATGGGATAGCATATCACTGGACTTCGTGGTGGGCCTACCGGTAGACCAGGGGATGACGGCAATACTGGTGGTGGTGGATTACTTGACGAAAATGGGGCACTTCATCCCCTGCAAGAGAGTCCCTACGGCCGGGGAATTGGCGTCACTACTCCTAAAGAATGTGGTACGACTGCATGGATTACCTGGGGTGATCGTGTCGGACCGGGGGTCGCAGTTTACTGCGCAATTCTGGAAGACTTGGTGCACTGCGCTGCATGTTAAGACCGCCCTGTCCACCAGCTACCACCCTCAAACGGACGGCCAAACCGAGCGCCTGAACCAAACGCTCAAACAGTATCTGCGATGTTTTGTGGACCAGGGCAGGGAAGAATGGGTCGACTTGCTATGGGTTGCAGAGATAGCCTATAACAACGCCACTCACAGCTCCACACAGTCATCTCCGTTCTATAGCAACTATGGCCAACATCCCAGGTTCTTGCCATTTCTACATCCGTTCAGAGAGGACAGGATTCCCGCCACAGCGGACAGGGTGGCACACATAAAAGACACGTTGATGCGCTCAAGGGCTGTCCTAATAGAGGCCAAGAGAAGATACAAGGCTGCGGCAGATAGGAAGAGAAGGCCCGGGCCACTGTACCGCACTGGAGACTACGTCTGGATATCCACAAGAAACATGAGGTTTCGAAAGAACAGTGTGTTCCATCCCAAGTACATGGGCCCCTATCGAATTACCAAGTGTATGGGTCCCGTGAACGTGAAGGTGTGCTTGCCCCAGTCATTGCGGATACACCCTGTCTTTCATGTATCATTGCTCAAACCAGCACCCTCCAAGCCGTCTGGGACACCTAGGCCGGTATGCGTGGAGTCGGAGGTGGAGTATGAAGTGTCGGGCATACGGGCGTCCAAATGGCGCAGGGGGAAGCTGTGGTACCTGGTTGCGTGGAAAGGCTATGGCCCGGAGGAGCATTCATGGGAACCGGCTGAAGGGGTTCATGCTCCGCGCTTGGTCTCCTTGTTCCATCGGCGTTTTCCTGCCAGCGCTGGACCCGTGGGGAGCCGCTGAGAGGGAGGATGTACTGTCAAGAATTCCTGTCATACAAGGGAAACACGCCCTTATGTAAACAGGAGAGCTGTTACATAACTCAAGGGAAACACGCCCTTATGTAAACAGGAGAGCTGTTAGATAACTCAAGGGAAACACGCCCTTATGTGAACAGGAGAGCTGTTACATAACTCAAGGGAAACACGCCCTTATGTAAACAGGAGAGCTGTTACATAACTCAAGGAAAACACGCCCTATAAAGGGAGGAACCGGGAGGTACAAGGCTGTCGGATATTGTGTTTACACCGACGTACCTGCTTCGTGAAGAGCAGTGTTCCGGAGTGGTGCTCCAGTAAGGCAAGAACGGAGGTAGGTCGAGTCGTTACTCCCTGGGCCGTGTCTTGACCCATCGTCACCTGTGAAGGACCCGGAAGCTCTACCGGTCAACCATTGAGCTTCGCTTTTTGACTCGGCTGAGTCCAAGCGCAGTGGCGCTTTTGCTGGTTGGAGTCGTAACTCCCAGCCCGACCAGAGACACAGGGACTGCCAGCTGTAACGCACACCAGGAGGTGTTTGCCGCGTTACAGACTCGGAAGTCCACAGGATCGATCGAGCGGCTGCTCTCGGTTCAGTCTTCTTGCTTGTGATTGGGGTATCGGTGACGCATCACCAGGAGGTGACTCCGCGTCCCGGTGCAGTCTGAGGAAGAGGTTGAGCGGCTGCTCCCTTCAGGTAGAGACCCCGGCTGGGTGTTTCCCTGACTCCTCGATTCTCCCCAACACTCTTCGTGCCCCTCACAGCCTACCGATTGGCATTGTCGGCCATTTCATTTCTGCCCTCTGTTGGCATACGCCGGGATCGGCGTATATGCAGAGGACGGTTAGGACCATCCGTGCTGTGGGCTGGTAACGTACTTAGCCTGGAGGATTCCAGTGACTATAACTTTTGTTTGTTCTTTGTATTTTATTTGCCTTCATTAAAAGAACTAACCCTTCACAAGTGGTTGCGTCCTCATTGTCGTGTCTGTTAAACGATCCTGAGACGTTCAGGGCGTTACACCTCTACACTAAGCCCACCGATCGCAACACCCGGTTGCATTTTTCGAGTGGGCATCCGAGAAATCTCAAGGAAAACTAGCCCTACGGCCAGTTTTTAAGAATCCGCCGAAATTGTACCAATAAAACGGATTACTTTAAAAATGCTGAGATCTTACAGGATAAATTATGTGACAGAGGGTATCCCAGGAAATTGGTAAGGACAGCCCTTAAACGAGCTTGGTTTATACCCCGTGAAAACTTACTGACACCTAGGGACAAACAGGAGTCCAACCAAATGACGTGTGTGCTCACATATAACCCCAAGGCCAACAAAATAAAACAAAATTATATTACGGAACTGGAGGTTAATAAACCATTTGAATATCCCTAAACCTCTTTTCGCATTCGGGAAAGGAAAAAAAACCTTCGACAACACCTAGTAAGAGCAACGCGTACACAACATCCCAAGGGAGATTTGAGAAATATGTTGGGTCTTCAATAGTTGTGCTACATGTCCATACACAAATAACTCGAAATTTGTGATGTTGAATAACAAAAAACACATTCAAAATAATTTTTCGAATTGCAACACGAAAAATGTTGTTTACTAATTGATATGCCCATGCGGCAAGGTATACATTGGGCAAACTACTCAAGCAGTCAAAATGAGGGTGTTGCAACATCAGTCAAGAAAACGCTGTAGAACACAGGGAGCCCAGTTAGCATTTTACTGAGTGTAACCATAATGAGAATGAGATTAGGTGGTCTGTTTTATTGGTGGGGAAATCCTGGAATAAAAGGAGTCTACAGACAAGTTTTAATAAGCTTGAAGCCCGGATGATCGTGAAATATCATACTGCAACTGTTGGTCTAAATGACCGTGATGAAATTTGGGCGCTGATTTAATTTATGTTCTGACATTTATTAACAATTAAGTACAGATCGATCTAAAGTACCAATGTGAATCAGAATTACTTTGGAATATGTATATATTGTATAATTGTTTTTATGACACACCACATTCGTTTTTTGTTCCTACTTTATAATTTTTTTTGTTTTAAATATGCATTTATACATCACAATGTAGGAATCATTTGCATATAAAATATTTGTAAGCGTGTTTACTTAGAAAGATTAAATTGTAAGCTTGTCTCTGTGCTGGCTATTGCTAATTGACGTGTCGCTCGGTGTGTGCTGATTTTACGATTCATTTCCATTACAGTGGGGAACTTAGGACTTTTCATTGTGTTGTTAAAGATGGCACTTTCGGGTTTGCAGGCAATGGTGAGGCTTTGTACATAGCTGAAGGTTCGCTAGGGACTCCGTTATGGGGGTGAATCTCTTGTTTGTGTTTAGTTAGCATGCCTCCCTTGACAAATAGTCCTTTACTTATGTTTAGTGTTGGGTCCCGATCAAGTGGGATGGGGAGTCGCGTGTTTTTAAATCCCAACGCGTCAGATTTGCAGCGCCCAGTGCCGATAATACGGAAGGAGATTCATGCCTTCTGACGTATTGAAGCAGAGAGGGGTAATGTTTCGTTGGAGTGGTAATGCCTTTCAGTAGCGAGGATGATGCGGGCGGATAATAGCGCTATATCTGAGCTCTCCCTTTCATTTAGGTTTACAGCGGGGAACTTTGTAGAGGCCCCGGAGTGGGTATTAAGAAAGAAATTGGCGTCCCAGCAGCGATTTTTGATTTAAAAGCAAGTAGTGAAGGTAAGCCCTATCGAAATTAGGGATTTCAGCATCCCGCACTTGATTTATTGAGATTGACTCGCCCTGGTTAGGTCAGACGCTAAGAGACTTCTTTATGCGTTTCAGTGATACACCCTGAATATTTACGCAGGACTTATACTGGGTTCTCACCACATGACATCTGGATTTTGTCCATCAAGTGAGTTGATCTCTAGTGTACGTATAAGTCACACCAGGATAAGCTCATTGATGTACACTCATGGACTATGGAGTTTGGGGTTCTTTCCTTCTTATACTGACAACGGCATTTGTAGCCCTTAGTTTCACTATGGTATCTTCCAGCAATCTACACAGATTCTGAGGTGGAGTGGACTCTTCCCTTCCTACATGCTTGCTATTTTATCCAGTGATGGTCTCCCGAGTGGCACGTTTATTGGTAGTGGTTCGCACAGAGATTAGATAGTATCTGCTTTTGTTTTGATACAATACGTTATTTTATATTTGTATGGGTTTGTTTCCTTACCATTGTTCTGAGGAGGCCAAGACGTATATGAAGGCCGAAACGCGTCGACAGGTTTTGACAAGAGGAGTCCAAATAGAATTAATTAATCTTGTGACGACTGTATGCACATTTGTGAAATTAAAGTCTTTAGAGGAGTAATAACCTTGTGTGCATATAACACGACCTCTAAGTGTATTCCCTTTATTGAATAGGTGAACAATGTTTTTTCTATCAAGTGGGTAGAAGGAATCCATGAACTGTGTTGTTTTGTGATTTGTATATATATGTTTGATAAAATAATTTCAAAAATCAATACTACGATAAATTAAGACTATGTAAAAATGTGGCTTTGGTATGTGATTTGTTGTTTGGAATAAGGAACATAAACGAATGACAGGACTATGTACTGTTAATAGGGTAGTATGAATTTCCCTATGTAAGGAGATATAAATATATCTTTTCTTCCTTTTTATTTTTTTCTTTCTTACTTTTGTATTGTATTTTGGCCCAGGTACAGGAGGGTAATTTGGGTAAACCCCTACATATTTTTTTAATGCAGATAAGCAGGATCAGCACTGTATAAGGCTTTGTGGGCAAATTAAAGAATTTTGAAGATCTCTCTATAACAAGGAGCCAATGTAGGTTCCCAAGATGAAAGACACGGGCCCTTACAAGCAAGACCAGAAATAAAAGTCTAGTGGCCAAGTTCAGCACAAGTTGGAGTCTACCAATAGCATAGTATGGAATGCTGTAATACAGCCAATTACAGTAATCCAAATGAGAGGCAATCAAGTGATGCACGATCGCTTTCCTGGCCAAAATCAAATGCCAAGTAAAGATTTTGCATAGCATATGTAGCAAACAGAATCAAACAGCAGTGACCATATTGACCCATTTGGTCATTGAAAGTTTAATGATGAGGAAAACTGAGATTTAATTTCTGGACATATAGATGGAGAGAGTGCTGTTCCAAGATGCAATACCAGCAAGCAGAAGATCAATTTGGAATGTTGTAAGAACTGATGTCACTAAATCATTTTACGAGTGGCACAGCAATATAAAATTAAAATGGAAGCAACATGGGGGGGGGTGAAGCAACACATTGTGTGGAGAGGGTACAGTGACCTTATAAACCAACAACAAATAAAAGCAAATAAATTGCCAATAAGTGTTAGAAAGCATAACCAATAAAGTGCAAAAGCCAAAAAACAAACAAAAATGCCTTCGAAAAACTGAAATCCCGGGAAGAAGTTACAATCTGGAACCTCTGCCCTGCAAAAGATCTAATTAGCTCCCAAGGTATTTTTTTTAAAACAAGCGTCAACAGATTATGCCTGACAAGGAGAAGAAAGGAAGCAAGTCTTAATTGAACAGGCTTTCCAAAGGCTATGGCGGAAGTGGAGTACCCAGCAGGAAAATATGTATACTGCTTAATAAGTAACTACCTCCTAAACTTGAAAGAAGTATACTAGACATACAAAGGATTATCTAGCTAACTGCTTTAAAAATAATGCAGGATGCCTTGCAGGTTGATTAAGACAAGCAGTGAAGCTCCCAGAGGACAAGTGGATTGTGATAAAATGTGTTGATGCCACTCAGAAGTCTGGCCACTAGATTCGGGAATAGTGCGAGGAAACCTGCCTCAGCATAGCATTATTCCCATTAATGTGAGGAAAAACAAATGCCTGACTGGACGTGATGATTTCTTAAGGTGGAATCAAGTTCTTGGTGAGCATGGGCAATCAAAGGTTTCACTGTACTAACTTGTGTTTGTCCAAAGAAATGTAGTTTAAATGACAACTAGGGAATACATGACAAATCCCAACAGCTTTAATGAGCGAACCAGCAAAAGTGACTGCAAGGTGCACCATAGTATACAGCCAGGTTTGTACCACAAACGTCTGAATACAGGGAACAAAGAGCAAATATGTAGCCTTTTTCAAATGTACCTTTTGATTAAATGTGGACATATACTATTCTGTGTGCTAGAGACAGCCATCCATTTCAATATCAGCCAAGGACAACACACTAAAAATACTACTACTTATTACCTGCGTACACATGGATAGAGATGTACCATACCCCAATTATTTACCCAAGCAATTTCACAAAGATTGATCGGAATTCCCAAAGGGCACATCAGAATGTGCCTTATAAATACTAACTGGCAATACAAGAACATGGGAATGGGTGAGGATCCTTATAACTCCGCCTTAACAAGAGTGTCCAACTTGAGAAGAAGCACCTGAACTACATCACAACCATCAGCCAACTTTCAGGAGCATGGACAAGACGGAAAGAGTGCCTCAACTGCCCTTTATCAAATGTCACTCAGAAAGCCAAAAAGATAAGGAGTCAGGTGACATTACTCACAACTCTGTTGAGAGCGCTGTCAAAAACATAAAAGAATGCAGACTCATGCTACAGCTAAAAGCCCAACTGGTACAAACTTAGAAGATTTTTTTTCTCCACATGTTAGTTTGAGGGCACCATATCAGTGGCATTAGTCAACTAATTAAGAAAAGGCAAAGCAGTATGCAAGTTAGAAGGAATTATTCAAATATACAGTCCCTTTTCTTTTTAATAAAAGTGATTTCTGACCCATAAAAAAAAAAAACATATATATATATATATACATATACTCACACACACACACACACACACACACACACACATTCATGAAAATTACTCTGTGCTATTGAAGTATTCACAATAGATGTTAAGCAAAGTAGAAAAGGGGTAAAAAGATCCTTGGTAGTTGTTGAGGTCATACTTGATGTAAAAGATCAATAATACATATTGGGAAAAACGTATTGTAAAGGAAACAGATTTGAATGCATAGAAAAAGGAATGACAAAGTCCAAGTCTTCACTTCATGATATGCAACCGCCACAGACAATGAGCACTCTTCATGTTTTTACCATACCATAATGTTTACTGATATGTATGTAGATGAGAAGATTAATAAATGCAAGACAGAAAAGTGGTGCCACTTTAATAGGATAGTTTATGGCGTTGGAGGAACTAATAAATTTGCATACTTGAAGTAACCCGTCTAGGACTCAGAAAGCGTTTTTTTGATTATTGAATTATATCAAAATGAAAACATTATTTCAATCAAAAATATAAAATCGCTACTGCGAAGACAGCCTGACCACTGAGTGAAACCTAGATCTAGATACTTGAAGGTTTTCTTTAGTAAATGCAGGTGATAGCAATCTGAGCTATCTACAGCCATAATTTGGTCTTCCACTGGCAGCTCAAGGTCCATCACAATCCCTACGTTTGGCATCTTATTAGAAGCAGCTAGACATTTACCAGAGATGTTGCAATCCAAATTCCTTTGGTTAGGCAGTAGTAAGTGTGCTAACCACGCTGATCTCAAAGTTATTAGAGTTTTGTTTTAGAGAATTTGTGAACACTCGCCAGTCCATTCATTTCAATTATTTGGAAACCAAAAGCTTGTCTTTCTTCATAAACAGAAGGGGTAGTTCATCAATAATTGGAGTAATCTGTATAATTATGATACAGAATATTCCATAGTTTGAGTAACACCCTCAATGGAAGAACGAATATGGTAAATAAAGGTGAAGAAAAGGCAAGACACCGCAAACAGACAAACTCCATTTTACCATATAAATATGTATCCTGACTGCCCGAGACGTACCAGCAAGAAAATAGTTAAATTAGGACAGTACAATGTAATTTAGCCCACACACTACTAATCTAACAAGCGTTACATTGAAAAGCTCCTGAAAAATTCAACAAAGAGTGGTCCGATACGCCCCAATCAGGCATAAATTACCAAAAACCTATAAAAGTATTGAAAAACAACTTGAATGTCTTCGCAAATTTACTGTCATTGTAAGCCTAGAATTGTGCTCTGTGTGCTCCAATATCTTTGAAAGAACAGGTTTGAAACAGGCTTTTGGATTCACAAGTCTGTATGATGCCCCAGAGACTCTCTTTTGTGTTTTGTGCTTTTTTTCTTAATAAAACAGAGTAGTGTTCAACGCCTACTAAGACCATTTAGAACATAATTCAAATAGCTGCCACTGCATTAAAAGAAGGCCAACATCAGAGTAATACAAGGACTAGAATACTGCTGTGTAAAACAGTAAATACAAGACTGCCTGTATAACATGCTACACAAATTAGAAGTCTCCTCCCCCCACCATCCTGGGGATAGTAAGGAGAGACCTCACTGTCCCCACTTTCTGTACTGAATAAAGATTATGATGGCATGCACAACATCAAACCTCATAGAAAAGACAACCAACGATATTTATTTATTTATCTGATTTGTATTGTGCATGGCTGCCCCAGCAACGGGGCGTCCCAGCGCCACCAAAGACTATGAGAGTAACCGGGGAGGAAAGAAGCTTAGGGATAAACCGGGAAAAGCCAGGTCTTGATGGCTTTACGAAAAGCAAGATGGTTCTGGATCCCTCTGATCGATACAGGAAGCAGATTCCAAAGTTTTGCCGCAAGACTGCGGAAGGAACGGCCTCCGGCTCTAGCTCTCAAAACACGAGGGATGCTAACCAAAGCTTGGTCAGCAGACCTTAAGAAACGCCGTGGCACATAGAAATGTAAATTTCACAAATTTGACAGCACCAATGGAGCCTGTTGGGTCAGGATCCTGAGCGATACACAAAGGGTCTTGAACTGGATTCGCTTTTCTCAGGCAACAAGTGTAGTTTGGGCAAGACATGGGAAACTGAACAAGATTTCGGAAGTGCCACCAGAATACGCGCAGCAGCGTTCTGAATTCTCTGCAGGCGCCTTATGCTGGACTTATTGGCCCCAAGATAAAGAGAATTACCATAATCCAGCCTTGATAAAATTGTCGCCTGGATAATGGTTTGACGCACCTTGGGGGAAAAGAAACCAAGCAGAGGTTTCAAGCCACGCAACAGCCCAAAACAGGTCCCTGCCACAGCTTTTGAATGTGTATCGAAGGTGAGACCACTATCGATCCACACACCCAAATTCTTAACTGCCTCTTTGGGCAAGGGGGCCGGTTTGAGACTATCTGGCCAACACTGCTCGGACCATAAATCCTGGTCCTTCCCAAATAACAGAACCTCGGACTTACTGGCATTCAACTGCAAGCAGTTTGCAGCCATCCAGTCCACCACCTCTAACAGGTCCTCCTTGAACTTTCCCAAATTGACACTACTTCTCTTAGGGAAAGCGATCACCAATTGGGTGTCTTCAGCATACGACACCAGTGACAACCCTCTTCCCTTAGCTACCAATGCAAGAGGTTGCATATAAATAATGAACAGAAGGGGGCTCAATATTGAGCCCTGGGGCACCCCATGTTTCAAGGCGAACTCCTGCGATTGAAAAGGTGGCACCCAGACCTGGAAAGATCTACCCTCCAAGAAGGACCGACACCAGCCCAAAGCCAGGCCCCTCAGTCCAATATCCTGCAAGCGCTTTAACAATATCTCATGGGAAACAGTGTCAAAAGCGGCACTTAAGTCCAAAAGAATTAAGGCCGCAGAATCTCCCACATCAAGATTCCCACGGATTTCTTCCGTCACAGCCAACAGAGCAGATTCTGTACCGTGGCGTGCTCTGAAGCTATTCTGCAAGGGATCAAGAATGGCATTGTGCTTAGTGAGAATAGTATTCACATGAGATTCCACCAACTTAGCCAAACAAGCATTGGCATAGCCAATAGGTCTCGCCTTTGGGACCGTACAAGTGTTTAGTTATCCAGCACAATAGCCTTGTTGCAACAACATCAACTGTTTCATGGCTAAACACTTGAAAGGTCCCAAAGGCGAGACCTATTGGCTATGCCAATGCTTGTTTGAACAAGTCATGCCCTATAGTACCAGCATTACATGGAGCCCGAAGACTCACAAAAGCACTATTGACCCTCCCTTACGTCCTATTATATCCACCATAGGATCCAGTACTGAACCACTTTCCAAATACACTGACACCTTCTTATGCCCTCTCACAAAGATACATCTGTGATACGGGTGACATCATTGAGAAAATTGAAGGTATGCCATTCGACCACATTAATGATATTCTGGTAAAACTTGACATTGAGGCATTGTGCACCAGTATCCCTCAATGTCAGACGTTACAGTCAGTGGCACTGCTCGTCAGTAGAACTCTAAGTGAAAGACCGGATACCTTCATACTAAAATGTTTGGAGATAGTCCTGATGAATAACTTTTTTGATTTCAATGGGCTGGTATATCAGCAAATCAAGGGCACCAGCGTGGGGGCTTCCTGTGCGCCCAGCATAGCGAATATCTAAATGGGCGAAAGGTAATTGAAGAATACTTTCAATGAAGCGGCCCCTTTTTCGAAAATGTCAGCACATGGAAGCGCTTCATTGATGATGTTTTTTTTCATTTGGAGAGGAGATCATGATACTCTACAGGAATATGTTGCTTTGCTAAACGCCAGTGATAGCAACTTGAAGTTTACAGCTAAATCCAGCCCCGTGAAGGTTGCATTTTTAGACATAGTGATCCGTGGACAAGAGGAAAAGTTACAAGTGAGCTTTTTTTTAGAAAACGTACGGCGAAGAATACCATCCTCAAAGCTTCCACCCCTCATGTCAAAAGGACTCAATTCCCTTGGGGAATTCTTGTGTGTACGCCGCAATTGTACGAACATGAATGATTTTCACATCCATGGTGATGCCTTAAAAAAAGTCTCCTAGCCCGAGCATACTCCAACCGATTGGTTAAAACGGCCTTTAAAAGGGCAAAAATACTACAAGCGCGACGCACTACTACAGGGCGATACCCTTAATGCACACAAGGATGAAGTACAACTCAACCTCCCCTAGTAGCCTCTAGGAGAAATAAAAACCTATTTGACATGCTTGTACACAACAAGACAACAAACCGGCAACACCTTCCATCAGACCACCATTACGGGATTACCTCCCATACTAGGGAACCACAGATGTGGCTCATGCCACGCTTGTGATTCAGCTATGGTAACGTGTTCCTTAACATACAAGGGTAAAATCATCAAGCTCAGAGATCTGAGTAATTGTAGGAGCCAAAATGTCACATACATCATCTTGTATCCATGTGAGCTGGCCTACATAGGAGAAACAGGTGGATCATTTCGTACAAGATATAGTGAGCATAAATCAGCCATTTGTACGAAAAAACTTGCAGATTCCATTGTTTCCCATTGTCTAGAAATGCACCATAGAGAAAATGATCTGCGATGGTGCATCCTTGAGAAAGTTAAATTAAAGACAGGCCTGTCTGTTGAAATAACCCGGGAAAGATTCTGGATTTTCACCCGCAATAGTGTCAATGAGGGTTTGAATGAAGAAATTATTTGGAATATTAAAAATCATCATCAATAGCCCAGATATTCTACTATGACGAATGAACTATACGTCCCTCAGAAATCTCTGTATTGATCTTGTAGAGGTTTCAGTATCTGTACTTAGAGGTTATTCATGAGTTCCATGCACACCTCAATCATAACTTTTTATAAGATCAATAATTGCTCATCATTTTTTACAATATGCTCATCTCTCATTATTCCATCTATTGTCTTTCATAGGATGGGTTATAATTCACTCACTGTATTGGGATATACTCCTGTGTCCTGTTCATTATATTCTTAGGTCTCTTATTAATGTATTCTGGACCTATTTGGACTTTGAATTCCATCTGAGTTCGACATACTACAGATAGTTTATTCAAGCCAGATACTTATTCTGTTAGAGCATTGGTTATTGCCACATTTTGTGGGGCTATCACTTTGCTATTATATAATTTCTTAGCACTAGCATACCTATAGTGTTGTGAGCTATTCTCTGGATATGTTTAAATTATAACTTGGCCACTCCACAATGACGCGAGCCATAGTGTTAGAATGTTCATACATATATGTCCTCTTCCACGTTATTGTAAAGCACCATGGTCAACTTTAATTATGTAGGCGTAACTGGATGTTATATAAAAAAAAAAGTCAGAGTTGCATGTTTGCACTATCAGTATGTTTACATCCTTAGCTTTAATTTTATGCATATATACGCTAGGACTTGCTCTGACCACGGCCTCACTGTGACCCCTCTGCACTTTAGCGTCTTTTGCACACTTATTTATTTAAATCTTATTTTTGCACATTCAGGAACCTAATTGATCAAGAAATCGATCTGCACTAATAGCGATTATTTTTTACAAATATATGGTCAATTTATATATATCCAGCTTTAACACGGTTCAGACTCTTTGTCTTTGTACAGTCTACAGCTGTTATCTGCATCGAAAATTGGGTCCATCCAGCCATATTGTGGTCATACTATTGAGGGCAGCTATGTATAAATATAAAATATTTATGTGACTCTAGCTACTCAGTTCGATTGCAGATACTTATATTTACAGCTTTGAATGAAATGCAGTTTTATCGATTGTGCAGAGTTATGTTTGGCTGTATATTTATACATCTATGTGCTCATTTTTATGTACGTAAATTATTGCATAACATTTAGATGCCACATCTAATTTCAACATAATTATTAGGAGATCAGCATTAATCATGCTGTAGGTGTACTCTTTAACTTCATGATATGTCTATCATGGTGCCCTTTATAGTCCAAGGAGGGTCACGACTGAGGTGTTCTAGTTGCCAAACAGGGGGTAGTGTCATGAAAGGAGAATTGGTTTTAATCACGTGAGTTGGTGGATCAGGGTTGCCCAAATGTATTGGTGTCCTGTAGTTTGGTGCACAGCTACATCGAAGAAGAATAAAGAAAACTTAAAATATCCTGCCCTGCCTGTGTTGTTCGTGGGGACTCCGTTGCGATAGTTCGGCTGGCTTCACGATTGGGGAGAGCAGCTGATTGGACATAAATATGCGTGGTGGACCCACACGAAAAAAAGCCAGCACGCCGAAATGAGTTGCGCTCAGAAAGTACTTTGGGGCCTATGGCATTTGGAATTTAAAGAGCAGCAGAACTCCACCAGCAATAAACAAGTGGAATCAAGAACTAAACATGAGGCCCGGGTAAATGAAATTCCTGGGTGGGTTCCAGAGGGTATTCACTGGGAGGATACTGCCGTTGTTGTCGGTCTGTCCAACATTGACTTAAGCTGGTGTTATGGGCCCAGTTCCGCGAATGTTTTAGCTGTCTCGTGTGTGGCATGACTGGCGACCTGAAGGAACCCATCAATGTTGACAGTCAGCACAAAGGTGCCTTGCTAGGCACACATAATCAGGCTGGATGCTATTTAACAGCCCAATTCATATAAACGTGAAGCATGTGCACCGAATAGTGCTCTTCGGTACGCATGCATAAACAAGCTCAACAAAGTAGTGTTTACTGAAGCCGTTATGGTACTTGTCACGTGACAAGGTGTGAGGCAGTTCAAAATAAACATGGCAGGAGGGGTGACAGAAGCGGATGGCAAAATAATCAATGAGCTTCAAACGTAAGGCTGGCATATGGTGAGCACTTTCGCGGGCGCTTTGATGTTCTCAGTGGCCGCGCGGCTCACTGAGAACATCAAAGCGCCCGCGAAATGTACACGCAGGCTGCCAAATGGTGCGCGCGCCCGGCGCACATGCACTGTAGTTGGGGGCCTGAAAAGCACTCGTTTGCACTTCCAAATCCCCGTTTTCTATAGCTCTCGCCAGAGCAGCGCTAGAGCGCTGGCTCAGGCGAGACCTAAAAAGGTAGTTGGGAGATAGGGCGATAATTGCCCAGCTCAACAGGATCCAAAGACGGTTTCTTTAAGAGAGGAATGACTTTTGCGTGTTTCCACGCTACTGGTAACACAGCTAAAGACAAAGAGAGGTTAACCAAGTCCAAGCTCACTGGAGAAATCATAGCAAAAAAAAAAATGACGGAAGTGAGTGGGTGTCAAAGGGTCAATTGGCGAACCTGATTTAATTTTCATACAGAGGGTCTCAAAGTCAGCGGGGGATAAAAAAGGAAAGGATGACAAGCTATTGCCCACCCGGATTCCAAAGTCCCCAGGCCCATCCCTAAGGCCCAACCAGACCGCAGAAGGAAGACATTGATATATCTTCTCAACCTTGTTCACAAAATACCTGGCCAGATCGTTACACTGACCATCCGATGAAATAGGAGATTCCCCTGACGCACCTCCGTTCTTCATACTCTTAAGCAAAGAGAAAATTGTCTTAGAGGGATTAGTACTGTCCGAGTTTTTTCTTACCAACAAACTCATCACGTGCTCTTCGGATTAATTTATGGTAATGTTTGATAGATGCTCGATATTTATTTTTTTCTACCAAATCATACGAGCGCCTCCATGCTCGCTCAAGCTGTTTACAGTGTTTTTTGGCTTTAGATAGAGAATCGTTAAACCAGGGTTTGGACTGGCCACGATTATTCGCACCCAAATTAGCCAGGATGCAGCTATCCAAGCCCAGCGTCAACCAGTCATGAAAATGCAAATTAGCAACCTCCATTTCTGGTGGCAGCTGCAGCCTGTGGCTAGACCAAAAAGCAAATAGATGGCTGCTATCCAGCTTATGCCAGGGTCGTTTCAAAACTGGAGCAAACAGATTGCAACCCGGCTTTCCCTGCCACCGCAATGAGAACGAGACCAAATAATGATCTGTCCAACACTGTGGAGCAGGCGGTTGAACCTTCAGCAAAACAAGGTTAGAGAATAAGGGGTCTAGTAAGTGCACGGCGGCATGCGTGCACTCAAGCACACACTGAGTCAGTTGGTACGCCTCTAGATCAGCCAGAAAAATGGCAATCTCCACCTTCCCAGCATTCTCAAGATGAAGATTTAAGTCACCTAGGATGGTAAAATTCGCCGCTTGGCTAGCGTAAGACATGACTTTGTTCACTAAATCTTCCCTAAACGCACCAGATGGACCGGGGGGGGGGGGGGGGGCGATAAATGAGAAAGCCGGTAATGGTTAGGCTATGTTTCAGCATGATTTTAAATAGGGCACTCTCACAGTCCACTATATTCTCCCTAGTAAAACTACAGGAGTATATGTCTTTCACGATAACTGTGATCCCGCCCCCTCTATGACCCCCTCTGTTTAAAGTCTTCATTGCAAAGCCATGAGGAAGAGTCACCCAGGGTTCTGCAATGGAGTCTTGTGTAAGCCATGTCTCCGTTAAAAAGAGATCATCAGGGGATTCGTCCTCCAAAAGATCGAAAACCTCGGCATGATGTTTTACCAGCGACCGACAATTCAGACTCAGAAACTTAAAGTCCGTGTGATCAGGGGGGCATGATACCAACTCCTCCCCTAGGAGTTGAAACGAACAAAACTTACATTTAACAGGGCCATCCAGGGGAGCCCAAGGTGAAAAGGGGCATTTAATCTCCAACTTCACTAGCTCGGTATGCGAATATCTCAGAAAATCAGTTGAAGAATGGGCAGGGGTTCTGGTGACGGCCCGGCGCAGACGGGCTTGCCTTCGGTGCGCCATCGGCGCGCTCGCGCAGCGGGCCCGTCAGTGCCTCCATAAGTAGCGTCAGTGATCTAACAACTGGACCGCTAACCAAGAATCACCACCAAGATGGCGGTCGCGCTCCTCGATCCCGGAGCAAGATTGCTGGTTTCCCCACACTAAACCACCTCCACGAAACACTTCCCCGCAATGCCCCCGATGCGCAGCAGTCAGGTAGGAAAATAATCCTTACACTCGGCGATAATTAAAAACAGTAGCATAAAATGTACAAAGATTCTCAATACACACCCAAAATGTGCAGAATGCGCTAAACTAACTCCCGGCTCATGCCTCAGGAATCTAAGGTCTCAGTTGTTACCCACCAGAAGCAATTCTGGCAGGTAAATGAGATGTTACTGGTCCCAGAAGGCCTACGGCAGTAAACACTATCAAGACTCTATTTTGTGTAATACCTTACATCCCAAAACAAGAAATACAATTTCAATACTTAAAAAATGTTTCTTGCAAAAGCATTCACTGCAAAACGACTCTTTCAGCCTGTTTCCTAATACTACTCCCCTATCTAAATTAAAATCACATTTGCTTGTACAACCGTAAATACTATTGATAAATGCACTTACCTAGATCAGTTTTTAGGCTGATTTCAGATGGGGGCTCCGATTCCAAGGGAACATTGATAAGCGTGTAACAAACATTTTCTGCTGCCGTCATGATGATGGTTTTCTATTTAACTTAAATAATGACCTTTAATTTGGAGTCAGATGGCTGAAAAGAGCAGATGAAAGAAAAAGAAAAAAAGAAAAGAAAATCAATAACAGTTTCCTCATAATAAAGAAAAAGTAGCTAACAGCAGCTACACTTCAAAACATTATTAGGTTCTAATGTTCAGATTTAAGCATTATAAAATAAATGTGAATAGATTGGAACGATTCAGCAAAACAGCTAGCGCAAATGCAACATAAATTGAAGGACCACTGCAGCTTTTGGGAACATGGAGCTAATGGGATTTGAGTGCGATCCGGTATGCATTTAGTGAACCTAACAACGAAAAGAGTCCTAGGCAGGAGCTGCACAGAAAACAGAGCCTATTGAGTGGAGTCACAAAGTCAGAGTGGGTATGGGCAGACGAATGCAGGATGAAAGGAAAACGCATGTACTGCCCTCTCTCCCTTTCAGGGTCTATGCATGAGATAGCAGAAATTCAGTTTAGCACAACTCTCAACATTATAAAGATGAAGAACAATGCGCACATGACAAATTCAGGCTTGGCGAAATGCAAGTGTGATGTTGCGGAATTTGGGGGCGGGTTATTGTGATAACTTATGTCAAAAGAAGGAGACCATCAACTGGCATCCTAGCAGGTGACCGTTTCGTTCTTCCAGTCTCATATTGCTTCATTGGCGTCCTCCCTGAACCCGAGTGCCACTGAAAATAAGGTGGTTTTCATCAAGGTCTTAAAGCTTGACTCTTAACGCATAGCTTTCTTTTCAGTTTCGTTATACTACTGCACACTTCTAACACAGTAGACCGTGTGTGGTCACTGGTGCTAGACAGACGAACGTACCCCATCTACTCTCTTACAGAGAAAGGCTGTTGCTAACTGACAGTAATCATGTCAAAGTCTTACGCTAGAGTCTACCCCACCTAGGTCTGCACCGTGCACTGCTAGGGCGTAAAGGGTAGTGTCCTGCTGCTCCCCTTTTCGCGACCTGACTCTACCTTCAAGCGGACTGGGCTCCAGAGCGGCAGTGGTTTTATCCTCCGTGGGAACAATACGCTTCCTGCTATCGGATCTCATGCTCTACCTCAGATACTCGCTTCTCTACCAGACAACGCGTCCCCACGACAAGTTTCTCTCCGTACCTGACTGTGTGCCACTGGCCCCGCTCCTCGCCGGTGGGTGTCGCTCCCTACCCCAGCGGTTTCGCCGTCTCCGTGGCCTGCGATGTAGGTGACGTGGAAGAGCTTCACTTTAGAAGCCACATCAGGACTACGGAATCCGGGAGAAGGCAAACTTCCTCTCAATCGCCTAACGCTACGTACAACTTAACTTCCGGGTTAACGCGGGTATCAACGTCTCAGGCACAGAGCACGTCTGGTCTCTCACCAAGACCAAGTGTGTGTTATGTGCGCGACTCCCGGAGTTTATGTAACAATACTGTACTTGGAAGTTGGACGTAAGTAAACGCCTTTACATAGCTATTTACTCCTCTGACTAGGCGTTGAAGCTCTTCATGCGAGGCAGCACGTAACTCGTTTAGTCTAGCGATCGAAGTTATGAGAACTGTAATCGTGAGTAGTGACGGTAGGCAGGGTCGGATTGGGATCATGATTATTTATTTATATTTACTTATATAGCAGTGACATTACCCAAAGGTGCTAGAGCGCTTTACTTTACAAGATCAATATTTCGTTACAACTAGTTCAAGTTAAACAAATACTACTTTACAAGAGAAACATTTCGTTACAACTGGTTCAAGTTGAACAAATACTACTATCAATAATTACAAAGGTCGAGATTATAATATGGTAGATCTTTTATTTGTCTGTACTGCTTATTGTGAACCACGTAATAAGTGGCTGAAACCTATATGTACTAGACTAAACACCCGAGTGAGTAGTGAAGCATTGTACATCTTGAGAACCAACACTTCTGAATGGCTAACTATAGGATTGGCCAAATTCCTTGGGTGGGCTTGGCTGATAAGGATTAAGTCAGTCAGCTCATAGTATCATGACCCAAATAATTTGTATACTGTGTTATCCCACTGATTTTTTGGCCTATGATTTTATTAGTATTGACGATCTGCTATTTTTTATATATGCTCAAATGTTTTTACAATTCCCCTTGACGTCTTTACAAGCATGTTTAATTGAGATTTTTAACTAGATTTGCCTTGCCTTAACTTTTCTTGTCTTGTTTCTTTTTGATTTGTTTAGTATGTGTATTTAAATATTTATGATTTTATGACTTCGGCGCACTAATTGTATTTAATGTAATTTTGTGTATATGTGTGTCTTTTATGATGAAAAATCGAAATAAAGACGTTAAAACTGAAACTGAATATGGTAGATCATTATATACAGAATGTACAAGAGATATGTACACCAGCAAAAATGTTGAGATAGTGTAGATGTTTGAGCCGTGAGTTGATTGGAGAAGAAAGGTTTTCAGCTCCATATTCAAAGTCAGCATGGAGGTCGTTGTGCTTAGATTTGTAGGTAATGAGTTACAGATTATGGCTGCGCTACCCTAGAAGGATTGCCATCAGTCGTTCCTTCCAGCAGCATTGTTTTGGCATTTCGTGATGGTCTGGAGCCGTCAGATAACGGGGAGTGGATGTGTGCAGAGCTTTATGGGTGATGTAGGCAGTCTTGTAAATAGTCCTTGCTTCAGTTGGTAAGCATTGAAGAGTGATCAGCATAGGTGTAATGTGGTCATTCAATTTAGCCCTGTAGACGAACCGTGCTGCTGACTGTAACATTGATTTCAAGTGGGTGAGATGGGCTTTGGGGGGGGGGGGACCAGTCAAGAGAGAGTTACAATAGTCTATTCTGGAGAGCAGCAGTGTATATTAGCCAGAAATCTTGCCCTGGAATCTAACAGCAGATTCCCCTCAGAAGATGTAGTTGATAGCATGTGTTTTTGGCCTTGGTGCTGATTTGAGGATGTAGGTTGAGCCTTTTGTTTAGGATGACTCCTAGAGACTTGGTACCGTCAACAATAGTGGGTTTACTGTTGAGGATGTTGTGTGTGTCCATCCAGGATTGTGGCAGAAGTGTTCATTTAGAGGCGTAGATAAGGAGAAATTCCCTTTTAGAAGGGTTTAGCTTTAGGTGAGGAGAGGTCATTGTAGGAAGCTGGCTCTCTGTATAGTGTACTAAAAGGAAGTCCACTGTGCAAAAGTCAAGTGGGTCCCCAATTGGCTTACAGAGGCTAAAGTATAGAATACTAACACTGTCTTTTGTGGCAGTGTGGGTGAGCAGTTAGGCTTATCAGAGGGTAGTGCTAAGCATTTGTTCTACTCACAGAGGCAATAAATGAGACACACACTCAAATAATACATCAGAGTTCAAATTAGAAAAATAACAAAAATATAACCAAGAACTTAATTCAAAGGTAAGTACTGTTTTTAATAGCAATGCGTACAGGTAATTAAAGCTTTTACGCACAATTCAATCCTATGGAAGGAAAAGTCCAAGATGCATAAAGGTAGGTACAGTTAATTTCAGGAGTTCACCTACTGGGTTTCTAGTTGTAGTAGGCCAAGGTCCAAAGTAATACCAGCAGTTCTTCAGGGACTGCTCTGGTTCTATCGGGAACAGGGTGCTGGTGAAGTTGGTAGCTGGTGCGCTACTTAGAAGGGGGGGGGCACCCAAAAACAGTCAGAGACCTCCCAAACCCCGGTGGCTTGGGGTGCAAGGGGTCTTGTAGCAAAGGGGCATTTCCAGTTCGTCTGGACCCAGACGAGAGGCTCGGTTGCAGAGTGGTTACGTAAGTTGGGCTGGGTGCTCAAAGATGCTCCTTGTGGTCAGGGACAAATAGCTGGCAGGGGCAAAATCAAGGCTGCTGGGCCACTCACAGAGTGGGTCTCAGTGATGCTGATGTCCCTCAAAGGCTGCTTGGTCCTGATTCAGTAGGAATCCAGACTGGATTCTCACTGTTGGTGTTTGGTGCAGGGCATCCACTACCCCGGGGGTTGGTGCTACACGGCTCCGGTTGTTCCTGGTGTCTCCACACTCAGTGGGGAGACAGAGCTGACTTTCCAAAGCTCGAGTACCTTCTCCTGTACATCTGTGCCGTTAGTCAGGCTCGGGAGGCGCAAGGAGGTGGACCGAACTCCGCTTGTCGGTGCCTGCGGACTGCAGGGGAGTAGCTCTGCTACTTCAAGGGAGACTGTGGGTGATTTTTGAATTAATGGCACGCTACCCAAGACTTTGGTAGTTCTCCTGCTCCAGCTCGCAGGACGACACTCTGTTGCCTTTCTTGAGAGAGGGCTGAGGGGGGGGGCATACTTTCTTGCCAAAAGTCCACAGTTCTGCTGCCGTTCTCGCCTGGTAGTTCCTCTTCTTCTCTTGATCTATCGAATCTGGAGTTCTTGGGTTCAGGTGTACCTCCTAAATACTCAATTTAGGGGTGTTTAAGGGGAGTGACAGGTAGTAGCCAATGGGCTACGTACCTTTAGTGTGTTGACACCATCTATATGCCCACTTCCTTTGGGAGATGAGAATAGCCCTGACCCTAGAATGCTAATTCTGTCCAAAACAAGATGGAGGAATCTGAAAAGTGGTGTCCAAATCAGCTGGCCAGCCCTAGGGGTGGTGCTGGCTGAATGTGGGCTCACCTCCTAATCTTACTAATTCTCCCCCCTGTCTTGCCACCAAAAGTGGGAGAAGGACAGGGGGGTGGGCATCTCCACTATCTGGAGAGGCCTGGGTTGTATAACAATGGTGGCAGGGCGTTTGAAGCTTCCCACCCTGGAATGCACATCCTGCGTGAGGAGGTGTGAATACCTCTGCCACGAGCAGGCTTTGTTCCTGGCTTCTGAGAGCGAAGGCCCTCACCTCAGGAGGTCAGAAACTTATCTACGATGGAAGGGTGGTCGAGGCCAGTCAGTCCACACACTAGTAGTCAGTAGGTTTTCAGGTGGCATTTCTAAGGTGCCCTCTGGGGGCATTGCTTAATAAATCCGCCGCTGCCATCATTGTGGGTTTATCAAGATGAGGTGTTTGGTACTAAACCCCATGGGGTACAGTGAAGCCATCATGTAGCTGGGGAACTTATAATCACAAGTGTCCAGCCTATGTACTCGTCATGGCTTCCCTGTGCACTTGTAATATCTAAGGGTTTGCTTAGATCTCACCGGGACACATCCACACATGGGGTGTAGTGCACCCTGTCTTAGGGCTGTAAGGTCTGGTGTAGGAGTGACTTACTTATATCACATGCAGTGCTTTACTTGCATGGCACTCGGGTTTGTGCCATGTCGACTCTTCGTTTTTCTCTGCACCAAGACATGCAGGCTGCTAGGATAGTTTGCATGAGCTTGGTTGGGGGCCCTATTCGTGCTGCAGCCTTTAGAGACCCTCTTTTGTTCCAAGGCACCAGAGGTACCACTTGCTAGGGACTTACAGGGATCCTAAAGGGGTGCCAATTGTAGAACATTGGTTCAGTTAAGGAAAAGAACACTGATACTGGGCACCCGGTTAGCAAGAATCCAGTACACTTTCAAAAGTCGCACCAGATACCAGGCAAAAAGTGGGGGATACTGCAACAGAGTCCAGTTTCCTACAGTCATCCAGTGGTAAACAAGAGTTTAGGGTGGTGACGAGATGTGAGCTATCCTTATTGTAGGAGACCTTTAGTTACAGCTGTGTATTGTCTGTGTATTGATGATAGAACATCCCTGCCTTCTTAAGGAGGACTCAAAGTGGCCCAATGTATAGGTTGAATAGGGTTGGGCTCTCCCCAAAAAATAACTCGTATTTCCAGAAGGTGCAGTTTCATGAAACACCATTGAGTTAGTCTCATTGGACTCTTTTTATTTTTTTATTTAAAGAAATGTTTGGTAACTTAAGCATTTTAATGCATAAAGAACCAATAACATTGTTGAAAACTAGAAGCACTGAATTTTGGCCGGGCGGGTGAGGTGAAATAAAATGGTTAAAGGGCCACAGCACCAGTCTGGCTACGTCTTCACCTGGCCGGGTGTTAAATCACCTTACGCTGATATTTTATCCTCTGATCATTATTTATTTTAAAAGTAAACTTATAGCAAAATCACTTTAAAATTTGTTCTAAATCTGCCTTATTGACCCATGACTTATAGTTAAATTAAAGAAAGGCAGAAAAGCCATGTTAAAAAAGATTACAGGCGTATTTATTTTAAAAGTCCTCTGTAATCATCGTATAAGCCTCTGTAGATTCTTAAAACATGAACAAATGGGCATTTTGTTTTTAGGTCTCGTGTGCGTTGCAGGGCAGAGCCCTGCACCGTCTCCACAAGAGATTTTGTAGGAGAGGATTTTCAGAAGAGGGTGTTAAGCCCCGCCCCTCATTTCCATTGGCTGGTGTCACTGTTTATGTTAAACGGTGGCCGGCCATTGGAAATTAGGTGTTTGGGTTGCCTCCCTTTGGCTTTCTGTGCTGGCCCACCCAGACTGGCTTGCCTGCTTGGCGTCTATCGCAAAGCACTGTCTTATCTTTATGGGGCCATGTGTTTCTAACACATGGCCCCATAAAGACAAGAGATCGGCTGCAGCGCGGTCCTCTTTCACTTTCGGGACCGCGCTTGTTCTAGCGTCTCATTAAAACACGCACTGTCAACAAGTACGTGTTCTACCAAAAGCTGATATTTTGCTGGTGTTTACAGAGACAACTGACTTTCAGCCTGCCTGGCGCAGTGCCTAGAATCTCTCCCAGCCCGAGCCTTGCAGAGCTGGAGAGGGCTGCTGTGTGTGTGCGAGCAAGAGTGCTGGCAAAGGAAGGAATGAAGTCACAGTGCATTATTGACTCCTGCAGTCATGGCTGCAGCCAACGGACCCCGAAGTGCACTAAATCCAGCACTTCCTTGGCTGCAGCAGCGCTTACACCAAGTGTGGGGTCTCTGTTTGCCACTGCAGGAACCACACCCTGGCTGCAGGTACCAAATAAGCACCCACTCTGAGGGTGGCACACCCCTCAGGTCCCAAACAGGCAAACAAGTCGCAGACAGGCACACACTCTGAGGGCGGCACACTCTGCAGGCCCCAAACAGGCACATACTCTGAGGGCACACCCTGCAGGTCCCAAAAAGGCACATACTCTGAGGGTGCACCCTGCAGGTCCCAAACAGGCACATACTCTGAGGGCACAAAGACTCTGAGGGCTGCTCTACCAGAATGATAAAAGGATGACAATAAAGTGGTGCATCTTGGCAAGCACCCCAGTGCCCCAAACATGGGTTCCAAGCGATATACTAATAATATAATAGAATAAAACCCTAAGACAACCATTTAATTGTCGCTATCACTTGCTGTGACACATGCAACGAATCACAGCTCTTCGCAGTGCGTCACTGAACGACTGATGCGTCATTAAGGAACACTATCTTTTGTAGTTCACTTCTAAAGAGCATTTAGGTACTTAGTTGGTCAGTACGTAGATACTGTGTAGAAAAGAGTTTTACACCCTGTTGGTTCAAGGAAAAATGGTTACAGCTAAGGTAATATTAATTACTGAACCAATTCCTGTAATGAAAAGATGATCAAATTATTATACATATATACCTTATATGTGGAGATATCATACAGGCGAATTTTCTCTAATTAAAGGAAATGATATGTTTCCCATGAATTATCGTTTTCATCTCACAGGTGGTGTATGCTGCACTTGCGCAGCTCTCACAAATCAAGCTAAGGATACCAACTTCATTTTTGGCCTCCAATTTCAAATTCCTGCACTTATGCAGGGCATTTTTACAATTCCAATTTTACGTTTCTTTCTTCTATGCGTATATACTGGATTAATTTAATGATTTTTCAACAGCTGTAAACCCCCTCAGTAGGCGTTGCTGATACTCAGGGGTCCAGGGACCCTGCTTAAGAACTGTTGGTCTACAAGCATGACTCTCTATATTCAGATAACAGATACCTTGAAACGTGCAAACACCTTCACCTCAAGACCCAAGCCAGCCTATGGTTAGCTGAACTTTCCAGAGAGTTTATAGAGCTAAAGTGGTCTTTCACGCTGTGAGTGGTGGGAAGGAAGAGGCCCACCAAGATAGCGGAGGTCCTGGGCTCACCTCCCTGGACAGAGGACTGCCTGCCATATCTCGAATTATCTACCTGCCTGGGATTGGTGTCTCTCCCTATAAAGAGGGAATCTGACAGTGTAAAGCATGGACTGCTGCACGCATGAAGAAATGACGAGCGGGCACCATCTGTTTTCACCCACATGGTACTGCATTTTTTGTTTTACACAAACTCACATAGTGGGCGTTTCTCAGTTTGAAACAAAAACTCTTTGGCCTGATGTACTTTGTGTCCCCTGCCCAGGACCCTGAGGCCTCACACAGTGGACTCAAACAGCACAAACCAGTAATTTCCCTGCCTTGAGTGGAGCGGGGTGACCATCACTGACCTGGCAGCCAAGGTGACCTTCAAATGGAATGCTTTCACACCCAAACCACCATTTCTAACATAGCTTATCACCCTCAGACAAGACAACATTTGAAAGAGTTACTGTCCAGATAATTCCTAACCTTGTGATTAAATAACATCACTTGGACTTTCAAGAGTGTAACCAATCCAAAAATGCCAGTTCATTATGCATGTGTGTTCTTGACTCTTTGATGAAACACTTGATTCTTTTTTGTTGTTTTGTATTGGAAGATAAAACCAACAGTAAGCGGCAGCAGTATATACAGCAAGTCAGGTAGGTCTAACCAGAGCTCCATCCCAGCACAAACAGAATAGAAGACCGGGGACCGGTCAGAGCATTCTGCTCAACCAACAACAGGAGCCGCCCCATAGATAAGAGATGGAGCAGCAAACAGGGCTGCACGTATACAGGGAAAGCAACAGATGCCACAATGTTGCCCATCAGGGGCCTTGCACTGAACAGTAGAACAATGGAGGATGAGGCAGTTAATCCGCTAAGGGAAGCTTTAAACGCAGATGAGGGGCCCGGGCCACCAGGAAGGGCCACAGGGTAAGTTCACAGTCCAGTTCATTAAAGATCAGTTCAAGGTGGAATGTCCGAAGGTTCGAGAAACACTCGCTTCTGATGTAACATTTCTGTTTTCTATAATGCGACCTTACACCTATTGGCCCAGGTGCGCTACACAACTGTGTCAAGTATTATTCATCTTGCCACCAGGAAGGGCCACAGGGTAAGTTCACAGTCCAGTTCATTAAAGATCAGTTCAAGGTGGAATGTCCGAAGGTTCGAGAAACACTCGCTTCTGATGTAACATTTCTGTTTTCTATAATGCGACCTTACACCTATTGGCCCAGGTGCGCTACACAACTGTGTCAAGTATTATTCATCTTAACAAGAGGTGCACAAGCTATCAGGTCAAGGGTTTCCGACAGCAGATGCAGCGGAGGCTCTTCCCGTGGTTCCCCTACCTTTAAATTGTAAAGGCGGAACCATGAGGTTGCTAAATGGGTGATTGCCCCTCATCCACCTATCTAATCAAGCCTTCAGGGACAGTGCGTATCTCTTGGCCCTCCTTTAGATATGAATTCTATAATTCTAAACATACACTTACATAAAGTTTGCATATTATATGTCTCACAGGTTATCATCACTGTGCAGAACCACATAGTACTCACAGATACTATACTCTTTGCTTTTAGCTAAAAACATACAAAGCACAGCAAGAAGAATGATTGATTGTTCCATGCTCTGCAATTCAAGTACCAATGTGCCAAGGAAGCAAGGCCAAATATGTCTTACTGCTGTTCATGGACCAAAGCACAACACCAAACTGTTTACATCTGTTTTTATCCAGCATGTACAGAAAAAGGGTTTCCTGCTAGCTTAGCCTAACAATTTTAGGGTGATTCTAGCTTTGCAGGAAATGTCTGTGAAAAAACATTACAAAACATATCACACTAACCAACAATTTTATAAAACATATCACTGTTCAAATTTGGAAAGTTCTAACTAAACATGCAACCTTACCCAATCGGAGATCACAGTATGGAGCGAGTTTAATTCCAGAATTTGAAATGTGTCGTGTTACAGTCTGCCTGGCATAGAGCTTGCAACCTCCTGTCTCTCTGACAGTGCGCGAAGATGCCCCAGAACAGAAGTGGCGTCACCATGGCCAATCCTTGGTGACTCAGCCCTTCTGGCTGGTCCCTGCCCCAATGGTTCTTCCACTGGGGACTCTTTTCCCTGCCACCCCTCAATCTGGACTTCTGCACCTTCCACTTAGGAGTGGCACTGCCAGACACCATAACTGATGGAGGCCTGATTACAGACGCTCCCAGCTCACCTAACACAGGGAGATCCCCCTCGATGAACGTTCCGACAAGACAAACTATGCTCCCTACCTGGTGTTCCCTCTAAGAACCATCCAGTACTGGAGACTGAGGTTGAGGCTCGGAATACGGCCCAGTCTCACACCTTCCCCTGCGGGACAGGATGTGAGGCCTTGCAACCTCGTCACTTACAAGCTGGGCTACTCTGAACCACTTCTACCACTCTGGGTTGGAAGACACCTGCACCATTCTTCTAGTATCTCCCTACAACCACAGAACTTACACACTCCAACAGGTGTTGGCGCAACTCCGGAAAACAATTTCGGGGCATGTTCGGTCTGACGAAACATTTTGAACAGCCCTTAACACCATTTACAGTGCTAACCAATCACTCAAATGTCCAGTGCATCACAACATTCATCCACACTCCCCCCACAAGTCTGGTGAGACAGCATCTTACTGCCCCTGAATCTCAACCTGTCCCCCTCTTAACCGGGAACCAGGTACCATACTCTGGGAACTGGGAATGGGACTTCCTGCACTGGACTACATATTGCTGCCAAGACTGGATCCCACCCTACTGGGGATACCAGAAAACTAAAACTGCACTTAGGGGATAATCTACCCTCCCGAGCCAGTTACTCCATACCAATTAAGTTACCACTTCGAGGATCTTGTTATCACTTGCGTGTGCCACGGGGTGCCCACCTTAAGACCCGTCACAGGATTATCGTGAGTGCACGCTGCGGACCGCTACAGCTGGGAGCTGTGGCCGCTGCGAGTCCGCCTGTCATCACCGCGGCTTCCCTGTGAGGCTACGTGCCGTGCCCCTTTAAATCTTAGGTACATTGTGCATCACCGGTTCGTGTGGACCCCGGCCTCGAACTAAGTTCGTTCCACACGCTTTTTGAGTGCCTCTATTGCTTTTGAAGTGAATCTGTAATTATGTGCATTGTGGTTTCTTGAGTGCTTTTAAGCCTTGTGTTCAGTCTATTTAAAGATAACTATTTTTCTATAACTACTTGTGGTGGACAACTAGGGAGCACCAGTGGGGTAGCCTAGTTGGGCCTGAGAGTTTTTTCCAGAGGGAACCACGTGGGTTCAGAGTGGCTTAGAACCAGAGGGTGTCCCTGCAGTGTGGGCCCGCGTCCGTGTTCTATCGCCCGAAGCAGGGAAGCCCATCAAGGTAGTGATTGGTCTACCTTGCTTTTTTGGCTGGAAGGGGGTTGTGTTGGACTTGGCCCTTTTTGCAGGTTCACCCCTAAACTTTTTGCATTTCTCCCAGCCTTTTTCGCTGTGTAGTGTTAGTAGTTTTAGGCCGTTGGGCACTTTAGCACTGTGGTCCAGTCTAAAGTGCGTGTGCTCTGTGTTACATTTAGTGGGAGTGAGAGTGGCCTGCCCTCCCATAGGAATGCATGGGGGATTCCCTGCTCAGTGTGTGTCAGTGATAATTCCTGTTATGAGACTAGCAGTATGGTCAAGTCTGGTAAGTATAAAATTGTGAGAATAAATGCTGCGCAATGGTGTGCGCAGATTTATTATGACTATGTAAGAAATGCCACTTTTAGAAGTTGGCATTTCTGTGTGCTATGTGTCTACCTGCCTGATGTGAATTGCATGTCTGGTTTTGGAGGGACACGGCAGGCTGAGCCAGACGTGGGTTGAATAGAGAGATCTGCAGTTGGAGTATAGGGCGGGGTGACCCTTTGATCTGAGCAGGGCTGTGCCTGGCAAGGTGAATGAGGGCTCCACCTCCCACTGTGCGTCTGAAGGCAGACCCCCTCTTCCTGAAAGGCAGGATGCAGCCTTGTAAACAAAGTACTCCAGGACCACACCAAACTGGTTCTGGCTGGATTCAGTGACTTGTGACTTTTGAGAAGAAAGACTTTTGGTGATATAAAGATAGGGTCTGTGACCCCATGAGGAGGCAGTTCCATGATGCCATGATGCTGTGCTAATCCTGCTGGGGCATGCTGTGGCTGTGGTCCAGGAGGGACTGCCATGAGCGCTTGACTCCCTGGGCCCTGCATTGTCACCTTGATTGCTGAGGACTTTTGCTTTTGCAGCTATGGCTCCCTGCGCCCTGTCAGTGCTTTTTGTTTTCCTCGTGAAGAGGAGCGCAGTGCTTGGAGTGCTCCAGGAGAAGAGGAAGAGCGTGGGCTTCGCAGCACGGCGCTGCAGCCCCTTTAAGAGGGAATCCCGGCGAGAGTGATTCCCCCGTGTGGATTAAAGCCACGGGTGCCGATATTCAAATAGTGGGTGCCCACCCCACATGGCCGATTCATGTTTATTTAATTGGTGGGTGCCCGGAGTGAAGAAATCACCACCGCGGCCCAAATCGGTCGAACAGGAAGTCGCCTCAGGCCCCGGGAGAAGAACGAGGAGTGCGGTGTGGTGAGAGGGGCTCCCGTGACCCGAGAGCCCCGGCACCAGAAGGAGGTAGTGGAAGGCATCCGGAGCCTCGCAGGCTCCACATGGAAGTCCCCTGTCCCAGGAGAGGGCACGGGTGAAGAGTAGAGGCGGCCGAGGCTGCCGATGCCAGACGGGTCTCCCGTGGTGAAGAGGGAGCCCCGCGTGCAGCAACAGAGACCAGGCAGAGCAGAGACCGTGGGGAGCAGTGCAGAGTCCCACCAAGAGCCCGTGGGTAGGGCTTCTCCCTAGTTGGTACTGAGCGGGGCACAGCGCGAGTTCTCGGTCCCTGAGCGGTCCTGCCAGGAAGCGGGCCACTCCTACAAGTGGTGGCCATTTCCTTTATGTAGGGTCCCGGAGTGGGGCTTGGTGGCATTTCTGGGCACAGGTTGTTGGAGCCAGTGAAGGACCCGTGCCTATTTGCCATGAGCGGACCCGCGTTGCGGGCCGCTCCAACATTGGGGCACATTTATTTAAAGCACCCCAGTGTGGACCTTAGGGTACGGATGTGCCAGGGCCCCTTTTCCTCATTCCCAGCTGCGCGCACCAGCGTGGGCAGCTACTGCGAGATGAGCATATTTGATCCGAGGGCACATTGAGTGCCCAGGCCCTTCTTTCATTCCCAGCTGCGCAGCAATTAGTGCCAGCTGCAACGTTTAGGCCACAGTTCCATGGGGGCTCCCGATCGGAGCACATTGTCGGTGCTCGTGCTCCTGCCACAGTTACCCCACTTGACAGTGGGCGACTGCAACGTTTTGCATATTGCTCAAAGGGCACAGTTGTGCCGGGACCCAGGTGACACTTTCCAAAGTTGCGCTGCCGTAGCGAGCAACTGCAACGTTTGGCATGTTGGTGACAGAGTCCCTGAGTGGGACAGGAGGGCACCGTGAGTGCCAGTGGTGTTCACAGCTGCACGGCAAGTAGCGTCAGCTACAACATTTAGGTCCACAATTCTTTGGGAGCATTTTTAAAGGAGCTAGCGGTGAGATGCACTCCTCTGCCCCAGTACTTTCACAGCTGCATGGCAATTAGTGTCAGCTGCCACGTTTAGGTATGCGCAATTGCGCACTTTTGAGTGGAGCGCTACGAGGCCTCACAAGTGATAGCAATGCGCTATACCGACAGACGGCAATTAATATCAACCTCCATCATGCATTCTCTATCTTAGCTTTTGTCAGTCTCCAGCTCTTGGCACTTTGACTTCTTCCTCTCCTGCCATCATCCTGTTTTCCCTCTTCACACCCCCCTCTTCATGCCTCCTTCAGTTCCCCTCTTCTTTTCTTTATCTTGGCTCTTAGTCGTCTCACCTACACCTTCCTACCCCTGCAAGTTCTCACCTCCGTCACTACATCCTTCTCTTGCTCTACAAGGGGCCGCTGTGTCCTCCTACGCTTCGTAGGCGTCATATTGGTCCAATGTATATCTCTTGACAATATCTACAATATATATTTGTTATAGAAATATGCAAGGATGAGCCAGCAGACCTGTATTCCTTGAGAGACTATTACTTTCCCTTCTCGTTCATCTTTGTTTTGCCCTACAGTTCCCCTACTTTACTCCTTCAACCTCACACTTCATGGGCCAATTGACTCTTTGACATTTTCAGCCTTTCCAATGAAGCCTGCTGCCCAAAAACGGCCGCAGGATGTGGCTTGCTAGAGAATCCTCAGGGCGAGCTCTTCTACTGGTGGCCTCTTCCTTCAATAATGTGTGTTTTATGCTCAGTGTTGTGTGTTGTGCGTTTCCGTATTTATGTGTATTGTTCTGTGGTTCAAATTATTAAAATTGCTTAGGCCAGGGTCCCTGGGTTCCAATGACTCCACAGAAGTCAAAAGGTTAAGAATCACTGGTATGGACGGTAATGATAAAATAGCTATTAAACATCCCCATGACTTCTAGTTTGTAGAAAAGAGACAGTTTGACAAGGAAAGTTTTTGGGCTTTGACTGCTATTTGTTATAATTGAGTCCTTTGCTCCCAATAGTCCTTGAAGAATACAATCTTTTTGGTTTAAGAGAGGTTATGTGTCACATCTGTGTTCTACACCAAGACGTCTTCCAGAGCTTTGTTGGGGGTCGGTGGGTTAACCACAGCGGACATATAGCTTTGGTTGGGTCTCACAAGAATGATGGTGATGGTGGAGCTAGGCAGTAAAACACACCCCATCACCGCTTGCTTTCTGCGGTCATCGCATAGGCTATTTATAAAAAGCAGCAAGCTAAATGCATTCTGTCACAGCTTATACATTGGTTGCATGCATGGTGACACTCCTGGGCTTTATAGACCGTGTTTGACCTCTTCTATGAAGTGTTGTCCAATCAGAATGATTTGTCACATTAGGTGGTTTACACCATACTGTTTCCTTGCACTAGAATATCTCAGGAAGTATCCTTACTTATGTCATATGAAGTGTTAAAAATATGTAAAAGTTGTGACCCACCGCACAGTATACAAAAATAGAGCATTGGCAAAGCCAACAAGTTTGACTTTAATATGCCTGCGCAACTAGACATTTACAAATGCTGTGTGTATCCTTACATATACAACTGCAGTTTTTCAACCCTATTGGCTTTCAGTGCAGGGGAAAAAGTGGCAAAAATTAATTGACTACTGTATAAAATGCATATAGTAGATACAAATTTGAATGTGACAGACATTCTGATATGTGTACTTTTCAGCAGGGTTGGAGTAGGATCAAAAATAGGCCCTGGCAACCTAAAAAAAACAGTGACCCACAATTACAGATTGTGCCTGTTCACAAAACACTGCTTCACTGTTCTGAGTATTATGAAAAGAAGGATGGGAATTCTCTAAAAGATGCATGTTTTCTTAACTTCACAAAGATGAGATAAAAAAAAGCCAATGTTGCCAGGACTCTTTGTGCACAGATTAGTTCACAATGGTGAACCACACCTGAATGTAAGTGAAACCACTTCTACTGAGGCCCCCTGTCTCTGCTCACTCTGCATACATTAATGGGCCGTCTCGCGATTCACAGGGAGTGACACCTCCGCCCCATTGGTAACAAGCATTTGCAATGCAATAGGTCTTGCATTTGCGAGCGTTTGAACTGTTGGCATTGTAAATGGCAATGCCTTTTATTTACGTGTTGGTTATTGAAACATAAATAAAAGGCATTGCCATTTACAATGCCAATAGCTTAAACTCTCGCAAATGTGAGACCTATTGCATTGCAAATGCTTCTTACGTTTATATATAGAGTGAATCCAGCCCAAGGGCAATGGAGCGATTTACATGAGCACCAGTTACACTACACAAGATCAAATTCATTTTTACCAGAGGCCTTCAGAGAATAAATGATTTGCCCAGAATCACAAGATGTTCAGCTAAGGCCAGTACCTGAAGCTTGTTCCATAGTTCCAAAGTCGGCAACTTTGGCCCTAACTCCATAACCCCTCTATTGTTTTCCCTGGGCAAGGTGGCCTCAAAGTGAGGCCTATGCAAATAAACATACTACCTTCACCAAGGCCTGAGGACATTGGGGGTATGGTGACAATACCTGGACCCCAGTGAGGCCAGGGCTGCTTCTCTTATGCAGCCTCTCCCCATCCCACAATATCCTCAGGGCAATGGCCTGGCAAGGAAGGGGTCAAGAAAAAGCACAAAGCCCATTGCCCATTGCAGACTCCCACCTTCTCAATCCAACCCTGTGGGTGGATTCAGCTACTGTGGTGGCAGGGTCAGAGAAGAGGCTAAAAACACCAAAGCATACTGTAACTATTTTTTGGGCCTTTCTCCTACAGATAACTTCATACAAAATATAATGCACACACCTTAAATGAAAATAATCATGCAACTTAATTTTATCTTTGAAACATTGAAAATGCTGGAGATGGCATCTTGTGAAGTTCATCCTCAAGTTTGGCTCAAAGTGTTAATTACAAAAGCAAAGCGGGATACACTTGGATGCCTTCGGTTTTTGCGTGGCACAATGCAGCGGGTGAAAAAAGCTTCCCCGTATAGTGGAAGCATATTACCTGCATTTCTGTAGCAGGAGAGTAGCGATCCAGATATTGAGGTGAGGCAGATGATGACTGGGCCACCTTCATGTAAAAATAAACAGCATGTTTTGCTTCAGTAGTTTGTACACTGCAGAGGCAAAAGTGAAATAAATGCATACCTACATTAACTTCCCTCTCAGAATTTGCTTATAGTTCTTTGATAGAATTATTTAATGAGGCATGTGAGCAGAGGCGGCTCCTCCATTTGAGTGGAGGAACGTCGCCCCATAGGCCAAGGCTGAAAAATAAAATGGTAATAAAGTTTATTTATTACCGTCTTATTTTTCAGCAGCTGATCCGCCCTGAACTGAGTGGCAGGACGGGGCAGTGACAGTGCTGCCGGGTGGCAGCAGGGAGTTGTGCGTTTTAAAATGCGAATGTCTCTTGGGTCAGCCAGACCTGCACATTTTAAACTTCCCTATCCTAGCTGTCTTAGACAGCTGGGTTAAAGAAAGCTCTTGAGAGCGTTGCGTGAGGCGACTCCCACCAATCCTGGGGCTGATTTCATGCTGGTGAGAGCAGTGCCAGGATTAGTTAGTGCATTTTCCTGTGTCCCCCATTGGAGCCTACCTGGAAGAGACGACCGGTGGAGGAGGACGTCACATTGCGCCTCAAGGTAAGTGCTTTATTTATTTATTTTTGTTTGCGCCCGCCCAACCACCCTTGGTACATGGCAGCAACCACACTGCATGCAAGGTCAAAATGTAGTGACTTTCTGTATTGTGGAAGCAAACCAACATTTTTTTACTTTAAAGGCTGTGGCATTGCTCTTTGTTCAATGTCTGTTTACCAGTAATAAGAGTTGGAAAGGAATAATTGTATTGTTGCTTAATAAATTGTTTTTTAAGCCAGATCACTGATAAAATAGACATAAATTGAACAAAGAGCAATTCCTCACCCTTCAAAGTTAAAAAAATACCTTCTTATGATCCATTCCAAAAGTACATGTAATGGATATACTTGGCTGTGAACTTGTATAAGTGTCTTATTTTCTTTTCTTTTTTTACGTACTATTGTACTAAAGTTTTTAATACAATGTTACAGTTACTCATCTACAAAACCATTTTTTTTAATTGGTTAAGCTATATTTGTTATGTTGATAAAGAATGATCTCCACAGCAGAAAATGTAATTGAAAAAGCTTGGAAATAAGTGCAAGCCAATTTTCACTTGATTATTTTAACATTTGTAATATCTACAAGTATATCTGTTCATCAATAATGACTTTACTTATCAATAGACAATAAAAGTAAATACACATCAGACTTCTCGTTATTCCATGGAACTTGTTTCCATAGTTCCATCATCCCACACTTGGAAATATTAAAGATTCTTTTTTTCCCAGGTCCAGCTTATGCATGTAGGCAAACTAGGCAATCACCCAGAGTGCCAAGTAAAAAGCAGCACCAAATAAGAGGGAAATATGAAAATAAAAATGAAAAAGAATTGAGGGTGACAGCAGCTGCATCATTGCCCATTTTGTCAGTTGATTGCAGTCAGTCCAGAGCCTCTGGTGTTTTCACCTTATGTAACCTGCTTCATAATATTCAAGATCTAACCATGCCACTTTGCCTTCTACTACCAAGACTGGAGAATGCCCCAATGTGTTTTCAGCAAGTTTCTTCAATGGCTGAAATAAGATAATTCTACTAAAGTCGAAACATAAAAATCAAACCAGGATGCCTCTCTAAACGTATGTTTATTCAAAAAAATAATCCCCATAAATGAATATCAAGTTTCAAGTTCAAAATCTTATTTCGGCTCCAGAGCCATAAAAGCTCTTCAAATACAATACAAAATAAATAAGTTAAAATATTTGTTAGTACAAAATAAAACTGACTCCATATATTACAACCTATAAACACAGTGGTCTTATATGCAACAATAATCATTAGGCTAGTGGGTACACAATTATTGATCAATTTGCAGGGGGAAATAAAATAAAAAAGGAAGGCTCGGAAGGGCCAATCAAATATAAATCCAGGGTCACATCATTATATCTACAGTAGGTTGCATATCAGAAAAGGTACACATTTGTGAGGTAACTCTCAACATAATCATCAGGTAAGTAGTGAGTGCAAAAATCAGAGGCTTGCTGAGGTCTGTTCTTAAGATTCTGAGGGCAACTGCTGTGGGCGCTGCCCTAGTGGGAAACCGGGCTGCGGGTCTTCCGATTGTCGGGTTGGCCTAGGATTGCCCGCTTGAAAGCCCGACTGGTGTGAACGGCCCATAGTCCTGCAATGGAGCCACGGACCTTCCTGGGCCCACCATTGAAGCTGGAAGGGATCCTGCAGGTTCAACGAGACCAAAGCAAAGAAAATGCGGAGTATAACGATGGCAAATGGAATGAGTACGAGGGACAGAGGACTCTGATAAACATGAAGTCAAGTGTTGCTTCCCTTCTGCCTGGCTGCCCACTTGCCTGGCACGCCCTGGTTTGACCGCTGCTTTGCTGAATCAGTGATGTTGACATTGAGGATGCCACTGCAGAGGACCTGGCGGAGCTGTGGAGGTGAGACAGTTGAGGGGACTGCTGCTGATTTCTGAGGTGTGTTTGGCGTCCTTCCCTCTCCCCTTTCTTCACTGTGCAAAGGACGACACCTGGCACCTGTATACGTGGGCTGCAGCACACTGACTCAGCAGATTTTTGGGAGCCTGTACCCTGGTTGCTCGACTGACGGCCTCCTTACTGCACCGCGGCGCACCAGCCAACACGCGTCACCTCAGGGCTCCCCGGTGAGCAAGCCTGCTGTGTGAGGGCCTTTTCAGTGACTGACATTGTGCATCCCTACTGCTCCCGAGGTGCCCCCCCTGGACTTTTGCGGCTTATGAGAGACTATCATCAAAGTGGGTCATCCACATACCACATCTCCGCAGTTGTGTGATACACATTGTTACATCACAGGACAAGGAGAGCTTGCATTGCCTGGCAAGGCGGCGGTGGGGTTTCTCTCCACGGGAGATTACCCATCGCTGGATTCTTCATGCCATATGAACACCCATTGTCCTGTATTAGACGGAACTGCAGCCCGGTAACTTCAGCAGCATACCTAGTCGAAGGCCAAACCTGCTTGTATCCATGCCTTCTCTGCAAACTCACTCTGGGGCATTCTAATGATGGTGAAACCAAAGCCCAATAAACCACTGCCGCCGGACAGCCTAGACCCAGAAGCGGACTCCACTCCTGCGGACCAGACCCTTGGCAGCCTGCAACAAGTAGAGAAGATGCTCCTTGCCCATTCTGAGCAGTTTGATAAGGTCATTCAGTCCATTATGAACACTAAAGCCTCACTGGAAACCCATATAGACTCTGTCACAGTGGAGGTTAATTTACTGCATGCTGATCACCGCAAGCTTGCGAAGTGAGTGGAGGAGGTCGAATCCATGTTGGTGACGGCGCGCCCCTTACTGCAGAACATGCAAGAACGCCTTAAGAAGGTGAAAGCTGAAGTACTCCCCCTCGATCGTAGAGCAGAGGACTCAGTGGGCAGATCAAGGTGTAATAATAGGCACCCGATGGGATTTCCTGAGCGCACGGAGTGCCCCAGTGTGGAGCTGTTGTTCGAGGAATGGCTTGTGAAGAACATCCTGGACAACCTGTCTTCTTCTCAGTTGAAAGGGCTCATTGCATGCCAGGACGGCCCCCTCGACCAGGGGCTCCTTCATGCCCTTTCACAGCGCGGATTTATAACTTTTGCAATCACAACTTGCTCCTACAGTGTTTCCGCACCAAGGGTCCCATAGCTAACGAAAACGCTCACATCACGGCGTATCCCGACTTCTCAATGGAGGTGCAGCTCCAGCGGGAGTAATACTCCCATGTTAAACAAAGCCTCTGAGAACTGGACCTGAAATACGCTCCTTTATTTCCTGCCAGGCTACGTGTCATTGATGGTGACAAGACTCACATTTTCCACTGCAGCCCGCTAACTTCAGCAACCTACCTGGTCGAAAGCCAAGCCTGAGGACGTGTGGACGTGGCTCCACCTGAAGGATATGCTACCCTCCCCTTCTTTGGATCAACATGAAAACTAATGGTTATTACCCAAATAGAGACGATGCCGGTGCGGTACACAGAGGGGGCGTCCAACCAAGACCAAGGCCGCTGAGGAAAGAGCCCGAGCAGTGGCGGAAGGCTCCTTGCACAACACAAACTCCTTCGCGCTTCTCCAAGATGAATGCCCATCAGACTTGGGCTGTTCACTTCCTTCTGCCATTGGGGACAGTCAGGGTCTGAAGGTTACTCCCAGATCATCTGATGACTTGTGACTGTCTACTGGAACTGCCACCTCTCTGGTGCCGAACTGTATGTAACCGATAGCCAGCAGGTAAGAGGTGGGATGTATGGGATTGTGGGGAATTTATACTCCAGGCTGTTACAAAGGTGTATCTGAGCAATGTTGCCACCTCATCAGGGCCACAGGCGGCCCCAGGCTTTGATTCTTGGTGCCATGTCACACGATGTTTCCAGTGGACTCTAACATGGATTGTTTTTTTCTCTTATGTGCTTCTGTTTTTTTCACATTATATTAATGTTGATGTATAGCTTGGGGATTTTTCTATTGACGGGCCTTCTCATGGCTACTGTCCAGTGGGAAATTTGTTGATTATTGTTATCATGTTTAATCGAGGTACTCTACTAATGTTCCACATGGTAATTGCTGCAACCCCATGCACCACGGACATATGTAGTGTTTACCTGACTAAAATGTGCCACAGGGAGTTGGGCGGCGGGTTCATGGGGTCCCCAGACTACACACAATGCACAACATGACAAGAGAGTCCCCAGAAATCCGTTTCCCTCAATACCATATAATTACCTGGAATGTATGAGGTATAGCCACACTGTCTAAATGGTATCACATCTATGCCTCTCTTCAATGGAACCAGATACATGTAGCTGTGCTCCAAGAAGACACACCTCAATACCACTGAATTAACAGACTTGGTGCTAAATGGAGGGGGCAGGTATTTATATACAGACAGAAGGGAGTTACAAATACAATAAAATATTTGTATTTACTGACGAAGAGGAGTTTGTGCGTTCATTCTCCACCACACAGCGAAAGTTTGTGAATGCTTGAATCCAATATATATATATATATATATATATATATATAGAAAAAATCCCTCTCGCTTCTCCTCCAGTTGTTGAAGGTACGTCGTCGATAAGAATCACAGCACCACAAAGCACATTCCAGTAGTATTTATTTTAGATGGAACGGGGCATATTTCATGCAAAAGACGGTCTACGCGTTTCGGCACTCGGCCTTCGACTGGACCATAGAGTCTCGAAGCCCAGAGTGTCAATTTAAAGTGTTGGTACAAATTTACGAGTAGACAGTGAAGACATACTGGGCATGATTGCGTCGACAACGCGTTTTAAAGTAAAGAGTTAATTGTTCTAATTGCTGCTACAGTTTGTCCATAGTTTCAGACAGTTTATAAAGTGAACAAATGATTATAGATTGCAAATTGGTTTCTTAGGTAACTCAAAATCAGGGCAAAGTACCGACAATGATTTTTGGTTTTTTGAAGAAAATAGGGAACATGATTACAAAAGAAGTAAATCCAATTATGTCATTTGAGATGTCATCAGTGATGTCATCATTGATGTCACTGACCATGTCATGAGTGATGTAATATGTGACGTCATCAGCAGTGCATTGCGGGGGCGCGAGTTATAGTTAGCTGAACTAACTATAACAGGGGAATTTCTAGGGTTTTGTACGAGGGAAATGTCCAGCTAACTATAACGCCCCTGAAACCTTTGTTTTTTTCAGTGAATTTCTAAGGTTTTTTAAATGCCAATTCCGAACTATAACGCCCCTGAAACCTATGGTTTTTTCAGTGAATTTCAAAAGTTTTTTAAATGCTAATTCCTATCTATAACTTATCTCTGAAGATATCATGAAAAGCATTCTTTTTTAAAAGTAGGGTGCACATTAGTTTTGTGGAAAAGCATCTTAGTGATTGGTTAAGAAAAAGCAGTTTCAACGTGGAGTACATATCAAAGGATAAAATTTGCTCAGATCAACCACACCTGCTACTTGCATTTGAAAGGCACTGTTCGAACTTAAAACAATCGTCAACTTTTAACCTGCACGTGTCGTTAAATATTCAAGAAAATGTTACAAAAAAATATCGTTAAGTTTTAAAAAAATGATGAACTTTTAACATGCACGTGTTTTAGAATGTTCTAGAAAGTGTGTTGATGGAATACGTTGCACTTCTGACTTCTATGTGTTGTTCAATATTAAAAAACACGGTTCATATGGAAAATTAAAAAGAAACCAATAGAGAAGTTTTGAAACCTAAAAGAATCAAGGAACTATTCTAATTTATTCTTTACATGTATTTATGTGTGCAGCAACAAAATTATAGACACAACAGCAGTAGGAAAAGAAAGAGGCAGGGAGTGGGGGGAGGCGGGGAAATGGGCAGAATGGCACACATGCACAATTAAGTACAACACACATATAGACTAACAATGGCCAAAACACACCAACAAGCAGCACAAGTCACACAGCCCGCCAACATCACACCACTGAACGAGCATAGAAGTGAAAACCACGCTGCATTCATACAGGATGTGTACAAAGGCCAGTCGTTGGTGTTGTGGGATGTCTGCGACCGTGGTCATCATGGATGAGATGCCCAGCATGTGGCACATGGTCGAGTTCACTGTGTGTTATGTTGCCAAACGGCTGCACCTCCCTCCCACGAGCCCCCACACGTTTGTACGGTGCGCTGTTGTATCTCGTGCACTCGTACAGCACACCATTGTAATGCCTATTTGCGCATGTCCTGCTACATTCCAACTACAACATCACAGTGCCATTTGGAGGTGGTGCATGCCAGTTTACAACATCAACTGCTGCGGTTCTTGTAGCAGGCCACACCAGAACACAGAGACACACTTACCGCACTTCCTGTACACGGACATGTCTGAGACACCCCGATCCCCTTGCCGGATAGGCACACCCCTGCACTGACCTGTGAACCCCAGACCAGCACACGCCAGTTGTGCATGCAGGAGGGTGTGTGCGTAGCTACACATCCAGGCTCACTGCCAACGCTGAGGTGACAGCACACTGTGATGTTGCAGGGCTCGTGCCTATCATGCTAAGACAATGACCACAGGGACACACTTACTAAGATGTGGGTTTGGGGGGCATTGGCGGTCCTGGAGTTGTTGAGATTAGTCTTCTGTCCCTCATGGGTATCCCTGTATCATGCTCATTGACTCTATGGTACCTGTGGGTGTTCTGGTGTGGCTCTTGACTGTGTTCCCTTTCATGGTGCAGGTAGTTGTCCTGCTTAACACCAGCAGAAAGCAGGTGTAAAATCCCTGGTGCTAACGTGTCTTATCGCTGGAATTTGTTTTGCATTGCAATTGGTGAAAAAGTTGTGATGTGATTTTTTTTCGTGTGCAGAACAATATACGAACTGAGCAGTGTATCTCATCAAGATCCAGCACCTGACGCACTATTCCCAATCAATATAAATATAATGAGATTTCTTAATAGATTTTGTGTGTACACTGTAACTGCAGCCAATACCTCAGTGCAATTCAATACAGGATTTTAGTATTTAGAATAAATCGGAAAGGTGCACCTCGTGTCTTTTTGCACGGGAACGGCTACTCTCCATTTCATTATCAGCACTTTAACGGAAGTGAAGTTGAGATAAATCTAACACACTATTCAGAAGCTAGTGCAAACTGCAGATATCACCAGTATTCCAGCGATAAGTCCCCCAAAATGTAACACCATGGTGGACTCCATCAAATAACAGTAATAAGAACAAGAAAGAGTCACACAGCAGTTAAGAGAACAACCCAAAACGTTATTAATTTTTTTTTCAAACTTTATTTTTTATAATAATAAATATATAAACGAAAAACTATTTTCAAACTTTATTTTTTTATTAACATATATATGAACAATAAACTAATAAACAAAATGTAACAACAATAATAAAAAACAACAAGGCGGAACACTACTGTGGGGACAATGGATGTCGACGACAGACCTGGAAAATAAGAAAGATTGTTAAAAAAAAAACAACATGGTATTCTCAACAAAATACCACAAGAAACAAATCACAGATGTATAAAATGCATACAGCTAACAAAATTTTATAAGTTTAACTTACAAAAACTGTAAATGTTGCCGCTTTAAAATATTTACCGAATCTGAAGAAAATGTTTTGCAGAAGGCACCACACAAACAACATTTTTCTTCAGTGGTGAGGAGATTTTTTACTTTTTCCAAGGAGCAAACAAAGACCAATGCCACCTTCGTCACTCGCAAGATTTGCCAAAGAGTTCTGTTACGAGGAGATCCTAACAAAAAATACTCGTGCGGCACAGCAAGTATGATGAAACACCTAAGGACCCTTCATCCAAACAATGTTGCACGAGAAGAGTGCAAACACTCCTGTTCTGTATCTGTAAAAAAGAATCACAAATAAATGTATATTAATAACTTTCAAATTTATACTATTCCATTACTGTACAAACACATTTTATATAAAAACTGACTATGAAACTATAGCCCTGAACGACAAGTGTGACGATCATTAAAACACTACATGCATAGTGCATATGTGACGGGGGACCAAGGAGAGACGGAACACGGGGTCGGGGTAGTTTAGGTTTTATTGCTATAAGTTTGCGTTTTGTTCTGAAAGTCAGTCTTTCTCGGGCAAACCGGGCGGGATCCGTGATGATACGTCGGTCAAGGTCTTGGGGCCGTCTTCTCCCACGGAGGGGTCCGGTCTCTCGTCTCCCCAAGGTCCGCGCTCGCCGGTCCCCAGAAGGAAAGAGAAGGGGCTTATTAGGCTTTGTATATGTGGAATTGTACCTAACACCAGGACCAGGGGAGTGAGGGATCACCTTGTGATAACCACAAACAATAGATTCCAGTGATCGCAACCGTAACCGTGAGGGATGGGGTTTTAAACACAAATAAGGCCTAGGGAGAAACGCTGCGGTCGCCGACTACTGTGGACGGTCCCGCCTCCCCATCCAGCCCGCTACCCGGTCCCGTACCTGTCCTAGCCACGCTCCTCCCCCGGGAACGTGGCAGGGCGCTTCGCCGGATCCGTATCCTGTGGTCCTCTCCACCTCCGTCTTCCTGCTGTACTCCGGTTGGTTCGGCTGCTCCTCGCTCTCCTTCTCGCCGTGCTCCTTGCTTTCTGCGACTCCAACACTCCTCCAGGGTTCGCCGTCCGTCGACTTCCTGGTTCCACCCACGTTTGTAGGTCCTCGCGTCGTGACGTCACTGCAGGGCTGGACTTGTGATTCTGAATACTCCCAGTTAAAGGGCCCAGCACCCATCCGGAAAAGCTGATCTTCAGCTGCCGAATCCCACTCATCCTGCGGACAGGGAAGAAGGTTAGAGACCCGTGTAAGCGGGGTCCACCAATCAGTGTCTTCAGTAACCCCCGGGGTAGCGCTCGGAGCTCCGTCACATACCACCCCCCCTGGCTGCTCCCGCTCGGGGAGAGATGAGACTCGGGAAAGAAAGTCAGCATTGCCATTGTCTCGGCCCCTGCGGTGGTGTACCGTAAATGCAAATGGCTGTAAGGACAAGAACCACCGGAGGACCCGGGGATTGTTGCTTTTATTGCGATGCATCCACTGTAAGGGGGCATGGTCGGTGTAGAGGATGAATGGCTTCCCCTCAAGGTAGTAGCGCAGTTTTTCTATCGCCCATTTTACCGCAAGGCATTCCTTCTCTATGGTGGGATAGGCCCGCTCCCGGGGAAACAACTTGCGACTGACGTACAGGATCGGGTGTTCGTGTCCCTCGTCATCGGTTTGGGACAAAACCGCCCCTATCCCGGTGTCTGATGCGTCAGTGGCTACAATAAATGGTTTCTGGAAATTAGGGGATAGGAGAACCGGAGCTGTCGTGATAGCTGTTTTCAGCTGCTGGAAGGCGTTCATCGCGTCCGGGGAGGGAGAGCGCAGGTGATGAGAAGAGCACTCTTTCCTGAGGAGATCCGTCAAGGGAGACGCCAGATTTGCAAAAGAGGGTATGAAACGCCTATAGTATCCGATGAGACCTAGGAAACCCCTTAGTTCCTTCTTAGTGGATGGGAAGGGTGCCTCTCCTATAGCCCTGATTTTCCTTTCTTGGGGAGCGATGACCCCATCCCCTAGGACATACCCCAAATACTGGACCTGGTTAAACGCCACCCTAGACTTCTTGGCATTGTTGTGCAGGTTGGCTTGGCGTAGGGCGTGAAGTATTGTTTGGACGTGGAGCAGATGGTCCTCCCACGAGCGACTAAACACCACTATGTCGTCCAGGTAAGCCGAACTAAAAGAGGAGTAGGGCAACAATACTTCGTTCATTAGTCTCTGGAAAGTCGCTGGGGCCCAGTGGAGCCCAAATGGTAACACCGTAAACTCAAAAAGCCCAAGGTCCGTTGAGAAGGCAGTCTTCTTCCGGTCTTGTTCCCGTAGGGGTACTTGCCAGTACCCCTTAGTGAGGTCCAACGTTGTTATGTAGGTGGCATCACCTATCTTTTCAATGAGGTCGTCCACTCTTGGGATAGGGTATGCATCGAAAGAAGATATGCTATTCAACGCCCTGAAATCCATGCAAAATCGTGATGACCCATCAGGCTTGGGTATCATCACGATGGGCGACGCCCACGGACTGGTGGATGGTCTTATAACCCCCAGCCTTAACATATCGTGCACTTCCTTCCGAATGGCGTCTCGTTTGGCTGCTGGAACTCGATACGCCTTTTGTCTTACTACCTTCCCCGGTATCGTTTCGATGGTATGTTCTGCGAGCGGGGTCCTCCCCGGAGAGTCCGAGAATATCTCATCAAATCGGTGGAGAGTCTCGAGTAGCTGATTTGTTTTGTCTTCTGCTAATTCGGGATTTATCACCAGGTCTCCCACCGTGGACTTGCTCTGTCGGTGTGAGGGAAGTAAGAAGTGGGCGTTCTTAGGTATGGGTCCCAGCCACTTTTTCAGTAAGTTAATATGATAACTTTGGGTTCGGGATGGGGTCAACTGCAGTTTGTATGTGGTCTGTCCGATTGTGTCCAACACCTGGTAAGGGCCTTGCCATTCGCTCTTGAACTTGCTGGTGCTGGTAGGTAACAGCACTAGGGCCCAGTCTCCTCTCTGCAGGGTCCTTAATTTCTTTCCTTTATCGTACAATCTCTTCTGTTTGGCTTGGCTCTTTTCCATGTTGTCGTGAGCCAGGTCCCTGAGCTTTCCTAACTTGGACTGGAGCTGGGATGTATATTCCAGGACGGTACGGTGATCTTGGGAAGCTTCGTGTATCCAGGCGTCTCTTGTTATCTCCAGCAAGGACCTAGGCTGTCTCCCGTATAGGAGCTCAAAGGCGGAATATCCAGTACTACTCTGCACTTGGGCCCTCAGCACGTACAAGGCCAAGGGGAGCAATTTGTCCCACTCTTGGCGTTCCGCCGTCAGCATCTTCTTCAGAGTAGATTTTAACGTACGATTGTACCTCTCCACCAGTCCGTCCGTCTGGGGATGGTACACTGAGGTGTGCAACTGGTGGATGTTCAGGGTGTTACACACCTCCTTCATGAGACGGGAAGTAAACGGGGTGCCTTGGTCTGTTACGACTTCTTTCGGGAATCCGACCCTGGAGAATAGTTCCACCACTGTGTCTGCCACGTTCTTGGTGGTGGGGGTGGTCAAAGGAAAAGCCTCAATGAAGCGGGTGGCGTAATCCACTATAACCAGAACATGCAGATGGCCCCTTTTCGTACGAGGAAGTGGCCCTATCAGGTCCATACCCACCCTCTCGAATGGAACCCCGATGATGGGCATGGGTTGTAGGGGAGCAGCTCGGGGTTTATATGAGGAAGTCCTCTGACAGATGTCACAGGTCTTACAGTACTCCTCAACATCCCTATAAACACCTGGCCAATAGAAAAACCGCAACACTCCACTGGTAGTCTTTTCTTTCCCTGCATGACCGGCCGTTAGGTGGGCATGCGAGAAGAACAATATCTGTTCCCGGAAAGGTTGGGGCACTAACAGCTGGAGACCCCCATCCTTGGTTCCTTCCCTGTATAAAAGGTTATCTTTTATGATAAATCTGGGATACGTGTCTGTCGGGTGGTTTTGGTGTATGTGAGCGCTTTCCCAGGCGTTGAACAAGGTGCGGTCATTGCCCTGGGCAAAAAGGAAACTCCTGTCGGAAATCCACGGATCTGCTGAGACCAGACCAGAGGTGACCCTCCCGCTTCCCTGTGTCTCGCCTTTCGTGGACTTTTTGAACATTGATAGAAAATCTGGGTTGTCTACTCCCAGGATGATGTCTTCGGGTAGGGAATCCACCACCCCCACCCTCACTGTACAAGCGGGACTGTTCATGGGCTTAAGCGTTACCAGGGCCAAAGGGTAGGGTCGGACCTCCCCGTGTATACACCGTATGTGAACCTGTTGTTGGGCTAGATATTGCTGGGGCAACACCAGACGTTTCTGGACTACCGACTGCCGGCATCCGGAGTCTAATAACGCACTTAAGGAAAAGCCATTCAACCCCACACGTACGTAAAATGACGGGCCCATTTCAGCCGAGTAGAGGACGCTTTTTGGCAGGTACCCCACGTCCATGGGTTCCTCGGTCCTCTTCTTGTGGCACATCCTGGCGATATGGCCCCATTCTCCGCACTCGAAGCACTGAGGACCACGGGTCATTGGGGATTCTGAGCGGTGAGTCTTAGCACGGGGTAGTACAGTGGGAGGGGCCGCTTTTCTCTCGGGTCGGCCTCCCCCCGGTGGTTTGGTCATCTTCTCAACCTCCAGGCGGGGTTGAGCTCTTGAAAAATATTTAGCCATGTCCACCGCTTGTTCCGGGGTTAAGTGTGGGTGCTGTCTTAACCATCTTTGGGTTCCGAAGGGCAAAGCCTCTAGGAATTGTTCCATGTATATCTTAGCCATGATTTCTTCCTTGGAGCTGGCGTCAGGCTTCAGCCATTTATCAGCCGCCGTTTTTAGGCGGAAGTATAGGGTTCTGGGATTTTCTCCTGGTACCCCTCTTTCCTTTCGGAACTTGCACCGATAGGCTTCCCCATCAAGCCCCAAGTGTTCCAGTATAATTTCCTTGATGGTCTGATAGCCGGTGGCTCCGGTAGGGTTGGCCACCTGGTACGCGGCTTGGGCCTCCCCGGACAGGAGCGGGGCCAGAAAGAAGGGCCACTTTTCTTCTGGCCATCCACAGGCACGAGCGGCCCGCTCAAAGTTAGTCAAAAAGGCATCCGGGTCTTCGCCGGGGGCATACTTCTGTAAGGACACCCCCGCTGCACTCGAATAAGGGAGTCGTCTTTCTACGGGGACAGGAGGGGGCATGTCCGGTATTGGCTTGGGCAGTGATTCGAGATGGGCTTTCATTGAATTTTGGAACAGTTCTCTGTCGGCTTGAGCGGACGTCATCTGCCTCTCGACGGCCCAGCTGAGTTTCTCCTGGCCGTGAATCAGATGCTGCACGAGGGCCTCCATCTTTGGTTCACAGACGGAGTGAGATGTATATCCCACTTCTGACACCACGTGTGACGGGGGACCAAGGAGAGACGGAACACGGGGTCGGGGTAGTTTAGGTTTTATTGCTATAAGTTTGCGTTTTGTTCTGAAAGTCAGTCTTTCTCGGGCAAACCGGGCGGGATCCGTGATGATACGTCGGTCAAGGTCTTGGGGCCGTCTTCTCCCACGGAGGGGTCCGGTCTCTCGTCTCCCCAAGGTCCGCGCTCGCCGGTCCCCAGAAGGAAAGAGAAGGGGCTTATTAGGCTTTGTATATGTGGAATTGTACCTAACACCAGGACCAGGGGAGTGAGGGATCACCTTGTGATAACCACAAACAATAGATTCCAGTGATCGCAACCGTAACCGTGAGGGATGGGGTTTTAAACACAAATAAGGCCTAGGGAGAAACGCTGCGGTCGCCGACTACTGTGGACGGTCCCGCCTCCCCATCCAGCCCGCTACCCGGTCCCGTACCTGTCCTAGCCACGCTCCTCCCCCGGGAACGTGGCAGGGCGCTTCGCCGGATCCGTATCCTGTGGTCCTCTCCACCTCCGTCTTCCTGCTGTACTCCGGTTGGTTCGGCTGCTCCTCGCTCTCCTTCTCGCCGTGCTCCTTGCTTTCTGCGACTCCAACACTCCTCCAGGGTTCGCCGTCCGTCGACTTCCTGGTTCCACCCACGTTTGTAGGTCCTCGCGTCGTGACGTCACTGCAGGGCTGGACTTGTGATTCTGGATACTCCCAGTTAAAGGGCCCAGCACCCATCCGGAAAAGCTGATCTTCAGCTGCCGAATCCCACTCATCCTGCGGACAGGGAAGAAGGTTAGAGACCCGTGTAAGCGGGGTCCACCAATCAGTGTCTTCAGTAACCCCCGGGGTAGCGCTCGGAGCTCCGTCACAGCATACTACTTTGAAGCAGTTCATGCCCTAAAGCCTACCTCACTAAAACACTACATGCTAACTGACTAAATGATTACAGTAGTATAAGGAGACACACTTGGTGACTCACAGGGTGTTTGCTAGAAGAGTATGAATACTAACTAGGGAATAGAAGGTGTGAAACACAACTGTGTAGGTGATTAGAGGACTGCATCCATACTGCATAGGCATTTAAAGCAGTCCATGTGCTAAGGCCTGGCTCACTGCATGACTACTTGGGTACTGACTGAATGATTATCGTACAGCAAGGAGAGTGCCTAGGTGAATTTATAAGTGCTAGGCTTTTCGCACAGAGAATAGATTAGTACTTGGTACTGAATGGGTCACTAGAGGGAGTGCAAAGGCAGTGACAAGTGCTGGACTGTATGGATACTGACTAGCAAATTGAAAGTGTGAAAGACAAGTGTCTAGGTGGTTAGAAGACTGCATGCATAGTGCATAGGGGTTTGAAGCAGTCCATGTGCTAAGGCCTGGCTCAGTGTATGAATACTTAGGCACTGACTGAATGATTAGAGTACTGCAAAGATAGTATCTTGGTGAATTTATAAGTGTTTGGGTTTTAGCACAGTGAATGGATTAGTACATGGTGCTGAATGGGTCACTAGAGGACTGCAAAGAGAGTCACAGGGTATTTCCTGGAAGTGTATGGATACTGACTAGGGAATTGAAGGTGTGAAAGACAATTGTGTAGGTGGTTAGAGGACTGCATACATAGAGGATAAGGGTTTGAAACAGTCCATATACCAAGGCCTGGGTCACTGGATGAGTACTTGGGTACTGACTGAATGATTAGAGTACTGAAAGGAGAGTGCCTGGGTGAATTTATTAGGATTTGGCGCTGTGAATGGATTAGTACATGATGCTGAATGGGTCACTAGAGGAGTGCAACAGCAGTGACAGGGTGTTTGCTGGAAGTGAACGGATACGGACTGTGGAATTGAAGGTGTGAAAGACAAGTGTGTAGGTGGTTAGAGGACTGCATGCATAGTGGATATGGGTTTGACGTAGTCCATGTGCTAAGAACTGGCTCAGTGCATGAATACTTAGGCAGTGACTGAATCATTAGAGTACTGGAAAGAGAGTGTCTAGGTGAATTTATAAGTGTTTGAGTTTTGGCACAGTCAATGGATTAGTACATGCTGTTGAATGGGTCTCTAGAGGACTGCAAAGGAAGTGACAGGATGTTTCCTGGAAGTGTATGGATACTGACTAGGGAATTGAAGGTGTAAAAGACAAGTGTATAGTATGTCAGAACACTTTTATTTGAAGCAATCTATTTGGTATTTAGAAACTGACTAAATAATCAGACTACTTCTAGGACAGTGCTTAGGTAAAACTTTTAAATTTTCAGTTCTGCCACAGTGAACAGAATAGTACATGGTACTGTACCTTAGTGTCAAACCCTGACTCATTTTATCAATGCATAAGCAAAGACTAGCTTCTAATGCTACTAAAACTTGACAACATGAGAGGTTTTAAATTAGTTATCTGTCAGCAAATACACGATGTTACCAAATGCTTCTCTCACAGTGGTTCTTAAATGCACACAGACTCACAGTGTAATTCTAGACAACAACCACTATACCTAGGAGTTTAACAAAAATCATTCACTACTGTGGAAGTGGTAAGCGAACTGCACACAATCTTCATATTTCATGACTGCACTTTTGTGTCAATGCCTGACTCATATAATGAAAGCATAAGCCATAACTGTCTTCTAATGCTACTAAAACTTGACAACATAACAGGTTTTAAAACAGTTATCTGTCAGCAAATACACGATGTTACCAAATGCTTCTCTCACAATCCTTACCCAAATGCACACAGACTCACAGTGTGATTTTAGAAAAGCAACACTATCCTAGGAGTTTACCAAAACTCATTCACTAGTCTGAAAGAGTTAATGGTACTGCACACAATCTACATATTTAAGTTCAGCACATCAGTGTCAAAGCATGACTCATTTAATCAACATATAAGCAAAGACTGGATTCTAATGCTACTAAAACTTCTCAACATGACAGATTTTAAAACAGTTATCTGTCAGCAAATACATGATATTACCAAATGATTCTCTCATAGTGATCCCAAATACACACTAACTCACAATATGATTCTATACAAGTAACACTATCCCTATGAGCTTACCAAAACTCATTCACTACAGTGCAAGTGGTAAGGGAACTGCACACAATCTACATATTTCACAACTGCAATTTACTGTCAATGCCTGACTCATATAATGAAAGCATAAGCCATAACGGTCTTCTAATGCTACTAAAACTTGACAACATGACATGTTTTACCTCACTTATCTGTCAGCAAATACACGATGTTACCAAACACTTCTCTCACAGTGGTTCCCAAATACACAAAGACTCACAGTGTGATTCTAGACAAACAACACTATCCCTAGCAGCTTACCAAAACTCATTCACTACAGTGGAAGTGATAAGGGAACAGCACACAATCTACATATTTCACGACTGCTCTTTAGTGTCAATGCCTGACTCATTTAATCAACACATAAGCAAAGACTGGCTTCTAATGCTACTAAAACATGACAGGTTTTAAAACAGTTTTCTCTCAGCAAATACACGATGTTACCAAACGCTTCTCTCACAGTGGTTCCCAAATGCACAAAGACTCACAGTGTGATTCTAGACAAGCACCAGTATTCCTAGGAGTTTACCAAAACTCATTCACTACACTGGAAGTGATAAGGGAACTGCACACAATCTACATATTTCACGACTGCACTTTAGTGTCAATGCCTGACTCATTTAATCAACACATAAGCAAAGACTGGCTTCTAATGCTACTAAAACTTGACAACCTGACTGGTTTTAAAACACTTATCTGTCAGCAAATACACAATATTACCAAATGCTTCTCTCACAGTGGTTCCCAAATGCACACAGACTCACTGTGTGATTCTAGACAAACAACACTATCCCTTGCACTATATGATTACCAAAACTCATTCACTACACTGGAAGTGATAAGGGAACTGCACACAATCTACATATTTCACGACTGCACTTTAGTGTCAATGCCTGACTCATTTAATCAACACATAATCAACGCATAAGCAATGACTGGCTTCTAATGCTACTAAAACTTGACAACATGACAAGTTTATAACAGTTTTCTGTTAGCAAATACACAATGTTACCAAACAGTATTCTCACAGTGGTTCCCAAATACACAAAGACTCACACTGTGACTCTAGACAAACAACACAATCCCTAGCAGCTTACCAAAACTCATTCACTACAGTGGAAGTGATAAGGGAACTGCACACAATCTACATATTTCACGACTGCTCTTTAGTGTCAATGCCTGACTCATTTAATCAACACATAAGCAAAGACTGGCTTCTAATGCTACTAAAACTTGACAACATGACAGGTTTTAAAACAGTTTTCTCTCAGCAAATACACGATGTTACCAAACGCTTCTCTCACAGTGGTTCCCAAATGCCCAAAGACTCACAGTGTGATTCTAGACAAGCACCAGTATTCCTAGGAGTTTATCAAAACTCATTCACTACACTGGAAGTGATAAGGGAACTGCACACAATCTACATATTTCACGACTGCACTTTAGTGTCAATGCCTGACTCATTTAATCAACACATAATCAACGCATAAGCAATGACTGGCTTCTAATGCTACTAAAACTTGACAACATGACAAGTTTATAACAGTTTTCTGTCAGCAAATACACAATGTTACCAAACGCTTCTTTCACAGTGGTTCCCAAATGCACAAAGACTCACAGTGTGATTCTAGACAAGCACCAGTATTCCTTGGAGTTTACCAAAGCTCATTCACTACACTGGAAGTGATAAGGGAACTGCACACAATCTACATATTTCACGACTGCACTTTAGTGTCAATGCCTGACTCATTTAATCAACACATAAGAAAAGACTGGCTTCTAATGCTACTAAAACTTGACAACCTGACTGGTTGTAAAACACTTATCTGTCAGCAAATACACGATATTACCAAATGCTTCTCTCACAGTGGTTCCCAAATGCACACAGACTCACTGTGTGATTCTAGACAAACAACACTATCCCTTGCACTATATGAAAACACATTTCTTCATCTAGAAGTAGTACTACATTTTAGTATAGAAACATAACATAACTCATTTCACAAATTCATAAACAATGACTGGTTTCTAATTCTACCAAAATATAAAAACTGCACAGTTATCTCTCTACAAACACATGAAACACACAAATGCCAATCACAGAATGGTTTCTACATGCACACACATTGTAGAGAAAAAAAGTACTCCCTACACTTTAGCAGGAAAAATACATTAGTCTGATTAAAATCAAAATAGTCCACATACATCCCCTCACAATTAAATAACTCATCTTTCAAGTTCTTTTGTAGATTAAGGAGTATATCAATCACTCACCATATTTTCTTTTACAGAATCTCTGCACTGTGCACCTGTACTGCTCGATTTTCCCGGCCCCCTTGTGCTGAGGGGTGATTAGTGTGACTTCAGTCTCTTACCATCCAAGTCTAAGGGTTAGAGTAGTGAATGGAGCCTATTTACTAGGCACTTTGATATGATCCTGTGCTCTTCCCCATAGATCAGGGCTTGCACACATAGCCTAGGGGATAGATTCGTTAGTATTAGGGATAACCTGTCCTGTAGTGAGGGTATTTCATGGAGCCGTGCTGAATTCAGGCCTGGTAGGCCTCAAACGGGAGAGACTCCATCTTTCTTTCTGCTCCGACAGCTTGGGATGCTTCTAGGTCAAAGGTAATGTTTTAGTTATGAGGTGTTATTCGCTTGGAGAGAACCGGTTCAGGCCGGCCCTTATCGAAGGATTGTATTTTTCTTCATGCCGAAGACACTACATCAGGCCGGCCGGCTGGGAACGTGTCCTTGGTACGGGGAGGTACAAGAATTTGGTGGGCGGCAGGTTACGGGCCGGAATTTTCCATGAGGAAATGCACCTCTATATTAGTGAAAGTCCGAGGCAGATACTTGGCACTTACTTCAGTCCGTAGGCGGCATCTAGCCGTTAGCAGTAAAGCTACTACTTATTCCAGGGAAGACAGATGACAAACTTGAAGGCGGAGAAAAACCGAGAGACAGATACTCTTCTAGCAGAATAGCCAGAGAGGAGAGAGTAGCCGATGAGGAAGAGGTCCCAGTGACTCGGAGAAGGGAGAAGGGAACAGATCCGTGACTGCGGAGGTGTGACTTCCAGGCGAGCCGAGGCACAGACGAGAAGGGAACCTAGATGACCATTGAGTGCAGGCTACACACTACTAAGGTGATGTCGACCCCTTTCTTATTAGAGTGTACAACCTAATCTTTCACTTTTCTTTGCAGGTTATGTGTTATATAGTAATGTTATGTGATTGCGTATGTAATGAGTAATAAAGTACCCAGTCTGTAGTGAACCAACATCTGCTGCGTGTTCTTGTATAAGAGGGTAGCCTATTCTTCTAGTCAGCTGTGACTTGACATGAACAGATGTTAACCCTGATCAGGTAAGTGGTAACTGAATAAGGGAGAGAGGAGACCCTCGAACCAGAGAACAGCCTGTGCTCGAACTAGCAATCCTTGTGTGATCTGATGAATAGTGAGACTGATTCCCTTCCTGTATGTTATGGTGATCATAGGATGAACTTGTGCTGAGGCTGCCGTCTGGGTAGGAAGTCCTGGGTCCGTGTGGGATCGCGAGGCTGAGGCTGCCGTCTGGGTAGGAAGTCCTGGGTCCGTGTGGGATCGCGAGGCTGAGGCTGCCGTCTGGGTAGGAAGTCCTGGGTCCGTGTGGGATCGCGAGGCTGAGGCTGCCGTCTGGGTAGGAAGTCCTGGATCCGTACGGGATCGCGAGGCTGAGGCTGCCGTCTGGGTAGGAAGTCCTGGGTCCGTGTGGGATCGCGAGGCTGAGGCTGCCGTCTGGGTAGGAAGTCCTGGGTCCGTGTGGGATCGCGAGGCTGAGGCTGCCGTCTGGGTAGGAAGTCCTGGGTCCGTGTGGGATCGCGAGGCTGAGGCTGCCGTCTGGGTAGGAAGTCCTGGGTCCGTGTGGGATCGCGAGGCTGAGGCTGCCGTCTGGGTAGGAAGTCCTGGGTCCGTATGGGATCGCGAGGCCGCCGATTATAAGAGGTCTTGGTATATATATATGAGTAGGAATTCCCTGTCCTTAGGTGGTATATGCATGTGGTTACTTAGTGTGAATAGGCCCTAGGGAGGGGGTAACGTTCTGGCTGGGTTAGAGAGGCTCTGATGAGCGAGTTCTATCTGATCCGAAAACCCAAGCAGAACATTTGGCGTCACGAACCGTTTTCGAAACCTGTGTGCGTTGTGTTGTATCGTGTTTGCTTTCGGCGTGTGCGTGGTTTTGTTTGTATATTCTTTGTGGTATAATTGTGTGTATAGTTTTTCCTCTTCCTTCTTTTCTTTTTCTTTCTTTTCTTCTTTCTTTTTCAAGATGTTTTCTAGAAAGTCAAAATCTACTTTTAAGTTGCCCGTTGATATTCCCGGATGGGATTCAACGCCTTATGAAGCCTTAGCCCGTGAGTGGGCTGATTCTACTGGTTTGAGTGAGAATTGGAATTCTTCTTTGGAGCTGGCGGAGCCGGCTAATGTGATTACTTGTTTACAGAAGGCACCCGTATCGAAGGGTGAGGAGATTCCCATTTTGGGGCGCAGAGGTTGGATTGTTCTGTCTGCGTACAGGATTCTACATGAGAGGTTGTTGAAGTTACAGATATCTCTTAAGGATGTGGAAGCGCACTTTGTTGAGATTCAGAATTCTCATACTCTGTTGCGGTGTCAAAATAAGTTGCTTGCTGACAAACTTGAGACTTACCAAACTATTGCCGAGAGGGCGGCTGTGCGAATTGCTCGTTATAAATACAAGAATCGGCGTGGTCGGGTTTCGACGCGAAAGGTGCGTCTGGTCGTGGCGAAAGCCGGACTAGATTGGAATCCTGATGAATGGGATGGTAATATCTGGAACTCGAGTGATTCTTGTTCCTCGTGTGAGGAGTTTGCCAAGCGCGAGTCCTCTCGCTCCGGCCATGGTTGTAAGTCTGCTTCTCGCACCTCTGATGGTGCACCCCGTGATTGCGCTCGTTCTTCGAGTGGGGTCGATGCCTCTTACACTGATTGTCCCTCTACGAGTACTGATCGGGCTCCTTGTGATGTTCGTCCCGCGGTCTCAGTGCATCCAGTTTTTCGACGGAAGTTGCAGCAGTCTCCCACTGCTCCGCAGGGTGTTTCTTTAGACTCTTTGGAGGATTTTACTCAACAAGAAATTAGTGATATTTTGCAGCGATTTCGGCAGCGAGCTGGTGAGACCTTGCTCACATGGATGGTGCGCCTTTATGAACTGGGCGCTGCTGGCATTATGTTGGATAATGGCGATTGTTTGAAGTTTTGTTCCTTGAGTTCGGATTCTACTGTACAAGATCATTTTCGTAACTTTAATGGTGGTGGTCAAATTTCTTTGCTTCAATTGGCGACTGAGGGTTGTAATCAAAAGTATCCTACTGAGTCTGATTGGCCTGTGAATGACAAACCGTGGTATACTTTGCGCGACGCTGCACAACGTCTCAAAGAGGAGGTGATGAAAACGGCAATTTTTCTGGGTACTGCTGACAGGTTGCTTGATGGTTCGTTGACATCTTCTGTGCGGAATCGTATTATTCGTTCCTCCCCTGTTGCCTATAAGCAGGTCATGATGACTTTATTGATTAATCAGACTGGTAACGTGTTATCTACGGTGCTGGAATCGGTACGCCAACTCGGTGAGTTGGGTGAGTGGTTTAAACCTGAACGTCAGTCCCGGCCTGACACTCGTACTCCTGGTGACAATAAACTTACTAGACGTGATATCTTTTCTGGTCTTCTGGCCGATGGTGTGCGGAGGGAGGACATTGACGGTGAGACTACTGCTCGTTTGTGGGAATTGTTTCGCAAACGTGGCTTGGATCGAAAGGAGGGTGCCCGGCGTGTTCGGACGACTGAGTGTGATCGTGGTTGTTCTGACGGGAGCGGTGATGACGACCGCCGTGGGCGCTCTGATCGTCGTGATGATCGACGTTATGCACGTGATATGTCCCCCCGTCGTGAGAGAGACAGAGAGAGAGAGGGGGAAAGAGAAAGGGGGAGAAATGATTATGTTAACAGCAGACGTAGAGATGATAGGGATCAATCCCCTGAGTTGAGGAGGAGAGAGGATCGTCACAGTTTGGTCGATCGAAACCCGCAGTACAATGCAGAAGACACGAATCCATTTCGTACTGGGAATGGATATGAACAGGAGGTATCGATACCTAAGAAACGTGAGAGTCTTTATCCTGATTTATCCTGGTACACAGAATGCAGTAAGAATGACTAGGAAATAGGTCAAGCTCCAGTACACAGATGGGCTCACAGAGATAATAGACCCTATGTAGATATTGATATTTATTGGAGACATCGTAATATCCAAAGGGCCCGAGCATTGGTAGATACAGGAGCGGAGGCCACTCTTATTCATGGAAAATCAAAGAAGTTTAAAGGTCAGCCTTTTACAATTACCGGATTAGGTGGAAAGGAAACTCCCGCAGTTCAAACTTTACTTGAAATGAGAATAGGTAGAATCCCTAGAAAAGAATACTCTGTACTAGTGGTGCCACTCTTAGAATTCATAATTGGAATTGATATTTTGAAAGGAATGACTTTGCATTTAGATGATGGATGTTACCAATTTGGAACTACACATTATATATCGTCTAGGCCTGTACGGGTTGGTCGTTTAAGAATGCCCCCCATAAAAGTTCCTCAGGCGACAAAAATGGTTTGTCAGAAGCAGTATCGTATTCCAGGTGGTCATGAGGAGATTAGTACCACTATTCAGGAGTTGGTGGATGCAGGTGTTATAACCCCAGTTACTTCTGCTTGGAATAATCCTGTTTGGCCTGTACGTAAGAGTGATAATTCTTGGCGCATGACTGTTGATTATCGAGAGTTGAACAAACACACACCCTCTTTGACTGTTGCAGTACCGGATGTTATTACTCTAATTGAAAGAATCCAAAAACATCCAGGTACATGGTATGCGTCCATTGATATTGCTAATGCTTTCTTTTCGATTCCGATTGCCCCTGAGTGTCAGGAACAGTTCAGTTTTACGTGGAATGGGCGTCAGATGACGTTTAGAAGTCTTCCTCAGGGCTATGTGCATAGTCCTACGATATGTCACCGGCTGGTGGCAGAGCATTTGGCTGAGGTACCGGTTCACCCACAAATTCAGATATGTCACTATATTGATGATGTTTTGATCCAAGGCGAAACACAAGAGGAAGTTCAGACCCAATTGGACAGAGTCATTGAGTGCCTGCGTGAGAAAGGTTGGGAAATCAACCCGGATAAATTACAAGGTCCGTCCCAGGCTGTAAAATTTTTGGGTATTAATTGGCATGAAGGGCACCGAGAAGTGATCCCTCAGGTTAAACAGAAAATTCTTGATTTTGCAGTTCCGAGGAATAGGAAAGAAGCCCAAAGCTTCATTGGTTTGTTTGGTTTTTGGCGTCAGCATATTCCTCATTTGAGTCAAATATTGGCCCCTTTGTACCGTGTCACTCGTAAAAAGAATGCATTTGAATGGGATAAACCACAGCAAGATGCGTTCAACCTAGCAAAAGAGGCAATTCAGCATGCTCTGGATTTATGGCCCGTACGTGATGGTGATGTGGATTTAAATGTGTCCGTACAAGGCCTTTATGCGAATTGGAGTTTGTGGCAGAAACAAGGCAGGAGTAGAGTACCGTTAGGTTTCTGGACCAAAAAGTTACCTGATGCTGGTGAGCGTTATACACCTTTTGAGAAACAGTTACTTGCATGTTATTGGGCTCTGGTGGATACCGAGCAATTGACTTTGGGACATGATATAGTTTTGCGACCTGAAATTCCTATCATGCAGTGGGTTATGAGTTCGCCGAAAACTCACCGAATTGGACACGCTCAAGAGGCGAGTGTGATTAAATGGAAATAGTATATACAAGACAGGGCACGTGTGGGTCAAAAAGGAGTTGCATCTTTACATGAGCAGGTGGCGCGAGCGCCATCGACTGAGACTGAGAGTGAATGTTCCGTACCTTTAGTACAGGAGTCTCCTGTCAAGTGGGGTAGACCTTTTGATGATTTGTCCGCAGAGGACAGAAACCATGTCTGGTTTACGGATGGTTCAGCAAAGTTCATAGGGACGAAACGGCACTGGAAGGCGGTGTCCTATAATCCGATCACACAAAAATTGCTGAGCACAACTGGTGAGGGTAAGAGCAGTCAATTTGCTGAACTTTATGCTGTCTATCAAGTTCTGAAACAAGAGTTACCTGGCACATGTCATATTTTCACCGATTCTTGGTCTACTGCCAATGGACTGGCAGTTTGGTTACCGACTTGGCATTCCCATAGTTGGAAATTGCATTCAAAAGAATTGTGGGGAAAAGAATTATGGCAGGAGATTTGGGAGATGCTCCCACAGAGTACTGTTACAATCTTCCATGTGGATGCTCACACCCCGATAGATTCTCTTGACAAATTTTTTCATAACATTGCAGATGAGAAATCTAAAATTGCTGAGGCAGTGGTGGACAGGCAAGATTCTGATATTGCGGGATTGGCGAAATGGGCCCACCAAAAGGCAGGACATTTTGGAGAGAAAGCCACTAGCAGGTGGGCTGCTGATCGAGGAATTTATATTCCCCTAGATTTAATCAAAAATGTTATTTTACATTGTCCCGTTTGTCAGCATATCAGACAGCGCAAAGTGCCCCAAATTGTTAAAGGTCATTTACATCGCGGGAAACTGCCCGCTCAAATTTGGCAGATTGATTACATCGGTCCACTTCCCATGAGTAGGAATTGTCAATATGTTTGCACTATTGTTGATACATACAGTGGCCTGTTGGTGGCCCTTCCCTGTAAGCAAGCTACCCAATTGAATACCATTAAAACCTTGGAATTGATTATGATGTATTATGGTGTGCCATTCCAAATTCAATCTGATAATGCATCCCATTTTCGTGGAAGATTGGTACAGGAATTCTGTGTGGAAAACAATATTGAATGGGTATTTCATATTCCATATTATCCACAGGCCTCGGGTCTTGTGGAGAGGTTGAATGGCCTGCTGAAGGATCAACTGCGCAAATTAACAGATGACAAGTATAAGAATTGGCGAGATTTTTTGCCCCAAGCGCTATTGATTTTGAATAACCGTCCTTTTCTAAATGCTGAATCTCCACTTATGCGTTTGTTTCCTCCGAACGTTAATGCTAAACCTAATGAAATCAGAGAGACTGTGATGTACTGGGAAATTACTCCCGGAGCTTTGGCTCCATGTAGAGCGACCCCAGGGTCGGCAGGTTTAGACTTGCATGCCATGGATGACACCGTTATAAAAAGTAAAGATCGGGTCATCATTCAAACCGGTGTTGGTGTTCATATACCAACTGGGAATTTCGGATTAATCGCCCCTAGATCGGGGCTGGCTGTAAAAGGCATTCAGGTGCTTGGAGGAATCATTGACAGTGATTATCAGGGAGAGATTAAGGTGCTCCTGCTGAATAGCAGTGAGGTTGACTTACTGATACATCAAACTGACCGAGTGGCTCAATTACTCATAATGCCTGTTTTCAGTGGTGAGATAACGAAAGGCACTGCCCCAACGTTGCTAACTGTACGAGGCCAGAAAGGTTTTGGCTCCACAGATAACCCTGGGGCCAGGGTTTGGGTGCAGTCGCCTAAGAATCCCCCTGAACAAGCAGAGGTCATTGCCACCGGTCACGACAATACCATTTTAGTCATGAGACCAGGGAAAGATAGCTGGGAAGCAGTCCCGGCTGACAAATGTTACTTACGAGAATGAATAATGCCTGTATTTGATTCTCTTTCAGATCATTCTTTGGACTGTTGCTGCAGGATGTGTCGGCGTCGGACTATTTTTGGGTTGGTACGACGAGAGAGGAGGGATCCCGTCAACCCGGGATGAGTTGAGAACCCGAGTGTCGCGTTCCTTCGCTGCGTGGGATTCGTCGTCGAACTTTTGGATCTCACTGGCAAAACGGGTGACTAACGCCCCTCACTTCTGTTTGACACCGATGAGATCTGTGCACGACATTTTGGCGACCTGTTTGGTTGCTGTCCCTGCCTCGCTGGAGACTTTGACTCATATTTTCAATATATCAAATGCTCGCCCCAATGTTCTTCTGGGCGATTTTGCTACCCATGAGTATTGCCCCTTGTGTACTGAACTATCAGACCAGATACCACCCATCCAGTCCCAAATAGTTACCTATAATATCACGCAGGGTGATTTGTGTTTTTTCCTTACGTGTAATCCTAGTGCAATTTCTGAATGTCTGCGTTTAAAATTGAAAGGTGCCACTTCCTTTACCTTTCATGAACGAACTTTGTGCTTTCAAAGGACACCGAAAACATGTGCTTCTGTTCAGAATAACATGACTTGCAAGAGTTTAGTAGTTACCCCCAGTCATTATCGCACGATGTTACTACCTGCCGGATGGCTTTTCTCATGTGGTAATACTTCCTGGCCATATGTCCCCGCAAATATTTCTGGAGGCCCTTGTGCCATCACTAGATTAAGTTTATTAATGTTTTCTTCACATCCGAATGCCAACTCTCGTGTGGTTCGAGATACAGTGAGGTTACAGGAGGATTGTGACTCGTCTTTGCATTTATATTCCAAGTCTGAATACCTTAGCCTGGCTATTTCAATCATTGGTGTTCCTGCTTTGGCAGTTTATAATGCCAAATCTATTGAGAAAATGGCCTGCTGGATGGTGAAATCCATTAATCATACTTCTACAGTCCTGTCTGACATGCTATTAGACGCCCAGGGTGAACGCAGAGCTATCTTGCAAAATCGAGCGGCCATTGATTATCTTTTGCTTAAACATGGACACGATTGTTCTGATTTTGAGGGTCTTTGTTGTTTTAACTTGTCTGATCATACACAATCCATTCGAGCTCATATTAACAAGCTACATGACTTGACGGAAGAAGTTAGAAAACACATTGACCAGGGCTGGTTTGACTGGCTCTTTAATTGGTTGCCTAATTTGTATATGTTACGCCAAATATTAGGAGGTATTTTGATTACTATCGCTGTTTTGATTTCTATCTGTTGCTTTATTCAGTGTATTCCTTCACTACTTCAATTCTGCACACCTGGTACTAGACATAGATCAGTTAGCTTTGTTTCATATTATTCTTCCACAGATGTTAGTTCTGTTTAATGAATGTATAATAGACTGAAGTCAAGGGTGAAATGTACTGCTCGATTTTCCCGGCCCCCTTGTGCTGAGGGGTGATTAGTGTGACTTCAGTCTCTTACCATCCAAGTCTAAGGGTTAGAGTAGTGAATGGAGCCTATTTACTAGGCACTTTGATATGATCCTGTGCTCTTCCCCATAGATCAGGGCTTGCACACATAGCCTAGGGGATAGATTCGTTAGTATTAGGGATAACCTGTCCTGTAGTGAGGGTATTTCATGGAGCCGTGCTGAATTCAGGCCTGGTAGGCCTCAAACGGGAGAGACTCCATCTTTCTTTCTGCTCCGACAGCTTGGGATGCTTCTAGGTCAAAGGTAATGTTTTAGTTATGAGGTGTTATTCGCTTGGAGAGAACCGGTTCAGGCCGGCCCTTATCGAAGGATTGTATTTTTCTTCATGCCGAAGACACTACATCAGGCCGGCCGGCTGGGAACGTGTCCTTGGTACGGGGAGGTCCAAGAATTTGGTGGGCGGCAGGTTACGGGCCGGAATTTTCCATGAGGAAATGCACCTCTATATTAGTGAAAGTCCGAGGCAGATACTTGGCACTTACTTCAGTCCGTAGGCGGCATCTAGCCGTTAGCAGTAAAGCTACTACTTATTCCAGGGAAGACAGATGACAAACTTGAAGGCGGAGAAAAACCGAGAGACAGATACTCTTCTAGCAGAATAGCCAGAGAGGAGAGAGTAGCCGATGAGGAAGAGGTCCCAGTGACTCGGAGAAGGGAGAAGGGAACAGATCCGTGACTGCGGAGGTGTGACTTCCAGGCGAGCCGAGGCACAGACGAGAAGGGAACCTAGATGACCATTGAGTGCAGGCTACACACTACTAAGGTGATGTCGACCCCTTTCTTATTAGAGTGTACAACCTAATCTTTCACTTTTCTTTGCAGGTTATGTGTTATATAGTAATGTTATGTGATTGCGTATGTAATGAGTAATAAAGTACCCAGTCTGTAGTGAACCAACATGTGCTGCGTGTTCATGTATAAGAGGGTAGCCTATTCTTCTAGTCAGCTGTGACTTGACATGAACAGATGTTAACCCTGATCAGGTAAGTGGTAACTGAATAAGGGAGAGAGGAGCCCCTCGAACCAGAGAACAGCCTGTGCTCGAACTAGCAATCCTTGTGTGATCTGATGAATAGTGAGACTGATTCCCTTCCTGTATGTTATGGTGATCATAGGATGAACTTGTGCTGAGGCTGCCGTCTGGGTAGGAAGTCCTGGGTCCGTGTGGGATCGCGAGGCTGAGGCTGCCGTCTGGGTAGGAAGTCCTGGGTCCGTGTGGGATCGCGAGGCTGAGGCTGCCGTCTGGGTAGGAAGTCCTGGGTCCGTGTGGGATCGCGAGGCTGAGGCTGCCGTCTGGGTAGGAAGTCCTGGATCCGTGTGGGATCGCGAGGCTGAGGCTGCCGTCTGGGTAGGAAGTCCTGGGTCCGTGTGGGATCGCGAGGCTGAGGCTGCCGTCTGGGTAGGAAGTCCTGGGTCCGTGTGGGATCGCGAGGCTGAGGCTGCCGTCTGGGTAGGAAGTCCTGGGTCCGTGTGGGATCGCGAGGCTGAGGCTGCCGTCTGGGTAGGAAGTCCTGGGTCCGTGTGGGATCGCGAGGCTGAGGCTGCCGTCTGGGTAGGAAGTCCTGGGTCCGTATGGGATCGCGAGGCCGCCGATTATAAGAGGTCTTGGTATATATATATGAGTAGGAATTCCCTGTCCTTAGGTGGTATATACATGTGGTTACTTAGTGTGAATAGGCCCTAGGGAGGGGGTAACGTTCTGGCTGGGTTAGAGAGGCTCTGATGAGCGAGTTCTATCTGATCCGAAAACCCAAGCAGAACAGCACCTCTCAGCAAAAGCAAAGAATGGAAAAGTTTCCCTTTCATTTTCCACACATATACATGTAAACATCAAATCACAATCCTTCGCACATAAACTCAAAAGCAAACACACATTTCTATTGGTTAAACATTTCAACCCTTTCCAACTGAAATACATTTCAACCCTTCCCCCACTCTGCCTTCTGCCTGTTACCATAGAAACAGGCCATGGAACACTGCACTGAGCTCACAGGTCACAAGTTCAGCACACAATGTTCCTACACAAGACAGGAAGTGTGCTTGACTTTTCAACATATCAGCTTATCATATATAATGTTCCTTACAATCTGTTTTTGTTAACAAATAACAATCATACCTTTAAAAAACAAAAACATACACCCTACCTTTCAGTGTAGAAAGTTGTTATACAACCAATGATTTCTTGTCGTTTTTCAAAAAACGTTGCCGTGGATTCGCGCACCCACCGCGAGAGAATCCGTGCATCCAACGCGATAGGATGCGCGCACCGTGCACGCATTTCGCCGTTTTTTTTTTTTAAAAAAAGGGGGGCCCCAGGGCGTCCTTCTGGGACCCCCTAAGCACCTCTAGAGGGTCAGAGTATTCCCACTCTGCCCCCTTTATATGTTTTACGCACTTACTCCCCTTGCTTCTTCAGCCTCGCTTCTACCGAGGCAAAAAATGGCCACCAACAGTTCCTGGTTTCGAATGTAGAGAGACGCTCGACAGCCAATTAGCATTCAGCGCGCGATCGGGAGGGTGCTCGCTCGGTTCGGGGAGGGTTCGCGTACGGTAAGGGTAGGGTCCACGGATCCTCCGCGGCCATAGATATCACTAACTTTTTTACCCTAATTTTCTCAGGAACTACTGAACAGATCACACCAAATATGCAAAAGGCACGAGTCCGAACTGAGGACTACCTCTTTGCCAAATTTGGTGTCATTCCGTTCAGCGGTTCGGGCTGTAGCTGCGACAACAGATCCTATGGCAAATTGCATGGGGAAAACGCGTTTTGGGACCCCCCTTTTTTCTCGGCCCCCGCTTGACGAATCACCATGAAACTTTCAGGGTAGGAGCGGAGCGGAGCTGGCGCCAAAGAAATTCCCAATACAATGTTGCGGATTTCCTATGGAAAATAGGTCCTAACTATAACTATCTACTGGCGACTGCCAGTAGATAAAATATATATATATATATATATATATATATATATATATATATATATATATATATATATATTATCTACTGGTGGTAGATATATATATATATATATCACTCTGGAATCCTCTTTCGCTTTGGGGGTCTTAATTTGGGTTGCACCGGGGGTACCCTACACGGTGGACCCCCAGAGGGTGGACACGTGTGGTCGATTTGTGATCCTAGAAGGCCAACTGAATGGTGAACCTCTCATATTAACCACAATCTATGCCCCCAGCACTCCATCGGGGGAATTTTTTGACACCCTCACCCCGGCGTTCCTCAGAGACCCATCCTCACCCGGACTCTGGGGCGGGGACTTTGTGTCCCAGATGTGATGCTTGACTGCTCTACCCCCCACTCAGAGCGGCCGCCACACGATGGTCCGCACAACACCTTGGTCATTGGATGTTGCAAATGCACCTCTTGGATGCATGGCGACCGTAGATCGGGATTATTCTTACTACTTGAAGATCCACGACGTCCAAACCAGAATCTATCTATTTCTATGTGCGGCCCAGCTAGGAGCGCGATTACCTGGGGTGGAATACCTTGCATGCAGCCTATCTGACCATTTTCCCCTACAGCTGACCCTACAGTGGGGATCACAACACCGAATCAAACCCACATGGCGGCTACCATCGAAGGCTTTGTCTGACCCCCCCCCTTTTGCATCGATCTCTCCTATTGATCAATATTTTACCCTCAATGCAGGCAGTGTCACGTCTCGAGCAGCTGAATGGGATGCCCAAAAAGTGGTGGTGTGGGGCCACTGCTTGGCAGCTTCCCCGGGGATAAGCAAGAGGCTGTTGAATGACCTATCGAATATAGAGTGCGGCCTCTGCTCCCTGTAGAAACGGGTGGCTGATCGGGCAGCCACAACTGTGCAGCTTCACCTATTGTGAAAGCAGCACAGTGAGGCAGAGGCCACGCATAGCAAGCCCAATTATAGACGATGTGTGGCTTTACAGCACGCGGAGGAAGATTGCTTGGGACAACTACTTGCCTGGATAGTATGGGAGGATCAGCAGCGCACCTCCATGGATGCAATATGCACCGGCAGGTTGCACACCATACAGGTGGACATAAATAGGGCTTTCTGTGATTACTATTGGGAACTACACGTAGCCCCTGCCCCACCATCCCCGTCCTGGGCTCACAATTTCTTTGGCCCCCTTCAGCTAGTACGACTGAATGCCCTATAGCGGGCTGATTTGGAGGATCCACTACAACTGGAAGAGATCCACATGGCCATGGCCCAGATTGCGCGCGGGAAGACCCTGGGCACTGGCGGTTTGCCAATTGACTACTATTCCACCTTTGTTACTCATACCTCACAGCGCCTTTTAGACATTTGTGCTAAAGCCAGAGAACTGGAACATCTCCCTGACTCAATGCACAAAGCCTCGATTGTAGTTTTACCCAAATCCGACGGGGATCTGCTGGATGTCCGCTCCTATTGCCCCCTTTCTTTACTTAACCTGGACTGCAAGATTCTGGGTAGAGTTTGGGCAAACCGCCTCATCCGTATTACCCACCTACACAGACCAATCTGGTTTAATATTGGGATGCAGTACTTTCATTAACATCTGCCGGTCGCTACGCCTCATGCACGGTACGCCCTCGGACAAGTAGCGGTGTCACTGGACGTGGAAAAAGCATTTGACACCTTGAGGTGGGATTATCTTTATTTAGTCCTCGCCGAGATGGGGTTCCGACCTAGATTTCGGGAATGGATCAGTCCTCTATGCAAATCCCACTGTGAGGGTGAAGGCAGGACGGGTCATCTCGGACAGAGTGGATATTTGTAGGGTGACGAGACAGGGATGTCCGTTGTTCCCCCCCTCCTGTTTGCACTGGCCATGTATCCCCTGGCCTGTAAACTTCGTCTGCTGGTGGAGGAGTGGGACACCCTGGAGCGGGATATATACCATATTATATTGCTTTACAGTGACGCTGCCTTAATCTTCCTCTAGGATGTTACTGAGCCACTTCCGGGCCTTATAGAGATATTATACACTTTCGGTGAGATTTCTGGGCTACGTGTATATATTGGGATAAGTCCTGTGTATTCCCTCTGGTGCAGAGACCGGCTGCGGAATGGGAGGATCCTCCAGGGACTCACCTACGGTGGTGTTAAGACATCTTTAAATATCTAGGGATACAAATGTATCAAACTGAGAAAGACCTCAAGGACGGGAATCTGGACAGGGCATTCCCTTCCTTTCTGGTGCTCGCTACCATTGTCTCCGCAGGGTTGGGTTGGTATATCTAAAATGTTGTCTCTCTCCCGACTGCTGTACTTCTTTGTGGCCACTCCTGCTCCCTAGGAGCTTATTCTGGGAGCTGAACGGGTTCCTGTATGAACTGATATGGGGCTTGGGACGTCATCTGGTCACCTTAAACACAATACCATGCCCATTTAATGAGGGAGGATTGGGGACACCCCATTTTGAGATTTATTATGCCACCGCACATCTGCGGTGGCTGATGGCATTGTTGCGCAATGTGCATCATCCTGAAACCGTCTTAGTGTGCGAGGTACGGAAGGATGAGAGTACTCACACCTGGCTGTCCGATTCTGCATCCAGTAAACAACCGAAGATCAGACAGATGGTGGTGGCGCATGCTTGTCGGTGCACGTATGTACACTCCAAAGGCTCTGTGCTTCCATACTCCCCAGCAATTTTAATTTGGGATTTGCCTACATTGCGCAAGGCGGCACAAAGACCTGATCCGGCCCTTTGGAACAAGGTTGAACTCACAAAGCTAGGTGGCCTCTACAATGAGGGCACTATCATGTCCTTCCAGTTGCTGGTGGAGTCATATGGCCTAAATAATGGACAGTTCTTCAGACACAGGAGTCTCCATAACGTTACCAAGGAGATATGGAATGCTGATGTATCCGAACCTCCCCAATTTCCCGATGCTACACGTCCTTTTATCTGCTACTTGCACCCAACACGCCATAATGGCTTTATACTCTGCGCTCCACACCCCACTAACCACGCAGTGAAGGCACGCGCCTGGTGGGATGAGATACTCCATGAACTATTATCTGATGGGGCCTGGTCTTGTGACTGCCAACTGGCAAAAACTGCATCTCGTAATCTACAATTTCCATGTACACAATTCAGTTCTATTCACCAGACTTATCTCTCCCCACACCGAATTCAACACATGTTCCATGTACACAATTCAGTTCTATTCACCAGACTTATCTCTCCCCACACCGAATTCAACACATATAGCAGACTTCTTCTACATGGTCTGAGCCCGCACCTCATTACAACCTTCATGAACAAAGATAACTGTGCTGGTTGCTGACATGGCGAGTGTAGGAGAGAAGGATCTGCTTCACATGTTTACCCCCACTTTTTGCTGGTGTTTCACTATTTTTCAACTTTAGTCTGACTGGGACCCTGCTATTCAGGGCCCCAGCCTAGCTGCTTCCTCTCTAAAATTGATTGCATGTACTTTAGGCACACTCCAGATTGGATTCTGGGCTACCCTTGTGAGTCCCTAGTATATGGTATACTATGTACCCAGTGCATAGGTACCCCAGAGGCCTACCAGGGGCTGAAGCATGTATTGTGCCACCCCTGGAAAGCCATGCAAAATGACACCACAGGTCTGCTACTGCAGCCTGGGTAAGGTGGTGCATGCACCCCTTACTGAGGTATAGGTTCACTATGCCTCACCTATCACTGCACATAGTAACCTATCAGTAACCCCTATGGCAGGCCTTATCAATCCTGAAGGCAGGGTGCTTGGTTATATGTGAGAGGGTGCCCAGGCATTAGCTGAGCCCCTCTGCAGCCTTCGAAATCTCTTCTCCGGGGTTGTCATTGGTGCAGCCTGACCATATACTCTTAAGTGCATTATATCTTAAACGGTTAATGCTATCTTTGGACTGACTGCCCGGAAACATGTCGTGTTTGGTGTCAAACACCTTGGAATCATACCCCCACATCAGTTCTTGATGTGAGAATATGATCCCACCCTTCTAGAAGGAGAGACATGGCAGTACTAGTATACCCGGTAGAAATCTAATAGAGCCCTGGCATCACAAAATGGATGCTGCAGCCACAGACACAGGTCTGGCCTCCTGCTGCTGACCGAAACTCCGGCAGGGGAGGCCTGGGCAATAGGTTTCCTGTCACAGGGCAGTGTAACCACCTCCCAGACAGACTTATGTGTATTGGGACTGGGTGGGTGCACTCTCTGAGTGCTTTGAAGTCCTGCACTGGGGGCACATTTGGTGTCCCTGTGCATAGTCCAGCTCAAACCGGTTCAGGGCTTTCAGCCCCTGCTCTGTCATGAAACTGGACAAAGGAATTGGGTGTAGCCACCCCTCTTTTCAAACCCTCCCATAGGTGGGTCCCCAAAGCTAGTCCAACCCCTTCCTTAGGTATAAGTAAGGAACCTCTGTAACCAGATATCTCTGGACGAAACTCTGAAGCTGAATCCTGAAACTTCGATGCTTTACTAAAGACTAGAGGACTGAAGAAATCTCCCTTGGGGTCAAGAAGTGACTCCCCTGCTTGGCAGGCACCAACAAAGCATTTTGCCGGACTGTATCTCCGAAGCTCCCGCCGGACTCCGAAGTATTTGCAGCCCAGGAAGAGGATTTCCAGACATCTCAGAGGCCGACCCGAGTCCCCAGCAAAGCGGAGACCCGCAGCCCTCGTGAGTACCGTGGAACTCCTGGTCACCGTGCACTTTTGCAAGTGCATTGACTCTTGAAGTCGTGCTTGGGGTTACGTGTAGCCTCCACCTCGAGCACAAGATCCACCGAAGATTGCCAGCATAGCCACCCCGAGTGACCCGTGGGCCACCGTTTTGTGTTTCCTCTTGAGGTCCCTTCACGATCCCTGGTCCGTCGACTGGTGGGTCCCTGAGGGGGTAACTTTGAATTTCCTTGGGCTTCCCTGGTTTCTCCAGACGTGCCCTGACTCCCAATCGAGTGGTGAGTCCATCAGACCTTGCTGGTCTGCACCAAAGCATCTTTCTCCTTTTTGTGTGGGTTGCTGTTGCCAAGGCTTGTTGTGTCCAATCCGGGCACCGACACTGCAGCACTCGACATCCATTGTGGGACAGCTCGAATCCAGCTCCTGGTCATCCTCGACGCCTCTTGGTCCTCGTGGCTAAAGAGTCAAGCTTCACCTTCTTCACCTGAAATCACCCTACATCTGTGGGCATCCGCCTATCTCCTTCCTGGTCACTGGCAAGTGACCCAGACTCTGTCCTCTCTGCTTTCAGGTTCTTCTCGACTTCAATCCAGGCTTGGATCTCTTCGGACACTTCGCATCTTCCCGGCAGCAGCACCATTTGACACCTATGCACCCGGCTTCCCTGGGTGAGGTAACACGAGTACTCCGGTGCTCCCGTGGGTGTTGGCCCTAGAACTTCCTAAGTCCCAAAGGGTTTGGTCCTGACTCGTTTCTAAGTGTCCCTAATTTTTAAAAATCTAACCGCGACTTTCCCCATAGAAGCTAATGGGAGCTCGCGGCTGTGTTCTCACACTGCACACGTCCCCCGTGGGTCCCCTGTGTCACTACCTTGGGTGGTTCCTTGGGGTCCCAGCGATTCTACAGGCTCTAGGCCTTGTGTTTAGTTAAGTCGTGGTTCTTATACCACTATTTTAGTATATGGTTTGGCTCGCCCCTAGGGCCTGACGTGTATTTGTGCTATTTTACGGTGATATTTGAAGTGTAACTTATGTGTTTTGACCTCTAGTCTCATAAAGAGACGATGAGGGTGTGTTTAGAAATAAATACATTATTTTATATATATATATACCTGGTGTGGTTGTCTTTCATTTTTTTTTTGTTGAAACATTTTTTATTATTTTCCAAATCAACAATGACTGTTCATTACAACACGGATCCCTGTGTTCAATAAGAATATCTCCCCTCCCAACCCCATCTCGTCCCCCCCCACCCCCATGTCAGTGCGCCTCTGCCCCCTACTACTCCCCCGATGTGCCCCCCCTTCCAAGGAGATCATTTACAGTTGCTCACCCCTTCTCTGCGTAGGCAAATCATCCCGCTTGTCCAGGCCTCTGGTATATGTCTAGGGACCTCCTTCATTCCCTCCTTATCTCAATCCTCAGTCCCCCTCGCCTCTTGCCGATCCGGAGTACTCCCTCCTTCCCCCATCTCAGATATCAGCCCCTGGAGCTCCACAACCAAAGCTTCCCATGCCCTGGCCATCGCTAATGCTTTCTCATCGTCTCCCCTCAGAGCCACCTGCACCCAGAGCGCACCCTCCGCCCCTGCCCATCTCACTAGCGCTGCCCTCCACCGCACATAGCTAGGCCCCCCCCTGGATTTCCAGTGCAGGGTCAATTCTCTCTTAGCTAATATCAACCCCAGATCATAGAACCTGCTAGTGACCTTCGTACGGCGGGTGTGGGGAAACCATAGCAACAAGCAGGTCCCCATCTCTGGAGTGATTGAGCGGTCTGTCACCTGATTCAGGCAGTCCACTACCTCAGCCCAATAATCGCCCAACTTCGGACAGGCCCAAAACATGTGGCGAAAATCTGCCCCCTCTCCCCCACACCGAGGGCATGGAGATTGTGTGCCACCAAAATATTGCAAGACCTTGGCCGGCGTCATGTACGCCCTATGTAACGTGAAAAACTGAACTAACTGGAACCGCGCGTTCCGAGTCCCCTTCCAAGCCCTCCGCACTAGCGTGGACCACGTGGTCTCTGGTATCGCTTTCCCGAGGTCCGTTTCCCACTTTTCTCGCAGAGCGGCCAGAGGTTGCAAGCCCTCCGTCGACAACCTGCGGTATAAGCATGTGATGGCTTTGGTCATCCCTGCCGCCATCACAACATATTGACAACCCGCCGCGGTCGGGGGCTCCGATAGCCCCGTATTCCAATGCTTCTGGATGCTCGCCACCAAAGCCGCATGGAGCAGAAAATCCCCCTGCGGGAGCCCGTAGGCGTCCTGCAATTCCTGTAAAGACAATAACACACCGTCTCGGAAGAGGTCCCCTACCATCTGTACTCCCAGCTCCTCCCAAATCGCTAGTCCCGACCAATCACCCCCATGCGGGAGCGCTGTACACATCCCAAGGGGGATATCCGGAGCGTACGGGCGGACTATAGCTGCCCGCCTCTGGCACCTATCCCAGCACTGCCGGAGGGTGCGTTCCTCCAGGGTCAGCTGAGTCAAATCCAGTCGCTGCTGGAGAACTATAAAGGCCAGCACATGCCGCGGGAACAGCCTGTCCTGTGGGCCCTCTGGGCCTCTATATTCCCGGGCCACCGCCTGCGTGAGCCACTGGAGCTGGGCCGCCAAATAGTACCATTCAGAGTCGGGGGCTGCCAGGCCCCCCTCTGCTCGTGGCCGTCGCAACGTGGCCAGCGCCACCCGCCGTCGTCCCGACCCCCAAATGAAACCAGTCGAAAGTGCCCGCAACCGCGCGAAGTACGACGCCGGGATCCATACAGGAAGTGTACGGAAAAAATAAAGAAGGAGTGGCAGCGCCACCATTTTCAGCAACGCCACCCTCCCGGCACACGAGAGCGGGAGTGTGCTCCAAAATCCCATACTGCCCCGCCGAACCCTGAATCGCCCTGCCAACATTCCCCTCCAACAAATCTGCCTGGTTATGATAAACGTTAACCCCCAGGTAGCGCAGGCAGCTGTCCTCCCAGCGGATTCTTCCCGCCGTCTGCGGTGTCCCGCCGCCCTGCGACAATGGAAACAAACACGTCTTACCCCAATTGACCTTCAGTCCAGACAGGCGACCGAACTCCTTCAACAGGGCGACCGCTCCCCTTAACGCACCAGTCGCGTCCCTCAAAAACAACAGCAGGTCGTCTGCATACAGGGAGATGTAGTGGGCGTCCCCCCTCAGGGAGACTCCGGAATAAGCACCCCCTGTCGGGCGTGAGCGGCCAGCGGTTCAACAGCCAGCGCGAACAACAAGGGGGATAAGGAACAGCCCTGCCTCGTCCCCCTCCGCACATGGTATGAGGCCGAGATAGTGGTCCCCGTTTTCACCCGGGCCGTGGCCCCGCTATACAACAAGGCGGTCCACCGTACAAAGTCCTCCCCCAAGCCGAATTCCCGCAGCACCCGATACAAATACGGCCACTCTACACTATCGAAGGCCTTTTCTAAATCGACCGACAGCGTGCAGGCCTCCGGGTATTCATCCCGGTCCAGTTCCATCACCCACAGCAACCGTCGAATGGAGGTGGCTGTGCTGCGCCGAGGAATGAAGCCCGCCTGATCTGGGTGGATCAAGGCGGTCATGTGGGTCAAGAGGCGCGACGCCAAAATTCTACTCAGAATTTTGTAGTCCACCGTCAGCATAGAGAGCGGGCGGTATGCTGTGCGTGCACCCGCCTCTCCACCGGGTTTCAGCAAGGGGATCACGATCGCCTCCCGTGCAGAGGCGGGCAACTGCCCCAACCCCCATGCCTCACTATACAGGGCCTGAAGCTGCTGCGCCAACAGATCCGGGTATGCCGCATAAAACTCGATGGGCAAGCCATCCGCTCCCGGGGTCTTTCGTCGAGCCATATGCCTAATTGCCACTCGGATTTCGCTCAGCGAGATCGCGCCCCCAAGGCCCTTTCCTGCGTCTGGGTCCAGTCGAGGTAGGCGGGCTGCCAACAGAAAATCAACAAGGCCCTCAGGTTCCCGCACCATAGTACTGTCATATAACCCAGCATAATAGCTGGCGAACCGTGTATTAATCCCCACTTGGGAATAGACCGGAGCCCCCCCTTCCTCTACCAGTGTGAGTATAGGGTCACCGCGCGCCGTCGGGTTCGCCAACCACGCCAGAAGGGATCCCACCTTATCCCTTTCCGCATGCGCCCGCACCAGATAAGATCTATGATCGTGACAACGAAGCTGTTCCATGCAGACCGCCACGCGCTCCCGTGCCTCTACAACCCCGGCTACCTCACCGTCCCCTTCCTGATGCGCCCGCTCCGCCTCCCGCAACTGTGCCTCCGCTCCGTCCACTCCTTTTAACAAGGCCCTCCGCACCCCGACCGTGGATGATATGCAGGCCCCCCGGACTACCGCCTTAAACGCATCCCATTCCGTCGCCCGGCTCACCGCCGTCCCGGCATTACGCTCAAAATACTGTGTTATACAGTCGCTAATCTCAGCCCGGAACACCGGGTCCTCGAGCAGCAAGGGATTAAGGCGCCAAGTAAGGATAGCCTGCCTCTGCCTGGACCATTGCAACATCCCCACGCATGGGTTATGGTCCGATATGGTCCTGGCTAAATATTCGCTATGCCGCATCAAAGGTTGAACATCCGGTGAGCACAATATGCCATCCAACCTGACGTGCAACTCATGAGGAGCCGAGTAGAATGAGTAGTCCCTGTCGTGCGGGTGATGGGTACGCCATGTGTCCACCAATCCCCAAGTGTCTTGCCAGGCCCGCCTGCTTTTGGTCACCCGACAAACCACCGACTGTGCAAGGGGCGGATGAGACCTGTCCAACTCAACATCCAACACTGAGTTGAAATCCCCACCTAACACCACCGCCCCCGTCAGATACTCCGCCAGCTGACCTGACAGTCTGGAAAAGAAAGCGGCCTGGTCTACATTGGGGGCATACACACTACACAGAGCTATATCCCTCCCATCCAGCCGCCCCTGTGTGGAAATATGGATTTTTATGGTCGGTTATGTCCCCTATCTTGGACCCCAACGGTTTCATGTATAAGTCACAAGTACATGTATGTTCCCTCCAGTTCCAGTTATGAAGACGCAAATACATGTGCGTCCACCGTCAACATGTCCTCTTTCAGATCCGCCATGAATGGGCCGGATATTCTATTCCTAAGTATGAAAGGCCACCGGCTTTATATGGTTCATTTATCCCATTTTACAGTCCAGGCGAGTAGGCCCTGATTCTGCCACCAAGCCTTTTCCTGCCTTCTGCCTCTGAAAGCTCCAGTCTGAGCCCGCATCTGTGACCATGAACTTTGTCTTACTCCCTGCACGGCTAACGGTGCCTGATCCAGCCTGTCGCTTGGCAAAAACTGTATTTCACCCTCGAGATTATCTCCTCCGCTCCCCATCCGATGCATTCCTGTCTAGTAGTTTAGGTAAACATTCCTCCAACTACCGTGCAAAGGGGCTAGGCCTCGCTGCCCTCATGCAAGTAATTCATAAACCCTGTTACCATGGAATATTCCTACCCCCTCGCATCTAGTGTAGACACTTAGACGCTTGTACACGCACTAACAGTCAGTATAGTCAGTATAGAATAAGATTCTATCCTAAGAGACCTCTCTTTTTGGATAACACAGTTCTTTAAACATAGGATATTAGATATGATTTGGGATTAGGTTGACATAACCCCAGACTTTTGTCTCCACATGTAGAGCTAAATGTCAAGTCCCATTCTCCCCCTAGTTGCACGTCAAATCACACGTCATGCTGCTGCGCGCGCATCTCTGCCAAGTATTTTTGCTGACATTGCGAAATTCTTTCATGGAACCACCCATTTGTGACATCATACCTAATGACGTTCTTTAGTTACGCCTAGTTACACCCATTTTAGTTACGCATGTATATCTTTATCTCTGTTATCAACTGTTACGCCTCCTGCATCTGTTTCACTGTAATGCCTCTTCTATAAAAATGATTAACTGTCAATAATGTATTGTCCCTTCCTTCCTGAACTTTCGTGGTGATGGAATAGAAGGCCCATAATTCGAATTATGTTCCTTTGTATAGGAATAAAGCCCGTTCCGAATCTCTAATACCACGGATTCTGCCTCTTATTTTACTGAGCTATTCTTATTAATTTTCCGCATCAAATTAAGTACCGGTAATTAAATTATTTACCACATATATAGCGCCCGAACAGGGACACTTTCTCATCTCACGCGCCGGAGGTGCGTTGCAGGCCCGGTCTCCTGCCACAGCTGGACGGGCAACAACGCGTACTCACAGGATTTCCTGTATCTCCCTCCTGCCGAGCGGGGGTAACTGAGGCTGCGATCAACACCCAGACGAGGCGGTGAGAAGTGCGAAGTATCCCGACCAGAGCCTAGCTGAGAGAGCAAGATCCGAGGTATACAGAGGCCCACCAGGTTCCGAAGTTCCGAAGTTTCGAGTCGAGTCCAGTCTGGTCCAAGTCCAGTTCAGTTCAGTTCCGAGGCCTTCCGTTCCGAGCTACCCGGTGAGTACCATTGCCGGGGAGGCGTTCTGACGTGCACATAGGTTGTGCCGGTCAAGACGGGTTTGGGTACACAAATCCGGTCTGCACTGTTTCAGCAGTGTATCTGTACTGTTTAGCAGTATATCTATTATGTCTAGTATATAATTCAGAATTACCTAGTTAGTGCCGAATATTATGCTTAGTGACTAGTTTCCTAAATGGCCATCATTGTTGTTCATTATTATGTTAAATGTTAGATGTTTTAAATACGTTCTGCATATTGTGGTGTGAATGACTGTTCATTATTGTGTTTTGTTGTATTAAATGTGTTCAAAATTAGGTATCAGATCAGTTCTCAATATGCCGCTCTTTTCGAAATTAAGACAGATCAAAACTAGAAAAGGGGTACTCGAAGAAGCTGTTCCCATTCCTCCTAGGGACACTCCAGGGTACTTCATGTATCATAAACATGGCCTAGACGCCATATTATTTCTTGATTTATGGGTAGACTACACCAAGGAATTACCAGAAAGTCAGAGGTGGCCCGCAGCTGGGACCTGGGATGCAGATTGCATCATGAAAGTAGAGGAAGAATTATGGAAAAAGAAAGCTAGACAATCACAGAAAGATGCCATTGAATTATGGCGTAAAGAATCATATAGACGTACAGAAAAAGCACTCAGACAGGAAGAGAAGAGTAAGGAGAATTCAAATAAAGTCCGAGAAAATCTATTAATTGAAGAAGGTACCCGAGCAAAAGCAGAACAAGTAGACAGACAAAGAAATGCCCTTATGAATGGTATGTATCCTCTTCTGGCCGAAGGGTTACCTAAGGCTACTCCGGAGATACCAAAAGACTTGCCACCTCCGTTGTTTCCGATAAAATCACATCCCAAAGGGCATCCCAGAACCGCAGAAGATGTTTTCCTTTCCTCTTATTTAGACGACGCAGCTCCCGAGTATGCTAATACTGCACCACATAGACCGCCTGCCGAGGGGGTTCAACGCCAAGACCCTCCGTCTGTACCTCCGCAACAACAAACTCCGACACAAGTTCCGGCAAGCACATCTGTTTCTACAGCTGTACCCACACCTATGGTTGCTATATCACGTTCAACGAATCCTTTCACATCCAGCACCCCAGGCGGTGCTACAGGAGGTACAACAAACATTTTTTCCACGCCACCCAGAGTAAATAAACTTTCCTTTCAAGAATTAGCCCACCAACGTACGCCCAAACTAGTAACTCCCGACATGCTTAAGGAACTTCTAGTAGATTGTAGATATGACCCTGTGCCCGGCAAAGAGGATGAAATGCTGCTGGCATCATTACGTATCCGACGAGCTGCAATATATTTAGGGAGGCTACCAGGAATGACTACACATTTAGAAAATATATATCACTTTGTCCAGTCAGGGCGAGATTCTGAAAGTATTAATAGAGCCATGGAGTACCAGAAAGTGGAGATACAGGGGGAACTGTTACGTTTCCTCATAAATTGTGTGATCAGAAATCAAGACAGACCAGGGGTAAATCCGGAAGAAATGCGAATTCTTACCACATGGAGTCGGAATATATCAGAGGGGAGACATGATAAACTACTAAGTATAGTAGCTATGTGCCGAAAGATCCGCAAAGAAGTAGAACGAATACACGAAGAAAGATTGGCGGTAGACCAGCCTGAACAAAATGAGGAGGAGGAAGAATTAGAACTGCCCACAGGACAGTTAGAAACCATGGCCTATGTAGGTAGAGGAAGATCTTGTAATAATACTAGATGCTTTACTGATCCGATACGTCCGATACGTCCAGAAAATAACAGAAATTTCCAAACCCCTATAATAAATATAAGGTCCCCCGAACATTCGTTCCAAGCCGCTGACAAATTACTCCGAGAACGAAGGGGTTATCATATACTCGATTCTATGGACGAACAAGTATTAGCCAGGTCAGCCGTTCACTGGGTTGACAGTCCCGGAAAATATAGTGATGATACACTAGCACACACGTTTTTGAACCTCACCCCAGATGAACAGCGTTTAGCTGGTATCTACATGATTCAACAACTCCTTATATTATATAAAAGCCAACACTCCGATCCTGGTCCCTTACCTGATATATTAACTAAATTACTCACGAATAAATGGAGAGGTTCAGGTACTGAGTTAATTAGAGAAATACTAGAATCTAGAAAGCAGTACATTCTTTTTGTATGCCCCGAACATGTCTCACTGCCCATCAAGGAAAGAACGACGTATTATATGGATAGACAGAATCCCTTACGCGAAGTCCACCCGATAAAAGGTGATGACAATCAGTTTAAACGTGTGTTTGTATACACACCCATATCTAAAATGGAACTATTAGAAATGAAGAAAGTGGTACCCAGTCATGACAAAGACCCAGCGGGTTTCCACCGTGAAATTAAAGACATGTTGCTCATGGGAGAGTATACCTATCCCGACATTATGAAAATATTAAAGGTATTAATGCCTGCGGGCATTTACGAAAAACTCAAAGAAAAGGATTGGGAGGTGGGAGACCAAAAGATAGATTGGACAGCATTAGAAAACGAAGAAACAGCTCGAGGTCCAGGTTTAGGGCTTGGGGAAAAGACCAAAATACTACCAGGTTTATTAGTACAGGTACTGCCACGTTTATTAACTACGAAAAAGGAAGACTGGGGTGCAATCTCAGCCTGCTAACAAAAGCAAGATGAAGACACTAGTGATTTTTATGCCCGATTCGAAAAATGTTTTGGTATAAATAGTGGAATAAAAGCAAGTAGCGAATCGTATCCACATCTGTTTGTGACAAAATTAGTTGAAAATGCCCTGCCCCAAGTTAAGAATAGAGTATTGAAATTCGAGAGTACCTGGCAAGGTAACACTCCGTCACAAATGTTACAAATGCTACAGTACCATCACAATAGAATTAGAGAGGAACAAGAACATGAACAAAGACGCATGAAAGACACGAAAATGAAAATGCTAGTTTCCCAGACAGTTCCAGCTGACGGTCATAAAAAGGGTATGACACAGTCCAGTGTTTCAGCAGGATCTGTAAAAGGGACATGCAACTATTGTAAACAGCCAGGTCATTATGTACACGATTGTCCAGTTTTAAAACATAACATCGCCATAGGTAATACAAAAGAAAGACCACGGCCACTTAGACAGGATCAGAACCAACAAGGAGCCCCGCAGCATGCACAGGCCATGCCAGCTCCGCAACAGTCTATGCCAGCTCCACCACCGCAGTCTATTGCTGCCACACCAACAACGACACGACAGATGTACCAGACTGCACAGTATGACTACCCTGATTATCAACGATACTCATGAAACAGCCTAGAGAGGGAAGTTGGCTTACCCCTTATCGAGGTCCCTGTAGATCAAGAAGGACCTTATGTACATAGTGAACTATTAGGCCAGGATAGAACATTTTTACTTGATACAGGGGCAAGCCGAACAACCATAAAACGTAGTGAAGTTCCAGGGGCACCCCTCTCAGGCTCACAGAATATTTCCCTTGGTTTTTCAGGAAAACCTATCATTAACGAAGTATCACAGCCTCTTCCACTTACGATTGGTCCCTTGACACGAACTACAGATTTATTGCTTACTAAATCATGTCCAGAAAACCTGTTAGGTATAAAAACATTGAAAGCTCTAGGAGCTATAATATGTTGTTCTCCGGAAGGAGTAAGATTGTTTTTACGTGATTTCAAAGGGCACTATGTGTCCCGAGACATGGATCACCGACTGCAGACTTTACCCACACATTTATGGGCGCAAGGCCCTACAGATGTTGGTTGCATGAACATTACACCATATCGAGTCACACTAAAGACAGGAGTGGTACTACCACGAATGCGACAATACAAGTTACCCCCAGATGCTGTAGTGGCTTTACTGCAAATCATTGACGAGCTTATTACCCAAGGAGTGGTTGTGGAAACTGACTCCAATGTATGTAATTCCCCGATAATTCCGATCCTTAAACGAACAGATCCAAAAGCCCCGCAAGTATATCGATTGGTTATTGATCTGCGCGAATTAAATAAATGTATTGTACCACAATACCCCGTAGTTCCAGACATTTCTTCATTACTGACAGCCATTGATTCCGAAGCAACATTCTTTACTGTAATTGATCTCAAGAATGCCTTTTTCAGCGTCCCAATAGATCCGGAAAGCCAATACTTGTTCGGATTTAGTTTAAATGGACGAAGCTTTAAATTCACACGCGCACCTCAAGGATTTACAGAAAGCCCCAGCATCTATAGCCAAGCACTAAAAAGAGAACTTGACAGTATCCACATGCCAGTCAACACTGCCCTGCTTCAATATGTCGATGATCTGCTGATCACCGCTAGAAGCGAAACTGAATGTGAAAAAGCTTCACTGACGGTTTTACAATTTTTGGCCGAAAAGGGGCACAAGGTGTCCCCTTCTAAGCTGCAATTCTGTGTCCAGCGAGTTGTTTACCTTGGGCACTCGCTGTCCAAGGAGGGAAGGTAGCTTACGTCAGACCGCATCCAGTTAATTGCTAACATGCCAATACCCAAGACACAAAAGGAGGTACGGGCTTTTATAGGCCTCACTTCATACTGTAGGCAGTGGATCCCTCAATATGCATTTCTAGCAAAACCACTCATTCAGTTGACAACACAGGAGGCGGCCACATCGACTGTCCTCCCTTGGACTCAGGAACATACACAAGCTTTTGAAAGCCTAAAGAAAGCTTTATGTCAAGCACCTGTCCTAGCAACACCATGTTACAATAAACAGTTTACACTCTTTGTTACAGAACGCGAAGGTACTGCTTTGTCAGTACTCACACAGGAACAAGCAGGATCACACAAACCATGTGCTTATTTTTCTAGTACATTAGATCCCGTAGCTCAGGCTCTGCCTGCGTGCCTGAAATCAGTGGCAGCGACAGCTTTAGCAATCAGACAAAGCGATGCCATAGTGTTAGGACATCAATTGACAGTACAAGTACCCCACGCAGTAGAGGTTCTCTTGAACCGCACACAAACACAACACTTGACTATAGCGAGACTCACCGGTTACGAATTAACATTGTTTCAGCCACATATAGAAATCAGACGTTGTAATACGTTAAATCCTGCCACACTTTTGCCAGTAAACGGAACAGACCCACTAGCACATGATTGTATTGAAGTTATTACTATCACGACGAAACCCAGACAAGACTTGACAGACGTCCCATTGTCAGATCCAGACCTGACGTTGTATGTAGATGGTTCATGTATGAGAACAAGTACAGGAGAGTTAGCGGCCGCTTACGCAGTCACAACAGACACTGAAGTCATTGAAACAAATTGTATTAACACTTTGTCAGCTCAAGCAGCAGAGCTCATCGCTCTGACACAAGCCTGTATTCAAGCCACAAATAAGAAAGTCAACATATACACTGGTTCACGTTATGCATTCGGAGTTGTACATGACTTCGGCGTACTGTGGCGAGAGAGAGGTTATTTAACTTCTCACGGTGCCCACATTCAGCACGGACCCCTCATTCATGCCTTATTAGATGCAATACATCTACCCACTGCAATATCAATTATGAAATGTAAAGCTCATACGAAAGTTACTGATATCATTTCCCAAGGCAATGACCTAGCTGACAGAACAGCTAAACAGACTGCTCAGAATCAAACTCACACATCTGACATGACAAAGACAATAGTTCTGACACCAACACATTGCATGACGGTTAAGGATCCCGCTCTTGACGTAATTGACATACAGACACATGCTACACCAGATGAAATAAAGAAATGGACTGAATTAGGAGGGATCCAAACGAATCAAGGATGGATGACGAAGGAAAAATCTATATGGTTTCTTCCCGACTCTATGGTTCAAGTTATCATTAATACAATACATAGTCCAGCGCACCTAGGAGAAAAAGCTATGCTAGACAGCATTCAACACATTTGGTTTAACAAACATTTGCGAGCCGCAGCTAAACAAAAAGTTCGTACCTGTATGATCTGTTGTCAGTTTAACCCAGGTAAAAGCATTCCCGTAGAACAGGGTGGATTTCAGCCTCCTGATCACCCTTTTGAAGTCCTCCAGATGGATTATATCCAGATGGAACGATGTCGAGGATTCAAATATGTTCTTGTAGTTGTTTGTGCTCTTTCCCGTTGGACAGAAGCCTACCCGGTCTCAGATTACACTGTCCCGACTACTGCCAAACAGTTGGTTCGAGAATTCTTCCCACGGTACGGTTTACCACGTGTTGTCTACTCAGATAACGGCCAGCCGTTCTCATCCGAATTAATGAAACACGTTTCACTTTTGTTAGGCTATCAATGGAGATTTCACTGTGTCCGACACCCCGAGGCAGCAGGTCTCGTGGAACGACATAATCAAACTCTGAAAATTAGATTGTCCAAAATATGTAGACAGAAAGGTGTCGATTGGGTAGTAACCTTACCAGTTGCACTCTTTTACATGAGAATGGTAGCACATTCTCGAACAGGGCTATCCCCGTATGAGGTGATCTTTGGTAGACCACCAAATATGTGGGGGACGCCTATACCACGCAAAATAACTGATGTTGACTGTAATATGCTGACAGATTACCTGGCTTCCTTGATGTCTGCACTACAATCTTGTCGTTCACAGGTAGCTGCAGCCTTTCCCGACAACACCGAGGTGAAACCCCATGACGTAGTTCCTGGGGACCTGGTGTTAGTGCGGAATTTTGACCGGAAGACTCAGCTGGATCCTAGGTGGAAATCGCCTCAACTTGTACTACTCACCACAAGGACAGCCGTGAAAATCGAGGGAAGAAAAGGATGGTTGCACTCGAGTCATATCAAGAAATTTTATGGACTACCATCCGATATAGAGACTAAACCCTGTATTTCCTCAAAGACAGACTCAAAGTTCCCCTTGGCTGAGCAATCGAACTCAGAAATCTATAAACTAAAATTGAGGTCCAATAAGTCAGACAATTTGATTGTTTAAGTCCTCTCCAAGGTGAATCGGTTGAATTTGTCTCTGACATGTATCCTCTGGACCGGAATAGAGAAAGAAATAATCGAATGCTGCTCAAGAAACATGCGTACTGTAAATCACTGCGTAGTCATTGCACAGTGACGTTATTAATTTTGTTTTTCTTATGTCTTTTAATAATGGCTGCAAGTATATTGTTGCACATATATTATCCTATTTCTAAACATGTTTACAATGTTACTGCTGAACATTCTTTTAGTGAATTTCCTCCGCATGAGTTGTCATATAGATTTGCGCTGCGCAACAACACTTTTATTAGTATGTTACATCATTCCCATCAGACTAGCAATGCTACAAATTGTTGGATATGTGGCCGACTCCCTCCCTATCAGAACTATAAGGGAGTTTTGCCCCTCTTTCCATATCCGTTCACACACAATGGCTCCTGTGGAGCATGGTTTAGTTTAATTAATTCCTTAGATTCAAACTCAGTAGCTTATCAAGACAACTGGGTATGGGGAAACCTGAACTTAGTTTTGCTTAAAGTCTGCTACCCTAACAAGGAGGGACTTCCCAAAAGAACAGGAACTGATCTAGAAAATGAAGTATATGGATTAGGTAATTTTACACTTAACCTCATGATCCTGAACGTTGAATCTGAAGCTACACCAATATTGTCCGCCATGTCGGTATTCCCAGTAAAAGGGGAACTATGTATAAGAAAGAATGGCTCCATACACATGGGCCATAGTAAATGCACCACTGTGATAAAATTCAGTGATCAAGGCAAGTCTACATTTAGAGCTTCTCGTCATTCCTACTTTATATGTGGCCAGACCGCATATATATGCCTACCTCTAGATTGGGATGGTACCTGTTACATAGCATTCCTTCTACCACCTGTTTTCCTAGCTCCTCCTGATTATCATAGAAATACTCATTTAGTACACAATAGACAGCAGAGAGATCTCCCAATCGTTGATTACACTGAAACAGCATGGGAAAAATACACAGATTTCAATAAAGGTTTCTTCCCCTATATAGGTACAGTCACTAATAGTAAGTTGATACGTAGATTAACTGGAACCCTTGAAGCAGTAGTGAACGAAACTATTTCCGCCTTAGGCAATTTAACAGAAGAGCAGTCTGCTATGCGGATTGTTGTGCTTCAGAATCGTCTTGTCCTTGACGTCATCCTGGCCGATAGGGGCGGAGCTTGTAGGGTCATCGGATCAAGTTGTTGCATTTTCATACCAGAAAATTCACCGTCAGTATATAAAGCCATAACCCGCCTTCATAAGATTGTAAGCCAGATACACCAGAGTCCAGGCACCTGGACTTGGTCCGGTTGGTTCTGGGGCGTGTTGTCAGCCTGGGGATGGAGAATGCTCTCCTTCCTAGGTATTGGCTTTCTCATACTATTCAGTTGCTGCTTATGTCTACAATGTGGGCCAGCGATTTGTGGTCTATGTGCCACCTCATGTATCACACATCCAAGTTTTCGTTCGAGATCCCGGAAGAAGAAAGAAGAACAAATGATGTTATATGAACAGATCGATGGATTGATGAAGATTGATATCTCCTAAGGGCAAGTAGGGGACAAGGAGGGAATGTGGAAATATGGATTTTTATGGTCGGTTATGTCCCCTATCTTGGACCCCAACGGTTTCATGTATAAGTCACAAGTACATGTATGTTCCCTCCAGTTCCAGTTATGAAGACGCAAATACATGTGCGTCCACCGTCAACATGTCCTCTTTCAGATCCGCCATGAATGGGCTGGATATTCTATTCCTAAGTATGAAAGGCCACCGGCTTTATATGGTTCATTTATCCCATTTTACAGTCCAGGCGAGTAGGCCCTGATTCTGCCACCAAGCCTTTTCCTGCCTTCTGCCTCTGAAAGCTCCAGTCTGAGCCCGCATCTGTGACCATGAACTTTGTCTTACTCCCTGCGCGGCTAACGGTGCCTGATCCAGCCTGTCGCTTGCCAAAAACTGTATTTCACCCTCGAGATTATCTCCTCCGCTCCCCATCCGATGCATTCCTGTCTAGTAGTTTAGGTAAACATTCCTCCAACTACCGTGCAAAGGGGCTAGGCCTCGCTGCCCTCATGCAAGTAATTCATAAACCCTGTTACCATGGAATATTCCTACCCCCTCGCATCTAGTGTAGACACTTAGACGCTTGTACACGCACTAACAGTCAGTATAGTCAGTATAGAATAAGATTCTATCCTAAGAGACCTCTCTTTTTGGATAACACAGTTCTTTAAACATAGGATATTAGATATGATTTGGGATTAGGTTGACATAACCCCAGACTTTTGTCTCCACATGTAGAGCTAAATGTCAAGTCCCATTCTCCCCCTAGTTGCACGTCAAATCACACGTCATGCTGCTGCGCGCGCATCTCTGCCAAGTATTTTTGCTGACATTGCGAAATTCTTTCATGGAACCACCCATTTGTGACATCATACCTAATGACGTTCTTTAGTTACGCCTAGTTATACCCATTTTAGTTATGCATGTATATCTTTATCTCTGTTATCAACTGTTACGCCTCCTGCATCTGTTTCACTGTAATGCCTCTTCTATAAAAATGATTACCTGTCAATAATGTATTGTCCCTTCCTTCCTGAACTTTCGTGGTGATGGAATAGAAGGCCCATAATTCGAATTATGTTCCTTTGTATAGGAATAAAGCCCGTTCCGAATCTCTAATACCACGGATTCTGCCTCTTATTTTACTGAGCTATTCTTATTAATTTTCCGCATCAAATTAAGTACCGGTAATTAAATTATTTACCACACCTGCACTGCCACAAACCTGCCCTCCGGATCCGCCAACGACCTGAGAAGCTGAAAAGGGACTCCCGCCCTCACCCAAATCAGGGCACCCCGGGCAAACTTCGAGAATGTTGTATAATACAGTTGGCCCCGCCAGCGCCTATGCAACGCCTTCCCTTCTTCTCTGTCCAAATGGGTTTCCTGGAGGAATGCCACCTGGACCCCTCTCCGCACTAAGTACGCGTGGACTTTATGCCTCTTCACCATAGAGGTGAGCCCTCTCACATTCCAAGTCATAAATCGCAATTCAGGGGGGGTCCCCATCCCATCGTTGTACCAACCACCCCTTGCGGGTCCCCCGAGGCACACTGACAATCCCCATAAATCGCACTACTACCCAACTCCCCGAACTCCCTCCCCTCCCCAGAACAGGTGCTAAACTGCAGGTACCCATCCAAATACTACCCCCAACAGCAACCAAACTCTCTGGTAGCCACCAGAGTCTCACTTCGTCCGTGAGGGTGAGGTGGCGGCTCAGTGCCAGACGGGCTTGACGATAGTCCTCATCTAAGCATCCTTGCCCAGTCTCAACCGGTCGTTCCCCAGCGCTCCACTCCGTTCAGGCCCCCCCACCCTCCTCTCCAGGCCCCTCACGACCAGCCACAAAGCCCCATCCCAGAGCAGTGCCCCCCCCATCCCCGCATAATCCCGCCAGGTCTCACTTTCAATGCGCCTCAGCTCCACACTGTCCGTACCCTCCTGGCCGAGGCCCGATAGCACTCCAAGCCCTCAAGCGTCCAGCAACTCATCAGCAGTCCCAGGGGTAACATCAGGTAACTCCTCCGCCTCCTCCTCGGCGCCATCAGATTGGGAGTCCCCAGTACCTCTCCGGGAGCCCGATGCCTCGCTGAGCCGGGAGGCCACCGCCCCGGATATCTCAGAGACCGCTTGCAGAGCAGCCCGCCGCTCCAGCACCGTTTGGGAGGCACCAGGCGACCGGACCCTCGCCTGCCGCGCTTTGTTGCGTCTGCTACGACGGGGCTTTGCCAGTTCCCCCAACGGTCTCCCTCCATCCGAGTGCGCCGCCGCCCGGGTCCTGGTCGCCTCCAGCCAGCTCCAGGCCGCTGCGGGGTCAGTGAAGAACGATGTCGCTCCATCCAGCACCACTCGGAGGCGTGCCGGGAACAACAAGGAGTACTGCAGCCCCTCGTCCCGCAGTGCCTTCTTCACCGCCTGAAAGGAGGAGCGTCTGCGCTGGACCTCCATGGGGTAATCCGGGTAAATGGAAACCGGGACATTCTGCACCCGGAAAGGGCCCTGCGTCCGAGCCCTCTGTAGAATGATGTCTCGGTCCCTGTAGTGCAGCAGGCGGGCCACCACCGGCCGGGGCGGACGGCCCGGATCCGGGGGCCGAGCAGCACCCTATGCGCCCTCTCCAAAGTGTAGAACCGTGTGAGCCCCTCCGGCACCACCACCTCCTGCAACCAGGTCTCCAAGAACGCCAGCATGTCACCCCCTTCAATCTTTTCTGGCAGCCCCACCACTCGAATGTTATTGCGGCGGTTACGCCCTTCAGCGTCCTCGGCCCTCTTTTCCAGGATCACGACCCTCCGCAGGAGATCCGCCGTCTGGCCCTCCGTCACCTTCTGGGCTGGGGCCAGCGAATCCAACCTATCCTCCGTGTTCGCGACCCTATCCACGAGCTTCCTGTGATCCGCCCGAAGCAGCCCCAGGTCCGTGGACACTTGGGCAATGTCCGCTTGCAACGCCGACTTCGTGTCCGCTATAGCCTGGAGGATTTGGTCCAGCTGCCGCTGCTGGAGGCCCACCGCCGCGTCCGCACTCGGTCCGCCCTCCCGGCCTGCGACAGTGTCCCCCGTTGGGTCCGCCGGGTTCCCTCCCAGCTTGGGACGCGGCTTGCCCATGTTTCTGCGCTTGACACTTGTAGGCCGGCACTAGGCCTAGTCCACGGGGTAGCTGTCAGCACCCAGGCCCCGTATTCTCCACGTCCGATGCGGGGACCCTCTCTACACCGCTTCCGGTCAACTCCTCCACTGGAACGTCCCCGCCGTCCTCCTCGGGGCACCACGATGTTCCAAGCCCCCACCGCACAGCCGCGGTCGCGAACTCCGCCGGATCCTAGGCCCGCATCCCGGGCCAGAGGGCTCTGCGCCTCAATGTCTCTCGCAGGGCCAGTCGCTTCTCCCGTGGTCCCGCCCGCCTACCAGCTGCGCAGGGTCCGCTGTCCGCTGTCTCCGCTCCTGCGCTAGAGGGCTGCGCCGCCGCCGCAGGCCCAGCCCCTCTCTCCTGCGCGCTGCTCCACCACTGCTCGGTCCTAGCGCCGGTCAGGGAATCGCAACTTCAAGCCTCCCGCCGGGGCCGCCCACCTCCTCTCTCCGTCGTCCACCAGCGGGCGACCGGCACTTCCTGTTGCGCCCGCCGGGTTCCTCGCACTTCCGGTCGGCCACCAACGCACTGTGGCCCGCGGCCGCCCGTCTCCTCACAGGCCGCCCAAGATGGCCGGCAGCCACCCGCCTCCACCGCGTTTGCAGTCGCGGCGCCCGCCCTCGGCGCCGCTAACCTGGCGATCGGTCCGCTCCAGGGGCACTGACCAGGCGAAGGAAGCCCTCCAGGAGCTCCGGAGCGCCGGGGGCCCCACGCTACACAGGATTTTAGCCGGGCGGGATGCGGAGCTCTTCGCTCACGCGTCCATGCCCGTCGGCTGCTAAGCCACGCCCCGTGGTTGTCTTTCATTTAGGCACTCAAGAGATTATAGACTGGTAAAACAAGCTGCTTTACGTTCCTTCAAGACTTAGCCTGAAGGCTGCTCTCCATAGCTACCACTAGGATAGCTTTCAATAAAGGTTTTCTTTAACCTATAACCAATAAGGGTTGTTTGGACTGGTACAGAGTGCCCACTATAACTGGTGGACAGCATATACCAGACCAACTTCTCACAGCGAGGCACACTCTCACACCTGAATCATGCCTACTGGGGCTGTGCCCCCGAAGGAAGGATGAGAAACATTTACACTGTTTTAGAAAATTTGGCTTTGGTATTATTTAAACGCAGCATAGCCATGGCATGGAAGTCTCCTGCACCCCCAGATACACATCGGTGGTTGCATGATTAGTTGACATGGATTAGGCTGAAACACACACACTTAGGTTGCAAAGAATGAGGGGTGATTCCGGGACAGGAAGCGAGTACTGGCAAACCTTCAGTAGAAGCAAAAATGTATGAACGACCCCCATGAAAGACAATTGGTTCTCCCATTGATCAGGACTGGCTCGACGGGCGCTACACTGATCGCTCTGTCATAGCTAGCACAATGTCCACTGCTTCATATGCACATGATAATTTCATGAACAGGTCTGCATGACTGCCCCGACAGATACCCTCCCAGTTGCTATCACGTCTGAACGCAAACTTTGTACACCTACAGGACACTTGCTTCTCCTGTTGCCTCCTGTGATGCACTGACAAGATATTGCTCTTCTGCACCATCACCGACATTCTCCTTTTCTTAGAAAAGGCACCTTCCCACAACATCAGGCACATAACTGCCATGGTGGGGTAACAGAAATACCCACACATCGTGAATAGCTGAACTATTGAGATCTCACACTGTTTAATTGTTAATGCTTTGTTCCTCATTGGTTTTATGATTTGCTTCCCCCTGCACAATGATGTAACCCAAGCAAGGCTCATTGATATTGTCACTACAGCCTTTTACGGATAGATGTGGTTTATTATCCTGCCAATTCCCTATTTTTGATGATGTAGCACTGGAATTATATGTCAGGAGTACCACTGATGATCGCTGTATTACAATAAAAAAGCATTCTATAAAACCATTTGAAAAGAAAAAAAGATTCTTAACACAACTTTCTGCTCTATGATACTCATATTGAACACAGCTGTAATATCCAGCCTCGCCTGCTGATCTCATAGGCTGGGCAAAAGAACAAGACATGGTCTAAAGTTTCCTTGGAGTGCCACAGCCAGGCACCACCAGACTTCAGCCCTGGGAACTTTGGCCGACCAGTAAAGGAGTGAAGGGGTGAGGACCCATAACATAATTGTAAAAATAAGCGCCTAGCTAAAGGAGGCTCAATCTCATCCAGGAAATCTTCTCTACTATAAGAATCTTTAAATGAATATCAAAGACTGGGCTGTTGTAATTGGTGAAACATGGTTTGCTTAGTATTAGTCAATAACTACACCATGAGCCTTTATGATATTAAATAGCAATTTAAGCAGAAAGAGAGAGATCTAGCCAGTAGGCACCCATAAAACATATTTCCAACCATATGGATTCAGCTGAAATCATAAGGAGAAAAGATTTTTCACACAAAGCTCAACTGGGAACCATGGGTTTTCCCATTCCGTGTCAATGGGATAATACTTATTGCACTAAATGAGAGAAGACAGTGTATTCAGCCATCTGAAGTGATGGTTGGAAAATGGGGTTCCTCCCAGAAGAAACTTTGGAAAAATGGAGCCACACACTATTAGTACTTCAACACATACCACAGAAGTCCAGAACATAATTCCAAGGCAGCAGCAAAACTGCCCCACATTTGAGCAGCCTATCCGAGAACTCTCCCACCTGAGCCATACTTAGCTTCTTACCACAACTGTGCTTCATTGATTGCACAACATTTACCTTTAGTCTACATAGTTTTGTAAATCCATTTTGGTCCATAGTGTCTTTGCTATTCCTATAAATCTGTTATTCTTGGAATTCTACGAAAGACATAACTGGAGACCAAGAAGTATTCTAACTCAGCACTTGTATAAAAGAAAATAAACCTTTATCCAGGACCCCTTCAACAAGGAATATGAACTCTTTTCTCAAGGAGATATCCACTAGGATTACAAACTCTATTTTGCACTCGTTTGTTCACTCAATAAACCATATTTTAGGATCACAACTCTATATAGCACTTGTATTGTACAAAAGGAATAGTTGTAGGAATCATATACTGCACAGTCTTTACATCCTTATTGGAACACACATGATAGTAGAGTAATGATATGAGTGAGCACATCCTTGTTTGTTGGTTAGTAAAATTATGCATATTAATGTATTCTTTTCCTGTTACAGTTACCAACCAGTTATGTTGAACCTAATAAGGACCATAGGATATTATCACATAATCTTGAAGGAAGCTCTCGTTATCAAACAACATATAACTGCTTAGAGTGTTGTTTACAATCATTATACCGACTCTAATTATGTTTCAGCTCTGGGAAATTGAGGGTTATTCCATCATGGAGAATTGGAAATGCAAAGATTATCAGTAGGTCTATTGTATAATATCAATGTTACATGCCAAAGCCAGTGTCATAGCAATACTAAAGGTCTTTTCTTGTACTTGGTATCAGTGTTCCTGCAGTGCAGATCAGGCCCAGGAGTGCAACCATGTAAAGGAACCATAAGCAATGTCTGTTTCTCTGTCTTGTACCATTCCTTTTTCGCCTGGCCTACTTCTAACCTACATGTTGTTAGTGTACTGTTGACAGGGAGTTCAGGGAAGTGTGGAAGAACTCATCGTTGATATCTGGACTCCAAGGTTAGTGCATCTTGACAGACTACCCTGTCCATGTTATCATACCAACCTCCACAATGGATTCAGATATCACACTGTCCCAAATTTCAGAAGCTAGAAATGGAGGTTCAACAAAGTCTGAGAATAGAATTCTGCAAAATGAATTGATACAGAAAAAACAAGAAATAGGTCATTCATTAAAGTTAAACACGAAAGAGTATTTAGCTACTCCTACCGACAGAACCTAAGGCCAGAAATCCACTCTAACAATGACTGTAGGTCCAACATCCATTCACACTCCTCAGACCTACCCATGCCCATAACACCTTCTTAGAGATTAAGTGGTGACCTCATGAAATTTACATTGTTCTGTATGTTCATTGTTCATATGTTTCTGAGACAAACATATGACATTTCAGATGATCAATCAAGCATCTGTGTTATCTTATTTGAGTGGAATGCTGCGAATAGGAATATCCTTTAAGTGGAAAAAATGATCCACATTTTTTTGAGTCTTCTGCAAACTAATGTGGAAGTTATTCAATTGGAAAACACATATGCTTTCATTTGATAGTGAGCAGTTGAATTTGAAGCAGACTCAGTGAGTTACTTAACTACCTCGGTGATCCTTCATAGTTGAGACCCATTTTCGCCGTGAGCTATGCGCATGGTCATGCTCGCACCCTGCCTTTCTCCAGCGCCCAGGGTCTCTTCTGGAGCATGCACTACACTCCAAACACGCACCAAGAGAGACTTCGCCAGGTGCTCATTTAAAAAGCGGATCAGTGTAAAGGTCTTCCTCATGTTAAGCACCAGCACTGTCTGCTGTGTGAGTGGTCTCGAAGATGGGTGTGGCCACACAGGAACATTTAGGAACTGAAGGCAGTTCTTACACCATCCACTCCCCATGATTTGTCTTGGGGGGCGAGTGGAGGCGCTGTGAATTTCAGAGGGCAGACCATGTATCTGGCATCTAAGACTGAAGAGAATCCCAATGGGAGCTTGAAGGAGTGTTACACTTATCACAATCTTCTTAAAAACCCAAAGATAGTGATACACCATCCAGCCCTCCAAGATAGGACTGTGGATAAACTTGATCCATTCTCTGTACTCCATCCTGGCAGGGAGGGGGCACATTCTCTTAATCTGGATACCACGTAAAACGCTGGTCTTTCAGTATCCAGTTTACACGTTTGTAGTCCCGAGGAAAACCCGTTGTGATGGTTGAATAGAAACAGGTACCATTAGGTTGAACCAGTGAAGATATTTACCCCAAAGGTTTCATATCCTTGGCCAACAAGCCTGATATACCTGCAAATAATACAATAAACACTGTCTCTGTCCACACATTATGTTTATGTATTTTGTTGTTTTTATTGTTACAATATCGCTCGGTGTCACCAAGTCACTTGCGTGTCACTTTTTTATAACAGCCTTGTTTGAGACTTTAATTCTCATATGATTGCATAACTTTGGTATATGAATATACTGAATAAATACAGACTCGTGTTGTGCCAATCATTTATTGATCTGTTCAAGTTATTTGACATAAGCAATATAATTAAAGACATTTTTCTTCCCAACGCGGCTCACTGTAGCTTTACAATATTGTGTACCCAGGTTTTGAGGGACACAGGGCAACTCCATTAATTTTACTGCTGAGGACAGAAGCAGCATGCTGTAGTCACATTCATGCTACCAGTACTTAAACGAATACTATGTTCTTATCCCATACTACTTCATTTAGTGTGGAGGTGTCTTTTTAAATGTTCACTTTGAAGTTTGAGATTGTGCAAGCGAGAAACAGTGTAGTTGCTAATAATGCACTTGACAGTGTGAAATGAGTTAGGGCGGTTCAGTGTGCAGGAAATAACTTTCTGGGAGTTGGACAGCGCATGACACTGGAAAGTGAACAAGGGCTAGCTATATTGTCATAATGCACGATGTTAAACATAATGTCGGCTAATGTGGATAACAGCCTATGTTTTCTTTTAACCCAGCTGTACCATTATAGTCTGCTTAGCAAGCCATGTTCCCCACTGGAAGAAAATACAATGCAAATTTATGATTTAAACTGTATTGCCCTTCATCAGGTTGTGTTCCTGCTGAGGCAGAGTATTCACATACAGCTTGTACTGAAGGTCACACCGTGACTCAAATTGTTAGTGTTGAGACAAGCCAGCATGGTTTATTAGGCCGGTTCTTATCTGAGAATGTGCTTAGTCCGAAACCAGCTGTCTGCAGCACTGAGCTTTTTTTGTACTATGTGTGAACATTGCTCCCTTGGTCACAAGGGGTTTCTTATTCAGTTGATCTATTGTGGCCAATTTGTACTTGTTCATTTTGTCTGTGGTGTTCGAACTGCAGGTTGCATTGTCTTGACTGGCTTGCTGGTAATTCGTCAAATATATTTTTAGCTCTTTTTGCCACTTTACCTTTTTCATTCATTCTAAAGCAATATCAAAATGCTCTAAGTAAAGACTTACATTCAAGCACAAAATGACAGGATGCTGATAGAACAAGCATTTGCAATGCAATAGGTCTCGTATTCACTAGAGTTTAAGCTATTAACATTGTAAATGACAACGCCTTTTATTTATGTTTTAAAAACTAAAACTAAAATAAAAGGCATTGTAATTTACACTGTCAATAGCTCAGACTCGCGTATATGCGAGACCTATTGCATTGCAAATGCTTGTTCCAAGTAGACGTCAGCCATTGTTGTCTCAAAGGAGAAGGTATGGGGACAATGGCCAGAGCTGCTGACTTTGGAGCTGGGGAACCAGGTTCGAGCCTCGGCATCGGCTCAACATCCTGTGATTCTGGACAAGTCACTTAAACTCCCCACACCTACCAGAAATTAATGTGTCCTTGTGTAATGTAACTGGTGCTTATGTTAAGCGCTCCAATACATTCGGGTTGCAAAAGAAAAAGTAACCAACTTCCAGCTCTAAGAAGAATTGCTCCTGGGCAGAAGGGTATGTATACTATACAATTTAGAAGCATATAGTGTCAACAACACGTGCCAAGCAAATTAGATGTTATGATACATTTTAGAGAGTCTGCCAAGCGGCTGAACGTCATTCATTGGTTGTTTTTGTACCTGTTTTACAAAAGACATAAAGGGCTCTTTTTATTTGGAACAGTTTCTCTGCAGAAACACACAAACCTTCTGTTACATTTATGAAGTGCAGCAGCTGATAAAGAGGGCCCCCTCGCTTATTGTGTCACTGTTCGTGGTATTGTAAGTAATTGCTCTGCTTAAGGAGCATACCCGACTCAGAAACTCGCTGAAACTCAGAATTAGTATATGAGATGCAGGTAGCACAGCTCGCAAGCAATCTGAGCTGTGCACCTGTGTCTGAAAGTAATCACACTGTCTACAGCACTTGACACGTCATGAGCTAATTGACAAAGTTTCCAAGAAAGTGTAAGATTTGTCAGTTCGCTCATGAGATGTAGAAAGCAAAAATTGGAAAATCATTGGTAACCACAGCTCAATATTTCCGAGTTGTGTTGACTGAAGCTCATGCAGTAGTTTGTTTAGTTTTTGTAACTGGTCTGATTTTGATCATAACAGGCGCACAGCTCCCTTCTGCCTCTGAGTGCTGTCATGGTGACATGGCCTCGCATTCAACACCTTATCTTGTTCGCCTTTTTAACGCATGGTACTCGTGTACCTGCCTATCCTTGCTCTGTGTGTTTCTTGCACGCTTTAGTGGCCGTGACGTCTTTAAAAGAGTTCTGCTGTCGAAACTCACACTTAGCCAGCTGGACTAGGGTACTCGCAGTCAGCGAAGTCTTTATTCCTTTATAAATCGAACAAGAGCGACCCCCAGTGAGCACTAGTTCAAAGACCTGCCGGTTATGAGAGGCACCGGCGAAGTGCGGTATGGCAAGTTAGGGAGCAGTGAGAGTAGCATTCCGTGCACAGCGCAGCACCGACAGTTGAATATTACACTTCAGCATAAAGTCTAGAGCTTCTCTTCCCGGAGCCGGGCTATGTCCCCCAGGCATGTGTAAAGCAGGAGTTTTCCCCCGGGAGTCCCCCTCGCTTGGCGCGTCCTCACTGCTGCTGCCTCAGAGGAGCTCAGGCCAGTAAAAATAAATAAATAAAATGAGCGCGGTGTCCCTAGCGGACACTGCGCTCATTAAAGTAATAAAAAGCACGGAAAGGAAGCAGCTGTAACTGAAGCTGTTTTTCGATGTGTTTATGTGTACAAGGGGCCAACAAGGCAACTTGACAGAAGGAGGCGGCAGTCAGACTCAGGAGCTGCGCTTTCTCTCGAAAAAAAGTTCCTACACCAAGTAATAAAGGGGAGAGTGTCACGCCGCCAGTAAAGCATCCAGTACAGGTGGGCGGGGCTAAAACTGGACAGTGTGGTAACCGGGAGGGACTTAAAAACCTCACTAAGAATAGGAAGCCAGGGTTTAGCATATAGAATGACGCTAGAAAATCAAAATAAGGGGCGGAGCCTACACTCCACTTCTGTAATCGTATCGATTACAAGAAGCCCTCGCATGGCGAGAGCAACGCATGCACGCTGCTAACGCCAGGCGAGACCTAAAAACAGCCTCATGACAATTGGCATCACTCTATTGCTTGAACATTGTTTGACCTTCTCAGAATTGCAGATACAGGGAGAGGCAGCTGATCTTCATATGAATTTTGGGTGTGTGATTTTTGGACTGAGAAGAGCATATGAGAAACAATGAGTCAGCTTCTCTGAGAAGATGGTGAGGGTCTGCCAACAGTGGGCTTATGATTTCAAAGAGGCTACTGGAGCAGGTGGCACTGTGTTAGAGTTTGCCACTATTCAAGTAGCCAGAAGAAATATTTACTGTTAATGTTAAAGATAATCTAGCTTTATAGCCCTCTCTAGAATTAAAGGCCAGAGCCGAAGAAGAGGCCTTTAAAAAGGGAGCATGCCTTTAATGGCAGGTATAGCCCAGCTACGGTGGGCTATAAAGTTATTAGAACATTCCGCCCCATGAGGGCAGAATGTTCTAATTACAAAAACAAAGGCTTCTCAGAACCCGAGGGTGTTGAAATCCCCCTTGACTCCGAAGGCTTTGCTCAAAGCTCTTGCTGTGAATGTTCACAGGTTCTCCCCGGCTTGGCGTAACTGCTTTTTGTAGGTCAGCCAAGCTAGGGAGACCAAGGAACTGGGCAGCATTCACCCCTCCCTCCTTCTGAAACCCTAGTGACACTGAGCTACAATATAAGGTAAGGGTGAAGGCTGGGTGTGTCCTCCTGCACTGCCTCTGCCTTTCACTTTCCTCTGCCAAATTAATATATTTTCAAGAGGCAAGGGAAAGGCAGGGGCTTTGTGTTAGGACACTGTAATGTAGAGAGCAGTGGAACTATACCAGTTCAGAGAGTCTGCTGGTGCTCCATTGTCCGCAGTGGAGCTCTCAGCATTCTAATGCTCTAATTAGTCATTTGTTAAGACTTTATCATTTCTGGAAAAACAAGCATACGGAACATCAAATCGGTAACCAATGAGGCAGTAACAGCATTGGTGAACTCAAGACATTGGCAGACAGAATAATAATAATATAATAATACTTGAGGCAAAGCACAATAGAAATGGGGCATAACATCGGATGAATGCTCTAATTAGTCGTAAATCATCACACATGCAAAATAAATTAGAAAAGAATCACTACTCATATCAGTGTCCACCTCTTGAAAGGTAATATATAGTAATCCGCCATTGGTCAGTGATGGAGCCACACATGGCTATTTGACCTCAAAATGTGAGGGGCTGCCGTGCAGTGTGATTGCATGCCACACGCTGTGTTGATGTAGGCAACGAGTGACTATCTGACCTCAAAATGTGTGGGATTTCTGTGCAGTGTGAGTGCATGCCACACTGTTGATGTAAGCGATGAGTGACTATTTGATTTCAAAATGTGAGGGACTGCTGTGCAGTGCCAGCGCATGCCACACTGTTCTGAGATAGGCGATGGGAAAGTGCTATGCAGTGTGAAGTGGAGGTGCTGGAACAGTGATTCAAGAGTGGCTCATGTGAGTACGCTCTCATCTTCAGACTGATCAAGGCACACGAAGTACTGATGTGGTGTATAGGAAGTATCGGCTTGAGAGTGGGAAGCCCAGGCTGTGGGTGAGCCCAATGGGAAGACATAAGTCTATCTGCAATAAGTCTGAGCTGCAGGAACAAAGTCACCTCTTCTTTGCAGAGTCACGGATTCATAGCCAACCCACTTGGCAATGTACCAGAGAAAGAAATGGGGCATCAAGCTATGTTGTGTGGCCTATGTTTGTAGTGTGTATCAGTGGCAGGAGGTCTGTCAACAGCCAAAAGTGTCTGTAGTGAGACCTTAAAATAAATGTACCTGGTAATCATGCAGTGATGCACTTACTTACGAATGCCTTCTACCCCATCCTGGGGTATAGACCGTCAACCAGGACTTTCCAGCCATTCCTGGCCGGGGCTTTTCTTTCAATCTGGCTCCAGGTGTAACCCATCTCCTTGCAGTCAGCCTCAGGGCCTCGGCGTCTGGTTTACTTGGCCTTTCTCTTTTCCTATTCCGTGAGGGTTCCTGGTAAGGGCTTGCCTTGTATGTGTTTGATATGGGCTTGTGGAGGGTGTGACCTATTCAGCCCCCAGCATCTTTTTATGATTTCTTCATGAGCAGGAAGTTGGAAAGTCTTCTGCCATAGGTTGATGTTGCTGATGGTGTTTGACCAACGGATTTGGAGGATTTTCCCCAGGCAAGTGTTGATGAAGGTCTGGACTTTGTATGGTGGTGGTGGTCACTGTTGTCCTCCAAGTCTTTGCTCCATACTGAAGGAACGATTTTACACTGGAGTTAAAAAGCCTGATCTTGGTTTGCAGCGTTAGGTCTTTGGAGTTCCTGATCTTCTGTAGGAAGCTGGCTCTGATTATGATATTATCACTAGGTGATAATACCGTGCACAGAGTCCAGGGGCTCCCTAAAAGTGTACAGGGCTCAATGCAAAACCCAAAGTGCTCTATTACTGGTAGTTTGGCAAGCAGCCTTAGGCCTAACACAGAGGAGTGTACACACATGATCAATAGAGGACACACGACTCAAGAAGGAGATCCAGACCAATTTTAGAAAATTATACTTTTTGAACAAGTTACTTACCTCCGGAACCGATATATCCGTAAGAGACATAGATTAGTTATAGGTTCCTTACCTTGTGAATTACCCCCAGGCGCCAGACTGGAACTGGAGAATTTTTTTGTCTGCAGTACCTCTGCGTGTCGAAAGGTGGTGTCGGTCGGCTCTGCGTTCGTCGTTGGCGTTGTGGTCGCCGGGATGACGTTGGAGCAGCTACTTAGACGCCGCCCTCTGCGCTGACGTCAGTTCTTATACATGACATTCCACAGCAGAAGGGCAGAGCCATGCAAGACACTGACCACTGGTGCACAAAACTAGGGCCCTGAAAAGAAGTCCTTAACCCTAGAAGTCATTTCGCAGAACAGGGAGGATGGGTTGGGCGGTAAGGAATCTAATCTATGTCTCTTACAGATATATCGTTACTGAAGGTAAGTAACTTGTTCATCTGAAAGAGACTATTAGTTATAGATTCCTTATCTTGTGAATAGATACCCCTGCAATACGAACCCCGGAGGTGGGTCTGCGAACCAAGTTCACACCAGAAAGTCCTGGGAAAAAGAATGGCCAAAGAAGCCATCCCTCCGGCTTGGCAGTCCAGGCAGTAGTGCTTTGTAAATGTGTGCAAAGATGCCCACATAGCTGCCTGACAGATGTCATTAAGAGGAACAGCATGTCCCAAAACAGTAGAAGGTGTCGTCACCCTTGTGGAATGGGCACGCAGCCCCACTGGAGGCTCCTTCTTTGCCAATGAATAGCAAGCTTTGATGCACAAAACGACGCACCTAGAAATGTTCCGTTTGTGCACGGCCCGCCCTTTTTTGGCACCCACATAGCCGACAAAGAGCTGGTCATCCACCCGAAATTGTTTTGTCCGATCCAAATAAAATGAAAGTGCACGTTTTGAATCCAGACTGTGGAGCCTTTCTTCCCCCTTAGAAGGATGCGGAGAAGGATAAAAGGTGGGCAAAGTGATGGTTTGACCAATGTGGAACGAAGTAACCACCTTGGGAAGAAAGGAAGGTCTGATTCTTAGAATGACCTTCTCCGGATGAACAGCCGGAAAAGGAGGTTTTGATGAAAGAGCTTACTCACCCTGCGAGCAGAGGTGATGGCAACCAGAAAGGCAGTCATTAAAGTAAGAAGTCTGAGAGGACAGTTATGGAGTGGCTCAAAATGTGTGCACATAGGGTAAGTAAGAACCAAGTTCAAGATTACGATTGCATGGGCTAGAGGTCCACCTCCCAAACTTGCAGAGCGGGAAAAGGATCTGACGTACTGTAACACGCAAACAGAACTATATAGTGAGTTGCTGCCCCCTCAAAGGCCCCCTAAGAACTTATGGAGTCTATATCGCACTTATGAGATCACAAGAAGAGCGGCAGCCCTTACGTTAGATGACTGGCCATGAACCCCAGAAGGGTGAACATAATCCAAGATACAGGGAGAACGAGCTGGCAGATGGGGTGGGCCTGGATAGTTGGAAGAGCCTATTGTACAAGTAACAGCGGGTAGGCATGTGATTATAATGTGCAAGTATCACAATATATTAATACAATGAGAATTGGTGTGGATGTCTCGGTTGGGGGGAACTGACTTAATGAGTGACAGAACAGAAGCATGCAACTGTGAACTGAAGCTTTAGAGATCACAGAATCCCGGGGGTTGTCTACTGATAACCGACTTGCAACTTTGTAAATGCTGCTGTCAGAGTAAAACACTGCGCGCTGGCCTTGCCTTTATGATGTATGTTAACTTACTGATGTTGTTAGCATGTAAAACCAATTTTTTAAAAATTAAATTTTTTGTAAAAAGCGGGGGGTTTGGGGTCCCAGATTTTTATTTATACTTTGTGATAGCCCAAACACATTTACATACTATTGGTATCATATGGATGCCCGACTGATACCAAAATGCTCCCAGATCCACCCAAACTCGCTTTTCAGTCATAGTGCCACAGGGGTTACCTAGAAACCCAGCCGAAATCCACACTTTGCCTACTACATGCTGGGCATGGTCCAAGTTACAGAGATACTTACACGCAGAGTTCCTGTACTCTTTGCATATACCGCTAGCCGATAACCCTTAGCTGCCCCCTACAACTGAAACACTCACTAAACACACTTTGGCTTGCTATGGCTTGCGAACTGTGGGTGACCTTTTCACAAACTCGCAGCTACGCACTGTTGAAGACCTAACCTTAAATAGGTATGCATCATAAATGGACACATTTCTCCTACACAGGATGCGCTGCTCCCTAAATGGAGGACTCCCAACCGCGGCAGCGGTGCCGGCTGATATCCCACCGCTTACATTGACTATCACAGCACCAGATGGGGCGCATCTAGTGTCACGACTTTGCCACACATCTTTAGGTCTTCGTCCAGTGGCCGGATCAAAAGCGCAGAAGGCCTGGGAAAAGGACCTAAGATTTTCACTGACAGACCAGATATGGTTATATTGCTGCAAACAAACACGATGTGTTAAATACTCATCACCATAAATTACTACACTTTCTATATTTACACCGAGCATACATCACACCATATCTACTGGCCAAAATGGATCCCAGCATGCCACGCACATGTGCCAGACGTACAATGGATCAAGCGGGCTTTTCACACTTGCCTGGAACTGTGGACCCATACTGACATACTGGGGGAGGTCTTTCGGCTTCTGTCCTGGAACATACAATACAGCCTGCACGACTAATGGCCTGGCTTGGTAACGGCAAACCATAATAGAAGGGAGTGAAGCGGTTCACTGCCATCGCCTTGCTCAGTACAAAAAAAGGCAGGTCTCATTGCACTGGGGAGGTTCTCAGGTCCCGACAGTAAAGGCCTGGATTCGTGACTTGATATATTGTAACACTACCAGTGACATATATGCCACACTGCAACCACCTGCAGAGTAACCGAAAGATATATACAACCAATGAGGGCCTTTCTACTACCTCTAGAGGTAGACTAAAATGTATGAGTAGGCATTCATCTCTCAGGATGTACCGGGGGTGAGGTGCGTAATGAATGAAACCCACTGGTATTGTAAATGCACATAACATCCACCGGGAGGAGGAGACATACGAGTGCATAGATTGAAGCATGTGTATGATCAAAAAAGTGACGTTGGAAGGGGGGGGATTGGGATGGAACAGTGCGCAGCCCTCATTGATTTCACCAAGGAATTATGGCCGTACTAGGGGACTATATACACGATATGCGATTATTCTATATTGATGGCTATAAACAAGAAATATAATTCTGTGAACAGTTGCTATATCTATTTCTTATCTAGAAGAAGGGGTCTGTATCGTCTTTGTTATTTGGTTAATTTTTTTGCTTTGTCTAACAATCTCTTAGATGTTAGAAACTTGATATCTCGCTGGATGATAAAATTGTAACTTTGTATTCCAAGAAAATCTCAATAAACAGAAGTAAAAAAACAAAAAAACAAGTTTAAGTCCCACTGATTCATTATGAAGGGAACAGGAGGAAAAAGATGAGTAATGCCCTTAAGAAATCGATTTACAACAGGGGACTTAAAAAAAGAAGGCTGATCAGAAAGCCTAAGAAAGGCTGAAATGGCCGAAAGTTAGCCCTTAATAGTGCCCAGAGCAGAGCCCTGTTGGGCCAAAGAAAGAAGGAACAAGAGGGCCTCATAAAGAGGGGCAGAAAGGGGATCCACAGCCTTTGCTGCACACCATGCCACAAATGTATTCCATCTAGAGGAGTATACCGTTTTAGTGGAGGGACGCCTGGCTGCCAAGATAACATAACAAACTTCGGGAGGCAGGTCAAAAGCCGTCAACTGCCGCCGCTCAATCTCCACGCAAGGAGGTGGAGGCTGAACATGTTCGGGTGGAGGACCATCCCCTGCTGCTGCGACAGAAGATCCTCCCGAAGAGGCAGTCTGATCGGGGGATCGATGGCCATGTGTAGCAGCTCGGGATACCAGATTCTGTGTACCCAATCCGGAGCCACAAGAATGACTTGGGCCCGGTCACACTTGATCTTCTTCAGCACTCTGACGCCTGGGGGTAATTCACAAGGTAAGGAATCTATAACTAATGGTTTCTTTCAGATACTTTATTTTAAGACCCAGGTCTTCGTAAAAAGGGAAGTTATCCTATGGGGAAAACAATATTGTGGTTAAGCAGGTGAGTATCGAGCTTACAGATTCAGTCGTCAGAGCCAAAAGTCAGCAAGGGTCAGGGTTCGGGTAAGTACCAAACCTGCACCACCAACGGCACAGGGGCAGCCGGGTGCAGAGATCAGAATTGGAGTTCGACCTAAGATTTCCAATGGAGACAGGGGTGCCTGGAGCCACACTGCTTGCAGGTAAGTGAATCGGTTACAGGGGCCAAGCACAAGGGGTTAGCACAGGCACAGGGGGTGCCACAAAGTAGCACCAAGCATACACTACCAGCGGCATAGCGATGGCTGGGTGCAAGATGCAAATTCAACGTCGGGCACCCAATGCTTTTCAATTAGGGTTGTCCTGATGGCAAAGAGGCTGCAGGCATGGCACCGGAAGTTGCAGGAGGAAGACCAAGAATAGCAGAGGTAAGTTGGGATGTAGGGGGTCGTAGGGTTCAGTGAAGCCATCATGGTGCTGTGGAACTCGAGTTGTCAAGCTCCCAGCTTATATACTCTCTATAGCTTCCCTGGCACTTACAATATTAGGAAATATACCCTAATACTGTAGAGGCATGTCTGCTCATGCAGATGTGCCCACACCAGGAATATAGTGCACCCTGCATTAGGGCTGGAAAGGCCTGCTAGAGAGGTGACCTATATCTTAGGCAGTGCTAGCTGGCATGGCACACAGGCAGTGTAGTAAGATTTAGCGTAACAAGGGGGAAGCGCACACCTGATTCTCGTGTATACGGTGTCTAATGGAATACATATGATTTGGGTGCTACAGTGTTATGCTTACTGTCAGTTCAAGCATATGAATTAGAACAAAAAGGATACTAGCCAGTAGGATAGCGTACACTGCGCACAATACCTGTGGGTTGTTAGAGAACCCTCTTAGTATAATTCTTTTGTGAAACAAATAAACAAATTTAACCAGTCAGGTATATAACAATTATATTTGTCGTAAATCTTTCTTTTGCATAACAGAAAAATAAATTGAATGAGCTAATTCAAACACATTTCTGTATTGTGTCTATACGCGATGATGTTGATATATTCAATTATGTACAAGCCAATAATGTACAGTGGCGTGAAACTTTCATTAGTTTGTTGATCCTAACATATTGAATTTATTTTTCTGTTATGCAAAAGAAAGATTTACGACAAATATAATTGTTATATACCTGACTGGTTAAATTTGTTTATTTGTTTCACAAAAGAATTATACTACGAGGGTTCTCTAACAACCCACAGGTATTGTGCGCAGTGTACGCTATCACACAGGCAGTGTGCCATGCAGGGGCAGTGGCATGGTTCTAGTGAGGGGGTCCCAAGGGACCCTCTTCAGCCTCTAATCCCTAGGTACCTAGGGTTCCACTTACTAGGGACTTACAGGAGGGCAGAAGTACCAATTGTGAACATGTTTTTAGGGAAGGAACATTGGTACTGGGAACCTGGACAGCAGAGACACAGTACTCTACAGTTGCATCAAAAGCCGGGCAAAAAGTCTGTGGTGGTGGGGGGTTGGGGGGGGGGCTACTGCAACCAAATCCCATTTTCTCACATCTTCTTTAGCTGAATAAAGGCAGCCCTTGCTTTGCTGATTCTTACCTTGACGTCAGCATCTGTGCCGCCATGCTGGTCTGTGACACACTCCAGGTAGGTGAAGGCCTCAAACTCTTCCAGTACATTGCCTGCAAAAGTGACTGCAGTTTTGGTGGACATGTTAGCCTTCAGCATCTTGGTTTTTATCCTGAGAATGTTGAGGAAGTTGCTGCAGGCGGGGTTTGTTGTTTAGAAGCCTGAGAACCTTGCAATCTGTTTTTTTTTTAAAGAAGATATTAGACATAATCGGATTCAGAGAAGTATTTTAACACAACACACTTGTAAAAGGAAATAGACTTTCTATTTGAACAATATTTCAGGACTTCTTCCTTAAAGTTTCTGAACTCTTTTGCACCTGTTTTTTTTTCTTGAGGAGACAGCAATTTGAATTATAAACTGTATCTTGTACTTGATTGTTTATTATTGAAGGATTTATTTAATAGGATTACCAACACTGCATTGCATCTACATTAATAGTTAGGGGATCCCCACCTTGTACAGTCTTTATATCCTTATTAGAATACATATGTTACTAATGGAATGCTTTGAATAAGCCTATGCGTTTTGGTTGCTTAAACAAAGTATGTGATATTAATGAATGCTTTTATGTTGAAGTTATCAACCAGATATGCTGAATATAATCAGAACTACCAAATGTCATCACATAATCTTGGAAGTAGATGTCTTCAGCAAACAATGTGTACTAGCTCAGCGTTGTTCCCAATTATTATACGAACTATGATTGTGTTTCAGCTCTGGGAAGCTACTGAATTTCTATCCATCATAGAGAATTGGAACTACATATATTGTCACCTGTTATATTGGATAACTATACCAAAAGTAAGACACCAATACCGTAGCAAAACTAAAAGTCTTTCTTGTCTTCATATATGAATGCTTTTGCAGTGCAGATCATGCCCAGCTGTACAACCAGTCAGTGTGACAATATTCATTGTTTCTGTTTCTCTCTCTTGTCCTGTTCCCTTTTACCAGAGCCCGCTTTTAACCTGCATGTTTGTTGTACGGTCCCTATGAATGAAGTAGGACTGTGTAACTGGACAACCTGAACTTCAGAATATGGGGGCTCAGTTCACACATATCATTAGAAAATGTTGGTCCAATTCCTAGCTAGCTCACAGTACCACATCTGAACCCCTAAACTTACCAGCGTATCAGATGGTATCATCAACCTTGAACATGAGGTACAATCATGGAAACAGATTTACCCTTTCATTGTTACTTTTGCATACTCAAGGTGAACACAAGAAAGATATGAATCTGGCTTTTCAAACATGTATTAAAACAATCATATTCTTGTATAGTGAGCTGCAATTATTAGGCAAATGAAGCAAACATTGTAACCAGCATTACGATAATGGTGCAAAAGATAAACAGTTCAACCATGATAACATTACTGTGTGATTACACTCCTGTCTATTACTACCTATACTATTGAGAACATAGTGGGAGTACCCTCTGCCAGATCTATTGGAACAACCTAATCCCCCATACAACAGTATGATGTGCCAGGAATCCAGTCTGGGTAGAACAGGCTATTGTATAGTATTGTACAGGATAACGGTTAAAGTCAGCAGGGCTGCATCTCATAGTGCTCTGCATTCCAGGATAATCCCAGCAGAAGTGCTCTTCTGTCGAATGTAGCAAAGAGGCTTTTTATATAACAAAAGCACTGTTCCAATCGCACTGTGTCAAAGGTGCAGAGCTGTTGCAGGGGTTTACCTGGAGCCTTAGAGCTGTCTCCACGGGACAACCAAATGCAAGGCTATTGCATTCTATGTGCATAGCCTTGGACAGGGTGTTTGATGATAATAATACCAAGAAATTAACTGTACATAGAATACCTTCTCAGTACATTATCATGTAATTGTAAAACATGTAAAAAGTAAAAATTAAAAAAAGATTTCAAGTAAAGACATGAAACTAAAATGGAGCCTTACTGTGGGTCCGATGTATAATGTAACATGTTGTTGTACAGTTGGCAGAAGTTTGGAAGCCCACATTGCTCCTATTGGATCTGGACTGCAGGGTTAGTGCATATTGACAATCTGGCATCGGAACAGCACAAGGGCCCCTTTAAAACACTAGAATAAAAAAAAGGCAGTGTTGTAGAGCAGTCCACCTTAAGATAAAACTGTCAGAAGAGTTTGTGTTCAAGAAGATAAGAAGTGAGCAGCCTGAAAGCATGATTGAAAAGACGGGTCTTCTGTGATGTCCTGCACTTATGGAAGAAACAAGTTCCATAGGAAGGAGGCTTGAGAATGAAATGACATTCCACCAAAGAGACAGTAGCTTGTCAATTGTACGACAAGGAGTTTTTGGGCAGACAATCTCAGATGTCTCGTCATTGTGAAGAAGTTGTAGGTTAGTGAGGCAAGATGTGAATCTGGCATTCAGAGCCATATGTATTAGGCAAAGGGTCTTGAATTCAATCATTTGTTTTATTAGGAATCAATGAAGCATTTGAAGAGCAAAGCAGGGGCGATGCAATCTGTCCAAAGTTTTTGTTAGTGTATTTTTTATTGCTATTTTGTATTTGAACATGTCTCAGCATTGTATTACAGAATAATAAGGCAACACATAACCTCTGTATCGACATCCATCACTGTAGTCGAAAAGAGTTTGAGTGGCATAAGCAGTATACATCAACATCGGTCATGTGGAAATAACCCCTTGCTTTAATTAAGGGGGAACATGCAAGCATCATAGCCGTACTACGGGTCTTCATGATGAGAAATTTAAGCTTCCAGGTATGAACAATAGTAATCAACACAAAAGAATACCGACAGACTGTGAGACTCCGAACACAGCAAGAAATCAGTCAGTGTCAAACCTCCAGTTCTCAACATCCATGGGCAATGGCCTTCAATTAATACGGGTGCAGGGGTGTGGGCAAGTGGCCCTGGGGAGGGGCTCCCTGCCGGTGTCCTTAAGGATATTCAGTACCTTTCGGATAGCGCCCATTGTGATCAGTTCAAAGTTAATGCAAGCAATATAGGTTCTAGAATCTTTGTATATACCTTTGCAGTCGGCTTTTCTGGAAATCACCACTGCAAAGACCAATGCAATAATTTGTCATACTGTGCCTCAGACATTTTGGAAGGTGTGGGATAGACTGCAGGCAGTTGGTCCACCGTGGACCATGTTTCTGTAATACTTCCTCTACTGGGATTTACTAATCAGCTTGTGTACTCAGAAATCAAATAAAATGGCATCTCAACATGGAGGTCCCCCTTGTTCCAGTAAGTGTTCTGTTTGACAATGTTTTGCTGCTGGCTACTTACTCTTGCTACTTACTCTCGCTACTGGGGTTAGCTACAAGAAGCTTCCAGAAATAATGTTTCATGGGACAGAGATCATTAATGCTGGTATTGGGTTGTTCCTCACGAGCACACGGAGACTCGCTTTACATGGGGAGCTGTATATGCTGAATGCTGTGTTGTGAGTGCATTCAGGGGTTAAGATTTCCTACACATATCCTTTGTGGTTATTAGTGGATTCTGAAGATTCTGTAAAACCCATGATTGTCTGTTGACTGGTCTGAGTGAATGTTTCTTTTTTTATTAATCATTTGCATGATACATTGATTTCTTTTCACTTGCCTCCTTAACTGCTTTATTGAGTAAGGGGGCAATTCAGTGGTCAGATTAGTATAGTGCCTTTCGCAACCTTCTCTGTGCTGAAATTGAGCTTGACTTGGTAGATTGAAAGCTATGGGGCCTATTAGCAAATTGCACTTTGTATTACTATTAGTAGTACTAAAATAGTAGCATACATGTAATACAAAATGCTATTCACAAACCTACGTGTGGAGGACTCTGCCTCTCCTATCTTTTTTTTTCTCCGCACCTTTACATATACGTTATTGTAGTAAATGTAGGAGGGACCACAAGAGTGACTGGAAAATGGGGAATTCTTATTACAAAAAGGGTCGGGTTTAGGGAGAAGCATGGGAGGGTTAATGGAGGGTTAAAGAGAGTTTGGGGAGGGATAAGCACCCACCCACAAAAAGAGTAAGACCACTGCTATTCTTAAACTGCACATCTAAGATTATTACATCCAAAAAGGACCCAAAACAGCAGTAAAAGTACTCCAGCTCAGCTTTAAAGTAAGTCCAGCACCACGCATGACCTCACACTGGAACTGCAACAAACTCCCATAGAATGTGGGCTTTTTGAAGCACTCAGTATTAGGTCTCACAGACCTGCATTGCAGCGCATGCGCTGCTCGTGTCTGCGATAAGATACGAAAAACAATGGTCATAGACCTGATTTACTTAAATGAGACAAATCACAACCTATAATAATTATTCGACAAATTAAGAGACCACAATCTGTTGGCTCACAGCAACTAATACACTCATTCTGTCAAAGTGCAACAACCAAAAAACATTTCGCTGAATTTTCAACATGTATTTATTACTTCTTTTTTATCATGACAGTATATTTACTGCAATATTCAGATTTGGAAACATGGAAGGAAAGCAAGGGGAGAGGGTTGCTCCAATGGAACGTGCAGAGTAATAGAGTGCTCAAGTGTGGGAAAGATGAAAATAATTCAAACAGTGTGATAGAGAAAGTTAAAGATTGTTAAAAAAATAATTGACTGATCAAAAAGTCTCAGTCAGATTCTACCTGGCCACATTAACAAAATTCCAAAACGATTTGTTTTTGATTTAGAAAAACACAATTAATTTCTTGTGTGGCACGTCACAGTTAGGGGAATTGTGGTCCAGGCTAGAAGGGGGGCAGGGGGCGTCCACGTTTCGACCCGTCTTGGGGCTCAAGGGAAATTGTGGGCCTTGGCCTGCGGGTTTTCCTCAAGACGAAGAAGCGGCAACCTGAGAGCAGATGTGGTATCAATATCATACACCTGCAAGGTAAGGGGTAGGGGTCAAGGTTGTGCGCATATACTTAAGTAAGGCTAGTTATTTGGTCAGTCAAGTATTTGGCTTACCCGCTATTCCTTGTGTGGTATACGGGATCCTCCCATTCAATGGGTGCGTGGTGCGTCCTCATCTGTGAATAAGGGACTAATTAGGACTAGATCAAGGAGGATGCCTCAAGTTCTCAGCATTTACGATTAACGCAGTGCTGCACTTACCCATTGTTGAAGGGGGTCAAATTGCTAGTTGAATTGCAGGGCACTTGCTTGGTTGGCGTAAATTACTTGCTAAATTTGCAGGGCACTTGCTTGGTTGGCAACAAAGTACCTAATGCTGAGGCTGTAAGGAAGTTTAAAAAACCGGGGTTAGGTATCCCACATTGTAAGGGGGGATGGGAGGCTAAGGTATATGCCAAAAGGCACTATTCCTTTACCTTAGGATCAATATAACCGGCGTCCATAGTCCGCCCAGGATACTGCCAATTGCCGGGTCTTCCGCGAGGACGTGCTTTTGACGTCCCGCATGCGTGATGCTCACGCTGTGAGCGAGGCTCAACATAAAGAACAGTCTCCCGGTGGCGGTCTAGTCACGGTGTGAGCGACGGCTAATGATCAATTCGAATTACTCGTGTACACATTTAGTACAAGGTGAAAACCAACATGGGAGGCACAGCATGCTGTTTAGTGTTAAACTGTCTATGTCGTGTGTTGTGCACACTAACGGGTAATAATAAATAAATAGAACATCGTAACCCCAATGAATAGTTATAGAGTGGAAATATAAAATGGGGTACAAGGCCAAATCTCTATTGCCGAGAATTGCAGAGGCCTGTCTATCCCAAAGTGCAAAATAGGTTATGCATATTCACAGAAATAATTTACAATAAAAACTGTGCAAAACAATTGGTCACAGTGAATAATTATACAATATAAATACAATAACAAACATATTCAAGGTACAGACTTGAGAGTTGCATACAGAGAAACATTTATGGAATCAGAGGCTATTGAACCTATCCATTGTTCAGTTTTGACACTTGTTTCCTGATTTCCTCATATTCATTGAGCCCCCGTGCTATGGTGTCAAACAGATGTATGAACCTACATTCTCGAATGCTTAGGATGTTGTTAAAGTTGCCTCCTCTGGGGTTAGGTTTCACTTTCTCTATGATCCACCACTTCAGGCTTTCTGGTGTATGCCCAAAAGTGGTGAAATGATCCACGAGTGATGCACCTTGCGTCCCACATCGTATGCGACTAAAGTGTTGCAAAATGCGACACTTGACTTTTTGAATGGTCTGACCTATGTACATGAAGTCGCATGGGCAAGTAATGGCATAGATGACCCCTGCAGTGTTGCAATTCCTATGGTCCTGTAGTACATGGGTGTGATTGTTATGTGTAAATTGTTTTACTTCGTGTGTCAATGGACAAGCTTTACAGTGGCCGCATTTCATGTGGCCTTTCACTGGTGGTATCCCCATAGTGTTGTTTGGCGCGGGATATTTTGTGGTGGTAGCAGAGATTTTACGATCTGATCCCTTGCGTTCTTGGCTTTCTTGAAAGCGTGTAGGGGCGGTGGCATACTACCCAGTTCATCAGAGATCAAATGCCAGTGCCGGTTGATAATCTTTTTTATGGCATTGCTTTTGGTAGAATAGGTGGTGGCACATACTATGCGTTCAACCTTCTCAGGGTTTCTCAGTTTGGGTGTAAGGAGGAATTCCCTATGATTGTGCCATGCACGTTTTCATGATTTTTTAAGGAGTCTGACGGGATACCCTCTCTCTATCCGATGTGACATTAGACCTACTGATTCATCAAAATCCTCCTTCTTAGAGCAGTTATGGCATAACCTCAGGAACGGTCCAAAGGGTAGGTTGTCCCTGAGGTTGCATGGGTGGTGGCTTGAATATCGCATGAGTGTGTTGCGCTCGCTGCTCTTTCTATAGAGGCTAGTGTATAATGTGTCTGATTCCACCTTTATATTGATATCCAAAAAATGGATCGTGTCTCTGTAATATTCCAATGTAAATTGGATATCACTTGAGCAAGTGTTAAGCCAGGTATGGAAGCATTTCAGTTGTTCCTCATTCCCTTTCCATATTATCAGCACATCATCTATATAACGGCACCACATTTCTTTCTACACATTCAATGTATGGGTTATGGTTATTCAGGACATATTCCTGTTCATACGCGTCCATATAGATGATTGCTAAATTTGGGGCGAAGCTGGCCCCCATCGCCACTCCCTTTATTTGTAAGTAATGTTGGCCCTGGAAGTAGAAGTAATTTTTAGTCATCGCAATCGTCAATAGTTCAATGATGAACTTTATAGGCACTTTCTGCGGTGCCTGGCGTTTATTCAAAGCTGTTTCAATACAGGTCAATGCAGGAGCTTGAGGAATGTTGGTGTATAGAGCAGTAATATCTATTGAGGCCAATAGATTAGTCGTGGGATTGTGTAAGCGTTCGTCCACCAATTGAATAGTCTGCATAGTATCCCTAATATACGTTGCTGTTTGCTCTGCTATAGGTCTTAGGAACACATCTATATATTTACATAGGGGTTCCAGTAGAGAGCCACAGCCAGAGATTATTGGCCTACCTGGTGGGTCCTGCATGCGTTTATGTATTTTGGGGAGGGTGTAGATGATAGGCATCCTGGGGTGTTTATTGTTGAGGTAATCATATTCATGCTTGCTTAGATAGCCTATTTCTAGGGCCCTGCGAGTTGTTCTTTCTATGTTGTTACTTATCTCTTTAGTGGGATCTGTACTAAGTTTTTCATAGTTGCCTGCCACTTCCAACTGTGAGAGAATTTCTTTTTTGTAAATCTCGAGGTTTTGTACAACTATCGCCCCGCCTTTATCGGCGGGTTTGGTAACTATATTAGGGTTACTCTTGAGTGTCTCTAGGGCATGTCGTTCAGCTTTAGAGATGTTATATCTAACATATTGTCTATCTGAAAGGACGTTATTCACATCCCGCATCACTACCTGTTCATACGCCAGGATCTTGTGTGGCATAAGATATGTCGGGGGATTGAATTTGGACGGTGGTCTAAGTCCACTCCCTGAGAAAGTCGGTTGGTAAGGGATTTTTTGAAAGTAGTGCTTCAGCCTTATCGTACGGAAGAATTGGTGAAGTTCCACCTTCAAGTTAAAGTTGTTGGGCATTGAGGTAGGAACAAAAGATAGCCCTTTTTCCAAATTGTTCTGCTCTTCAGGTTTCAAAATGTAATCTGATAAGTTCACCACAGGGTTTTCAGGTGTATATTCTACCATCTGTAATGTTGTCGCCGTGTCTGTATGTCCCCGTGTGTTTCCTGTTGGAAGTGTGTCTGTCTCCTGGTTTTCCCTCTGCCTCTGTTCCAAGTTTGTTCCCTCGGCCCCCTGGGTCTCCCCAGGGGTGGCCACATCCTCGCTGTTCCCACCATGGGTCTTCCACTAAAAAAGGCTGATCTGAGTAGGTGTATTCCGGGTTGGGTGTGGTGGTACTCAGGCCCACTGCCTGAACTACTGCCTAGTGAAGAACCTGAGAATGTTGTGTACCTCCTGAAACCTCTCCTGCCTCTACTGGAAAAAGAGCCCTGTTGTTCTCTAACGTAATGTCCGTCTTGTAAGTAGGGGTAAGTAGCCTTTTTGTCGTAGAATTTTATATCTTTGGCTACTTTGTCCAGTTTAGTTGTTTGTGTATACAAGTCAAATTCACGGATGGTTTTCTCAAGTCTTTCTAAAGCTTCTTTATCGTTGCTAAGCGCTTTGTCATCAATTATTTCTTTCTGAAGGTCTGCTATTTCCTTAATCAGACGTTGTACCTCTTCCACAGCAGTCTCAATCCCAAGCACCATCCAGTGCCTGGAACAATTATTAGAGACAAAGCTGAAGTTCTCAAACTTAGGGTTAGCTACAAATATTGCCGGCTCATTTCTAACTTGTAGCTCTTTTAGAATTACATTAGATTGTAAGTATTTGGCCAATGTGTGGCCATGTAATCTTGTTCTGATCAACTTTTTTTCTAATCGCTCTAATTGAGATATTTTAGGGTGAGGTCAAATTTTTATGATTTACAAATATTGAGTGACAGTTGTAAAAGAACCCGACCGGTTCCTTTTATACAATACAGACAATTAAACATCCAGACATTTACACCCTCGCAGGGATTCCCTGCACAAGGTAGCCATTATAAAAATAGGGTGACCCAGTAGTCATAGAACTAGGTATGATATGATATGATACGAAAAACAATAGTCATAGACCTGATTTACTTAAATGAGACAAATCACAACCTATAATAATTATTCGACAAATTAAGAGACCACAATCTGTTGGCTCACAGCAACTAATACACTCATTCTGTCAAAGTGCAACAACCAAAAAACATTTCGCTGAATTTTGAACAGGTATTTATTACTTCTTTTTTATCATGACAATATATTTACTGCAATATAAAGATTTGTAAACATGGAAGGAAAGCAAGGGAAGAGGGTTGCTCCAATGGAACGTGCAGAGTAATAGAGTGCTCAAGACATATTGTGGGTGAGTATATTTCAGAAGGGGGCTTGAAGCCCCGCCCCTCATTTTCATTGGGTAGCGTCAGCATTTATGGTAAACGGTGGCTTCCCATTGAAAATGAGGCTTCTTAGTTACCGCCCTTTCTCCTTTTGGGACGGCCCATCCGGACTGGGTCTCCTGCTTCACGGCTGTCGTGAAGTAATTTCTTGTCTCAAGGAGGCTGTTATGTAAACAACCCCTGAGATCCAGTCCTGATGGGCCTCCCAAAAGGAGACAGGGCGCCCTGTGCCTATTTTTGCATCGCGCTTTCGAAAGTGAAAGCGCGATGCAAATATAAACAGTGTTGCCTTCCCCCAATGGCGAGCGCTTGTTCTGGTATGCACTGGCTTTATCATTTTCGGTTTTGGGGTGTTTCCACTCGCCTTGTTAATGGGAAGTGCAGTTTTGTCACTTTAGAAAATGTACAATTGTGTGTTTTCAGATTCCTCTTGGATTTGTGCATTTTTTGTCAAACGCGCAACTGATTATGAAAAACAAAAATTAAAGGCCTCACGAAACTTGTAATGTACTTCGCTCTATTGTAAAAGCGCTCTGACACCTCTGGGCAAACTGCGCGCTATATACAAACGTTTAAATAAATAAACGAGAGCGTTCTTTGCTGTAGGAGTTGAGAGTGCAAAGAGGGCTGGTGGGCTGGGGCGCCGCGCAGGGTAAGTGGTTGTCGGGGTGGGGGTGATCGAATAAAGGGGGGACATATACTCTGCCACAAAGAAACAGTGTTAACGGAAACACACGTGTTACGTTTCCATTTTAATCTATGGGAAACGCTGAGAGAACGGTATGAAGCGCTATAAAGCGCTCTACGCGCCGAGACCCACCACAAAAACAGAAAGGCCCACAACAGACAAGAAACAGTTGCTGGCCAGGAGATGCTGCCTGGGGGTCCGGGCGGGGCTTTTCCAAGCTGGGCGTCATTGGTAACTGAGGGAGCGAGTCATCCCACAGCCTTGTGCTTTCTAGCGCTTGCATGGATTCATTTGGAAATCTCCATGAAAAGTGGAGCAGTGTAACATACAGGGGAATATTCTAGCGCTCATGAAATCACGGACATGCACGCGGGGTTGGCTTGTTTCAAGCTAAAATGGTTTAATGAGTGATTGTTTACATTTGTCAACGGGCAGGGTGTCACATGCAATAAATCTTGGAAATGAGATATAAAGTAAATTATTAAGGCATCGAGTGCGACGGTGTTAAAATACACACATGCCGTCAAAGCAAGGTCTGCCTCAAAAACTGTGTACGAGTAGGTAATTTATTTCTAAAAACACTCACAGTAAAATCAACCAATGGGCATCCTGCAGCAGGGGCAGGTGGGGGAGGGCTCGTGCTTCTTGCTGGGGAAGCCTGGGCATACTGCAGGGGAAGAGAGAGCCCTTGCCCCCGGCATCTACCAGAGGGCAGTCTGCGCATTCATTTTGGAGCACTTCTGCATCTCACTGCGCCGGTATCCGGCATTCAGAGTGTGCACTGAGCAACGACCTGCTACTATACCAGCATAGTCATTGACAAACGTGTGTTATCTTTTAGCGCTCAACCTGTCATTATTAAGGCCTCGTAGCGCTGTGTAAGTGCCGCCCACACAGTTCCGAGGTTTAGAGTCCGATTCATCGTGGAATATGTTTCATTCGTCGAGCTTTGCATGTATGATGTTAGTGTCCGGGGAGTGGCAGGAGGGAGGGGGTGTGGCTTTTCTGTTTTATCTCCATTTAGTAGATCAGTAAGTCATTAACTTTTGTGCATCAAAAGCTTTTCCTAGGTTTGTCTAGTACACACAGAACAGGTGCATCACGGTGCTGCATCAATGCAAGATTCCATCAAACCTAGAACAAGCCTTTCCATCCCCCATACAAATGTGGAGGGGCGTTGATTGTCAGTGTTTGTACAGGAAGTAAGGCTCTGATCTCCGGATGGCCTTATCCCCCCCCCCCTCCCTGGGGGACACACTCTGCGTGTCACTGACTCCCTCCCCAGGACCATCGCACCCTTACATACATGTCTCCCAACGAAGTTTTGAAGTATAACATTTTCCCCTATCAACCCCATTCCATTTTCTGTATTTCAACATGAGTTGATTGACTGTTTTAAAGAGTGTCCCAGCATTTTTTTAGGCAAATGCTGGACAAGGGGGTTTGATGCAGCTCATTACTTTAAATGGCAGGTACTTTCTGGTACTGAGTACCTGCGCCTTTTTAATATTTATTTCTTTTAGAGTTTTATATAGCGCCAGCTAGTCCTGAAGGTATCAGAGTGCTTTACAACAGTAAATGTTCACATCACATAAAACAAGTCCATACAGAGCGTCTGAGTGCTTTACAACAGCAAATGTTTACAACTTGGATAACAAGCATAGTGGGCATTTATACTTTATGAACAAATACCCCTTTCCCTCTTTTTCTCTGGCACTAGCCACAAGCCACCAGTAGCGGCTTATCTTACAGCAGAGTGGCTGGGGAGGGGTCTGGGGTGATGGGGGAATGGATGTACAGACAACTGGAAAAATAAAAATAACTTACCTGCTCCTTGCCATCCGCCGCTCTACTGCTCTTCTCCTTCCTGCTGTGTATGTGCTGAGGCCACAAACACACACCACTGGAACTTCTCCATGGTAGGGAACTAGAGACTGTGGGCCCTCAAGGGTGAGCTGGCCTCCAAACATGTTTTCACACAGAAGAGCTATCCGAGATTTTATTTTTTGATTATATATCCCTCATGGTTCTACTCAACATAGCATCTGTAGCTGTAAATACACAAAAATGTGACGGGATGTCCTCACACATCACCAGGTGGGAGGAAGGAGCAGGCGGGATCAGGTTTCTCGAGAGGAACGCACCTTGACAAAAGTGTGACTACAGGGGTCCCTGAGCCCTTCCTTCATGGGGCCTGGATGACCAGATAGTGGGGTACATATGGGACAGATAGAAAGGGTGACCTGTCTCAACCTCTTTAACCAAATGGGCACTTCCTCTAATGGTAACTAGATGCTTTCTTCTTTGGTGATTTACATGCACTTCCCTGCCTGTCCCAGAAGGCAGTCACTCTTGGGGACACCCACATGTCGCTCCGCAGGACTCCATCACCATGTTGTGCTTTCTGAGGCCAGTCTGTTAGCAAGTCACGTAAGGGCCAAGCTTCCAGAATCCAGCACACGCCGATCAGCAACCCTATATTCATGCTCGGCAAAGTTAGCTAATCAGCAACAGGAGGACGTGCAGCAAACCGAACTGTCCAGAACTAGGTAAGAGCCAGTGACCGGAAAGTAAGTTAGAGGAGCGGTTGGATGGGGAAGAACGTACTGTATGAATTTGATGAGATTACTTTGGTCTAAAGTTATGGGGAGGCTAATGCAGCTGGAATTAGAACGAGGATCATGCCTCGAATCAGTGCGGTGTGGGGAGACCTCACTAGAGGTGTCCCAGCGCTAGGTACAGGTGTCCACCGGCTTCAATGCAGTTATCAAACCGGACGATTTTAAGCTATTAGTATTGGAAATAACTTTACAATTTACAATGCCAATAGTTCAAAATCGTGTCAATGTGAGACCTAGTGCATTGCAAATGCTTGTTTTTTTTTACTTGTAGGAAATTCTGTGTAATGCTATTTCATTTCTTTTAATCATCTTATCTTTTTATTTTCTTTAAAGTAAGCAGGCTTATTTTATTTTTGTTAATTTCCAATTTTTGTTTTAAACCAAATCCTGTTGCATTTCTTAACAAGGCTTACAACAATTGCAACACCCCTGGAAATGCAAAGAGTGACTCTTCTGAGCTCCACCAACCAATCAATGCCAGGCTGACCAGATAAGAAAAGAACTTACACCCCAAACGTAATTTTCTGTCTTCACTCTGTAAGTGAACGTGTTTGTTGCTTTGACCCACATTTTGAGGAATAATTTTTTGAGAAGAGAGAGGGTTTGCAGGCAAAACATCAACATCTTTGGCATGTCCAGGGAAGCAGTCATTGCAAGATAATGATTCTCACCTCATGTGGGATTAGGCGCTTGATTCACTTTGCAGCCCACTCCCAAGCTATCCCTCCCCATATCAAAATACTGACTGTACTCCATTTCACGGTTAATGGATCTTTCCAAAGGGCCGCCTCGGACAACGTTGGCATCTCACAGGCAAACCAGTCTTGATGATTGCATCCGGTACTGAGATGCATCAACAGAAGAATGTACCGGTTTATCACCATGCCTTTGGGTAGCAAAGGAATTGTATGCCTTTGCCCACTTCCCTTGTGTGGTCGGTGCAACTGACTACACACACGTGTAACTTCAACCATCTCACTACACAGCACAGCTTTTCCACAACAGACACTTCAAGCACTCTATCAACATGCGAGCTGTCTGTGATGTTAGGGCTGCCTCACTGATGTGTATGTTGCCTTTCCTGGAAGGAAACAGGACAGCTAAAATTTCAGTCATCACTTGCACATCGCTTGGTTGCTGGCGATTGGCTTTGGCTCATTGGTAAGTAGACCTCACATTGGGACAACATTTGCATCTTGGGGTGGCATCTCAAACATACTCATTATGCCCCAAAAACAAATACACACCCACTGTGTTTATGTAGACATGATGTATTACATTTAGAATGGAGGCCCCTTTGTTGCAGTTGATTGCATGTATCCTCTTTCTCCTCACACCCTACATAGTCCAACCAGAACACCTGAACAGAGGTATAATAGGGCACACATACGTAAACTAGCCATTATTGAACACACTTTTGGGATCCTTAAGTCATGATTCAGAGGCCTTGCCCATATGGGCGGGTGGTGGTGGTGTACTCCCCAGACATTGTGTGCAAGATTGTTGTAGCGTGTTGCACAGCATCAAAATGCAATGGGGCTTACATATCTTTACCCTGATCTACTCTCACATCCAGGTACATGGGGTAGGGTAGAGACTAGGTCAGGGTATAGAGGTGCTGGACCGGGCTGGTTAACTATTTTTTTCCTTACATTGCTAGTTTAGTTGCTTTGTTTATGTGGTGGAACAGTCTGTCAATAATGAATGCTCAACTACTGCCACACTGTCTATATATAACATCCTGAAACAACTCTGTGTAATTAACCTAATGTAATCAGCAAACAGGCTTTGCTCTAGTTAAAAATAATTTGCATCTTCATTTTCCATACCATTCAAACACTTGTCATTAACAACACTTCCGTATAGACTATCACATAGTACATTCATGTTTTTGGACACATACTAAAATTCTTACTTTCCACACAAATTAGGTAGACAAACAGGGCACCCTCCAGCAAGCGGTGCTTCTGCCCCACTGGCTGGACACAGACCTCTGTCTCGCCATTGGGCCGGAAGGAACACGGAAGGTACAGGCAGAGGACCATTTAGCACAGGCGTGGGAAGAGAAGTAAATGGGTGAGAGCAATCTACAGCGCCTGGTGAGAAGAGATACACACAGGTGAAAGAGAGAGAGAGAGAGAGAGAGCAACGTGGAGTTGGGAAGAGAAGTATGTGGATGAGAAATCAATACGGGGAAGAAGCATACGAGGCCGAGCACATCACAGAGGATGACGGGAGAGAAGCACACAGGCAAAATGGAGGACAATGGACGGTGGTAGAGAAGTACACGAGGGAGACAGTCGGAAAACACATGGACTCTCATGAAGTGCTTGACCAAAAAGAATGAAAATAGCCTCTAAAAAGTAAGCAATGAAAGGACACAATAAATTAGACTATACTCCAGTAGGATAAACACAAGAAAAGAAAGGAAATCCCATACAAACTAAAAATAAAAAGTACACAAATTAGAGTGGCAGAAACCCTAACCAATGGTAAGGAATTAGCAGACTTTATGTGCAATCTAAGCTGACTATAGATCTTTTTGAAAACAGTTTACGCTTTAGAAGAGATACAATCAAAACATCTATGCATTTGTACAGTGTGTGTTCAAGGTTGTTTTTGAAGGAGATGTATGTGATGATGTAGGTATGGCTGAAGGACCGATATGGGTGAGTGATTGTATGTTTTGTTTTCGTGAAGGAGATAGAAAAGTTTGGAATCATACCTGCCACCACATAAGTGTTGTCAGAAATAGGCAGCCAATAAAGCAGGCAGTGATTACATTGGGGAGAGGACAGCCTCCTCAAAGGGGTGGAGGGTGAGAGGAAGACAGGATCCGGTTGCCCCCACAGGAAGCCCTTGTGCCTGTTGAATCCTGGAGAACTTCTCCTTTACCTACCTCCTCTCATCTTACCATTTTGTTTTGTATTCCCCCACAATGAGCGTCTTCCCCCACTGCATTAACAGTGTGTTACCTTTTGCCATAAGGATGCCTTCTGTGCGCTACTGATGGCGAATGGAGATAGCCTATATAGCGTTTTGTGTAGTTTTACAAACATTTTACTACAAGGGCTGTCGACTTTTTTGTGAAATTTCTATTTCTCTTTACATGTGAGGTCTGCATCCTTCAGGAAGTATGTAGTGACTGTAGTAGTTGAAATATGATGATAAAAGAAACCGATGCTATGGTGTGGGTAATATTTATTTTGTTGGAAGGTAATGGATGTCAGGTGTGTATGATTTGGTTAATTCCCCTCTTCCCTTCCGTGCACACTTCTCTGCCCCAGTTGTGGAGGTCTCCGCCAAGTGTACAGAATGTAAAATATGGTTATATGGTTACCAGTAATAACTTTATGGTAATATTTTACATTTATGCAATCTCCACCCCCTAATCTGATGGGGGGTACATATAAGTCTACACTTTGTTGTAACTATACACTCTGAAATGGTGACTCGCCAAAAGTAGTAAAGTTACTATAAACTGTAATAGGCCGTTATGTTTCTCTCTGTTGAAAACATCATTGTTTATTTTGCTTTCCTGAACTGAAGGTCTTTTTTTCAGAAGGTAATTGCCTAATCCTAAAGTGCTAGGTTATGTTAGGTCATTGGAACCTTGTGAATATTTGCACGTCAATGTTAACAGAATTATAAACTAAGATTCTTTTTGAGACTTCATTGAAGACTACTTGTGAGTCGTCTAGTGATGTGGTATCCCGAGCTGTTGTCTCTGCTGCAAATCCTATTATCCCGCCCCCCTTTCACCACCAGTAGGGTAGTCCGCACCTAAACAATATCTTGGTGTCTGCATCTTAAGAAGGAAGGGCATTTTCGAATTCACAGTGTTCCTATGAGAACAACTAAACAAAGGTTAGTGATTATTATGAGTTTATGACAGTAGAACCGGCCCACAAATGTGCTCTCACTTGAACGCTGCGGATTCTCAGAGTATTGCTTTAGCTAATTTGGTTAAACTGATTGGGACTTTCCACAAGGACACGCATGAATTAAGGTTGGAGTTGGCCCAATCCTGATCCAACTTTAACTCGGACTTGAGGGTGAAATGAAATCCAGCGCATTAATTACCTCTATTGCAGGGACCAGTATATTGTGATTGCTTACCCCCATATTTCTGTACTCTTCTCCCATTATCAGACCAGCTCCTTTGGGCTGGTACCTCATTCTACTAACCCACCTATACCCTTACAAGGCCTTTGCAGTCTAAAGTGACACCAGGTAGTATGGCTTCTGCCACAGCTGGGGTACAAACCCCACTGGTGGTGAAATCTCTGAGATTTACATTTGCACCTCCTGAAAGGTTCTATTTTGATGTGGACAAGTTTGCACTATCCATTAACCAACGTCAGTTACATTTTCTTGTCTAACCCAGTGCTTTCCAGATGAGAAATCAAGAGTGGCATTTGTTTTGTACCATTTGGAAGGAGTAGCAGCATTATGCTCTATTTCGTTGGCGGAGACAGATGATCCATCTTTTATTGTATAACTTCTCAGCTTTTAAAGATGAACTAAAACATTTTTGCGAAACATACTTGTCTTCTGTTAGTGGATACATTTTCAATCATCTGGTGGTTGAAGCAAATTGACCTGAGGAGAAAAGAGCTGCTCGTTTTTAAAGAGCATTGGAGGATGAATTAAAGGACCTTTAAGACTAGTCTGTAGATCAGCCACAATCCTGTAGATAACAAATAGATTTAGTAATTCACCTATAGCTCTGCTTACAAGAAGGCAAAAAAGAAATAAGATATTAATAATAATTAGAAAGTCCTAAGAATGTGTAGGGTGTAGAGCCAATGCAGATTGGGAGTGTCCAATTTCTAGAGAAGGACGATGATCTCCACACAACTGTGTGCCTGATAAAACAGGTCCCTCAGCACAACATGCCCCTTCGCAGTGTCTCAAATCAGTGGAGCGCCGTGGAAATGCACGGTACAGGGCGGAAAAGAGTGCCACTCACGAGGCTCATCGGAGAGACGTCCACCAAACTCGTCAAAACACCCCTAGAACACACAAGAAAGGGATCAACAGATAAAGGAATAAGAAGGTTTCCGTTTGGATCCAAGCACCAACCAGGCCCCACCCACAGGAGCCAATGTCAGACCTGGAACAGGAAAGGCCCCGCAGGGCACGACAGCCTTGGAGGCCACGTTGGTGGCCATGCAAGAAAGTCTTCAATCTAAAGATGGCAAGATAGACTCGCTGAACTTGCGCCCTGATCACGTCTACAAAGCTTGATGGCATGCATTACGGCACATGGAGCAGCGCATCTCCACGGCAGAGGACGATATGGAAAAAGTTTTTGTAGTAATACAAACTCAGAACGAATACTTAGAATCGCGCTCATGCAGGAACAACGTTCGCATCACAGGTGTCCCGGAATCCATCAACACTGGGAGATGGAGGCTTATGTAGAAACACTACTAACAATGCTCTTCGGCTGTGACAAATTGTCTCAGCTATTGGTGGAGAGAGCACACCAGTCACTAATGGCGCAACCGCCCCTAGGGACACCCCAGGCCAATGATTACTAAACTGTTAAATTACTGTGACACAGTACTCCGGTTGGTGTGGGCGATGGGAGACATCATATACCAGGGCAACCACCTCACTGCCTTCCCCAATTTCAAAGTAGCAGTGCAGGTTGCCCAACAAGAGGTCTTGCCTATTGAGAAGCAGTTGCAGAAGGAAGAAATGTTGTACGCTATGCTATCCTAAGCACACTTAATCATCGATTTCTAGGGTACACCAAAAAATTGTCCAACTCTACGCAAACCAAAGAATATCTAAAGACTAAAACTCAGAAATGGCGACATCATTCTACAGTAGACCCTACAGAAGATAGCAATTGGCTTAGCATTTATGATAACGGCACTCTGCTATTACACACATCAGAGCAGTCATGGTGTGGTGGAGATGCTGGGTTTGCGGGTGCCCTGGCCTCCCTATGTCCCGCCCTACCTTTCACCTTTAGTATCATAAGGATGGGAGGATTAATCTTATTTCCTAGTCCAGTCCACCTCTGATCAGCTGGAGTGCTGGGACTCTGGTGACCTTGCTGAGAAAGCACCCCGTAAACTGCCGATGTGTTCTTTATTGTGCAGTTTATGTGTGTGATCTTTCCTTTCATTAAATGTGGGCTGGGGGAGGAGCCAAGATGGCGACCGGAACGGCAGCGTAGGCTCCCGGCTCCGTGAACCTCCACATCCCGCACAGATATCCTGCATGAGATCCTTAGCCTGCGCTATATCCCCGTGTTGGTGAATGAGAGCGGCAACCGATCGTGTGACTCCGAAGTTTCTGGCGGCGGTACCGCCGGAGAAATGTCCATTTGAAGTTTGCGGCCTGTGCAGCCCTGGAACCGGGACCTCGAGTGGACAACATGGCCGGGCGGCAGTTCAACAACAGCGGCCTTTGGTGACTCGGTGGAGTCGGACTACCGGAGCGGTGCGAATATCGGCCTACATTTCGCCGTGGTCGTTCCTACCACTAAGCGTAGCGGAACGAGTGCATGCCCGAGGTGGCAATTTCAAGATTCTCCGGTGATTGCCTCAGCCTTCGCCGGTGAGCTGCCCGGACGCCGCCCGTAACTCGCCCTGATTCTTGCGGGCTGCTCCCGGATTTTCGCGGGCGCTGGTCCGTGGTGGGGATGACTGTTGCCCGTGACCACACACCGGATAAATTTTTGCCTGCCCCCGGAACCCTGTTCCCAGTGACATGGAACTTCGAGGCGCTTGTCCCTGAGTCCCGGTCTGGGTTGGACCTACCCGGCGGCCATCTTGATAGGACGAGGTCTACCATCCTGTCCACTAGGTCGCAGCAAGATTGGGAGTGTGCAACTATGAGGAGCGTAGCGGAGCGAGCGCCGGGAGCTGTGCTGGGGTACGGTGACCTTCTCGAAGCTCTCGGTGCCCTTCATTCCACCTTGGTTCACGGCGCCTGGGTATTAGGGAGTAAGCTTGATGGGGTGGCATCAGCGTCGGAACAGTTGCGGCCTGCCTGTCCCCAGGTACACAGGGACTTCCTACACTGCACACAGGAGGATAGTGTCGTGGCCGCCCCTGTGAATAGCGAACAGCTGGAAACTCCGGACAATGAACTAACGTGTGATCGGCCGGCTGTGGGTCTGGTCTGTTCCGGAGGTCTTGGACCTGAGTGGGGGGTGGTGGCCTTGTCCCGTGCGCGGCCTCCGGCGACCCAGGCAATATACAAGCAACGGTCGCCTGCCCTGGCTGATTCCGCCTTCCTGGACCTTGTGTGCAGTTCAGATCCTGGGGCAGCACTGGGAAAGACGACCCTCCATAATGCTGACTGTGTTGGTATTCAGAGACTTCCACCCTACCTGTGTGTGTCGCTTCCTGGTCTTTTTTGGACGCTCCTCTTCCTTGTAACATTGTACATGGCACTGGGTCGATGGGTATGCATGGGTGGATTCGCAAAGAGTGGCCAAGGATGAGGCTAATCCTTCAGAGGTGGTCATTCAATAGGCGGGCGGGCTCAGGGGTTGCGTGCTCTCACGGCATAACTGTTAGTGTAATAGGTGCATAATGCTCCCCATTTTTCTTTAACATGAGCGATTTTGTGTTGTTTATTGTTTGCTTTGGGGGAAAACATATTGTGCGGGAGGGAGAAGCCGGGGGCAGGTTTTGAAGGCCCTCCTCCAGTTTATTAATACTCTCTCTACCCCCCCCGTCTGGTGGGGTTTCTTTTCTTACTCCTTTTTCTCTGTTTCTTCTATATTTCGGGTCTGGTTCCGGGGCGACAGGCACACTGCTGGGGGGGGGGGGGGGGGGCCGTACTCATCTGCAGAGGTGCAGGGTGGGGGGTTGGGGGAGGGGATTCTTTAGTCTTTACTCCCTTTTTTTTTTCTCATGGCCTCCTTTTTCTTCTCTTATTCTTCTTGGTCTTTCTTCTCTGGGATCAGCATGGTAGAACTCCTTCGTTGTTAATCACCGCATTTTCGTGTGTGCCACAATTTCCGTGGTGTTTTCTGGGTTTTAGGGCAGGGGACTGCAGGCGCAAATGGCCGTGATATTCCTCCACATCCTGAACTTCCTGTTTCAACGCCATTGATTAGATAGATTGCTGTTTATTGTTGACGTTTATTATTCTGCCTGTCATTTTTCGCTGCTGGGAAACTGTTTGGCACCTGATCCTTCCATCCTCCCTTATTATAAAATGAAAACCATTTGTATCCTGGTCTCCTACTTGGGCTGTTCAGTGGCCGAGAGTGTACTAGCATGGAGATTCTGCTCCCCGAGGTGCTGCCTGTGATAAAATTTGATTTCTGTTACTCTGACTGCGTAGCGGCCGGCCCCGGGGGTTGTAGGCCCATACTTGTTATTGGTTGAAATGTCAATAAAGGTTTTTCAAAAAAAAAATAAAAAATAAAAAAAATGTGGGCCTGTCTTTGGCAGGGTTGGGATGCTGAAGTGGGTGGGGGGTTGTTTATTACTTGTTTAAGTGATAACAATGAAACTAATTGCCTGAGAATGTACAAGGTACACACTACACCTCAATCAGCAACATACGACTGGTCCAAGAAATTACCCAATGGATCTGATCCAAGACCACGTACACCTTCCAGACTTGGAATGTCCAGGGGCTTAATAATCCCTGCAAAACCCGTCAAGTCCTTTCTTATCTAGACGGACATCATATACAGCTTGCTTTTTACAAGTAATGCACCTCACACTGCACACAGTTAGCTGTGGGTCCTAATGTGCGACTTATAAATTGGCATCATCCTATTTCTCACACTGCAGGGGGTTCATGATCCTGATTTTTAAAAAAAGAGATGCCCTTCACAGAAACACACTCTGTAGTGGACAAAAATAGCCGATATGTAATAGTGCAGGACACTCTTTATGGCTCTCCAGTTACGCTAGTCAACACTTATGGCCCTACTATAGATGACCCTGGATATTACATTAGAATCTGGCACCACATCCATGCTCTTCCTCCTACGACAGTGATATTGGGGGAGGGTCTCAACACTTACTTTGACCCAGCTCTTGACCAGTCGGCTGTAACAGACTGGCATGGCAAACAATATGCTAAGATTGTCAGGGATGATATTGCAGAGTATGGTATGGTGGACATATGGAGGCTTCAGCATGCCTTGAAGGTACATTTGTGTTGCCTGTCCATGGTTCGTGGTTTCGCCTAGACTATTGGTTGGTCATGCGCAAGGTTAGCATGGATGTTTCAGATCTCCCCATGGCATTATCCAATCACGCCCCAGTGAACCTCATGCTCTTGATACCTCCTCATACCCCCACCCCAATTTATGTAACTGTTTCAGGCAAAATCTCTTCTGGATCCTGTGTTCTGAGGGGATCCACTCCGCCATCACGGAGAACCTTGAAAAAAGTTGGATTGGTGGAGGGTGTGGGTGTACTGTGGGAAGTTTACAAGGCCACAATCAGAAGGATATGCATCAGCATGCAGGTTGGAGTGTTGCGTGCAATACACACCCAAATCCAAAGAACGGAGGCCCAGCTGTTGTCTCCAGAGCGGAAATATGAGGGAGACCCCTGCCCTGCCACTCTGGCCGCCATCAGTGATTACATAAACTCTTTTCATGAACTCGACACCCAAGAACTGAAATTTTTAACCAAACACAACAGTGCTCAAACATATAGGGAGGCTGGTAGGCAGGGGCTTAGCTTAGTTACAGAATTGAAATCGCCAGAGGAGCATGCACATGCAATAGAGATCACCACTGCAGAAGGCAATGACCATCATGACATCCGCCCAATTGTCACTGAGTTCACGACATTCTATACCCAGGCCTCCAGAACCCGACCTCCTGTTGTAGAGGCAGAGATGGGGAGCTACCCTGATGATATGGCATTGGAGTGGCTGTCTGTAGGACAGTAGGAATTCTTGTCACAGCCTATTACACCCGAGGAAATTAAAGATGCAATACGCTCACTTCCAGAAGGTAAGACCCTACGGCCTAGATGGCTGAGCGCGCAAATTCTATGACGAATTTGCAGAGTTGCTGGTGCTACATCTGGATGCCTTATATGAGGCATAAACTAAGCAGATACAAATCTCTCTACCACCTCACCCATGGGCGGTCCAATTTGTTACATTATTGAAACCGGACCAAACTCCGGTACACTGCGAATAGTACCGGCCGCTGTCATTAATAAAAACTGACCCAAAGCTGCTGGTGACTCGGGTGCAGCCACTGCTTCCCAACTTAGTGCAGCTGGGTAAGTCAGCGTTTGTGCCGGCCCGCTCCACCACGCATAACTTGCAGACCCTATTTGCGCTGCTGCATCAGCTCATCGTTGCAGGTGGCGGTCCTACTGGACGCAGCCACAGTTTTTTACTCCATTGCATGGGAGTATAGGTTCCTGATTATGACCCAAATAGGGATACCTGGGGCATTTCTCTAATGGATATGATTACTGTATACTATCTGTCTAAACGGTAACATGTCTGCTGAATTTCCAGTATATAGGGGCACTCGCCAAGGGTGCCTCTTGTCACCATTATTATTCGCCATTGCAGTGGAGCCCCTAGCTTGTGCGATCTGACAGCAGCATGCTGCCTCGGCTCTCCACTCCCGATTGAGGCCGCTGGACATCTCCTTATATGCAGAAGACATAGTGTTGTATATTAAGGACCCTGCCACGCATCTGGCACCAGTAATCCGTGAATATATCTGATTCAAATGAGCTGCGTTTGCTGGGAAAAAAAATTTCAGCAGGCCAATAGACGCTTTGTGGCAGTGGCTCTTCTGATGGCAAAGAGGAGAGTTGCTATGTATTGGAGAGCCTATGTGGCACCTACAAAAAAGTAGTTGCACAACCTGGCACGCTGCAAAGAAGAATTATAACTTTATGTGGCAGAGCTACCGGGGCCTTGGTAGCCAAAGGACATTTGGGCCCCCCTCACAGCCTATATGCATTCAGCCCCGGAGGAACAATAGGGGGTGACTCCAGAGGGGCAGGGGTCTGTATTATCTGTTGGTGCGTTTTCTTCCCTACCTTTATAAACTTTTAACATTGGGGAAATTATGTTCTACATTAAACATATACTTTTGTATGCCTAGTGGAAGTCGCTGTGTTGTCAGCTCTGTATGTTCTGAAAAAGAATTAAAAAAATAATGACAGTGAAATCACTTACAATAATCTGGCTTGTCTGGATTATTTACATTTCTTATTTTATTAATTCCATATCTTTCACAACTTAATTCTTTTTTTTCTGCTTAACGTTATACTTCTCTTTTTTCATATATTCTCCTCTTGGTGATGTAAGGCGTTACCAAAATAGCCGTGGATACAGCCAGCAAGCTTAAATCTAGTTTCATAATGTGTTGCAAAATGGATGAAAATAACTACTCACCATCATACTAAAATCTGAATCAGAATAATTAAGCACCACCAAATAGCATTGTGTACAATTATTTCTAAACTTCAACAAACTGCTCCACAACTTTGGCCTTTTGATTGTGTCACATGCACAAACCTATTGTGAATTCCTATAAACTGAGGCACTGGTGTAAAGTTCATGATATTTAAAAGGATGCTAGTGTCTTCTGCCCATCGCTCCAATTTCAACAGGCAATGGCAAAGCCAATAGAGCTGTCTCATAACTGAAACTGCCAATTCAGCCACTGATGAGTTTAGACAAACGATAAATAAACACACATGCATCGACACTCATCCTTACACGTATATATAGTTATTCCAACACCCAGACTCGTTCTTGCATGCGCCCCTTTACCCACCCCCAATCAGATACACAAACTTAACAAACATATGGAAGATTAATGAAAAGAATAAAAATATGGGGGGGGGGACGGGGGGGGAGAAACCATGCTGCTACCAAAATTTGGCAGGCGTATGCTTGCTATAGAAAAATAGAATTGAACAAAGCCGTGGGTAGCCATCGTGCAAAGCTATTGTAAATAGTTCATCATGGTTTTAAAGTTCAAACATAGCTGCTACATTTAGATGAAATATGCTGGCCTTCTTGGGATAAAAAAAACCAATGATGATGCACAATACCTTTCTAAAATAGCCACTCAGTGACGAGGCCTGTCGATCCGACATGGCAGATGTGTGCAAGGCAAGCTCCGATCGCCCATTTTAATATCCTCGTGATATCCTGCCCAATCCTCACCTGTTGCAAAGCCAACATCTCCATAGTAATCAGAGCACTGCGGGCACAAAGAGGCGATGCAAAATCAAGGATGTTGTGCCCAGAAACCTAGACGCCACAATCAAGGGTGACGGAGAAGAGCCAGGCCCGGAGTGGGAGCCTGCCTGCGGGCTAGTGGACTTGGTGCTTGCACCTGATAGGCCCGTGCTCAATTGGCCCCCACGACGACCCCCTCACGTGGCCTGCCATGTGGCCTGGGGAGGCACCTCTCGGCCTTCATTCACTGCCTCCTCTGAGAGGTGTTCTGCTATACCGCTCGGCTGAGGCTCTGCGGCCGCTGGGCAGAGCAGTGGTAGTTGACGATCGGGCCAGCAGAGACGGCTGGTCTGCAGCGCTTCGTCTGGAGGCTTGGCAGCCACCTCGGGCCGCCAAAACTACAGAGGTGTATGGGGCCGGCTGCGGACACTGCATAGTGCACACCCCCGATAATGGAGGACCGGCCCTGGGCCTCAGAGGTTGGAGTAGGGACTGCCTGGCCCGCCCGTGCCTCCATATTTGAATGTTACACCGTTCCTGTGTAGCCCGGGGGGAGGGGGGGGGGGTGATCTCTTGGGCCCTCCCTGGCATAATATACCCACTCCTGGCTCTTCAGTGACCGTGTTGAACCACGATGGCCCCGGGCTGCGGTGGTGAATGGCTGACAGCTGAAGGGATGCGGCTGGCTGAAGGCCTGGCCCTCTGGAATGCAAACCGCATATGGAGAACGACAGCCATGGGCCTACACAAGTAGAGGTGGGACCATACATGCACTGATTTAGCTGTTCATGCCCCGGGCACCCGTAGGCTCTGTAGCTCCTCACCACAGGAAAAGCACCGATATGCCATAGCGGCTGAGGGGAGGGGCATCACCTACAGGGCCTATTGCAAAGCCCGCTTGCCCTGCTGCTTGGTGGCGGGCTCCACGCTCCTACAGAGAGATGCCACCTAGAGGTTGGAAGCACAAGGTGAGAATAAGCCACTGAAAACTACAACTACATTTACCTGAAGGTGAGGTGCCTTCTAGGGTGGGTGAGGGTACCCTCATCTGTGGAGGAAGTTGGGCTAGGTCCCGATGCGGCTTGTGTGCGGTAGGTCCCTCATCCGACCTCACCTTTCACTGTTAGCATTGGTGACTGACCCTCCCAAGGTGCGTTGGGGCCTTATCAGACATTGATTCTATAGAAGGTCGAGGGTCTATCCCCTAGCCAGCGCACGGACCTACCACTAAGGCATTCATCCTTCCCCCCGCCACACAAGATACCGACAGGGGCACCCAGCACTTCCACTATGACACAGGACGAACCGACCAGTGGGGCCCCAAAGCAGAGCACCATAGATCGCTATACAGAGCCGGGGACCTCTGCTGCAGATGCAAGAAACACACCTACCACCATACCTGATAACGCAACCTCACTGGCTGCCATCACACAATCCAGGGATATGCTGGATGCCAAGATTGGTGCACTTGGATCCGATGTCATGCTCCTACAACAGGACCTAAGAAACGCAGTGGAAAGACTCACTGAAACAGAAACAAGAGTCTCTGGCATTGAAGACATGGTGACCACTCTTTAAACAAGCAATGGCATAGCCAATAGGTATCGCTTTTGGGACCTTATAAGTATTTAGTTATGCATCACAATATCCTTGGTGCAACAACAACTTATTGCATGGCAAAACACTTATAAGGTCCCAAAGGCGAGACCTATTGGCTATGCCAATGCTTGTTGCTGTTTTGTGGTACTGCAATATATAGGGATGTTATTTGTCACAGTTTACAGTTTGGATTAGATCATTGATGACACTATTGTTCATAGGATCACGATGTCTCCAGTGACAACTTCTTGCTGCCCAGGTCGTGCCGAGTGGTTCCTTTTCCAGTGGTTCTGGTGTCCTGATCGAGCCGATTTCCTGCTGCAGTTGTCTCCTCCGTGTTTGTGTGGTTGTGTGTTTGTGTGTGGTTGGGTGTGTGTGTGTGTGTGTGTGTGTGTGTGAATGGTTGTGTGTGTGTGGTTGTGTGTATGTGTGTGTGGTTGTGTGTATGTGTGTGGTTGTGTATGTGTTGTGTGTGGTTGTGTGTGTGTGGTTGTGATTGTGTGTGTGTATGTGTGGTTGTGTGTGTATGTGTGGTTGTGTGTGTGACAGGCAAACATGGCCGACACAGAATGGGCATCAAAGGAAGGGTTAAAGGTCGTCTCCTGCAGACAACAGAGCCCTTCCTTCAGTATGTTTCTATTTCGAGAGGCGGTCCTCTTTCTGTTATTGTCTTTGTAGCAATACTCCTGCAAATACGTGTGTCCAAGCATGCATTAAAGTTGATGACTTCAGCACTCCCTATGCGTCTGTTGCATACCAGCCAGCCCCCTGAAAGGAGCATTTATTAGGAAATGGCGAATCAAATGTAAATATTGGATGCACGCATTATAATCTTACTTATCTCCAGACATGCTGTTGGTGTGTTATGTCCTGATTAATTATTCTGGCAAGCCTGTTTGCTACATTATGCCTGTTTATTCAATTTTGCTGTTTGCTACAGGAAGCTCTTGTAACATTATGCAAGCTCGTGACAGCATTCTCGTGTGTGGCCTAAGTCCGGTGTTTACATGCTGTTTGCTACCTGAACCTCTTTTTTTGTACAATGCTTGTGTTATATCGCGCTGTTTGCTACAATACAATAAAATAATAGCATTTAAGGTGGGCGTGATATTGCCTGACGGAGATACACCCACTGGGAGAATCCCGAACGCTTGTAAGCACGAAGGCAGGGGGAGGGGTGGAGGCAGGGAGCAAGCAAGAGGAACGACAGATGGCGCTGAAGGCTGGCAGTTCACGCGTGAACACAAGCTTGTCGCCAGCCAGCAGCACTTTGAAAACTCACCTACTAAAGTCTCTCCGAGCAGCGCATGCGCACTGACTCAACGAGACCTAAAAAGCAACCACTCCCAGTGGGTCTCATTTCTGTGGCTCACTCACTGAATGAAGGATACAAACAACCAGCCTTCATCAAGCACTCCAATAACTGAATACTTTAGTGCTTTGGTTTCAAGAAGCAAGCCCCCAAAACAAAAGTAGTCATTCCTTTGCCCTCCAAATGAAATCCCAGCCTCAATGGGACTGGATAGAGTGGCCGGCAAGATTATGAAGTATCTCACATTTTTATATGTGCATAACACATACACACAATTGCCACACTGTTAAAACATTCAAAGTGACAACACAGAACTGAAAACTTTAGAAAGTAAATAGGCAGCCCCCCGTATACATTGTGAGCAAATTAAATGACCAGTAACATAACTAATGACTTTGAAAATGACATCATTCTTTTCTCCACATGGCCACTAACATCACGCATAAAGCTACCCTATAAGAGGAGTATCATTTGAATTTAAGCAATTGTGTGCTGGTGGTATCAGCTGTCACATTCAATTACTTATATAGAAATTGTGATTTAGAGAAAATGAAAAAAAGAAGGGAAAAAAACATGGAATCGACATTCGAATTCCCGAAGATCCTGCAGTGAGTAGCGTAGTTTGTGAGGTTCGAAGCAATGTTTTAGCGAGTGTGCAAGGGGTAGTCGAATCTGTGCAACACCTGAACTGACAAAAAAGTACAAATGTGTTTTTCAAAATGGCGGTACTCTCGAAGTAACATGAACATTCGCTTTGTTATTTCACCTCTTGACGTGCCACCATAGTCTGAAAATCTGCCCCATAGAGGTCAACGGTTAATTAGCAAAAATATGAAGAACACACCTTGAGGTAAAGTTCATATTTTAGATACTGTCGGCATTTAAAACAAGAAACGTGAGTGGTGCGCACGCGCAAAAGTGATCACGGCTGTACATATTGCAAAGCTGCGCACGTGAACGCAAGCTTGTTCCCAGCCAGCAGCACTTTGAAAACTCACCTACTAAATGTCTCTCCGAGCAGCGCATGCACTGACTCAGTGAGACCTAAAAAAAAGTGACTACCCTTGAGAACCTGGCAAAAGGCCTTGCAACACGAGTGGAAGAAGCTGAAGAAAGAGCACGCCAAAACAACCTTTGCTTTGTGGGCTTTGCCGAGGGTTGCAATCGGGAAGATTTTGGGAAGTTCCTTACTACCTGGCTGCAGAGCTGGCTGCCGGCAGACTATCTCCCAGTTTCATTGAGAGGGCACACAGGGCCCTTATTAGGAACCACCTCCTGGCACAAAGCCCAGACCAATAACTGCTAGAATACTGAACTTCCTTAACAGAGATAATATTCTATGACAAGCCAGGCTACGGGACTCCCTCATGTTTGAATCACAACTTATATCAAACAAGTCCAGCAGAAACGACAATAGTTTATCGAGGTGAAGGCTCGCCTCGCAGCTTCAAAATTGCATATGCCCAGCTAATCCCGGCTTGCCTAAAAATAATTTATAAATCTTGCACCATGTTCTTTGATACACCAGAGGAGATATTCGCATAAACTAATGAAGAAATACATGTGAAATCCTGCACCCCACCACCACTCGGGTCAGACTTCTCCACTGGCGACAACATACACCGACAATCCAAACATAAAGGAAAGCAGCGCCACAGGTCAGGATCCTCATGGCGTTCACGGACAAACAACGTAGATCGATCAATACCTTCCTAAATGATTTAAACTCATTGTTAACCTCTGAAATGTTGCTACAGTTCCACAGACGATGTAACGATGTCCTTTTTAGGTCTCGACTAGCCTTGCAGCTCAAGCGCTGCTCGCTTTGCGAGGCATGTTGTAATAGAGTATATTTTAGAAGTGGTGTGGCAGACCCGCCCACATTTTTCATTGGCTGGCGTCATCATCCATGGGTAAACGCTGGCTTACGATTGATAACGAGGCTTCTTAGTCCCTCCTTGTTACCGCCCTGTCTCCTTTTGAGACGCCCAGCAGGACTTGAGCTTTTACTTGCGGCGTTATACGGTCTTCTTCAATTACTCGATAAGCACTATATCTATTTCACAATGGCGACTGCTTGTTTTTATTTGAGCTGTCTTTCCCCTCCAAGTGTGTGTTTTTTTATTTTTATGTCTCTCGCCACCCCCTCAGATATCTGTTTATTTATTATTAAGTATAAGTGATACAGCTCACGCCGAGGCTCGAATCCTGTTCTCCAGCTTCAAAGTTGGCAGCGTTCTATGTTGAGCCACCTTCTCGCTTCGATTTTCTGCACCGTTTGTCAGTTGGTTTTTGATACATTTATTACAAATTACATGAAAGGAACGGCACATGTCTTTCCGTCAGTCAGTTACACATAGTTACAGACATTAGTCACAGCTTCGAGGTAGCTTGCCTTGCACTCCTCCCGGAGTTTCGTTCGACCTCACATACAAGTTTTTGTTTCTTTCAAAAGTGCTTTTGCGAACGATCAAGCCTGCTCTCAACTGTGCAGAGGTACCCTTCAAAAGAAAAGTGTTCAGAGCGAGGACAAGCATGGCGGCCATCTTTAATTTGAGCAGTTTCTAAAATGCTGTAAGAAAAAAACAAGTCACGCAATACTTTCTTTGGTAACAAACACGTCCAATATCATAAAACCGTTACTGCACCTTGTGGCCTGGGAAAAAGTACCTGGGCCTGTTTTCTTCGATTTCCATTTGAGGACGACATCGACTTCAAGAGTAGCTCTAGTGTAAATTTAGATGTCATAACATCGTAAATCCTGCCTGCCAGGCTTTCCCATGATTACGTTATGGTATTCCTGGTTTCACCTACGCGTACCAAATGGAAATATGAAGTTAGATTCTCAAAGTTGGGACTCCTCGATTCCACTGTAAAACAGTTGTGTGAAATTGACAAGACACCAGAGGGATTTATCATGTTCATTAATGCTGATTTAAATTGTGTCAGTGTTAATAATTAATAACATTGACAATTCTGGTTTTGCTTTTGTATATTTGCTTAAGTTATTAGTATAAATTACAGTTTATAAAAAAATGTAATTTTCAAGGATAATGAAAAATTTCCTAGCTAACGTAACGGAAAGTTTCAATTCTATTAAGGACTCAGAGGCGAGGATTAAGCCTTCTTTCTTCACTTTATTCTCATAGCAGCATTAAGATTAACAAAGACTACATTTCCCATGAACCATAGGGAAAAGTAGCAAAGCAAACAACACACAGCAACAGCCAATCACAACAAGGTAGCAGTGTCCAATGAGGGGCTATTGAGCCCAACATAGTCGTTTGCTAGTGTCCCCTCTTCCTCTTTCGGAGCGCGAAGTTAACCCTGCTGTTCTCTTCAGGCATCCTGTTTGTGGGCATCAGAACCTGCAAACGACAGGGACACATTACCAAAGGAAACCAGCTGCTACAGCCTGTAAAAGAGCATTGAGCAGTTACTCTGAACACAGCATAGTAATACATACAGTCCAAACCTGAAGCAAAGTACTTACTGCAGTACCTGGAGGGTTCTCCTCCTGGAGCGTATGGCGGGATATTCCTCGCCTCCGAGTCCTTAATAGAATTGAAACTTTCCGTCACGTTAGCTAGGAAACGAATCATTCTATGTCAGGACTGGAGGTGAGGATTATGCTTGTTTAAAGCTTGCCCACAACCAAATAAGCCATATTAAGCACCAGCTTAAAGTAGAACCTCTTAAAGGTTGAGTCCGAAGACCAATCAGCCGCATTGAGGATATCCTCCAAGCGGGCACCCAAGCCGAATGCCTTAGAGGCCATAGCTCCTCGAGCGGAATGCGCCCCAAAGTGACGAAGGCTGATGCCACCCTCTTGCATCACCCAACAATCCTATCTGGCGATGGTTGGCGAGCAAACCGCTTTAAAGCGTTTCCAGAGCACAATAAGGAGTTGGCGTTCTCCTGGGGGCGGAACTCTTCTGTGTCTCTTCATATGCCTTGAGGCATCTAACCACACAACGTTTCGGGGAGTCAGAAAACTCCGGATAGGAGATAACCCTGGTATGGCATTTTGTGCGTCATAGTAGTGAGAAAGTCATCCCATCGGGGTAAACATCCTACAAGTGATATCCAGGGCACGGACATCCGAGACCCGTCTGCAAGAAATTAGGCACAAGAGCATGGCCAGCTTCGCAGAAAGCTTCTTTCTGGAGAGGAACCTGTTAGGTTCTCAACCTTTTTCTATCCTGGCAACCAGATTAACCTCCCAGAGCGTGGCGTAACGCGGCTCTGGAGGCAAGGAAAGTCGAATGCCACGAAGCAACATGCAAACCATAGTGTGCTTACCCATAGGTGTCCCATTAACAGGAAAATGGCCAGATGAAATAGCTGATCTGAAGGTGTTGATGGACCTGTAGGCCAACCCGAGAGAAGCGAGCTGCCCCAGAAAATTCACAACGTGAACCACGTCTGCGACCAAGCAATTGAAACCCCGTCGCAAACACCAACGGGACCATCTGCCCCACGCAGACCTGTATCTCTTGACAGTACTGTCCGCCCAAGCCTTGGAGAAGAACATCTCAGCCTCCCGCGAAAGTCCTGGGGCTTCCCATCTACCACTGAAATCCGCCACGCCATGAGAAACAGCGAGTTCGTTAACACTGGCGGATGAGGAGTCCCCTCAGGATTCGTGAGGAGGGTCTGAAAGTGGGGGGAGTAGGATTGGAAAATCCCAAGAAAGTTCCAGAAGAACCGGAAAACAAACTTGCGACTTCCAAAGCGGAGTGACTATTACCAGGTCCGCTGATTATCTGCAGACTTGCGCTGTTGTCCGCGTGATCATTGCGAAGGGAGGGAACGCATATCCCTGCTCCAAACTCCAGTCCTGGGGGATCCGGTCTCCAACTGAAGAACTGTGGGGTCTGATGACCCAGTCTGGATGCAAACAGATCGGCTGAGAAGCGACCCCAGTGGTCGTTCAGCATTGCAAAAACAGACTGGAATCTCAGAAGTGGCGCGATTGGAAATCCGCTTCCAAGTTGTCTCGCCCGGGCAGGTATTCTGCTGTAATCGAGATCTGGCTATCCAGACAATATTGCCAGAAACTCGCCGCCAGGTCCGAGAGGGCTTTTGACCAGGTGCTTCCCAGGTGGTTCACATACCGGATCGCTGAGACGTTGTCCATTTTTAGGAGAACACATGACTGCACCGAGTCTCTCGTCCAGCAACATACGGCAAAGGAACCCGCCAAAAGTTCCAGACAATTTATATGCAACTTTTGTTTGTCGGGTGACCACAACCCTCACGTAGAAAGGTCTCATATAGGACGTGCTACCGGGGCAGTGACGTGGGGAGGGGCAGGGTGGGGGGTTGTAAAATGCGGCATACGGCCGATTTCAGGTAAGTAACGAAAAAAAAAAAAAAAAAATTGTTGCGTGCGCTGCATCGCATTTGGCGATGAAGCGCACGCAACTAATTATTTTATTTTTTCATTACTTACCTGAAATCGTCCGTAAGCTGCATTTTACAACCCTGCCCCTCCCCCGCCCCACATCACTGCCCCAGTAGCATGTCCTATACAGGCCGTGGCTGCCTGGCACCCCAGCCAAGCCTGCCGGCATCGGATTCGATCACCAGATCCGGAGCGGAACCGAAGATCGCTCGGCCGTTCCAGGCCTCCATGTGGTACAACCACCAATGAATCTAGGCCCTCGCCTCGGCAGACAGGGCGACCTTGTGAGAGTACAGATACCCTTTGCGGAGGAAGTACACCTTGAGGCGCTGAAGGGCCCTGTAGTAAAGCAGGCCCAGGAAGATGGCCTGTTTTGACGCGGACAGGACACCCACCGCCCGGGCCAGCTGATGGAGGGACACCTGTTTGGACAGGACGCGTCACAACTCGGGACGGATTTTGGTGTCCTTCCTGGAGGGAAGACAGAGTAGATGTCGTGGAGTCGATTACGAACCCCAGGAAGGTAACTGACTGAGCTGGCTGTAACAGTGATTACTGCTCGTTGATCACAAAGCCGAGGTCCTGGAGGAGAGTCACTGCCATCCGAAGATGAGCAGTCAGCTGACGGGGGCAGGAAGCCATCAGGAGAAGATAGTCTAAATACATGATCATCCTGACCCCCACCCCCCCGAGCTCTCAAATACTCTACCACCGGCTTGAGCACCTTGGTGAAGCACCAGGGAGCCGAGGAGAGGTCGAACGGAAGAGCTGTCAACTCGTAAATTAGGTGTCGCCACGCAAACTGAAGAAACCGCCTGTGAGGGGGGGAAAAAAAAATAATAATTGGGATCACCAAGTAGGTGTCCTTGAGGTCTAGGAGAACCATCCAATCGTGGGGGCGTAGTATGTCCTGGAGGAGATGAATCCCCTCCATTTTGAAATGGAGATAAACCAGCCATTCGTTGAATTCGTTCATATTTATGACGGGCCTCTTGCTGCCGTCTGTTTTGTCCACCAAGAAAATATTGCTTAAAAACCCCCTGGGATGGAGAGAAGTAAGGGAGATAGCACCCTTGCGGAGGAGGTATGCGACTTCCTCGTCCACCAGGGCCGCGTCTTGCACAGAAAACTGAATGGGCCGGGGTTGTATCTCTGAACCGGGTGTCCCACAAACTCTATGTGAAACCCTTGCACTGTTTGGGAGTACCCATGCATCGTGCGTTAAAGACAACCAAGCCTGGTAACAACTTGCCAGTTGCCCCCCTAGTTTTAATGGGGAAGAAAGGTGAACACTCACCGGTGGCGGCTCCTCCTCTGAATCCTTTTCCTCTGCTATGCCATTCACGGTGGAATAAAAGTTCCTGAATCGGGATTGGTCCTGGTACTGACCGGAGCCTCTCTGGTTGCCCTGTTGGGGGTTCCTGACAGGCCGAGCGCACCCTGCCTCAGCCAGGCTGGCGAAAAATACGGGGAAAAACCTTTTTAATAATGGTCTGGGCTTTGTCCAGCAACGTGAAGGTATTAACGTTTTTGCAGAATTTGCCGAGCTCCTTCACAAATGGCTCGCCAAACAGACCCCCCTGGGGAACAGCGCCCACTTCGAGTCCGCCAAGTCCCCTAGTTTTGGGTCAATTTTAATAAGGAGGGACTGGCGACGCTTGGTTGAGAGGACACAGTTTGCATTGCCCTAAAATATATAAACACCCTCTGCGCCCAGCCAGATAGGGACTCCGGGGAAATGATGGAGCCAGACTGGCTTCCTCGGCCATATTGAGGATCTTCGTAATAGGGCCAAGGGCATCCAGGAGCTTGTCTTGGCAAGTTCTCCAGGATCTGTTGATCCCTTTTTTGTGATCCCTGATAAACTTCTGGACTAAGGTGAACATGCGGGGGTCAATTTATGGGGTAAGGGCCACCGATCTAAAAGTACAAAGGTATGCTATTCCTAAAGAGGCAGTTAAAGATTGTGGAAAAGTATAAGTCAGGAGGAGGTTCCTCCTTCAGGAAAGAGACCCTCACACATCCGGCAAACTAGCTGTCATATATCGTCAGCAGGTGGCCCAGATGTCAAGTATCATCATCAGGTCTGCTCCGAATCGGGGCGGCGCTGCAATCCCCGATCGGCGACCTTAAAGGCACCTTTTAGTGGAGATCTTTTTTCCATTCATTGCCGGTTGGTGAGTGCAAGTGGGGGCCCTATTGTGATGTGCGTGTGAGACTAAGTGTGTTAAAACTAAGTAGTGGAGATCCTAAATACCAAATTTTAATGAAAGAGGTCCCACTCTTAATTAAAAACAATAGCATGCGTAATCATACAGTGAGGGTGTCTGAGTTACGCTCTAGTGAAAGTGGTCAACATGTTTCTTGCGTTGGTCAAGTTGGCCGCAATTCTTCAGGACCAGAAAGTTCACACACTTATTGGTAGTGGTAGCAACTAATACTTACCACTGATACAGCACCCTAATAAGTGGTTACTTAAAGATATAAAATTGATACGCCCTGGTATCCCGGGTCTTTGGTGTCAGCGAGCAGGCGCTGAGAAAACACTGAATAGTGCAGTGTTGGCAGTCCGCGACTACGAATGCCTTGGTTCCTAACCTCCGTCCGCGCCAGCGACCCCTCAAAGGAAGGGCAGGGACATTGCGTCCGTAAGCAGTTGCGGGCCTCTTTTTCTAGAGGGCGACGGATGTGCTCAGCCACATATGCAGCGACCTTTTCTGCCGGGACCCACTCTGAGGAGCGAGGATGGACGATGTCATTGGGGTCGAGCATATCTGAGGTGTGTTGGGAAGGTAGGGAAGGGCGGGAGGAGAGCCAAGGTCTCGAAGGACCGGTATCGGCGTCAGGGTCAGTAAACGGGAGGGCTGGCGAGGGGGGCGGGGGGGGGGGGGAGGATTGCCTGCAGGCAGGACTGCTTAGCTGTCTACAAAAGCCTTCCTCAAACATTCAAAAGCGTTCAAATCTACCCCTGGTTCGCGGGGGCGTTTAGATGGCGGAGAGCCAAGGGTATCTGGGTCTGAAGGGACCGTGGCAGGGGGGGGGGGGCAGGCATCCGCTGCTCAAGCCACTCAAACGCCTGGTTGATCTGGCGGGAGAGCCTGTCTTCCAAAGGAGTGATAGCTTGACCCACCACCTGGTAGATAGAAGAGCCTACCGCTACCAGCATTTGAGTTTGTGCCTCCATGTAACTTGGCCGCATTTCTTTGCAATTCTGCTAGAAAAGTAATACCCTTTATTTTTAACGCCACTTCTATAATCTTTGTGCTTTTAAAACTGTGTGGGGAATTTACCTGGGGGGAATGTATTGTGAAGTTCTTGGCTTCAACCTCGCGCTTTTGTCGGCCCTCACTTCCTGGTGGTGCCACTTAGAGCAGCCATTTTAGTTAGTTCGTACTCTAGTGGTTGCGAAAGGCCGAGGCTTTAAAATGCGCACCGCTGGCACGCCTAAGGCAAGCCCGTCTGCGCCCGTCAGCGTCCCGGAAGCAGCCAGCGGCAGCCATTATGCCGGTGACGCTATTTTGAATTCCGTCAAACCCACTCAGTATAATCGTAAGGAACTGTTAGCACTTAACGCTCCCAGTAGCAGCTGCATGAGATGGGATACTGCATTAAATAGCTCCCATTCTTGCATGAGGTGTGGACTTGCCTTATCCCTGTCCCCTATTCCTTCTGCGGAACAGCATGGGGCCGGTACGGTGCCGGCCGCTATCAAGGCAGCACTTATCAATGCTTGTTCTATGTCTAAACATTGTCAGGACATCTTTGAGCTGCTTAATGATGCATCTCTAGATATTCTCTTTTTGACAGAAACCTGGCTCACGCAGTCCTCCTGTCCAGTCATTGAATTGACCATCCCTACCGGCTTCAAAATCGCCTGTGCTGATCGGAAAAATGGGCGGGGGGGGGGAGGGAGGTGTGGCAGATGTGGTCAAAGAGGAATGGGAGTGTCTTTTTTCTGAACTTACGGACTCTCCTGAAGTGGAAACTCTGGACTTTTGCATAAAAGTTTCCCACATTACTGTTTGGGTGGGATTGTGCTGTACCGCCCCCCTGGCCCTGTCCCTAAGTTGTTGGACACTTGGATCTTACCTAGAGCTCTGCGTTACTCCCATTTTTTGCTCCTCGGGGACTGTAATATCCACATGGACAACCTTGATGGGATTGAAACGCGCAACTTTCTATCCTTGTTGCACTCAGCCGAACTTGTGCAATATGTTTCCTCTCCGACTCATAGTGGTGGCCATACGCTTGATGTAGTTTGCTCCAGCCTGCCTCTGTTGGTGAACCCTCTGCTGCCAGTCACGTGGTCGGATCACTATTTAATTTCCTTTTCCTGGAATATTGCCAAAGGTCCCTCCTCGTCTAGGCCTCGCTGTGCCACTACCCATAGGGCTCCCCATAAGATCGATCCCGTAGCTCTGTGCACCGTGCTAGCCGACTGTCTGCCACACCTCCCGGAGGATTTGGACTTGGCTCTGGGGCAGTTCAATAACTGGATCAAGAAGGTGGTTTGTGATCTTTCGCCTCAGGTCAGACCTCGACGCATTAATATGCCACTGTCCAAACCCTGGTTTACGCCTTTGCTTAAATCCCAGAAACAGCAGTGCAAAAGGCTTGAAAGAAGATGGAGACAGAACTACAATTCATCTGATAAGATGGAATTGAAAAAAGCCCCCAAAATTTACTATGCGGCAATCACTGCTGCAAAAAGATGTTATTATTCGGACCGTATCGCCATGTCGGGCAATAATGCCAAGGCACTATTTAACATTGTAAAAAGTTATGTTTCTCCCAAAGCTTTGAACAATGTACATACACCCTCTCTTATCTGGTGCGAAGGGCTTTCTGACTTCTTTATGACTAAAGTTAGATCACTTCAACTGCTCTTCGATACACCAGCAGTCCAGACCATGCAGCTCTCTGCGGATTTCTATTCCGCTTCTGACACAAACTACGTTCTCCTCTTTTTCAACCATATCCCTTGAGGAGTCTCTGGCTGCCCTGACCTCTTTAAAGTCTGGTTCCCCTCTCGATCCGTGTCCCGCAATAATTATGGCCCGCAGCTCAAGTCATTAATCCTCTGGTGAACCAGCTGATTAATTCATCTTTAGGGTCGGCCTCGGTCCCTTCCGCATGGAAGCAGGCCATGCTGGTCCCCCTCATAAAAAAGCTGATGCTAGATCCTCATATTCCCTCCAGCTATCGGCCTATCTCTCTGCTGCCGGGCGTGGCCAAAGTCTGTGAGAAACTTGTGAACAAACAACGTACCGCCTATATTGAACAACACGGCTTGTTGCACCCTTCTCGATCGGGTTTCTGTGCTTCTTACAGCACTGAGTCTGCCTTGGTGGAAATCTCAGAGGCCATCCGGGAGTCGTTAGATGCTGGGGGCAGGGCAGTTTTGGTCCTTTTGGACCTATCTGCCGCCTTGGATACTGTCCCCCACGCTCTCCTCCTGGCCCGATTGCAGAGGCTTGATATCATCGGTGCCGCATGGGAATGGCTAAAGTCCTTCCTTGACGGAAGAACCCAGCAAGTGTGGATCACTCCTTTTACATCTACCACCCAAGCTGTTCAAACAGGGGTCCCTCAGGGATCCATACTGAGTCCTCTGTTATTTATTCTTTATATGACCCCTCTTATCCAGCTAGCTGAGGACTTTGGCGCTAAAGTAGTAGCATATGCTGATGATACCCAGCTTTTGTTCACCTGGAAAAAGCACGAGTCCAGTGTGAGAAAGTGCCATCTTTCTTGCATGGTATGCCCCCACTTTTTGCTGAATTGCTGAATGTACTTTGACTGAGTGTGCCCTGGACTCCTGCCAATCAGGTGCCGAGGGCCTATGTTCCTTACCGAAAAAAACCAAACCCAAATTGGCAAACCCTGGCCACATGTCAGCCCCTGGTAAATGGTACCCTAGGTACCCAGGGCCTTGTGACCAGGGAAGAACTCCAAGGGCTGCAGCACTCCTTGTGCCACCCTTAGAGGCCCTGTACCCTTACACACACACAATGCCTTTGTAGGCTGAGTGTTTGGGTAAAAGACAAAAACAAAGTCGACATGACACACATCCCTGTGTGCCATGCCCATCACCTACACTGCCATGGCATACATCAGCCACCCCTCTAGCTGGGTGCCTTATGCCAATGGTGTGGGCACAGGAGCAGGAGCCCTGTGCCCCTACAGTGCCCAGGTCCATTCCGGAGCACTGTAAGTGCAGTGCTGCCATTTAAGAGTACATGGTGCTGGGAGATCATCAAACACTCATAGTGGTGGCCATACGCTTGATGTAGTTTGCTCCAGCCTGCCTCTGTTGGTGAACCCTCTGCTGCCAGTCACGTGGTCGGATCACTATTTAATTTCCTTTTCCTGGAATATTGCCAAAGGTCCCTCCTCGTCTAGGCCTCGCTGTGCCACTACCCATAGGGCTCCCCATAAGATCGATCCCGTAGCTCTGTGCACCGTGCTAGCCGACTGTCTGCCACACCTCCCGGAGGATTTGGACTTGGCTCTGGGGCAGTTCAATAACTGGATCAAGAAGGTGGTTTGTGATCTTTCGCCTCAGGTCAGACCTCGACGCATTAATATGCCACTGTCCAAACCCTGGTTTACGCCTTTGCTTAAATCCCAGAAACAGCAGTGCAAAAGGCTTGAAAGAAGATGGAGACAGAACTACAATTCATCTGATAAGATGGAATTGAAAAAAGCCCCCAAAATTTACTATGCGGCAATCACTGCTGCAAAAAGATGTTATTATTCGGACCGTATCGCCATGTCGGGCAATAATGCCAAGGCACTATTTAACATTGTAAAAAGTTATGTTTCTCCCAAAGCTTTGAACAATGTACATACACCCTCTCTTATCTGGTGCGAAGGGCTTTCTGACTTCTTTATGACTAAAGTTAGATCACTTCAACTGCTCTTCGATACACCAGCAGTCCAGACCATGCAGCTCTCTGCGGATTTCTATTCCGCTTCTGACACAAACTACGTTCTCCTCTTTTTCAACCATATCCCTTGAGGAGTCTCTGGCTGCCCTGACCTCTTTAAAGTCTGGTTCCCCTCTCGATCCGTGTCCCGCAATAATTATGGCCCGCAGCTCAAGTCATTAATCCTCTGGTGAACCAGCTGATTAATTCATCTTTAGGGTCGGCCTCGGTCCCTTCCGCATGGAAGCAGGCCATGCTGGTCCCCCTCATAAAAAAGCTGATGCTAGATCCTCATATTCCCTCCAGCTATCGGCCTATCTCTCTGCTGCCGGGCGTGGCCAAAGTCTGTGAGAAACTTGTGAACAAACAACGTACCGCCTATATTGAACAACACGGCTTGTTGCACCCTTCTCGATCGGGTTTCTGTGCTTCTTACAGCACTGAGTCTGCCTTGGTGGAAATCTCAGAGGCCATCCGGGAGTCGTTAGATGCTGGGGGCAGGGCAGTTTTGGTCCTTTTGGACCTATCTGCCGCCTTGGATACTGTCCCCCACGCTCTCCTCCTGGCCCGATTGCAGAGGCTTGATATCATCGGTGCCGCATGGGAATGGCTAAAGTCCTTCCTTGACGGAAGAACCCAGCAAGTGTGGATCACTCCTTTTACATCTACCACCCAAGCTGTTCAAACAGGGGTCCCTCAGGGATCCATACTGAGTCCTCTGTTATTTATTCTTTATATGACCCCTCTTATCCAGCTAGCTGAGGACTTTGGCGCTAAAGTAGTAGCATATGCTGATGATACCCAGCTTTTGTTCACCTGGAAAAAGCACGAGTCCAGTGTGAGAAAGTGCCATCTTTCTTGCATGGTATGCCCCCACTTTTTGCTGAATTGCTGAATGTACTTTGACTGAGTGTGCCCTGGACTCCTGCCAATCAGGTGCCGAGGGCCTATGTTCCTTACCGAAAAAAACCAAACCCAAATTGGCAAACCCTGGCCACATGTCAGCCCCTGGTAAATGGTACCCTAGGTACCCAGGGCCTTGTGACCAGGGAAGAACTCCAAGGGCTGCAGCACTCCTTGTGCCACCCTTAGAGGCCCTGTACCCTTACACACACACAATGCCTTTGTAGGCTGAGTGTTTGGGTACAAGACAAAAACAAAGTCGACATGACACACATCCCTGTGTGCCATGCCCATCACCTACACTGCCATGGCATACATCAGCCACCCCTCTAGCTGGGTGCCTTATGCCAATGGTGTGGGCACAGGAGCAGGAGCCCTGTGCCCCTACAGTGCCCAGGTCCATTCCGGAGCACTGTAAGTGCAGTGCTGCCATTTAAGAGTACATGGTGCTGGGAGATCATCAAACACGAGCTCCACAGCACCATAATGGCAACGCTAAAGACTGAGAAGTTTGGTATCAAACTTCTCAGCAGATTAAACACACACTGATGCCAGTGTGGGATTTAATGTGCCCAGCACCCCAGAGGGCATCTTAGAGGTGCCCCCTTAAACCTAACCTACAATCCACGTCTGCTCTGAGGCTGCCTAGGCTGCCACCCAGCAGACATGTTGCTGGACCCCTGGGTAGGAGAGCCCCTGCTCTCCTGGGCCTGCAACAATGCACATCCTGGGCGAGGTGCTAAATCTCCTCCCCCAGGATGGGCAGGGGGAAGCTTCAAAGGCATGCCGCCTCTGTGAGCTTCCCCAGGCCACTGCCACCCCCCACTCTGGCAGGAAGCTTTGGCCGGAAACCCCAAATAAGGACAGGGGAAGTGCCAGCCTGCCAACCCCACCCCTCAGGTGGGGGAGGCGAGGTGAAGCACATCTCCGGGCTCCCGCCATCTTGAAGATGGGGAGCCCTACCCTATCAGGACTAGGCTACTGCCCCCCCTCCCACAGGAGAGAGGCAGGATAGGGGGTGTACCCACCCCAGGACAGGGACCCATTGGTCCCTGCCCTTCACCTACCTGTAACGCCCCTAAATCTAGTATTTAGGGGCACCCTGAACCTTGCTTCCCCAGATTCCAGATTCAAAACTACAAAGAAGAGCAAGAAGAAAGAAGTCCTGCCCTGCAGCTGTTAAAAAGAGGAAGACACCAACTGCTTTGGCCCCAGCCCTACCGGCCTGTCGACCCTCGAACCTGCTCCTACCCGGCATCTCTTGTGGCCATCAACCTCACCAACCCCGGAGGACCTGGCTACCTTTTGGCTCTAAGCCTCTGGGACTCCCATGAGTAGAGGCTCTACTCAAAACCTAACTCTAATCCCTGGCAGCAGCCCGGAACCGTGAACCCAGCACACTCTGCACCAGCCAAGCCTGGCCAGTGCTGGAGTGAACAAAGACCCCGAGGACGACCCCACGGCGACTGTGACCCCGAGTCCGGCACCCAAGGACCTCCCTCGACACTCCTGAAGAAGCCTGCAGCCTCAGAACAAGGTGCCCCCTCTACCGCGATCAACCGAGGGTAAGATTTCCCGACACCAAAAGGCACCCCTGCACGCGGCGCCCCGCGGCCCCCTGTCCCCAATCCCGGGGTACCTACCTATCCTCCAACTAACCTCTCAAAGTGGTGGTGGCACCTGAAGAGTCCTCGTCCCCGAGCTTGCAGTCTTTTTCTAAACCGGAGATTTCCCATTGAAATCAATTGAGCGCACGAAGGCTCAAAAGCACCCTGCACCCAGCCGTCTGAGTGGCCCTGACAGTGAAAACTCTACACCTACTTACTTCCCCACTTGCCCTGAGTAAGTGACCAGGAGCCCAGCTCCCACAGCCGCGTGGCTTGCCAGTCAGCAGCCACCAACAAAGGCCCCCCTATCCCTCATAGGATAACATTGGGCCTAACTCTCTCTGCACCCGGCCGCCCTAGAGTCGCTGAGGGTGAACCAACTGTACTTACCTGACCCTGGGGGACCCCTGAGTCTATGCCCAGAACCTCAACTCTGCCAGTCGAGTACTTACCCTTAAACCGATAACTCTATTTTCCTCTTAGGGTAACATTGGCTGGCTTTTTCCTGAAATTTCTTTTAAGTGAGGACTTTTAAAATCTAAAAATATTCACCAAAAATCAGCCGAGTAACGAAAACGAAATTATTTACCTGCTCTTAGGTGAGCTCCCAGTGCTGGATCTTGATGCCCAGCACCGACTCTGAAAAATACTTACAACTGTACTTACCCGTAACCCAATTTTCTTCCATAGGAAATCATTGACTGTTTTTCTGTGAAATTTCTTCTAAGTGTCGATTTCTGCAATCTTTAAATATTCTTCAAAAATCGTATAATATCTGAAAACGTAATTACTTACCTGTTTTGGATAAAGGTCCCAGTACTGAGTCTAGGCACCCAGTACTGGATTACAAAAGTAACGAGAACATACTGTACCTGCAACTGGAATTTTCTTCCATAGGGAATCATTGACTGTTTTCTTTGAAATATTTTCTAAGTGTCAACTTTTAAAATAGCTAAATATTGTTTAAAAATCATTACAGTAATTAAGTCGACTTTCATTACTTGATTCGGAGTACTGACCCAGGACTGAATCTAGGATCCAGTCCTGGAATTCCAAAAGTAATCTAAAAAGTGATCTGTTGCAAATAACTTGAATTTTCCATTGAGCTCAATGCATTGTTGTGTTTAAAATAGAGTTGCCTATTGCAACCACTTATAACTGTTTACAAAAGTCAATTGCATATTGCAAAAGTATTTATATGAAACATCTCATTCTGAGAAAGTATATTTTAAATCCAAGTGTTGGTTCTAAAATAAAACAAGCATATATTTTTTATATATAAACCATTGGCCTAGAGTTCAGTTATTGAGTGTGTGAGACCATTTGCTGACTGAGTGTGTACAACAAATGCTTTACACTGATCCCATGATACTGCCTTACTGCTCGACCAAGCTACCACTTTAGAGAGTAAGGTTATATCTAACTTTAACCTCTGTCAAACCCTGGGGGACTGTGGACTCTGTACACCCTGTACCTATTAAGGAACAGTATATACAGAGCCACTTTCTCACATCCAGTACAGACCATGTTAGAACCTGCCTGTCTGCGGTGTTCAACTGGTTTACTTTGGCCCAGTTGAAATGCAATGAAGATAAAACAGAGATACTGTTTTGGGGGGGGGATATCCCTTCTCTGTTTTTGCATGACTGTTGGCCCGATGATGCCCCGCGACCATCCCCTCCGGGTCTTCCTGTGAAGAACCGGAGGATCTGGTTTGACAAAAAACGTAGTTTTAGTAGTCAAATTAGCAGATTGACAGGTACATGTTTCGGCATTTTGAAGATGCTCAGAAGATTTGTCCTTGTTGCCTCTTTCCACCAAAGAAACAGTAATTAGGGCCTTGGTCACCTCCCGTGTGGATTGTGCCAATGCATTGTATGTAGGTCTCCCTGGCTACCTAATGGATAAATTGCAGGTGGTGCAGAATGCCGCTGTGCGGTTGCTGCTGGACCTACCCAAACATACTAGCGTGAGGCAGCATCTCCGTAATTTGCACTGGTTGCTGTTAAAAGCTAGGGTTTTGTTGAAGGCTTTAGTGACGGCCCATGCGGCACTATACGAATAGGCCCGATGTACCCGAGGAAACGTTTTTCGTTCTATGTCCCGGGCAGGCACTTGCGTTCCTCGAACTCGTGCCTTGCCTCTGTACCCAAAATTGGTCTGAAAAGAAAGGGTGGCAACTCATTGTCTTATCTGGCGGCTATGTCATGGAACTCCCTCCCCCCTAAGCTCCGTAGCCTTCAAAACCCTGCTCAGTTCAGGAAAAAACTTAAAACTTTCCTATTCCATTAAGCCGGTTTTCCTTCTTTTTCACTCTTCACTTTTGCTGGGTCGCGCCAGGACACTCTTCTGAGAAGCTGTGCGCGTTATAAATCACCAATAACATAACATAACATAAAAGGTATCCCCCAAGGCATCTCTGAGAGGGGGTCTTCCTCCTTTGAAAGTCATCGAAGTACTCCATGGTACCGGTCAGCAGGGGGAAAAACTGTTTCAGTGTGGTAACCCACCAGGCCGTTAATGAGGGCCTAAGATTTTAAGGGCTGGGTAGCAGCCTAAAATATGGGTGGATATACCGCAATTTCTACGGGGTTCTAGCCCCGGGGGACAAAGCTGCTGACTTTAAAATTTAAATATACATGTCTGCCAAATCACCCTATCTTGAGGGATTAAAACTGGTCTGGGTCGCGTCCCCTGCAAGGCCTTCACTGGCCAATACAAGACCTCAACGAGGCATTCAACATACCAAATACTGACTCTGAATCCCGTTTGAAATCGTGGGAGGGAAACAGAGCGTAAAATACAATCAGGCAGTCAGCGGGAGTAATTAGAGCCGCCGCAGCCTACAGACCCGAACCAGGCGTCCCCCCTCAGAACAGAGGCTCTGACTGAAAGCGTGTGCAGTGTTTGAAGTCCTGCGGGAAGATCAAACACCGCAACACACTGGGGATGGCCTTCCGTGCCTCCTGGCGGCGGGAGGTCCACAGAGCACAAGCCAGCAAGACGGCGCGTAGGGATGGGAAAAACCCGTTCCCGCAGCGCTAACAGAGACTGCAAGCGCAGCCACACGCTGTAAAAGAACAAACAGATTAAAAGGATACAGCGCGATCATTAAAACAAATTAGCATTAGAAACAATCATATGCGACACATCGCGATCGCGCCCAATTAAAGCATAAACGAATCAAGCAAATGACCCAGCACAATCGCGCACGAGTGACAATTAGCATAAAAGCACCAACAAAGCACTAAACAGTAAAGTAACTGAAGAGCACTTATCTGGCTGCGTAGCAGTGAAGAAAGAGGAAGAGGGCACACTAGCAAAGGACTATGTTGGGCTCAATAGCCCCTGATTGGACACGGCTACCTTTTTGGGATTGACTGTTGCTATATGTTGTTTTCTTTGCTACCTTTCCCTATAGTTCATGGGAAATGTAGTCTTTGTTAATCTTAATGCTGCTATGAGAATAAAGTGAAGAAAGAAGGCATAATCCTCGCCTCCAGTCCTGACAAAGAATTGAATGATGTTCCTTCAGCTATCAAATCTTTCAAGATGGCCACTCTGTTTCCCACAGCTCTACAGGCCTCTGTCTTCGCTCCTCTTCCTGGAAGATTCCGAACCCTGATTGGGCATCATGATGCGCTGTCAGTGCAGCTGATCGTCCTCGGGAGGCGTTGTGATCCAGAGTGCTATTCTGGCGTAGCATTAGCAGCGCACTGCATCCATTGTCCCCATAACCCCAGTATTGCGAGAGCAGAGGCCATGAACCGCATTTTCGGCAAGTCCAAGGCTCCGTCGCCCAACCTAACTGACTGCATCAGCAATGTGAGTTCGTATGACCGTCTGCCACCAAGTGTGTGTGTGTGGGGGGGGCGGGGGGGTGGTCGGGTGGGGGATGTTACATCTACCAGAGTGGTATAGTATGATTTATGGAGGTGAGATGTGGGGCAGTATCGAGCCGCGAATCAAAGATGTGTGCCTTGGGAGTTGAACTTGCCCTCCAATGTCTCCCTTTCTGGTATTGCTGGTTATAGTATTGGTCCTTCTGGCGTCAGCACAGCCGCCATTATTTCTGAACACCTGCATTGCCATTTTTATTGCCCCTTAACAAACACTTCATTTTATATAAGAGTGGCGCGATCGTTGCCCAGAACACCAGTGAACCTCCTCCAAGAGTGTGAAATAACACACGTGAACTCCTAGCGCCTCTTGAGCGTGTTTAATATTATCTAAGGTCACTCCCCTCATGGTCTCTCAAAGCGGCTTGGTGTATGCTAATGGTCACCCTCCCAGGTAGGACACATGGCATTAGACAGCGCGTAGCCTCACTTCATCTGTATCACACATTATTCACCCAATCGCAGCATTCGCTGTTCTCACTGCCGACCTATCCACTTACTTGTGTTTATTGTAAGGTTTAGGTTATACACTTAACTGCTTTCCAGTGACTTCCTGAAGCATAGATGTTAATACTTATGACACTATACACTTTTAGTTACTAGTGATTGCGTCGGTCTGCTACCCTAAGGAATACTGGATTTTGATTGTGCGGGTGACAATTATACAGGACTGCTTGAGCACAATCGCTTTGTATATCACTTTTACTTCCTAGTGTCCTTTGTGTTGTATTTTAGTGGCTGGGCCTGGCAGGGGGCTGATCCTGCAGACGTAACAGCAGCCTCCACTGGCACCACCCACACAAGACTAGTGTCATGACTCGTCTCTTTCAGCCTCAGCTGCTGTGTGCCGCTGTCGTCTCTAATGTGATCTTTGAGCAAAGAGGGGCCCTGGACACGCAGCTTCTCGGAGCATTGATCTGCGCAGCGCTGCAAGGTGCAAACTGATGTTATGCGGGGTGTGATTCACACCAGAAACAAGTCTTTTTAGGTCTCGCCTAGTGTTGCAGTGGTTTCGCTTAGCATCGGATACTGTCAGTGCCCTCTTCTCATATCGTCTTCGCCCTCCCACTGAAGGTATCTCCACTGTGCATCTGATGCGGTCACCACCCTTCTGTCAATGCTGTCACTGCTCTTCATCTAATAATAATTGCTCTCGTTCTGATGCGGTTACCAACATGTTGCTGGTGCTGTCTCTTCCCATCTGATGCTGTCACTGCCCTCATGCTGATGCTGTCACCGTCCTTCTGCAAATGCGGTCACTGTTCTCCATCTGATTTTGTCATTGCTCTCCTCTGATGTGGTCAACATTGTGCGTCTGATGCTCACACTTCTACTGATGCCGTCACTGCTGATACTGTTGCGGCTCTCCATCTGATGCTCTCACTACTGTGCATCTGATAGTGTCAATATACTGCTGACGCGGTTTCTGCTCTTGTAAACGACAATGCCTTTTATTTATCGGTTTCAAAAACAACACATAAAAAAGGCATTGTCATTTACAATGTCAATAGCTCAAACTCTCGTAAATGAGAGACCTATTACATTGCAAGTGCTTGTTATCTATTTCTTAACAGGCTATGAATGGGTATCTATGTTAGGGATATGCTACTAGTTAAGACATCATCTGAATAATAGGTACACGTTATGTTTGTTGGTTGGTTGGTTCCTGGGGATCCATTGGAGGGGCGCTGTCACCAAACCCCGTTGGGGTAGGCTTGACTCGCCCTCCACAATAGTTACTTCAACGTTCCAGAGGTATTGGGGCGGGGGAGGGTGGATACACCATGTCCGTTCAGATTCAGCTATGATCTTGTATATCACTCTGGATTCACTAGAGGCTCCAGAGGCACAACGCTCCTGATGCACCACAGAATCCACTTCCAATAAACACACTCCCGAATAGATACACAGGGCAGATATGTTATTGTAGCGGGCACCATATATGGTGAGAGGGTAGTCCTGGGTAGTGTGTCTGCTCCACCACCCCGCGCCCAGGCCCTCATTGAACAGCTAATGACGATCTGGCTAGATATACTTGAAGGATTAATGGCCATTGGGGGTAACTGGAATGATGTAATGCACCCGCAGCTGGACAGATGGTGACCCCTTGGGAGACCAGGTAACATGAGAACCCCACCTACTGCGCCTGTCCAAAGGTATGGGATGGACAGACATATGGCGTATGCTTCATGCAACTGAACATCGTATAGAGTTTCGGGAGTGGAGATACTACCTAGGGGCCTCTCAGAGCATGCTCCTTAGCCTTCGGACAGGGCTGAGATAGCCCCCTCTTCACTGGCGCATGTCCTCATGGTACCTGCATGATCTGCAATATCGAAAACGCATACACCGAGCCATAATGGAGTACATTGTATCAAACCCCGGGATGGTGGCCTCGGCTGGGATCATTCCGGAAGCCATGAAACCGACCCTTTGCGGAGTTGATATCTCCCTATGCATATACAAACAAACAACAACTAGAGAAAATCATACAAATAGAAGCCCAGTTCTATCCAGGAGCAGCAGGAGTGGAGAGATGGAGGGGTATCAGCACATCGACAAATGGTTCACATCCAGCAATTATACAATGAAGAATTAATTTAAGCAGCAAAGACGATTTGGCTCGCATCTAGAGGCCGGCTCTACCAATTGGGTGACAAATCTAGTAAACTACTGCACAGGTTATGTCAACAAGACACACAGCCAACCCTCATACCCTGCCAGAGGCCCTGACAGGGAGGTCCTGGTAGAACCCTCATTAATTGCAGGTAGTTTCACAGACCACTACAGACAGCTCTATACAGAGAAAGATAGTCTGCCAGCAGCAACTATTCAAAAGTTTATCGACGACCTTCCCCTGAGGGCCCTCACAGACACCGCTAGAGGACAGCTTGACGCTCCACTCACAATAGAAGAACTCGCAGCAGCTGCTGCCGAGCTCCGATCAGGCAAAGACCCTGGCCCTAATGGCTTCCCATGTGAATTCTTTAAAATTTGCATGCCACAATTGGGGGGTCCCCCTATTTGGAAGCATTGCAGACTGCAGTGCAGAAGGGTAGATTCCCACTGGACTGGAGACACGCTGAGGTAGTGGTGTTTCTCAAACCGGGTCATCCCCCGGAACTCGACTCCCCTTACCGCCCGATCTCCCTCCTAAACCTAGAGGCTAAACTGCTTGTCAAAGTGTTCGCCATTAGACTCATGGTTAGCCAGCTTCATGCCACGGCACTCTACACTTCACAATATCCGATGTGGCCACAATACCATAGCTGCTGCCGACCGCCTGGGAGCCCCAGCCACCTTACTTCTGGCAGAAATAGATAAGGTCTTTGACTCAATCAGCGGGACGTATCTTTTTGCGCTCCCGCGACGGCTACATTTTGGGCCTCGGTTCTTAACTTATATTAGCTTATTATATACCGATCTTACAGCTGTGGTGTGGGTGGCTGGTTCATTCTCTCATCGATTTCCTATCCATTGAGGCACCCGCCAAGGCTGCCCTCTATCACCGTATCTTTTCGAATTAACAATGGAGCCATTGGCAGAATGGGTGAGGATGGACGCCCAGCTGTGGGGTTTTGAATGGTCACTTGAAGTGCCGGACAGGATCGCACTATATGCAGATGATGTTTCATTTTTCATAACCGATTCCCACATACCAGGCCCCCGGCTCCTCCGCATAATGGAGGTGTTCGGAGAGCCATCTGGGCTCCACATGAATATGAATAAATCAGTCCTTTGGCCTTTGCTGGGCACGCAAGTAGTGGGAACATTGGTGAGGGAACTTACAATTGCCACAGATGGCATGTAATACTTAGGTGTCTTTTTGTCCGCCTCACAGCCCACTGCATGGCGACACAACCTTGCTCCACTGACGGAACGGGTGCAGACAGATGTGAAATTGCGGTCTCACCTACCACTTACTCTTCTCTGCTGCTCCGCCATCTTCAAGATGGTCTCCCTCTCCCATTTGCAGTATCAATTGCAAAACCACCCATACCCGATCACTGCCACATGGCTTCGGCAAATCAATGCAATACTAAGTCACTTTTTATGGTGCGGCGGCACCAGCAGAGGAGCGCTACCACATGTTAACATCAACATATTGTGGCGGTATCGCAGCGGCAGACATACAGTCTTATCATGCGGCAACACACCTGCAAATACTAAATGAGTGGCGGTACAGCGCCATAGATGATCCAGCATATGCAGTCAAACGCCTGATAATGGCAGGAGGGGGGGGGGGGGGGTTCTCCTCTGTCCACACATACCTTTTTAAGGAATCAGGATTCTGGGCATTAGCACCTGCAATGGGAGTAGTCTTCCGGGTGTGGAAATAATAACTGCGACGAGTGGGGTGATGGGGTAGAATAACGCAGGATACCCCGATATGGTGCAACGCCTTCTTCCTCAGATGGCCACACTGCCTGGGTTCCGGAACTGGGATGACATAGGTATATCTAGGGACAGTTATACTAGGGAAGACACTTAAATCATTCCAGCAACTGCAAACAGAATTCCATATGCCACATACAAAATTCTATAAATACCTGCAATTCAGTAAAACCATCACAAACAGTCAGACCTCATTGACTGTCCTCCGGGAGACTTGGCACACAGAAATTGGTCCAATTGAAGACGATAATTGCACTGAGGCTCTGGAGTCCCCTCACAGTGCATCCATTTTATCTCCCCTATGTCTCAGCTAATTTAAATACTTACATCAGGCATACTACACACGATATAGACTATGGTGTTCCAGCCTGGTGCCGTCCCCCACCTGCCTGCACTGCAACGCACAGATGGCACATTCCTCCACACGGTTTGGGCTTGTGGCGTGCTAGCCAGATTCTGGCGAAGAGTCCTCTCAGGTTTATCCGAGGTTCTGGCTTTGGATCTTCTCACGTCCCTCAAATTAGCCCTCCTGCACATTGCAGATGGCATTGAGGGTAATAAATATAAAACTTCATCTCCTTTTCCTAGGCCTCACCATAGCCAAGAGAGACCTAGCCCGACTCTGGAAGGCAACTACCCTTCCATTGATAGGAGACTGGAAGCACTACCCGAGGGTGCCCTCAAAAACATATCAAGATATGGCAGCGTTGGGCAGATTACGAGGCATACCAGACACACGATATGTCCCAGTAGAGGTACAATTGCCTAATGCTAATATACAATGTATATACTAGACAACAATCAGACGTGAATGGGACCTTATAGGGAGGCATGTTGTGGGCATAGCAAGCTTTAGTACTCATGTTTGATACTGTTTGGTTAAAGATGTACCTGTAAAAGGAAATTGTGCTATTTTTGTATATTCTACCTATATACCCATGTATAACCATCACTACGGGTCAACTGTTGCTACAAATGCAAATGAAATGTTTTGGACAAAAATAAAATAGCCACTCAGTAACATCGCACTGGGCAGTCATTTTCGAATGTTGAAGAGTATAGTGTATCACTATTGTACTGAGCCAAGATAGATGGTTCTAAGCATGGGGGCTATCTTGGAATGGTAAAACAATTATATACTATGGACAATGCCATTACAAAATGGCCAGCCAGAAACATTGGCCACACAGAAAACACTACATATGAAATGGCAGTAAGCTAGAGCCCTCTTTGGGTTGTCAGGAGAGTTTCAGGATGAAAGAAAAAAAAGAAAGAAAGAAAATGGTAAAGTAAAGTACTGGTTACGGACACTGAAGTGTAATCCTTTGCAGGCGCAGGAAAACAGAATTACTCACAAGACAACAGAACACTGGCTAACCCATTGCCCCATGCAGTATACACGTCATGGAGAGAAGCAGAATCTGAATGGCACTCTAACAAACAGAAGAGGGCTGACCCACAGACCCTCTATGTATTTACAAATATGTAGACCTTTTTTAATATGGTAACCAGGTCTACAAAGAATTTTCACAATGCAGTTTTTCTTCTACCAGGGTTTGGCAAAATAAGTAATCAACACTAAAATTCTTGCTTACTACCTTAATTTATGAGAATACATGTAACAAAATGTCAGACAGTAACATGGTGTAATATCAATTCACCCTTAAAAGCCTATTGGCTTTAACATACAATTTACATACATAATAAACATGGCATGCCTACTGCCTTTGTTGCATAATACATTGATTGGACCTATGGCATTTGACATAACATTTTCCTATCGAACCAATCAGGCCTATACTGTATCATAGGCTCATCACCATAACCTACTCATCCCTCAAGGAATACAATGACAATACCACAAAGACAGTGTTACCAGCTCTCTCTTCTCGAGAAAGTGAATCAGTTTCTTCTACAAAGACACCTCAAAGCGGGTGTTCAAGCTCGCATACTCTAGCATCTACATTGTGGTAATACTCGGCTCCCAGGCTTCACAATGGTCATCCTCCTCAGGAGCATCCATAAGGCACAGCACTCATCCAAGGCCTAAAGAAATATGATTGTATCACCTCATCCTGATGACCCTGTTCCAGGCAGGTCGCTCCCCACACCACGCAGCTCCACCTGCCTGTGCCCGTGCTCTGTGTCCAGCTGCCCCCCCCGGCTGCCTGGAGTTTGAGGCCCGCCTCCGTAGGTTTGCCTCTACTGTTACTGTACTACTGTTTGACTAAATTGCACTGTATTCTGGATTTGTTTCTGTGATAGTTTTTTGCTTTTCTTCCCCTCCCTTTGTGCCGCCTTTTGCCATTTGCTGTTTTGCCTTCTGTTTCCTTTTTCGCCGTTCCTCACTCCCGTTTTCCCGCCACTGCGTCCCCGCCCCCCCATTGGCCCGCTCCCCCCTCCCAGCTGCTCCTCCCTCTCACCTCCCCTTCTTATGGCGGCCGCGTCACTCGCTCTCCGAAGACACGCCCAAGGCAAGCCCGTCTGCGCTCGGCCGCGCCTGGACCACAACCAGAGCCAGAACCCCTGGCCCCCGCAAACGCCACGATGCCCGTCTCCGCTACGACTCCAGCACCCTCCACGCCCTCAACGCCGGACGATCAAGCACCTGCTGCCTGGCCACCCCGAAGCGCACCCAAGGACCCTTCTCCTGCCGATACTACAGCTGCACCAGCATTCGGCCCGCCAACCCACCTACCAAAGAACCCAACTACCTCAGATGCATCCTTCTCAACATCCGCTCTGCCCGCAAACACAGCGTTGAACTCTGGGACCTACTAAACTCCAGATCCACACGGCCCCAATACCACCCTCAGAAGAATCCTCGTATACAGACCCCCCGGGTCCCGACCACAGTTCAGTGACTCCATCGCCGACTTCGTCAGCACACACACCTTCGCCTCCACGGACTACATCCTCCTCGGGGACCTGAACTTCCACCCACTCTGCCGGCCACACGCTCGACCCCATCTTCTCTGCAAGCTCCCACGTCTCCTTCAACCACACCTCCGAACTCCACTGGACTGACAACCGTTGCATTCACTTCACCTTCCGGAATCCCACCACGCACCACCGCACCCACCATATGCCTCGCCGCTGCTGGAGCAAAGTCCCCGAAGACCAGCTAACCACCACCCTCGCCCAGAGCCCACCCGCAGACCCGACCGACCCAGACACCGCCGCCCGGAAACTCAGACAGTGGATCGACGACTGCGCCAACACCCATGCCCCACTCAAGAAACCATCCAACAGCCACACCAGAAAGAAAGCCAGCTGGTTCACTGAAGACCTCTAGGCCTCCAAGCAAACCTGCCGAAAGCTAGAGAAGACCTGGATCCGTAAACGAACACCGGAAAGCTAAACAGCCCACAAGAACGCCACCCGCGTACACCATCATCTCATCAGATCCGCCAAAAGGGTCACCTTTAAAGACCGCCTAGACAACAACTCACACAATAGCAAAGAGCTCTTCAACATCGTGAAGGAACTCTCCAAACCCAGCTCCAACACCAACGACATCCCACCCTCGCAAAACCTGTGCGACTCACTGGCCACCTTCTTCCACCGTAAGATCGCAGACATCCACGACAGCTTCAACGCCGCGACTGCCCTGGCAACCATCGAGACCTCTGCCCACACGACCACCACCCGCACCAACCGTATGCTATCCTGGACCAATATCAACGACGACGACACCATCAAGATCATGAAGACAGTCCACTCCGGATCCCCGTCGGACCCATGCCCACACCACATCTTCTACAAAGCCAGCACCACCATCGCACCCCATCTCCAGAAAGCCATCAACATCTCCTTCGAGACAGCAACCTTCCCGGAGAGCTGGAAGCACGCCGAGATCAACGCCTTACTCAAGAAACCCAAGGCGGACCCCAAGAACTTCCGACCCATCTCCCTGCTCCCGTTCCCGGCGAAGGTCATCGAAAAGGCAGTCAACAACCAACTGACCAGCTTCTTCAAGGAGAACAGCATCCTGGACCCGTCCCAGTCCGGGTTCCACAGCAACCACAGCACCGAAACGGCCCTCATCGCCGCCACCGATGACATCAGGACCCTGCTAGACAATGGAGAAACCACGGCCCTCTTCCTCCTGGACCGGTCAGCCGCCTTCGACACGGTCTGCCACCGTACACTACGAACACGCCTCCACGACGCCGGGATCCATGAGAAGGCCCTGGACTGGACCACCTCCTTCCTCTCCAGCAGAACACAGAGCGTCCGCCTCCCCCCCCCCCCTTCCGCTCCGAAGCCACCGAGATCATCTGCGGCATACCCCAGGGCTCATCCCTCAGCCCAAAGCTGTTCAACATCTATATGGCACCGCTCGCCCACGTCACCCGACTGCATGACCTCAACATCAACTTTTACACCGATGACACCAAACTGATCCTCTCCCTCACCAAGGACCCCCACACCCCCAAAACCAACCTCCACGAAGGAATGAAGGCCGTCGCCGACTGGATGAGAAACTGCCAACTGAAGCTCAACTCAGACAAGACGGAGGTCCTCATCCTCAGTTCCACCCCCTTGGCCTGGAACGACTCCTGGTGGTCGACTGCACTAGGAACAGCTCCAACACCCACCGACCATGCACGCAACCTAGGGGTCATCCTCGACTCCATTCTTTCCATGACGAAGCAGGTCAATGCTGTTTCTTCCTCCTGCTTCAACACCCTCTGCATGCTCTGCAGGATCTACAAGTGGATCCCCACCGAAACAAGAAGGACAGTCACCCAGGCCCTCGTCAGCAGCAGACTGGACTACGGAAACGCCCTCTATGCAGGAGCCTGGGCCAAACTTCTGAAATGGCTCCAACGCATCCAGAACGCCTCCGCATGCCTGATCCTGGACATCCCTTGCCGCAGCCACATCACACCCCACCTGAGACACCTGCACTGGCTCCCTGTCAACAAGAGGATAACCTTCAAGCTCCTCATCCACGCACATAAAGCACTCCACAACACCGGACCAGCGTACCTCAACAGCCGACTCAGATTCTACACCCCTACCCGCCAGCTCCGCTCCACCGACTACGCCCTCGCCACTGTCCCCCGCATCCGAAGAGCGACCTCCGGCAGCAGATCCTTCTCCCACCTCGCCGCCAAGACCTGGAACACCTTCCCCATCCACCTACAGCAGACCTGCTGACCTTCAGAAGACTCCTCAAGACCTGGCTCTTCGAACAGTAGCGGCACCCCCCCCACCCCACCCCCCCAGCGCCTTGAGACCCTCACAGGTATGTAGCGCGCTTTACAAATGCTATGATTGATTGATTGATGGCGCTCAATGGGTTTCCCCCTGCTGACTCATACCGTCTTCAAAACCAGCAACATCCTTTACAAAAACATCTTGGCCAACACCCTCCTTGTGTAGACAAGCTCACCATCTCTAATGTTTCCCAGCACACCTGCAGTCAGGACACAATCAGACTGGAGACTAAGAAAGGTCAAAAAGAAAAGAAAACAAGGTGGCAGGACTTTTCTATGTACACACCCTGGATCTGGAATAACATCTCCATACCCCTCAGAACCACACCAAATCTGCAACAATTTAGGAAAGAGTTGCAGATCCACCTCTTTAAAGTACAGTAACGGAAAGCTTCTGCTCCGACAATCCAGCTACCTTTCCTATCACTCTTTGACTGCATGCTTCCCTGTACAGCGCTCTCCTGCCCTGACTAGGTTTGCACTATACAAATGCATACATACATACATACCTACATGGCACCCAGCCTGTTAAATCAGAGTTGGCAAAACCATATGGAACCACTCCTAAAATACCAAAACAAGGATTGCCAAAGTGTTTTTTTTTTTTATACTGGGGGTAACCGACACCAACACTGTTGCCTACTATGGTAATCCGCGACATTCCCTGCAACAAAGTATCCACCTATAAACTTTAACACAACGTAATGACAATCCACCCTTAAAAGTCTACTTGCTGTAACATATGCTTTTCGCAATAATGAAGTAGGGCAACTGACTTTGTCATAACTTTTCATAATAAACAGATCAGGCCTAAAGCTTTGATCAATGGCTTGTCGGTATAAACAATTAATGCTGTCCAATAAGGCAAAACAAGTACATATTTCTTTATTGAAGGGACAAGTCTGTTGTATACAATTCTGTACTTTGGAAATCAACATTTGTAATGAGACATCACCTCTCTCTCATTAGTGTTTTTTAAAGCTCTTTTTGTTAAATCACATAAAGTAAACTAACACATGCAATGTCGAGCCACATCTAAAAAGGTCAACTTCCCAAAAATATGGGCTCTCAATTTTTCAAACTGTTCAAGAGCTTCGTTAGCTTGCACCATAACCGTGCTATATGTAGGCTTGAATGTCTGCCAAGTTAGCCACCAAAGCACAAAAGAGATTCTGGTTAGTCTTGAAAGAACGGTGGTATCTTAAAATATTCCCGGGATGCCTGCTGCAAAAAGTCAACAGCAATTTTTTAAGTTCACTTCCACCAAAGCCTGATGAACTGCACCATGTCATATGAAATGTAATGCAACTAATCTTCATTAAATGCACACTCATTAGAGGAATAGTATACATTAGATATGTGGGTGCTTTTATTGCACCAGATGCCGAGGTATAAAAATCCATATTTCACATGGAACAGTGAAATATGGGAAATATTTCAGCACCAGGTGAAATATGGTTTCTTTAACATGTCAGTCCCCAAACCACTCTCAACTGGTTGAAATGAAGTGCTTCACCAATGTCAGGGCTGCTAAGATTGTGCAGCAAGGGTATCTCATATTATACAGCATAAAAAAGTACATTGTGAGCACCTTAACCCTCCATGCGGAATGAAGGGAATACATAGGTTTCATGGAGCAAATAAAATTATAATATTTCACCATTCTCTGATTGGTATGCAGTTAGTAAATTATTTTAACACCTACAGCCCGCCACTTCTAAATCCACTGTCTAAGCAGAAAGGGAAAAGGTAACGTTCATATGCCAGACTCCGCTTTGCTTCAGAGTTGTGTCTGATTTGTTTGATTGTGCTCTTTTGGGCCTGCGGCACCATACATAAACCAAAGACAGTCTTCTAAAAAACAAGTCTTGTGCCTGCAGGGTGTATCCCCAGTATTCCAGACTGCCGGTATTACCGATTGAGATGTGTGCAGGATGTAAACTGCAAAAATATATGTATTTATATACATAAAAATAAAAAGGCACAGCATGGAGGAAGCAGAGAGAATGCACCCAGCAGGTATAAAGCAATAATGGAATCCAGAGTCTGTAATGCAGGACCTACATTTACTTGAATAAAGATACAGTTTATGGGAACTAAGACCTGTAATATTCCGCTACTTGTCATCTCTTATAGGCAGTAAAGATAATGCTTGTGGAGGTGCAAGAGGAGATAATAAAATACAGGACACTTGTGAGTGACTGAAGAGGTAAAATTACTGTGGTAAACCTCGTTACCAAAATCTCATCCCCAGGCAAACCTTGGTATGCTTCGATAATGAGCCAACCGAAAGGACGTCTGCAAACTATCCTTAGGTTCATTTTTAATACTGAATTTTTTCAATGCAACATCCAGAGAATGTTTTTTTGCCAACAGAAACAAAGCAAAGGGTAGTAGTGATTTACTATTCGCACTTAGTCAGCGTCCCTGTATTTATAGTGGGTATAGTATGTTTAACGCAATTGCTTGTGAGACAGAATGGAGATATTAGGTTAAATACACCTACTACCCAAGGTGGGATATTACATACTGGATCCTAGGAGCCAGAATGTATGCAAATATTGAAAAATGAAACCAAGGCCCTCAAACAGTATGAGAATAAGTATGCGGTCCAAACACTAAGGACAACAATCTTACAGTTTATTTTTGAAATGCTTATACAATCTTCGGTGCAATCAAAATGTTTCAGAACTTCTTTCTTCAGAAAGCAGCCAATACGTGTTTCGTCACAGTGACTTTTTCAAGGCTCAATAAAGTAGATATCAAAGACCAAACGTCCAAATAGTAGAATCAAAAAGCGGTTGGTTGGTGTCTGCAGCAGAACCTCTGAGCTTGCAAGTTTTGATGAAATCAACAGTGGCAAACAGAGCAGACCATTCGAGAAATATGTTAAGAAGTCACAGCTAAGAGTTGATGTGGAATCAGCTCACTCATATGGTGCGACCGAAAGACCACTTGTCCCAGTAGTATACTCCAGGCCTGGTCAGTCGGCGTCTGCTGTAGTGTCTCTATAATCTAGGTGTTCCAAACGTTCTAGTATATAAACCTTTGAGAATGGAGTCAAAAGTGGCGTGCTGCGTGAGCTGAGAAGCAGTACGTTCTAATCAAACTATTTTATGATCTGCTCACACTGGAGAAATAGAGGGTAAAAATATCTCCAAGTACTAGAGCAAAACGTGTGAAAATGCAGTGGATTAACAGACTAGATTGGTTGTTCCCAAAGTGAACATTCTCCGTGTGTTAACAGATGATGGGGTTCGTAGTAAGCTCCGATCTGTGTAACGTATTGTCGCCTGTCTGCGTGTTTCATGCAAAATAATAAACTGTACGATTGTTGCAAAATCAAGTCCTTGGCGTTTGGACCGCATGATTCTCATACTGTTTGAGTGCTTCGGTTTCATTTTTCAATGTTTTTTACTAAATCTCTTAGAGCAGACGTCAGTGGGAAAATATCAATGAAAATAACACGGTGTGACTGTACCTTTTATGATGGAAGCTATTATGAACAGATTATGATATATTTACCCAGAGTACAACATAGGTCACTTTCGATTATATTGTTACTAAAGGAAACTTCATAACGCCCATCAATAAAATGCTTCAAGTTTGGACTGGACTGCTCTTTTGTTAACCTTAAAGACAGATGAGGATGTAATAAAACAACTTTGAGTGGCCATTGTTACCAGGATTGTTAAGCATTTTGAGAGTAATAGGGCAATTGGTGAGCTTTAAAAATAGCTTAACACCTGCCCTCGATTTGCGTGAGGGAGCCCAACTTTCTGTATTGAAAACATTGAGTGAAATAGTGCATTTCACAGCAAACTTTACCATAAATTGGGTAACAAATAATAGGCTCGGAAAAGGCTCTGGATTTATCCCAATACTTTCATGGTGTGACAGCTAAGCCTGACCGTACTAAAGAGAACTGCAGGTGTGATATTTTATCATATTGGAGCAGGTTTGCTTATCCCAAGATATCCTAAGAGGATTTTGTCTCCCTCGTCCCCTCTCTATCGGTCTCAACATGGGTATCTCCGACTCCATAACTGCCTCTCTTCGACTCTCCATCGGTTTCCTTTTCTTTCTCTTACTGTCTCATTCGCTCACCCAGTCTTCACATCACTGCTTGCCTTTCCCTCTTTCGGTCTTTCCAGAGGCAGCATTCAAGCCCAGTCTCTTTGGAAAGTGCTCATACGGTTACATTTGAATTATGGTTTAAATCTTTATTGTAAATATTTGATTAGAGTAATAACAGTAGCTGCCACCTACATCCACTGGCAGGTGGGGGACAATAAGATGCGAGTCATTAGTAGGTGGAGTGAGAAGCAGTAGAAAAGAGGGGGCGGGGAGAGAGTAGAAAGGAGACTGGTTAGTTAAAGACGGTCTTTGTTCCGGTGATGCTGTCCAGATCTCTCAGAGGAGTTAGATTATCTCACATGTGCATGGTCTCCAGTGGTGGAGCTTGGGTTGGCGAGTCATAGGACCCAAAGATATCTTGGGCATGTAAATTCTATAGTGGTGCACTAGGTTTTGTTGAAGGGAGGGAGGTTGAGTGAGAGACTTGCTGTAATTTTCTAAATACTCACCACCTCCCACAGCCTACGCAACCACTCCAATCTGGTTGGGATCCCATCTGTTCCCCATTTAGAAAGCAGCACTTGCTTAGCAGCACCTAGTAACAGGGTGATCGCTCTCCCCAACATGACCCGAGGGGTAGTTCAATGAGTCGGGGAGGCCCAGTATGATATAACTAGGGAATCTGGGGATATCTGTGTGATAAATGGAGTTAATGTCTGGCAGTAGTGAATCCTACAAGGTTTGTATTTTCGGGCAATGCCACAAAAGGTGCGTTAGAGTGCTTAACTGTCTGAAGCGAAGTCAGCAAAGATTGTCCCCTCCCTGCTTCCACCGTGCTGGAGTATAGTACCAGTAGTGTGCTATTTTGAGGAACATTTCCTTCCCAGCCAGCGGTGCTACAGGAGGAAGCTCTGGCCCTATGTATTATATCATGCCACTCTCTAGCGGAAAATTTGCACTCAAGTTCGGATTCCCATCGAGGCTGTGCAGGGGTCTTAATATTTCGTGTAGGTCTGAGCAGAAAAGAGTATATGTAGGAGAGCAGGCGTTTGTCTGAACTGCGGGTAATGTACAATTTTTCAAACTTGGTTAGTGGGCAGCTGACATGGGGGCGTACATGCGCTTGAGTAACCCAGTGGCGCAAGGCAAGGGGTTGCCGGTGCACAGCTCTAGGAATTCCGAAGGCAGAGACAAGTTGGGGAAATTCCATTATCCCCTTCTCATCGAAAAGGTCACCAATTCTTTTGTAATCGGCCTTCTGTTATTTAGTATAGCCGCTCCCATCTCTAGCCAGGGGGAATTCTGTGTGTTCTATGAAGGTCAGTTGTCATGTGGGGGATGACACTTTATCCCATGCATTAAGGGTTGCCCTCAAAACTGGGTAAACGTAAACCCCAGGCGGTCGGTACCGTTTGGGTAGCCACAGCACCTTCCAGACCTATATACCTGTAATTGCTGGATCAATAAAGCACAAGTGTTTCTCCGATTTAGGTCTATACAATTCGATCATGTAACGCAATTGGGCAGCTTGGAAATAGTGTGTTAGGTGTGGGACTCCCAGCCCTCCATCCTCCTGTTTCAGGTATGTTTGGTGTTGCACCATGCGAGCTCTCTTCCCACCCTAGATAAAGTCCCAAAGAAGGTGATGAAGCTTAGTCCAAATCGGTGGCGGGGGCTGCAGCGGGAGGATCTGCATCACATATAGGATGTGGGGCAGTAGACTCATTTTGATAGCAGCCAGTCTAACCAACCATGACAACGTACGTCTCCTCCAAGCCTAGAGCCCCTGCTGAATATCGGGCAAGAGGGCAGCATAGTTCACCTGAGCGGTCTTATCAACTGTAGGGAATATCTGTAGCTCCAGGTAGGAAATGCCCTCCGATGACCACATAAATGGAATCTTCGCTGCTAGGTTTGTTTGGTCAGCTTTAGGAATAGTTAAGCTAAAGGCTTGGGTCTTTTGGATATTAATTTTGAAGCCGGATACCTAGCTAAAATCCTCTATTTCCTGTAGGAGGAGAGGTAGAGAGGTAAACGGCTGCTCGAGAAAAAGCACAACATTGTCCGCATGGAGCGAGATCTTGTGTTCCCGGTCACTCATCTGGACCCCTGCTATTGTGGGGTGTTGGCGGACTCGTTCCGCAAAGGACTCCATATAGAGAGCAAATAATTAAGGCGATAACGGGCATCCCTGACAGGTACCCCGCGTGATTCGGAAGGAGCGAGAGACAACCACATTCACCCTAATCCCATTTGAATTATAGCTGCCATACTCGCAGCTGGGAAGTTTCACACAAAGTATATTGGGCCTGTTTTAAAGATATGCACAAACCTTAAGGTTTACTAGACCTGCTAGTTTACCCTCTAGATGAAGTACGGTGCACACTCTTAGGAAGTGACACTCGACTTGCTCCTTTCAGGAAATCAGCAATGTCTTTGATGGGATAGTTACAACCCTACTTCGCAAGTTAAAGCAGTTTGAATGGAACAGGATCATAAAATCAATATTGAAGTAGTACATGTAAGTACCTGGGTAACTTACTGTTTGACCACCAAACAAGCCGCAAATAAAAATTAAAAATGAGTATTTAGTATTTCAGGATAAAACTGCTCATAGAAATGCTTATGCTGGAAGGAATCAAGTGGCAAGTTGATGATTGCTGACATTATTGCATTTACAAATATGTGTATGATGTAGATCCTTGAACGATGATCAGCACTGCTTACTAAATCCCTAACCTAATCTTAAAAATAATTCTGAAACCCATTTACTGTCTTAACGTGCAAGTCTCCATAAACTGAGACCTAGCATTGCTGAATGAGGCTGTAAAATCTGTCTTGCTCGAATATGCACTGCCTGCAGCTGTGACCTCAATGGGATTCTCAGTCACAAAATGACTGACAATCTACTTTCAAGGGGAAGGATAGAATAAGAAAAGGAAACTTATGTGTAGATTGCGGTCATAGCAACTGACAGGCAAAGCAAAATAGCATTTTCACAAATGCCTATTTCACCTATTTTTTTTTTTAGGGATAGTTGTGCTTATAAATGCATCATTTTGATACCTTTTCATCAAAACTGCCGTAAGGTATGTAAACCAGCTACAATGATACAATACCATTCCACAACTGCAACACCCTGGGGAGTATACGGCTTATCCATCATGAGCCATATCGGAGACTGTGGCTTTTTTTACCCAAATTGTATAATAATGTGCTTTAAAGTGCACGATTTGACCCCGTTTTTCGGTCTCGCGCCTAGTGATGCAGTGCGCAGCACTGCTGGCGCAGCGAGAGTCCTTTTGTCCAGGGTTTTAAAACTGAGCCTGGAATCGCACACGCTCGTGCGTGTGATTTTCCTTTTGGCTTCCGCGATTGGCCTTTGTGTGCGTGTTTTTCCCAAAGACGGCACGCAATAGGCCAAAGGCAGACGCATTGCTCCGCCCATGGCCTATTGGTGTCTATTACGTGCACCAAAGGCCATGTGGTTTCAATTGTCGTGCCCAGACACGGGCGCGATAATTGAAACCACATGTTAGCTGTGGCGTGCGCACCACTCGCGGGCGCCTTTTTTTTTTTTTACAATAGCGATCGCAAAATCGCTTTCACTGCCGCTTGTTACTTGTTTAGAATGGACTTTTGTCAGTGTCCATCTTTGCTTCTACTACAGTTAGAAGTAAAGACGTGACGTCGTAATATTCCCATCGGTGTCTTTAGTAGTATCAAAGTCTCCTCTCACAGTAGTATGCAAAATCCTCTTTTGCGTAAAGGCTTTCCCTCCTGTGGGATTCCTTCTATCAGAGACATATGCATTGGTGGAGTTGCATTTAGATTTAACACTTCCCCCAGAAATCGGAAGATTTCCATTATCGTTCGCATCTAAATCAGTAGTTTGCTACTTTGTGACAGCAAATGAATAAATAGGGAGGCAGCAGTCTCGCATTGCCACAGCATCAACTCCAGACCTCTCAATTGTGCGCTGTCATTGGCACCCCATCTTCTCCCTGAACCAACCCAAATACCTGGAAGTGACTACATTCTCAGTATGCACTAAACAAGCTGCCAGTCTGCGTGAAGTGGCGAGTGTTCAGAACGCCGCACGCATAAACGTGACAGTTGGTACCTAGCACGTTGCGCATCCTCACCCACCCCCGGCTGACGTCACAGCGGCCCAGAGGCTGGTTTAACCAAACTAGCTACAAGGCACAAGGTCGCACTCCAGCCCCTTCCCCATTCAAACAGTTACCATACGGCATTGCCTGTCACAACATCCACTTACCCGGCACACTACGACGCTGCTCCACTCACTCGCTTCACTGGAAGTTGCTTTCACCCACGGCTCCTGGCTTCTCTCACAGTGCACAGAGGCGGCGGGACGTCTGTGTCAGGCAGCTCAGCGCAGCCGAGACAGCGTGAGAGGAGCAGCAGGCGGCGCTCGGCTGGCGGATGGCTGTCTGTCGCTTCCACCGGGTGTTTCTTACCTGCTGGTCATGGTGGGTGGAAGTGCAGGGTTCCATAACGATCCTTCAGTTTGCCACTCTTCAAAGGTTTCGAAATCCACGCTTTAATGGCGATTTCGGGGAACTTTTTAGAGTAGCTCGACTCTGAAAGGCGATCTAATTCTCTCAGCTGTTGGCAGCAGCGGCAAGGCCAATGTTTTGGTGCCGCTGTCTATTGTGGGAGCCACGACCTTTCCCTTTAGGGAGAAACATACACCAAGTTCTTTTATTGAAAGGATAACATAAAACCGTGAAAAGTAAGAGTGACGGGGCCGCGAGTGAATCATACTTATAAAAACAATTCAGCTGCCAAAGGAGGGCTAGTTACATTTTGGCTGGTGATCTGATGAATTATACGAGGTGACTAATGCCCTGATTAATTACCGGCAGGCGCTCAACGGCCAAAGGGTTAATAGGGCTTAACACCCCCCCCCCCCCCCAATGTGTCTTAGACCAGGCTGTTGCAGATTATCTGCGGTAGCATGGTTTATTCAGTGTCTGGAGTCTTATCTCCACCATAACTGAGTTTTTCACAGGTCTTTCAAAGTCTATTTGCATATTTACATGCCTTTGTAAACTGGTTAACGCAGGTAAGATTTTTTTCCATTGATTCCAGTCCCTTCTGGGTCCCCACTCTTGTTTTACATGCAGGAAAGTCAGCTCCTATTTCGCTACTCCTGCCGCTCAGCAATGTGACCTTTCTCTTCCCTCTGCCCCCTTCATTCTTTCTCCCACATCCTGCTTTATTTTTAATTTGATATGGGGCTGCTCCTTTGTTCAAAAAAGAAGAAAATGTTTAGAGGCACGCTCTTTACAGTGTTTGTTTTAATTTAGCCCTCCAATCTGGGTGTCTAACCATCTTAAAATGGTAATGAATATGCTACTTACCAGTATGCATCTGTTCTTGGCATGTAGGGCTGCTGACATTCATATCTGTGCATAGATCGCCGCCTAGTGTTGGGTCCGGATGTTTGCACGTTGTTGTCCTGGAAGAGTCTTCGAAGTATCCTTGGATAGGTGACTCCTCCCCTGGACTACAGTGCGCATGGGCATCCTCTCCATCCTCAGATTGTTTTTCGCCATTGTGGCAGTGATGGAGTAGATACAGAAAGTGATGACCATGCTTGCAGTAATTCTGAGAGCTGCAGCTGCGACAGGCGCCGGGGAGGAGGGAGGGCGATATGAATGTCAGCAGCCCTACATGCCAAGAACAGATGCATACTGGTAAGTAGCATATTCAGTTCGAGGCATGTGGGCTGCTGAATTCATATCTGTGCATAGAATACATAGCAGTGCCCTCTATTAGCGGCGGCTACCCGTGCCAGCTGCAGCGGTCTGAAAAAGTGTTTTGAGAACAGCCTGTCCTACAGCTGCCTGCTGTTTTGACTGCACATCTACGCAATAGTGTTTTGTAAATGTGTGTGTAGTGGACCATGTGGCTGCTCTGCATATATCATGCAGGGGAATATTTCCTAGGAAGGCCATGGAAGCCCCCAACTTACGTGTTGAGTGGGCTCGTGGTGGAATAGTTAATGTGCGTTTTGCCTTTTGATAACAGATTTGAATACACTTAACTATCCATCTGGCTATCCCTGCTTTGGAGATGGCGTTACCTTTGTGGTGTGGGGCAAAGGCAACGAACAGTTGTTTTGTCTTCCTGAATGGTTTAGTCCTGTCGATGTAGTACATGAGGGCCCTCCGTACATCTAGTGTATGTAGTGCCCTTTCTGCAACAGTTTGTGGGTTTTGGAAGAAAACGGGCAGTTCAATAGTCTGGTTCATGTGGAACTGCGATATTACCTTGGGCATGAACTTGGGGTTGGTACGTAGTACGACCCTGTTGGCGTGAACCTGAATAAATGGCTCTTGAACGGTTAGTGCCTGGAGTTCACTAACTCTTCTGAGGGAAGTGATCGCTACTAGGAAGGCCACTTTCCAGGTAAGGAATTGAATCTCGCATGAGTGTAGAGGTTCAAAGGGTGGACCCATCAGGCGTGTGAGGACCAAGTTGAGGTTCCACATTGGAGCCGGTGGGTGACTAGGTGGAATGACTCGTTTGAGCCCTTCCAAGAATGCTTTGATGGCAGGCACTCTGAATAGAGAGAGGTGCTGCCTGGTTTGCAGATAGGCTGATATTGCGGTCAAATGGACACGTATAGAGGTGTACGCCAGATTGCATCGATATAGGTGTAAGAGATAACAGATGATGTTTTGGATGGATGCGTCCAGCGGGTTGATGTCATTATTACCGCAATAAATGACGAACCTTTTCCATTTGGCTGCATAGCAAGCTCTGGTAGTGGGTCTCCTGGCCTCCTTGATGATGTCCATACAGTCAGGTGGCAGGTTGAGATAGCCAAACTCTAGGACTTCAGGAGCCAGATCGCCAGATTCAGCTGTTGCGGATCTGGGTGCTGAACCTCTCCATGGTTCTGCGTCAAATGCGCGGGTTTGATCCGCAGCCTTTGATGCGGCACCACGGAAAGTTCGAGGAAGGTGGTGTACTACGGCTGGCGTGCCCACGTGGGAGCAACTAGGACGAGTGTCAGGGAGTGTTGTCGGAGTTTGCGGGCCACTAGCGGTATCAATGGCGCTGGGGGAAAAGCGTACGCAAATCTGCCGGACCAGTTCATCCATATCGCATTGCCCTGCGACTGCGGATGTGGGAATCTGGCGGCGAAGCTTGGGCATTTTGCGTTTTCGCTTGTCGCGAATAGGTCTATCTCCGGATGACCCCACTGCTGAAAGTACGGTTGGAGTACTGATGGGTGTAACTCCCACTCGTGCATTTGGTGGCTGTGTCTGCTGAGCAGATCCGCCATCTGGTTGTCCTTGCCAGGGAGGTGTTCCGCCATGAGGAACATGTTCCTTTGAATGGCCCACTTCCACATGCTCTGAGCCAGATGAGACAACTGTGGAGAGTGTGTGCCTCCCTGTTTCTGTATGTAGTACATTGCGGTCATGTTGTCCGTCCGGATCAACACGACCTTGTTGCATAGATGTACTTTGAATGACTTCATGGCTAGGAAGATTGCCATCAATTCCAGAAGGTTGATGTGCAACTTCTTTTGTTGTGTTGTCCATAGTCCTTGCACTGTGTAGTGGAGTACATGAGCTCCCCATCCCTGGAGAGACGCGTCCGCTGTCAGTACTATTTGTGGGACAGGCTCTTGGAACGGTCGGCCCTTGCAAAGGTTTTGTGGATTCCACCAATGCAGAGAGTTGTATGCCCGACCGCTCACCAACACTAGGTCCTTTAACTGTCCTTGAGCCTGATTCCACTGACGTGCTAGGCACTCCTGAAGTGGGCGCATATGTAATCTCGCGTGCGGGACTATGAAGATGCAGGAGGCCATCATGCCTATCAACTGCATAAACACTCGCGCTGGAAGTGAGTGATTGGGTTTGAATTTGGAGATCAGCAGTTGTATGCGGTTGATCCTCACTAAATTTGGCTGAGCTGTGGCCGCCAGAGTGTCTATAGTCGCACCTAGGTACTGTTGTACGTGTGCGGGCTGGAGATGGGACTTTGGATAATTCAGTGAGAATCCCAGACTGTGAAGAAGGTGAATGGTGCGGGACATGTGGCATGCACATTGCTGGGCTGACTTCGCTTGAACGAGCCAGTCGTCTAGGTAGGGGTAGACGTGTATATGCTGCCTCCGTAGATGTGCTGCCACCGTAGCTAGGCACTTCGTGAAAACCCTGGGCGCTGTTGTCACGCCGAAGGGAAGGACTTTGAACTGATAGTGCTGCCCCTGAACAGTGAACCTGAGGTATTTTTTGTGTGAGGGGTGGATGGGTATGTGAAAGTACGCATCCTTGAGGTCCAGTGTGGCTAGGAAGTCTCCCTGCTTGAGAAGCGGAAGGACTTGCTGTAGAGTGAGCATATGAAAGTGCTCTGAAAGAATGTACTGGTTCAGGGGTCTCAGGTCCAATATAGGTCTGAGCGACCCGTCCTTTTTTGGAATTAAGAAGTAGAGGGAGTACACTCCCGCACCCTGCTCGTGGATGGGTACGACCTCTATAGCGCCTTTTAGAAGCATACTTTGCACTTCTTGCTGTAAGAGCGTTAAGTGCTCTGAGGACATAGGACGGCTTCTTGGTGGTATTGTGGGTGGAGTTGAGGTTAATTCTAGACAGTAACCGTATTTGACAATATCTTTGACCCACCTGTCCGTGGTGATGGAGTTCCACGTGGACAGGAACCTTTGTAGCCTTCCCCCGACAGGTGTTATGTGGTCGGGAGGAAGGGAGAGGGCGTCACTGCTTGTTCTTGGGGGAGGACCTGGTGTTGCCGTAGCCGCGTCCTCTGCCCTTTGTGCTGGAGCCACGATATCCACCTCGGGTGTTTTTATCATAGGTGGTCTGTGTATTGCCTTTGTTATATGTTTGTTGTGACCCCTGTCCTCTACCTGCTCCCTTGTTTCCGGGGCGACGAAAGGAGCCGCTCCGAAAGGACTGAGTTTGTAGTGCGCCCATGGACTTTGCAGTGTCCGTATCCTTTTTTATCTTTGAGGGTGGTGTCAACCTCTGGCCCGAATAAATAGTCGGGGTTGACGGGCTGGTTCAGTATATTGTTTTGTACCTCAGGCTTGAATCCTGAGATCCGTAGCCAGGCATGTCGTCGCAACATGACGCTTGTGTTGATGGCTCTGGCAGCCGTGTCTGCAGCATCTAGTGCGCATTTGATGGAAGCGTTCGTTAGTAGCTGTCCTTCTCTGATGAGCATTTCTGCGCCTTCCTTGAACTGGTCAGGGAGATGTTGGAATATTTGCTCCAGTGTGTCATAGTGTGCTCTATCATAGCGAGCAAGGAGCGCCTGAGTGTTGGCTATGCGCCATATGTTGGCAGCTTGGGCGGCAACTCGCTTGCCAGAGGTTTCTAACACCTTGGACTCTTTGTCCGGGGGAGGAGCGTCACCTGTTGTTTGCGAGTGTGCCCTCTTGCGTGCATTCGCTACGACGATGGAGTCGAGTGGTAATTGTCCTCTGATGTAAGTAGGATCCCCAGGTGCTGATCTGTATTTTTTATCAATCCTGGGGTTTATCACTCGTGCCCTGGTGGGTTCTTTGAAAATGTCCTTGGCTGGTTTGAGGACCCCCTTCAACATTGGCAGAGTCTTTACATGTCTTTCTGAGGATGCAAAGGTGTCCATTAGAAAGTCATCTTCGATGGTATCAGAGTGAAGCTGCACCCCATGGTTATTGGCAGCACGTTCGATAAGAGCATTGAACGCCGCAGTATCCTCCGTAGGAGATGTCTTTGCCCCATAGAGTTGTGGATCCTGTGCATCGAGAGGTGCACTGGGGTCTGCAGGGTCGCCCCAAGTTTGATCAGGGTCCTGCTGGTCATCAGGGTCCGTGTCTACATGGTAGGGGACTTGGTCAGCCATGTAGTCCTCCAATGCGTCTGTATCGGAGCGTGTGGGGGAGAACCGGTGTAGATCCTGGTAGGATGAATGGAAGGGTTCATAAAGGAGAGGTTCCGATTCTGCAGGCAACTTCCTTTTTAGTGGGATCCTGAAAGGGTCCAATGGCGGCTCCGAAGTTATCCTTCGGTCCTGGAGAATCATCCTGCCAGTGCCGGCGTCGATGATACGTGCCAGAGACGTCTCAGCAGGTGTGACCGTAGGTTGGGTGACCCGTGTCCTGAGTTGGAACATTTTTGGGATTGTTGACGGAGGCAAGCCGAAGGTAATGTTGGTCGGCACCGAAGAGGCTGCGGGAGCTCCGACCGAACCGGAGCCCGACGTGTCCTGGAGGACAGTTGTGGTTTTGCTGCCTTGCGTCGCACCAGGTCGTACTTGGGGCGCCTTCGAGGCTTTGGCACCGGCCAGGCTTGTAGAGGCGGCCGTAGATTTTTTCGGCGCCGGCGGGTCATCGAGTCGAGGTGAAGAGATCACCGTCGAAGTCTTCGATACCTGAGGCTTAGGTGTCGTCGAGGGAGCAATGTGAGACACAGCAGGCGGTACGGCCCTTGGTGTCGTCGGTGCCGGTAGCCGAGCAGGTTTGTCGGTGCCGATGGCTTTTTTCCGTTTGTCGACTCCAACGTCGCCCGCTTCAAGTTCGGCACCGAAGTCCCTCTTGGTGCGGTCGGTGCCGACGCGGTGCGCTGGCGTCGAAGGCCTCGATCCGACCAGCGCTACTTTCAGTTTCGGTTTCGGTGGAACCTGAGCACCTTTCGGTTTCGGTTTTGTGGTAGGGAAACCAGCCTGTTTATGTAGTAATGGCTGCCGCTGAACGTCCGAGGCCGGGCCCGAGGGCGGGGCCGAAGAACTGCGGGATGGGTCTCGGGTAAGGCCCGAAGGCGATCCCTCGACCGGAGCCATAGGCTGTGGCACTGGTGTTTGAACGGTTTGAACAGGTAGGCCTTGTTCATCATTGGAGCTACTTTCTTCGGCCCCGAAGGCCTCCTCGTCGTCTCCTACCTCGGTGTCGTCTTCACCTCTGTGGAAGAGTGACTCGTCTTCCTCGTCCGATCCGGGTTCGTGTTCGGAAACGGGACTGGAGGGCAAGACTTCCAATTCCTCGACGTCTTCGGCCTCGCCGAAGATGTCTGTTGGGGCCGGTGCCGCGTGCTGCGCCTCAAGTCTCGCCGCTCGTCGATTCCGCAGAGTCTTCTTGGAGCGGAACCGGGCACAGGCCATGCATGTTGATTCGTCGTGGTCCGGCGAAAGGCATTTGTTGCACACCGGATGGACGTCGATGTGTGGGTACTTCGCATTGCATACCGGACACCTTTTGAATGGCGTCCTGGATTCCATCGTCGAAGTAGTCGATGGACAGGTAAATGCGAAAGAAGTCGGTGCTGAAAGTTAGTAAACTAACAAATTCTATCGAAACCCGATCGATAAACAGTACCGACGCGAACTAAAGGCCTTTTGGCCTCGAAAAAATATTTTCCTAACTTGAGCTAAGATAGCACATCCGAACCCAATGGCGGAAAAAAACAATCTGAGGATGGAGAGGATGCCCATGCGCACTGTAGTCCAGGGGAGGAGTCACCTATCCAAGGATACTTCGAAGACTCTTCCAGGACAACAACGTGCAAACATCCGGACCCAACACTAGGCGGCGATCTATGCACAGATATGAATTCAGCAGCCCACATGCCTCGAACATTAGAACATAAGGGACACCATCTCATGGTGTATTTATATGTATATATACTGAAACATGAATCCCTATGTGTCTGTCACCACGTTGGTGCCAGCCACTTTCCTGAAGTTTGCAGGTTTCACATTCTATGTAGGTGCTTTTTCGACATGTATTTTTATTAAACGATAGGTCTCGCATTATTAAAGTTTAAGCTATTGGTGTCGCATTATTTAGCAATGCCAATAGCTCAAACTTTAATAATGCGAGACCTATTGCATTGCAAATGCTTGTTCCAAATGTTTCTGGGGGAACCACCCTGCCCTACCCTCAGATAACCCCCAATAGAATGTCAGGTTCACTGAAATCCAGGGCAAGTAGTACTCCTCACCACTTTCAAAGATAACAGATGCTACCAAGATAGAGTATGTGTTTTTCCTTATAAGAGTGAGGGGATAAAGCTGCAGTGCAAAGCCCAATGCCCTGCAGGACAAGCCACCACTGGCAAGAAGGTACTTGACGAATTAAGTGTTGATCTTAACAACTGGTTTTCTTTTTAGTTCATTATTCCACTGGATTTTGATGAACTTTTTGTGATCTTTAAATCCTCTGATACAGTGTGTGACTACAGGGGTACGCATCCCTCTTCCTACCATATCACTTAAATGGTTATTGGTTTACGGTAAGAATTACTGTGCATTTAAAAAACACCAATTGGCATCTGGTTTCATTAATATTTCACTTCTGCTTGCCGATATATGTCCTTCATAGTTACCACGTGTGTCAACATGTTTTTGTTTGCCCACAGCAGTTAGGCTTATGTGTACTGAGATAATCTACAATTGCTTGAGTTTATGGGTCACAGAGAAAAACGAGTGGGACTAGTGTCCGAAGTCACGACAGAGTTGCACGAATTTTGTGAAGTTGAAACCGTATGACAATGTATTCACGATTATGTATGTATGATTTGTTCTTTCCACAGGAACAAAAAGTGGAGATTGTCCACATACAATAGGCTAGTAAGCCTGTTTTCTGCATGCCTATATATCTTATGCTCATTTGTCCCCCATCTAAAAGTAACAGACAGGAGTGCAAAAAATCCTGGGCAAGATTGTGTCCGGACGAAAGCCCAAGGACCCTTAGTGGCCATCTTCTACGGGCTGAAACACATCAAATAGGCTAACAGGGCCATTACTCACTATTTTTACCCATCCTTTAGTTTTTAACCGTACCTGAGCAAACGATATTAAAAGGGGAACCTGGATCGCTAAAGGTACTTTTATTTTCCCCGACCCCGGCTGCTATCAATTACTCAAAGTGCTACCTGGAATATGGTTGAGCCCATCCTGGTTTTTTATGGCCCAGGGTGAGACCCGATGATGAAGCATGGCACTACTAGAGTGGGTGAGGGTCCTACAAAAGAAATAATTGTATTTCTTGAGCAGACGGTGATTAATCAGGTATTCCTGATGTAGAGTAGTGGGTGAGGATACCTATTAATGTTTTCTGATTGAAAGTGTTGGGAGAACGTATCGTTTCCCCTTAATTAATTAACTTGCACCTCCTGTGGGAGACTCATTATTCACCTCCCTATGTTCTCCTGGACAAGATCAACATCTACAGTTGCCAAAACACCAAATTTCTAAAAACTGAGATAAATACTTCCAATGCTAGAGTTTGTGTATTCCAATTCACTTTTATGCTCTAGTATGCATCATAAGGTCAGTGAAAAGGGAACTAAAAAGATCAGTGTTCAACTCAAAGGGGCCGCGAGCTGTGCCATGCACGAGGTACACTTATCACTGGGCTTAAATCAGATTGCAAAAATATGTTTGTTGTTCAGAAACTGAATGTATATTGGAGTCAGTACATTTAGGAAAGACATAACCTTTTCGGTTTTCTAGCATCATTGGATTTTAGTTTTAATAGCTTTAGCCACTGAACTCAAGGCAATTCAATGAACTAGGAATTTGATCGTTCTAAGAGCAAAAGAAACACTTTTACGTTCTGCAAAACAGCATAATGGTACAAGATATGCTGCAACATATGTTCATTTCTGGCATCGCTACTAGTGCAATATCTCATTGGTATTCAGCAAGTAGTTCCATCGTTATTATCAATCAATATCAGAAACACCCAAAATAAACGACACCCTCCCATGGCTTTAGCATAAGTATACCCCATATATACTTCATTATATAAGGTACGTTATTCAGTTCATATAAAAACATGTATATCACCACCTAAGGAGAATAGGAAAATATGTAATACTTATTATTTTTTTTTTTTAAAGGAGATAAAAAAAAAAAAAACAGTTCAAGAAAAACATTTATTCCACGATTTCCATTACAAAAAAGTAATATGCAGGTCAAAGAGAACGTGAGTAATTGGTGCATTTTTTTGCTAACTGAGAAATGGCCTTCAAAAATAAATGTGATATCATTAAATTGTAGTCGTCAGCGCTAGGATACTTTCTTCTGATACCACGCCTGTTGACTGAAGATTAGTGCTCCATTGGTTCTTCTGCCTTCTCTACGACTTCTTCAGCAGGCTGTGCAACCTTAAGCATAAAATAGTAAGACAATGCAATTAAAACTAAAATACTTACAATTACACATTCAAAATAGTTCGTATTTAACAGGACAAAATAGCTTCCAACATTCTCCTAACGGTCTTACAGATATTTCAACCGCTCAGCATGCAGTGCTATAAGGCTGCATCCTCATTGGTTGTGGAGTCGGTCAAGATCAACTTGTGAGAGTTTGAGTGCAGAGCTGTTGAAGCATTTCATTGAAAACAAAAAATGATAGGCCTACGGGAGAGAAAACTTTGAGGTAGATTGTGAAGCTTCAGCAACCCTGAAAACAACCTTGTTAAACTGCCTAGAAATGTACAGCCACTCATAGCTAAAGGTACACACTTTTCTTTATAAGTAATACTTTACAAAACTTTACCACAAACCTTTTGAATTACACCATGAAATTGAATCTCCTATGAAGCCCGGTTTGCTTTGATTTACCACGGTCATCCTACTCTCTATATCACTGTACAGAAGAATGACAAAGTAATATCATCCTTATTGGTAAGTTAAGGTCACACACTATGTTTTCTGGAAGCATACTCTAAACTGAGGGTGTAGCTGCCGGAATCTTGATATTCTTTTTCTACTTTGAAAATAGTTGTTTATGACGTCAGTTTGAAACAACCAATCGCCCTTCTCCAGTTATCTCCATGTGGGTCAAAAAAGTACAAGGCTTTGGACCCAAACTTAAATTTTTCAGTAGTCTATGTTCAGGGGGAACTGGACAACTCAAAATTTATATATAATAAAAGTCAAAAACAATTAGCTTAACCCCTTCAGTGCGGCGCGGATTTCCGCGCTGTGCTGAAGGTTCGGTGCGTGGGCGGGGCCATGACGAAGCGGTTCCATCATGCGCACAGCGCAACCGACGCGCATGACGGAACCGCTCCGTCATGCGCATCGAAAGGGTTAATGAAGCCAGGCAAAAATATTTATACATAATTGAGCATTTTTTAAGTCAGCTCTCCAAAACAAATCTAAAAGAACCTCCAAGAGGAATGGTAGTTTCCTGCGGGGTGTGCTGGGGCCCGCCCCATTGTGGCTCTGCAAACTGGGTCAAGTACAACTTCTTATGAACTTCTCTCTCAGGCTAATAAGGGTGAGCAGTCCCACTCTTCTCATGGGGGTGGGATGGGTGATGGGAGGGGAGATAGAGAAGAGATTCAGAACAAAAACTCATAATAAATCACTGCCTAGCCCAGTGTTGGTCCTTTAGTAAAACAAAGTATATTAACATCACAACAAAACAGAATAATATGCAATTATATGGGAGCATAAATGAAAGGTAAGTTATCGAACCCTAGGAATCTTAGCTAATCACTACACACTTTACAGTGACCCTCTCCTAAATCTATGATGAACCCCAATGTTTATGGTGACTTCCCGTGGTTCGTTCTCAGGCAAAATAAAGAGCAAGTTAAAGTTCAATAAGCCATCGCCACATTGGCAACTTGTAGGTCAGTCTGGATAGTACTTAAACCGAAAGAATTCTTTGATGGCAAGGGTAAGTTTCTACACGTATATATTTGTGCACTTGCAACAGTCTTCGAAGGGTAGCTGGAGCTGAATGATGCGATTGTCAGGCAACACTCTCAGGGTCAATCATTCGTAGCAGCATCCTTGCTCCTCGGACCAGGTAAGGGATTCAGCACAACAAGACAGTTTGACTGGTGCTATTCTTTAGAAGTTGGGGTGTCTGGTCCGAAGCAGGTCCCCCATTTCGGTAGCAACAATGGCTCCTCGGGGAACGAGTCCCAGATCTGCAGCGGACACACCATCCTCAAGCACACTGTTTGGCTTAAAGTTTCTTTACAGGGGTTGTCTGAGTCCCATTTGTATACTCGTTTTCTAGACAGGGGATGTGGAACCACAGTCTACGGTTCTGTTACGGTTTGGACGGTTGCCTTCAAATGTTTTTTGGCTGTAGTGCAGAAAACGTCTTTGTGAAAGGTGAAAGCTCTTGCAGCGGGTAGTGATGATACTGGTTCCAAGCAGGGGAATCCAAAATAGGGGCACAATGAAGTGTGAAATTTCTGCACTTGGCTTTCAGCAGCCTTCCTGAAGTAGCAATCAGGGAAAGAACAAAGGGCAGGCTTTGCCAAGAATCTCCACCTACGTTAACAGGATCTGCTGACTCGGACCCTCTCCCCAAAACTCCACCTGATGGCATTGCTATGGAAAATCTGATCAGCATTTCCTTGCTAAAGGGTCTTTATACAATTCTCTAGAAATGACCCTGTCTCCATTCTTCCTCACTTCAGTGTCTGGGACTCCACCCTAAAGGAAAGGGAATGCAAGCCATGTATTTCCACTGTCATGGGAAAACTGTATCCATCTTCACTCATGTGCCAAGCCATGCTAAACCAGCAGCCATCCAAAATTGATCCCACTGGTCCCAGCAAACACACTCACTGCACACTATCTGTCCCTGCAAATAATCGGCTACAAATGCACAATGTAGGCATACACTCGACATGGACACAGAATGTCACAACCACAAAGGGCAGTGGATGCCACACTGAAGCGGAAATTTCAGGTAGGTCTCATTCCTCAGACGTAGAAAAAGGTCTGTTCAGGACAATTGTTTTATAAAATAAAAAATATCCCACCACTGCTTCACGTCAACAACCCAGAACATGGACAGTAGTCCCAGGTCGACAAAAAAGAGCAAGTTTGGCGTGCTTTTAAAGTCACAGAACCAGTTCTGGATCTTGGCATTACTATGGGCAGGCTTAGGCCGCAGGGCGCTTGCTAGATTGGCGTATTAGCTGGGTTGGTAAAAAGTTAGGATACTTTACATGCATTTGCATCACTCATGGTAGGTTTGAACACCTGTATCCAATGCATGGGAAATTACCATCCCAAAAATGGCTTTACGGGTGCTATAAAAGAATCTACCTGGAAGGAACTGGAATAAGATATTTAGTGGCATGCTTAAACTTTCGATTTCCAGTGATCTTTACAGTTTGCATCGTCATCAGAACATCCCTCAAACTGAGGTCTTCATTAGGGAATTTTATTTATTTATTTTAAAGAGAAGCAATCAAATTATATTGGTAGAGAACTAAAAGACAACTTTAACCAAGGGTTTTTCATGGAGTTCCATTGGTTTTGTGTAGTTAGCTGGCACTTTTTATGATATATATTAAAAATCTGATATGCTGTGTAGAGAGTGCAGGGGTTCCCTTATGAGTCGACAGGCGCTTGCTATGCAATCCCAAAGTGCTCTGTTAGGGGGTAGTGTGGTCAAGCAGCCTTAGGCTTAATACAGAGGAGCAAGACATTTGCAAACACACAATAATCAATAAATAACATACACGACTCAAGAAGAAGATCCACACCAATTTAAAAAAATAGCAAATCTCTTTAAAATATGTTTAGGCATCAGAGAGAAATCTTTCAGTTATGTACGTTTTTATATATAAATTATTTTCAGATCAAACAGTTGACATGGCAATTTTTGGGTCTGCAATGTAATCCTACGGAAGGAAGAAAAAGTTTTGCAAACAGGTACAGTACAGCGACTTACGGGACCATCTCCAGGAGATAAGGTTAGTGGTGGGCAAGGTCCAAGGAACACCAAAAGTGCACCACCAGTGGCACAGGGGCAGCTGGGTGCAGGGTGCAAAACAGCGTCGGGAGAGCAATGTTTTTCTATGGAGATCGGTCACTGCGAAAATAGGCTGCAGGCTCTGGCTGGAAGGCCAGCCGGACTGAACCACCAGGGAGGCTTGGTCTTGCGATGCTCAGGGACGTAGAGACACACTTGGTCCTCTTCTCCAAGGCCCGGGGGCAATGGGTGTAGAGGTGACTTTAGGCGTTGGGTTTTCTTACCGGGAGGCCTGCATGCAGAGGCTGCAGGCGACATCGGGGAATTCACGAAGGGTGAAACCACAATGGACTCGAGCTCTAGTGGGCTGGGGGACCTTGTTGACACCGTTGGCCCACTTTGATTCAGGCTTGGAGGGACGGGTGCAGTGGTGGCTTCAGGTGTCGGGTTTTGGTGTTTTCTGAGGCCTCAGTCTTTGTTTCAGAGTTTTTTCAGGATGCAAGAGAACCAGTCAGCTGTTCACAGGAAGTCTTGGGTCTTTATCGAAGTTAAGCAGTCCTGCCAAGGTTCTGGAGTCAACAGCTGCAGGATGAGTCGACTTGTGTGCAGTTTTTCGATCAGGGATGAAGACAAGCCGGTAGGGCTGGTACCAGGTCAGCTGCATCTTCTCTTTTGCAGCTCTTCGGTGTCCCCTCTTAGCTTAGAGTTTCCCGTTCTGGGTCCTGGAACAAATGAACTTTGGCTAAGAGAAGCTCTAGTATATTCAGGTCGTCACGATCTGCTTCTCTGGTTCCAGTGACTCGCCTAAATACTGAATTTAGGGGCATTAGAGGAGTGTAGAGTAGTAACCAATTGGGCTAATGACCATTGGGGACATTACACCCCCTATATGACTACCTCTTGTGGGAAGTGGGCCTAACCCTGTCCCAGAATTTCTAAGCATGCGATCCCAAAGATGTCCACCTCAGGGGAGCCCACCCTAGGGGTGGTACTAGTCTGGAGGTGGCACGCCTAACTGACAAGCTAATTTTCCCACCTTTCCAGGTGCCATGGGGTCCTGGACAAAAGGGGGGGAGGGGGCGGTTTCCCCTCCTGCGAGGGGAACCAGATTCACATCCAAAGGTGGCAGATCTTTGAAGCTTGCCAGCCTATGAAGGCTAATCAGCATGTCAGTGATGCTGCCCAAATTCCCAGAGATTCCCTGCTCAGTTGGAGTCGCAAGGAGCTACTTGCCCTCAGACTTGCCACCTGCTGAAATCCAACTCTTCTTGCACATGGAGGTTCAATGCAGTCCTTTCCATGTCAGGGCTGTGGGTTTACCCCTACCACCAATCACAACATGGGGCGACCTAAGGGTCTTTGCGTTAACCTTGCTAAGCCCCCTCTGGTTGTGGACCTAAAAGCCTGCCTGATCAACTGTAGATCTCTGCCCAAGCACGCCTTGGACATACATCAGTCCCTAGTAGTTAACTGGGACCTTAAGTTTTTGACAGAGACTTGGCTACAGGAAGACTCCAATCCCACAGTAACACTAGCTATCCCCAAGGGTTATGGCATAGTTTGTGTTAATAGACAAAGCAAGAATCCAGGGGGGGGAGGGGGTTTAGCGATCATCCATAAAGTGATATGGGAGATCACCACTCCCAACTTTGAGCAGGTTGATAACATTGAAGGACTTCCCTCCTATATAAAACTCTCTGCCTCCACCTCCTGCTCAGGACTCCTGCTTTATAGACCGACTGTCTGCAGCCTTAAATCTACACCCTTCCCTCCTTGTGGACTATATCGCACAGGCCAGCACACGGTACTCTAACTTCACAATGCTAGGCGACCTTAACTTTCATGTGGATGATCCTACTTGCCCATACAGTACTAACTTCACTTCCTCTTTGGCCTGCTGCAATCTAACGCAACACGAGTTATTCCCTACACATAAGGCTGGCCATACACTAGACCTTACTTGCTCAAACCTCCCCCACCTGACAGTCCATCCTCCTGAACCTGTGATCTGGTCAGACCAATTCCTGATTCCGTTTGGGATACACTGGAAAAGAGAAGGGAGAACCCCCTCCATCCCAAAAGGTTTCTGAAGGAATTGGAGTAGGGTTACCGCAGAGTCACTCTAGGAAAACTTGCAGAACTCCCTTCCCTCCTTAAATAATTTAGAGACTAGCATCACGAATCTCAACAAATGGGTCAGTGATGCTCTCGACACAATGGCGCCTCTGAGACCAGTCAACTCTACAAGAACGTCCCCCTCCGTGCCCTGGTTTTCTGAGGATATCAGAGCAAAAAAAAAAAAAAAAAAAAAAAAAAAATCGGAATGTAAAAGATTGGAGCGCATCTTGAGAATAACCTACTCACAGGAAAGCAAAAGCGGTTATCGTGCAGCACTCAAAGATTATCATAAACTCCTTATCATAAAAAAAAGAGAATTATTCGCCGAACGTATTACTAATGCTAAGAACTCTTCTAGGGAAATCTTGAAAATAGTGAAGTCTTTCACGAATCCAGCCGCGCTCACTCACGCTTGTCCACCCTCACAGAAATTGTGTAACAAAATCTCTGATTTTTTCGAGGAGAGAAAAAAAAATAAAAAATAATAATAAATCGCTCCGATTTTTTCTTCCTTCCCCGCAGTTCCTTGTCTCTCTGGGATGACATATGCTCATAAACTTGAGCAGACTCCTAGGCCAGTTTTCTCAGATTTTGCTGGGATCTCCATGGCAGCATCACTGACAGAGCTTCAGAAATGCAAATCAAGGTCTCCGGGTGACCCATGGCCAGCCAAACTATACAGCTCCCTCGCTGAGTGTCTCAACCCCCACTTAAATACCATCTGGAATTCATCTATTAGACAGGGTGTCTTTCCCTCAGCTTGGAAGCACGCTTTTCTTCTTCCAATCTTGAAGAAAGCCAATGCTGACCCCAAAGTCACCAGTAACTATAGGCCGATTTCCCTGCTCCCTGCCCCGGCGAAAGTTTTAGAGAAACTAGTACACCAGCAATTGGCAGCGTTTATCGAGTCTAATGATCTCCTACATGAGTCTCAATCCGGATTTCGCCCAGGATTTAGTACTGAATTAGCTCTAATTGAAATGGCGGACTCCATACGCTGGACGGTGGATGGAGGCGCTAAGGCCATGTTGGTGCTGTTAGATTTATCTGCAGCATTCAACACTGTGTCTTATCCCATCTTATTAGACCGACTGAAGGACATAGGCATCCAGGGTACAGCTCTGAATTGGTTGACATCTTTTTTGCATGGCGGAAACCAACAGGTCCTGACCTACCCCTTCACCTCGCCCGCCAAACCTCTGAAATGGGGGGTACCCCAGGGTTCAGCCCTGAGACCGCTTCTCTTTAATGTTTACTTAACACCCTTGGCGGAGCTTACCACCAAAATGGGGATTAAGGTGACTTCCTACGCTGATGATACTCAGCTATTGTTCTCTTTTAGCGGAGTATCAGATTCCACCTTTGACCCACTAAAAGAATGTCTCAAAAACATCCCTGACTGGATGAACCGCAATTTCCTAAAACTTAATGCGGACAAAACAGAGGTTTTGTTTTTTAATCAACCGACCCCTCCCCCATCCAATGTATGGTGGCCATAGGAACTGGGCGATGCCCCTACCCCAAAGGACTCGGTCAAAAATCTGGGTGTGAGGTGGGTCAAAGATCTGTTCCTTACGACCCATGTACAATCGATTTCGGCGGTTTGTTTTGGCAAAATTAAAACCATCAGGAAATGTATTAACCTCCTGCCTGACTCAACCCGCAAAACCGTGGTCCATGCTTCAATCACTTCCCATCTTGATTATGCGAACGGCCTGTACATGGGTCTGCCGCTTGGACTGATCCATAGACTGCAGATCATTAAAAATTTTGCAGCCCGACTGGTCTGCGGGGTCCCGCTCCGACACCGCATCTCTCCGTACCTTAGACAACTGCACTGGCTACCGATAGCCAAGCGGATTGAATTTAAGACACTGACATTTGCCTTTCGAGCAGACAAAGGGAGAGGGCCTATCTATCTGAGAAGGAGACTCCGCCCGTATCAACAAGACAGATCTCAAAGGTCCAATCACTAACGCTTTCTCGTCACACCGCGCTTTGTGAAAGCAAGAATGAGAGGCAGAACATTTGAAGTGGGTACCACCAGATGTTGGAATAACCTCCCCCCTCACCTTCGCATGATGCAGTTCGAACTGGAATTCAGAAGGGCCTTGAAGACCTGGCTTTTTATTCGAAATGACTAGTCTAGCGCTGCTCTCTGCCTTGATCACTGTCTACTATAGCGCCGGGACACCCCATTTGGGGTAGCTGCGCGCTCAACAAATGACTTTTATTATTATTATCCTGTGGGAGGGGGTGTTGCACCCTCTTCCCGGACAGGCTTTTTTTCTGGGCGCCCTGAGAGCAGAGGCTCAGAAAAGCGTGGCAGGCTCAGTATCCAGCAGGCATGGCGACTGGCCACAATGATACTAGACATACGATACATCCCTTGTCCAAGGAAGGTACACAGTCCCCATGCATGCAGTTCATCAGACCACCGGGCCGGTCTGTTTCAATTTAAGACTACTGCTATCTTCAAGAGATTGAGGAAGTACGTTTTTTTTTCTCAAAGGTGTTTTTATTAAGATATAAACAAGGGAAGGGAAAAAAGGGGGAAAAATACATTTTAAAAAAACACACGCGGCAATCCCGCAACAATTCCCACGCAGGGGAAATACACAAATTGGGGCGGGGGGGCGCTTTGACTAGCAAATGTCCTGCTGTCCGGCCCAGCCAAGCTAGAAATTTAAAGGAGAATAAGAGGGTCCAAGTCCAGGCCTCCAACACAGATGCAATACGGCCGTCGGAATCCCGCCCACCAAGAATGGACAACAGCAGTGAAGGTACCGGGGCCAGACCAGCCAATCCCAGTACCGCGGACTCTCCCCTCTTGTCGTTTAGAACTGTCACAGTAACCCAAAGAAAAACTAAAATGAAACCGGGAGGAAGGGGAAACAACCCCCCCACCACCCCAACACCCTCCCCACCCCCCAGTGGTGGCAGCACACAATCACACTTCAGCGATCATCCAATAATATTCAAACCTGAAACAAATGGAGGGCTCGGACCGATGGTGGGCAAACAGCGGCCGGTAACCCGCCAGACAAAGCGCACCAAGGGCCCCCAACAAAAAAACAACATTTTTAAAGTCCCCCAGAAATATGTCCGCCATGCGCTCCATGCTCAACAACTTCCACAGCCTCGCATGCCACAGAGAAATCGCTGGGGCTTCCCTCTTTTTCCAGGCCGCCGCTAGAGTGACCTTGGCCGCCCCTATGCAGAGCCAAAGGATCTTCTTGTCCGCTCGAGTCTGATGTTCTAGAAGCGGGTCCCGAAGGCCCAACAGCACATGCTCCAGGGAATCCCTGATCGGGTACCCCAAGATGTCCCTAATATGGGACAGGATCTCTTCCCAATAAGGGCGGATGACCGGGCAGTCCCACCAAATATGGCGGAAGTCCCCCAACAAACCACATCCCCTCCAACATCTGTCTGAGGAGCCGGGGAAGATGCGATGGAGCTTGTCAGGGGAGAGGTACCAATCCATCATAGTTTTAACATGTGCCTCTCGAAGTTCCATCGAGTGATTATGTCTGGCCAGGTCCCGCCACAGATGGGACCACTCCCCATCCGTGATGCCACGCCCAAGGAGGCCCTCCCGATGACCCATGTATCGTGGCCGAGGCGAGACCGCAGTGGTCAGAAGGTGTCTATAGATGAAACAGATGGCCCCGCACATGGTCGTGGCTCGAGAGAGAAAGGCCTCAAAGGGGGTGGGCGGCCGAGTTGCCACCTCTCGAACCGACGGAGATAGGGCCCAGTGGAGCAACTGAGCGTGGTGGAACTGCTCCGTCTCGGCAATCCCATAGTCCCGCCCACAATTCGGGAAAGTCAGCGGGGCATGGCCATGGAACAGATGCGTGAGGGCTAGGCAGCCTCCCTCCCTCCAGGCATCAAAAGGGCCCTCCCGATGTGCAGGCGGAAAGGCCGGGTTGAAATGTATGGGTGTTAAAGGCGATGGGAAAGTAGTCCAGCGCTCGTCTCCTGAAACCGAGTCCCAGACCTTAAGGGTGGTGCCGGTAGGGGTGCTAATGTAAGCATTCTTGGGCCTATCCCCCTTAGGCTTCCACACCAGGTCCCAGATCGTGCGACCCGCCACACTCCTATCCATGTGGAGCCAATGCTTCTCCGAAAGGGGTTGGGTCCACTCCACCAAGACCCTCAATTGCACTGCTTTATAACAGAGATGCACGTCAGGGAGGCCCACCCCCCCCTCCGCTCGCGGTCGCCGAAGAGTGGCAAAGGATAAACGAGCCCAGCCCCCCTGCCACATGAAGCGGAGCATGAGGGTCTTTATGCGGCGGAAGAAATCCCCGTCGAGGACAATAGGGAGGGCCTGAAATAAATATAAGAGCTTCGGTAGGAGCGTCATCTTGATCGCATGGATCCTGCCCAGCCAGGAGATAAACAACGGCTTCCAGCGCTACATATCAGTTTGGATAGTCGCCAAGAGCGGGGGGAAGTTGGCGGAATACAGCTTACCAACCTTGGGGGTCAAACGAACCCCTAGATACAATATGGAAGAGCGGGACCACGGCAGGGGCGAGAGCGGTCGGAGTCGGTCCACCTCCACCGACGAGAGCGTGAGATTGAGGATACAAGACTTGCCATAATTGACCCGAAACTCCGCCACCTCCTCAAAGTGCGCCAGGGCCCTCTGCACATGGGGGATGGAGTGCGCCGGATCCGCAAGGGATAGGAGGACATCGTCCGCAAACAAGGAAATCTTGTGTTGCTCCCCTGTAAAGGGCAGTCCCCGGATATCCGGGTGTTCCCGGATCGCCATCGCTAGGGGCTCGATACTCAGGGCGAACAACAAGGGGGAGAGAGGGCAACCCTGCCGCGTGCCCCGCGAATGCGAGAAGAAGGGGGATAAATACCCATTCACCGCGACTCTAGACCGGGGGCCGCTATAGTTGGCTTTAAGCATGGTCACGAACCTGTCCGAGAATCCAAAGGCGTGAAGGGTCCGGAACAGGAACTGCCAGTCCACCCGGTCAAATGCCTTCTCGGCATCCAGGCCAATCAATACCGCCGGGCTGTTAAACCGGTTGGCCTTCTCAATAAGGTGGACCACCCTTCTAGTGTTATCATGAGTTTGCCGCCCCTTGATGAAACCGGATTGGTCAGGGTGAATCAACGCCGGCATCAGGTCTTGTAAGCGCAACGAGAGAATGGAAGAGTAAAGTTTAGCATCGAGGTTGAGAAGGGAAGTACGTTTGTGTTTGTGGACTAGGTCTAGACATTCATTTACTAGCATGAAGGACATTTGTTTTGGCCCAGTCAAAGTATTCAGGACCAATAATGAAACCTATTTTGAACCAATACTCTAAGCACCCTTTAACTGGTTAGAATTGTGGTATCCAGTGTTGGTTTGTTTAACAGCAAGTGGGCCAGACCATTTTTAATACTAAAAAAGTGCAACTATATCCAGGGATGTTTATGATCACTAGAAAATACAGGTGTATATAGGCAAAATACAAGGGTTATCATTATGGGATTCTGCATGGGTACAGTATGCGGAGTGTGATTGATGCTTCAAGGATTTTTCTATCTCTGGATAATGAGATTACTAGCCTAAAAGCGTGAAAAGTTTAAAATTTCATTTGGAGGACACATACTTGTGAGACGATTTCTATCTAGTACTTTAAGGTACTAGATAGAACGAATGCTTGACTTTGAAGAGTTCAATGCCAAACAGCATGGGGAGAGAAATAAAGATGGAAATAAAGAAGGATGTCTGTTGACATGGTTGATTCAGTTGATCGCAGAAGCAGGGATTCACCCACTGGACACCAGAGAGGGGGGGAGCGGCCCCTTGGGCAAGGGCCTTTGCTCCCCCCAATTGGTCTTGGGGATATCCCGCATTGGGGAAAAAAACCCACTAGATGCCAGGGATTATTTTATTTTTGTATTTAGGGGTGGGGGCAGTCCGAGATGGGCATGCCAATGTCCCCACCACCGCAAAATTCCAGTCTTTCTGCCCCCCTTGGGAGGCAGATGGAGGTAATAGCCCCCAATCTGAAAGCACACTAGGCACCAGGTATTTCTTTTTATGTATATAGGGGTGGAGGTTGCCTGAAATGGGCATGCCAATGCCGCCACCACCACCCTCAAACAAAATTCCAGTGTCTTTCTGCCCCTACCCCCCTAGGAGGCAGATGGGGGCAATAGTCCCCTATCTGCCCCCCCCACCCCCCTGGGGGCAGGGCAGAAACCCCACTAGGCACCAGGGGATTGTTGTTTTTTTTTTTTATACGTAGGGGTGGGGGCTGCCCAAAATGGGCATGCTACTGCCCCCACCCACACCCCCCAAAAAGTATTTCTGCCCCCAAAACAGAAGGCAAATTGGGACTCCGGAAACCAAGGGGAACGCTGGGTGGTAGGCCTTTTGTGCCGGTACAGTGATCCCATACAGAAATGTGTGAAAAATGTGATTTTTTTTCAGCTAAATAGGAGGTTTGCAGTGGATTCTGGGTAGGAAAATGCTGGGGCGGGTGTCCAGGCAAGCCATACCTCCCTAGACTCCCCCGGGTGTCTAGTTTTCAGAAATGTTTGTATTTGGTAGGTTTCTCCAGATGGCCGCCGAGCCCGGGTCCAAAAACCCAGGTGCCCCTCCCCCCGTTGCAAAACCAGATAGTTTTGTGATAGGTAATTTTGATGTCTCCACAATACGTTTTGTGCCCTTGCCTGTCACAGGTGCTTGGACCGCTCACACAAGTGAGGTACCATTTTTATCGGGAATCTTTTGAGAATGCGGGGTGGGTGGAAGCTTGTGGATCCATACAGATTCCAGAACTTTCCATCACAGAAATGTGAGGAGAATGTGTTTGAGATTTGCAAGGGATTCTTGGTAACAGAACCTGGTGAGAGCCACACAAGTCACCCCATCCTGGATTCCCCTGGGTGTCTAGTTTTCAAATATGTATAGGGTTGCTTGGTTTCCCTAGGTGACGGCAGAGCTAGGGTTCAAAATTCACAGCTAGGCACTTTGCAGAAAAGGGTCAGCTTTCACTGTAAACATGTGGTGTGTCCATGTTGCGTTCTGGCCTGTTTCCTAACGCGGGCACTAGGCCTACCCACACAAGTGAGGTTCTATTTTTAACAGGAGACTTTGGGGAACACAGAAATGTAGAACAAGTGTTATTACCAATTGACTTTGTGTGCATTTCTGCCTTCCAAATATAAGACAATTTGTAAAAAAATAAGTCATTTTGAAACATGACCTCTAATTCACATGCTTGTATGGGTACCCAGAATTTTGGAGATGTGCAAAAAAACACTGCTTATAAATAAACTCTATATGTTGTTCCCATTAACGAAATATATTGGTTTTCTTGGTACCTATTTTTCACTCCTTATATTTTACCAAATGAATTGCTATATACTTGGTACACAATGAAAAAACATTGCAAGACGCAGCTCAGTTATTGGCTCTGGGTTCCGCTGGTTCTTGGTGAACCTACATGTCCTATATATCCCCACAACCTGAAGGGTCCAGCGGATGCAAAGGTATATTTCTTTAAAAAATGTGTTATACTTCAAAGAAGTTACAGGTGAAAACGTTGGCACAAATGGCTGTTTTTTTCAACTCAATTTAAATATTTTCTATTTTCAACTGTTAGTTTCTATAGAAAAAAAAAGTCAAGGATCTACACAAATGGCCCCTTGCTGAATTCAGAATTTTGTCTAGTTTTCAGAATTGTATAGCTTTCTGGTAATCATTATTGGTTTCACACCCATTACTACCACTAACTGGTAGGAGGTTAGAAGGACATAAATAGGAAAAATCGGCTATGCCCCAGTAAAATGCCAAAACTGTGTAGAAAAGTTTGGTTTTCTGACAAACGTCTGCCTGTGCCTCAAAGCTGAGAAGATGGTTATTTCAGCACCACAAACCCTTTGTTGATGCCATTTGCAGGTAAAAAAACCAGACTTTTTTCTGCAGCAATTTTTTCCCATGTTTTCAAAAAACAAAACAAAATTTTGCTGTGTTTTGGCTAATTTATGGGTCCCCTCAAGGGGAATACACAAACCCTGGGCACCTTTAGAATCCTCAGGGTGTTGGAAAAAAAGGGCGCAAATCTGACGTGGATACCTTATGTGCACAAAACGTTACAGGGGACTAAGCGCAAACTACCCCCAAATAGCCACAAAAAAAAGGCTTCGCTCAGGATGGAAAAGTCCTAGCAGCGAAAGGGTTAAAGGCACGGTGCCAGTTTTATCTCTTATGGTTTCAATGCAGCCTATTGGCTAACAATGCCTTTGGATTTTCTTGTCTTTTTTCTTTTCAAATAAAGGATATGTTTGGCAATTAAATGTGTTCATATTCTATGTGGCAGATATGTTAAAATGTACATAGTGATTTTAACTGAAAAATTGAATGTGATTGAGGCATTTTTTAGCCTATATTTTTAGCCTATATTTATCAGGCTGCATGTTTGTATAGATGCATATTAATATATATGTGGGTTTATGTATATATTGTTATTGTTAATTGATTTTTATATAGCGCTAATAACAGACGGGTCTCTAAGCGCTTTTGAGAGAGTTACCAGATATCGTGAAACGGATGCATGGCAGCACAGTGAGGCACGTTTACAGGGCCTCCCTGAACAGGAATGTTTTAATTTTTTTCCTGAATGGGAGGAGATCCGATTCCTTACGCAAGTAGTCTGGCAATTGAATCCAAAGTTGTGGAAGCAGGACGGAAAAGGCTCTGCCCCCTTTGGATGCGGTATTGCATCCTGGGGTGGGCAGGCGGCAGGCTTCTGAGGACCGCAGCATACGGCCCGGAACATAGTTCTTCAGGCGTTCCTTAATGTAGGCCGGGGCTTTGCCGTAGATCGCTTTATGGGCAATGCAGAGACCTTTGAAGTTAGCTCTTTGCTTGATGGGGAGCCAGTGCAATTTGCACAACAGAGGGGAAGCATGGGACCGTCTTGGCAGCCTAAAGATCAACCTGGCTGCGTCATTCAGAACCTCCTGTAATTTATTGATAAGCATTTGAGGAAGGCCGATATTGAATATGCTACTTACCAGTATGCATCTGTTCTTGGCATGTAGGGCTGCTGACATTCATATCTGTGCATAGATCGCCGCCTAGTGTTGGGTCCGGATGTTTGCACGTTGTTGTCCTGGAAGAGTCTTCGAAGTATCCTGAGATAGGTGACTCCTACCCTGGACCACAGTGCGCATGGGCATCCTCTCCATCCTCAGATTGTTTTTCGCCATTGTGGCAGGGATGGAGTAGATACAGAAAGTGATGACCATGCTATACAGTAATTCTGAGAGCTGCAGCTGCTACAGGCGCCGGGGAGGAGGGTGGGCGATATGAATGTCAGCAGCCCCACATGCCAAGAACAGATGCATACTGGTAAGTAGCATATTCAGTTCGAGGCATGTGGGCTGCTGAATTCATATCTGTGCATAGAATACATAGCAGTACCTCCCATTAGCGGCGGCTACCAGTGCCAGATGCAGCGGTCTGAAAAAGAGTTTTGAGAACAGCCTGTCCTACAGCTGCCTGCTGTTTTGATTGCACATCTACACAATAGTGTTTGGTAAATGTATGTGTAGTGGACCAGGTGGCTGCTCTACATATATCATGCAAAGGAATGTTTCCCAGGAAAGCCATGGAGGCCCCTAACTTACGTGTTGAGTGGGCTCGTGGGGGAATCGTTAATGTGCGTTTAGCTTTTTGATAGCAAATTTGAATACATTTAACGATCCATCTGGCTATACCTGCTTTGGAGATGGCGTTAGCTTTGTGGTGTGGGGCAAAGGCAACGAAGAGTTGTTTTGTTTTCCTAAAGACTTTAGTCATGTCTATATAGTACATGAGGGCTCTCTTTACATCCAGTGTATGGAGTGCTCTTTCTGCGACAGTTTGAGGGTTTTGAAAGAAAACAGGCAGTTCAATGGTTTGATTCATGTGGAACTGCGATATCACCTTGGGCATGAATTTGGGGTTGGTACGTAGTACGACCCTGTTGGTGTGAACCTGTATGAATGGCTCTTGAACGGTTAGTGCCTGGAGTTCACTAACTCTCCTCAAAGAAGTGATTGCTACTAGGAAAGCTACTTTCCAGGTGAGGAATTGAATCTCGCATGAGTGTAGAGGTTCAAAGGGTGGACCCATCAGGCGTGTGAGGACCAAGTTGAGGTTCCACATTGGAGCTGGTGGGTGGCTTGGAGGAATTACTCTTTTGAGTCCTTCCAAGAATGCTTTGATGGCAGGCACTCTGAACAAAGAGAGGTGCTGCCTGTTCTGGAGATAGGCTGATATTGCGGTCTGATATTGCGGTCAAATGGACACGTATTGAGGTGTATGCCAGATTGCATCGGTAGAGGTGTAAGAGGTAACAAATTATGTTTTGGATGGATGCGTCTAGCGGGTTAATGTCATTATTATTGCAATAAATGACGAACCTTTTCCATTTGGCTGCATAGCAAGCTCTGGTAGTGGGTCTTCTAGCTTCCTTAATGATGTCCATACAGTCAGGTGGCAGGTTTAGGTAGCCAAACTCTAGAACTTCAGGAGCCAGATTGCCAGGTTCAGCTGTTGCGGATCTGGGTGCTGAATCTCTCCATGGTTCTGCGTCAAATGCGCGGGTTTGATCCGCAGCCTTTGATGCGGCACCACGGAAAGTTCGAGAAAGGTGGTGTACCATGGTTGGCGTGCCCATGTTGGAGCAACCAGGACGAGTGTCAGTGAGTGTTGTCTGAGTTTGAGTGCCACCAGTGGTATCAATGGTGCTGGGGGAAAAGCGTACGCAAATCTGCCGGACCAGTTCATCCATATCGCATTGCCCTGCGACTGCGGATGTGGGAACCTGGCGGCAAAGCTTTGGCATTTTGCGTTTTCGCTTGTGGCGAATAGGTCTATCTCTGGATGACCCCACTGTTGGAAGTACGGTTGGAGTACTGACGGATGTAGCTCCCACTCGTGCATCTGGTGGCTGTGTCTGCTGAGCAGATCCGCCATCTGGTTGTCCTTGCCGGGGAGGTGTTCCGCCATGAGGAATATGTTCCTCTGAATGGCCCACTTCCACATGCTCTGAGCCAGATGAGACAACTGTGGAGAGTGTGTTCCTCCCTGCTTCTGTATATAGTACATGGCAATCATGTTGTCCGTCCGGATCAACACGACTTTGTTGCACAAGTGTACTTTGAATGCTTTCATTGCCAGGAAGATTGCCATCAGTTCTAGAAGGTTGATGTGCATCTTCTTTTGCTGTATTGTCCATAGTCCCTGCACTGTGTAATTGAGTACATGAGCTCCCCATCCCTGGAGAGACGCGTCCGCTGTCAGTATTATTTGTGGAACAGGCTCTTGGAACGGTCGGCCCTTGCAAAGGTTTTGTGGATTCCACCAATGCAGAGAGTTGTATGCCCGACCGCTCACCAACACTAGGTCTTTTAGTTGCCCTTGAGCCTGATTCCATTGACGTGCTAAGCACTCCTGAAGCGGGCGCATATGTAGTCTTGCATGTGGGACTATGAAAATGCAGGAGGCCATCATGCCTATCAGCTGCATGAACACTCGCGCGGGAAGGGAGTGTTGGGGTTTGAACTTGGAAATCAGCATTTGCATGCTGTTGATTCTCACTAAATTTGGCTGAGCTGTGGCTGCCAGAGTGTCTATGGTCGCACCTAGGTACTGTTGTACGTGTGCGGGTTGGAGATGTGATTTTGGGTAATTTAGTGAGAACCCCAGACTGTGAAGAAGGTGAATGGTGCGGGACATGTGGCCGGCACATTGCTGGGCTGACTTTGCCTGAACAAGCCAGTCGTCCAGGTAAGGGTAGACGTGAATGTGTTGCCTCCGTAGATGTGCAGCCACAGTAGCTAGGCACTTTGTGAAAACTCTGGGTGCTGTTGTCACGCCGAAGGGAAGAACCTTGAATTGGTAGTGCTGCCCTTGAATAGTGAACCTGAGATATTTTCTGTGTGAGGGGTGAATGGGTATGTGGAAATACGCATCTTTGAGGTCTAGCGTGGCCAGGAAGTCTCCCTGTTTGAGCAGCGGGAGGACTTGTTGTAGGGTGAGCATGTGGAAATGCTCTGAGAGAATGTAGCGGTTGAGGGTCTCAGGTCTAGTATAGGTCTGAGTGACCCGTCCTTTTTTGGTATTAAGAAGTACAGGGAGTACACCCCGTACCTTGCTCGTGGACGGGTACGACCTCTATTGCGCCTTTTTTCAGCATACTTAGCACTTCCTGCTGTAATAGCGCTAAGTGCTCTGAGGACATAGGACGGTGTTTTGGTGGTATTGTGGGTGGAGTGGAGGTTAATTCTAGGCAGTAACCGTGTTTGATAATATCTTTGACCCACCTGTCCGTGGTGATGGAGTTCAACGTGGACAGGAACCTTTGTAGCCTTCCCCCGACAGGTGTTATGTGGTCGGGAGGAAGGGAGAGGGCGTCATTGTTTGTTCTTGGGGGAGGACCTGGTATTGCCGTATCCGCGTCCTCTACCCTTTGTGCTGGAGCCACGATATCCACCCCGGGTGTTTTTATCGTAAGTACTTTGTGTGTTGCCCTTGTTGAAGGTTTGCTGTGACCCCTGTCCTCTACCTGCTCCTCTATTTCCGGGGCGACGAAAGGAGCCACTCCGAAAGGTCTGCGTTTGGAGAGCCCCCATGGACTTTGCAGTGACTGTGTCCTTTTTTATTTTTTCTAGGGTGGTGTCAACCTCTGGTCCGAACAAGTAGTCGGGGTTGACCGGCTGATTGAGGATGTTATTTTGAACCTCAGGTTTGAATCCGGAGATTCGTAACCAGGCGTGTCGTCGTAACATGACGCTGGTATTTATTGCTCTGGCAGCTGTATCTGCGGCATCCAGTGCACACTTAATGGATGCGTTCGTGAGGAATTGTCCCTCCCTGATGAGGATCTCTGCTCCCTCTTTGTATTGGTCAGGGAGATGTTGGAGTAGGGTTTCTAATGTGTCATAGTGTGCGCGATCGTAGCGAGCTAGGAGCGCCTGGGTATTGGCAATACGCCATATATGAGCTGCCTGGGCTGCAACCCGTTTGCCGGAGGTCTCTAGCACCTTGGACTCCTTGTCCGGGGGAGGAGCTTCCCCAGTAGTCTGCGAGTGCGCCCTTTTGCGAGCATTAGCGACTACGATGGAATCTAGAGGCAACTGGCCTCTAATGTACGTAGGGTCCCCAGGCGCCGACCTATATTTTTTGTCGATCCTGGGGTTTATTACTCTTGCCCTAGTGGGTTCTTTGAAAATGTCCTTTGCTGGTTTAAGGACACCTTTCAGCATGGGTAGAGTTTTGATATTCCTTTCTGAGGATGCGAAAGTATCCATTAGAAAATCGTCCTCGATTGTGTCAGAGTGGAGTTGCACACCATGATTGGCCGCAGCACGTTCAATGAGGGCGTTGAATGCGGCAGTGTCCTCTGTGGGAGACGTTTTCGCGCCATATAGCTGCGTGTCCTGTGTATCCATAGGCGCACCCGGGTCTACAGGGTCATCCCAAGCCTGGTCAGGGTCCTGTTGGCCTTCAGGGTCCATCTCTCTGGGGTAGGGGACATCGTCACCCATGTAGTCCTCCAAAGCATCGGTTTCGGAGGGTGTCGGAGAGAAGGGCTGTGGATCTAGGTAAGAGGTATGGAGACGTTCGTAAAGAACTGGTTCCGAATCCGCTGGCAGCTTTTTCTTTAGCGGGATCCGGTAGGAGTCCAAAGCCTGCTCGGAAGATATTCTCCGCTTGTGGAGCATAAGTCTGCCGGTGTCGGCATCGATGATGTGGGACGGTGACGTCTCCGTAGGAGAGCGTTCGGCAGGTGTGATCCTAGTTTGGGTGACACGTGTCCTGATTTCAAACAGTTTGGGCGCCGTGGATGGTGGCAGTCCAAAAGTGATGTTGGGTATTGCTGGAGAAGCTTTTTGAGCTTTTTTCGGCTCGGAGCCCGACGTGTCCTGGAGGGCTGCCTTTTCTTTGATGCGTTGCAAGGACGCTGCAACTTGTCGAACCTGTAACGCTGACGGTTCTTTGGCGCCGAGCGGTTCTGTAGAGGCAGGCGTGGACTTCTTCGGGGCCACGGGGTCATCGAGTCGAGGAGAGGTAGTAGCTGTCGACGACGTCGATGATTGGGCCTTCGGTGCTACTTTTGAAGCGATGTGCGACGCAGCGGCCATTTTGACCTTCGTGGCCGGAGCCGATTGTTTCGGTGCCGGGGGCCGAGGCGGCTTGGCGGTACTGATGGCCTTTTTCCGTGTGTCGGCTCCGACGTCGGCTGCTGCGAGTTCGGCACCGAAGTCCCGTTTGGTGCGGTCGGTGCCGACGGGTTTGGCTGGCGTCGAAGGTGTAGTGGGCTTCGATCCGACCAGTGTCAGTTTCACTTTCGGTTTCTGTGGAACCGATACGACTTTTGGTTTTGGTTTCGAGGAAGGGAAACCAGTCATTTTGGGTACTAATGGCTGTCGCTGAATGTCCGAGGCCGGGCCAGAGGGCGGGGCCGAAGAACTGCGGGATAGGTCTTGGGTAAGGCCCGAAGGCGATCCCTCGACCGGAGCCATAGACTGACGCACTGGGATATCCTCCGTCTGTACGGGTAGGCCTTGCTCGTCACCGGAGCTACTTTCTTCGGCCCCTAAGGCCTCATCGTAGTCTCCTACCTCGGTGTCGGCTTCTTCCTTGTGAAAGAGTTGTTCTTCGATGTCTTCCGATCCGGAATAGTGTTCGGAAGCGGGGCTGGAGGGTAGGTTCTCCATGCCTTCCACATCTTTGTCCTCGGCGCTGAAGATGTTGGTCGGGGCCGGTGCCGCTTGCTGCGCTTCAAGTCTCGCTGCTCGTCGATTCCGGAGAGTCTTTTTGGATCGGAATCGGGCACAGGCCATACATGTGGATTCGTCGTGATCCGGTGAAAGGCATTTGTTGCACACCGGGTGGACGTCGACATGGGGATATTTCGCATTGCAAACAGGACACCGCTTGAATGGTGTCCTCGATTCCATCGTCGATGTAGGGTCAATGGTCGGATACGATGCGAAAAAGTTGTTGTTGAAGTCAGTAAACTAACAAGTAACTGTCGATACCGATCGGGAACAGTACCGACGCGAACGAAAGGCCTTTTGGCCTGAAAAAAAGTCAAGATAAGCACATCCGAACCCAATGGCGGAAAAAAACAATCTGAGGATGGAGAGGATGCCCATGCGCACTGTGGTCCAGGGGAGGAGTCACCTATCTCAGGATACTTCGAAGACTCTTCCAGGACAACAACGTGCAAACATCCGGACCCAACACTAGGCGGCGATCTATGCACAGATATGAATTCAGCAGCCCACATGCCTCGAACATAAGGCATTGCCGTCATCTAGTCTGGAGACAATTGTGGCCGATACGATAGTTTGTAGGGAGGCAGTTGAGAGGAGGAGAACAAGTTTCCGTAGCTGTCTCATGATCCCTGTACAAGTACCGGCCACTGTGGTGACTTGGTTAGCCATGGAGAGCTCGGAGTCGATTTTAATGCCTAGGTTTTTCACGGCATGGGCTGGTGTCGGGGTGGCACCCAGCTCCTGGGGCCAAAATCGATCGCTCCAGGGGTTGTCTTTGTAGGGATCACAGGAACCTCTGTTTTATCAGGGTCGATTTTCAATGCATTGGTGGTCATCCAATTTATAGTGAATCTAAGGTTGTTTTGCGCCACATCCTGGGCATAGGGGGAATTGTCAATCCGGAGGATGAGCTGGGTGTCATCCGCATAGTTGAAAACACGGCAGTCCATGCGACCTAGGGCTATCACCAGAGGCTGTAAATAGATGTTGAACAAGAGCAGGGACAATGCCGAGCCCTGAGGGACCCCACATGTAAGAATACCTCTGTCTGATACCCGCTCTCCTAACTGGATCCTCTGGGACAGCTCCGTCAGGAAGGATTCTAACCACTGGTGTGCCGTCCCATGAATACCCAGGGCCGTTAATCCAGCAGCCGGGAGTGGTTGACTGTATCGAACACCGCTGATAGGTCTAATAGAATCAGGGCGCTCAGATTTTTGTCAGCCATCATTCTGAGGTCATCAAGAACAGAAAGCATCACCAGTTCCGTGCTATGATGGGCTCTAAATCCTGCTTGTCGCATCTGGAGGAGTTGGTGTTCCTCCAGGAAGGATGAAAGTGTTTTGAGAACATGTTGTTCTAACAGTTTCGCCAGGAAGGGGAGCTGGGAAATATGCATCTGCTCCTGGTTTCTTTAGGAGGGGGTGACTCTGGCCTCCTTCAGGTTGGAGGGTAGGTGGCCGGTCTCCAAGGAATTGTTCAGCAATGCGAGGAGCTACTTTTCCAGGCCGGGAAGGGCCATTCGGAGGATCCTCGGAGGGCATGGATCTGCAGGAGAGCCCGATTTGATGCGATTCATCAGTTGTGTCAAAGACGTGGAGTCCAATATAGGGAGGGTCGTGAGATGCTTGTCGGGGAGAAGGGAGGGGGGGGGGGGGTCTGGTTTTCGGCTAGGGAGCTCTGAAAGATGGGGGTATTGTCAATCTAGGAGATAATGTCCTTGACCTTTTGAATGAGGATATATATGTTTTAGTGTACTTTGTAAAGTTTAAAGATACATATATATTTTATATGTTATGTGCTCAAGGCTCCGCACGTGGGTGAACTATTCAGTGCTTATGACTATTGAGGAGTATCCCCTGGAAGAGAACCCTTTCTACTGTAAGCAGACAGACATAAAAAACAAAAGACATTTGTTTTAAAGTACAAAACCCTGCATCAACATTCAAACATTACCCAATGCAAATGTAAAAAAAAATCACAAGCCAAGTTCACGCCACTAACACAGCCCAAATGAGGTTTTATTAAGTAGGCAGTGTTTTTATTAGCTTTTATTTATGCAACGGTCGTTATTGGCCAAAGGTGACGAAAAAACAGAAAGCAGAGTGGAGTATTGCAAAGTTGACTAATCAATAACTGAAGGCTTTTTTTTAAATGGATAGGCAACCTTTTAGTCACAATTTGCAAAATGCCTTGCAAAATGGTGGCTCTGGATATACTCAGAAACTTTCAAAACTCAGAGCCCATTAACAGAAACTGACAATACAGTCAACACTCTAGATCAATTACCTACAACAAGGAAATAAAGAAAAGTTTAAAACTAGAATCTAATCCAACAAAACTGTAAATTGCTGCACTTTTGTATTCATTACCTTTCTTTGTGGCCTTTCTTCAAGGCCTTCCAGGAATGTGGCTACATCATCATCATCATAGATTGCAAATTCCATTTCTTTACCAACGATGCCAACGGAAACATTCTGCAAAATAACAAAACAGACAATTGTTGGCCATTAGTGTTACTCTCGTTTAGGAAATATCAGCTGGACTAAGGTTTCCTACAATGGGAGCAGTATGCCAAACAGGAAGTTTTGTAAAGGAATAATGTTTCACTTGCAGTGCTTTTCCTTTACAACATATGGTTCTAGTACATAGAATTAACAATTCTGATCCATTAATTGAAGTTTGACCATATTTTGCAGCTGAAATGGATCACGACATGATAGCTAAAGACCATACTGAAGATTGAAGTCACATACTACTCTGCAAATGTACACCGTCCTGAATAGATCTATTCTATTTATTTCCAAAAGGCATGTATTGAGCATGTTAAAATATTCAAACTGTACCTATGAATTTTTTCTGGCAGTCATGTACCATGCATTTCAAAATTTTCAAAATGTACTCATGGAAACGGGCAACTGAGAAACAAAATGAGAACTACCAAATCTGTACCAAGTTGCCAAACCAATAGGAGCAGACCTTCTTTAACCACATTGTCTCTTTTTACCTTGAAATGCATTCATTACTGATAATGAAAGTGGAAGTTGTGTGGGAGGAAATTCTATGAGGCCAGGAGAAGGTCTCCTTACGAAAACTAGAAAGAGGAAGAATCTCTAGGAGCTAAGGAAAGTACTTGGCACACAAGGAGGTGTGAGGAGACTAGGGTGCCACAAGGTAGGCTGATTCACTCCTGTACTATCCGCGCTGCCCTTCCCTGTTAGGGTAGCAGCATACCAAGTTCTTAGTGTCTTTAGTGCACAGTGCCAGTCTGGTTAGGGTCTGAGCCACAAACCAATTTGGGTTTGTCCACCGTTACCCTTTGGCATCCTAATACTCCTTCCACAACATCTCTGCCTGGCACGTTACCATATGGATTAGTGGACCTTCTTGGATTAATTTATTTCTGATGTACAATACTTCAGCATATCCCTGGTGCCCCTATAGGTAATCTGTAATTGCCTCTATGGGTTAGCCCTTATTACAAATATAATTCACACATCTAGCCCTTACAAATTCTTACTTATTGCACCACCAGGCACTCCATAACATAGCAGCACCTAACTGGTCGTCACCCACGTCATGAAAATACTTCCCCCACATAGGCTCAAAGTAAAAACAAAAACTATACCCTTCCAAACACAAGGTGTAACTTCCTATCCATGAGGGCAAGTGCTTCAGCGCTTTATAAGTGCTGCAATACAATAATATAACAATATTTAAGAATTATTATTATTATGGAAATTTATAAAGCGCATGGTTACGTACACCGACGTGTCCCTGCGCTGAAAGGAAAAAGAGAGGCAGCTAGAAGCAAGGAGGTCACATCAGTGCAGAGCGGAAAAGGTGAGTTTTTAATTTTTGTCGGAATTTAGTCTGAGGGTTCGAGGCGCAGCTCCATCGGGAGCAAATTCCAATTCTTGGCCGCAAGAAATCTAAAAGATCTCCCTCCCATCCGAGCTTTACGAATTGTGGGGACAACTACAAGTCAGGTGTCTGAGGATCTGAGCCACCTCTCCGGTCTATAGGGAGTAATGAGACTGTAAAGGGGTGAGGGCGCCCTACTCATTATAATGCGATGACACATGCAGAGTGCCTTGAAGATAATCCTCTCCCTGACCGGCAGCCAGTGAAGGGACTTCAAGGCAGCTTTAGAGGGTGATCTTCTAGGAAGCCTCAGTACCAGCCGGGCTGTGGCATTTTGAAGTACCTGAAGGCGATTTAGGCTTTTTGCTGTGGCACCCAGATACAGGAGATTAGAGTAGTCAAGTCTAGAGGTGACCAAAGCATGAACAAGGGTCTGTCTGGCATTGGCTGGAATTATAGCAACTAGATACAACAACATCTAATGAATAAAAACAATTTGTCAACTAGGATACATTTTGCATTTTACAATCAAAAGGTTTTTTTCAATTCTCAACTTAATGGAAGCACTGGAGTGTAGCAACAGAACGGAAAAGGCACATGCTTTTCACCAGATACGGATGTGACCTAATGTATCGCCACGTGCAGATGAGTTTGGAAATGTTGAAAGGACCAAAGGGTACTGGCTATGATGATTAATGTTAGGTTGTATTTTATTATTTGTATAGCGCATCACACAGCTGGTGAGGACACAAAGTGTTCCAATTGCCATCAGATTCCTGGTACACCTGAAGTGTGTGGTTGGCAGGGTGTAATGTAGATGGCCCAACATTTAGTGCAGTGAACGGAGGAGCCACTAAGATGAGAGGCCAATTGACTGTAGTAGGTCACATGCTGCTCCACCAAACAACTAGATTTCAATTTTGGGTCTAGTGATACAGAGGAGGCCGTTATCTAGTGGAACGCATATGCCTGTTGCGCCTTGGGGGCACAATGTATAATACGGGTCCCGGAGGTTAACTTCATGTGGCTGAAAAAGATGGGCCAAGAGAAACACAGACACTGTAAAGCATGGAACATAAGGAGTACCGAAGAGGGCCTAATTAGCTTTTAATCTGATTTTAAGACCTAAAGAGGCAGCCTTCTAGAACACATTTTCCCAGATGATGAACTGCAAGCCAATTTTCCCTCTAAAATGGTCTTTACATGCTTTTAATGTTCAGCAATAAAGTCCTTAACTGATGACATCTAGTCACTGGCCGCCTTTTTCTGCAGCCATGTGAGGGCCTTCCCTTTCACGAAGGGCGTTCGAGGAAAATGTGTTCAATATCTTACAGTATTCCGATGTATCTCGGATTTAAGGCAGTGAATACAGTTTAAATGCGGTCCATTCACAAAAAGTCTTTTTGCCATATGAAGAACATGCACACAAGAAAAAGGTTTCTGGCAATTCAGCCACAATGAAAGAAAGGATTATGTTACTTTCCCTGTAAGCATCTGTTCTTGGCATGTAGTGCTGTAGATTCCATGATTAGCACAAGTCTGCCATCTAGTGTTGGGCTGGAATGATTGCAAATTATTTTTGTTCAAAGACGTTTTTCGAGTCACAAGGCTGTTTGACTCCTCCATTTGGTAATACTGCACCTAAGCATCGACTCCATTATTAGATTCTTTCGCCGCAGGCGGGTGAGAATGGAGTTAAAGTGTCAGTGATTTGAGGGCCATGCAAGTAATGTGAATGAAGGTAAATTTGAAAAGTAAACTGACCAACGCAGGAATCCGGGGAGAAGGGTGGGTGTATGCCAATCCACAGCACTACATGCCAAGAACAGATGCTAGTAGGGTAAGTAACATAATCCGTTCGAAGCATGTGTGGCTGTAGATACACAGGCTTAGCATAGCCTGTAAAGCAGTCCCTCTCCCAAAGCGGTAGCAAGACGGTGGGGCTCACAGTGATTTGAAAGAGAGTACATAGCACTGCTTGTCAAACCTGGATTGTTGACATGCTAATACATCCACACAGTAATGTTTTTGTGAAGGTGTGTGGTTTGGACAATTTTGCTGCTTTGCAAATCTCAGCAATGGGTATGGTCCCCAGGAATGCCATAGAGGCCCCTATTTTACGGGTTGAGTGGGCCTAAAGGAGAACGAGAAGTTTCTTACCTGTCGGTGTAGTTTTGCAGCTTGAAGATCTTTCTGGATTCACTATGCTGTGCATTATTCCGCGATCTTGTGGTTGGGTCCGGATTCGTAGTCTTTTCTTTGTTTTTTTTTTTTTTTTTGTAGCCCAGGTGGGCGTCGACGTCCACCATTTGGTGCACCTCCCGTGACGTCGTCGTGCTTCCTGCGGAAGTCCCACCTTTGGGGCGCCATCTTCGGGTTCTTTTTTCCCTGTTTTTTTTTTTTTTAACCCTAGGCGATTGATTAATCCTTTTGTCCATATTTCTGTACGTTTCCACTTCTTTGATCCTATCCATTTCACCCCCTCTTCCTCCAGCCTCATCTTCCTGGCGGAGGTGGGTGGGTTCGCTAGTGAATCCAGAAAGATCTTCAAGCTGCAAAACTACACCGACAGGTAAGAAACTTCTCGTTTTGCAGCGTGAATCTTTCTGGATTCACTATGCTGTGCATAGACTTTGTAGCGGTTTTCCTATTTTTGTGGTGGCTGGGTGGAAGATGATCGCTGGTCGTTGAAAATGTGTTGTAGCACCTTCTGTCCGACCTGTGCTTCCTTATTCATTTGAATGTCCACGCAGTAGTGCTTTGTGAACGTGTGCACAGATGCCCAAGTTGCTGCGAGACAAATGTCTTGGATGGGCGTGTTTGCCAGGAAGGCAACTGTGGCCCCCTTCTTCCTTGTGGAGTGAGCTTGGGGCCCCTCCGTTAGCTCCTGTCCAGCCTGTTTGTGACAGAATTGAATAGTGAGGGCAATCCACCTAGCGATGGTGCCCTTGGTCACTGGTCTACCCATGAAGCTAGTAGCAAAGGACACAAACAGCTGCTTCGACTTCCTGAGTTCCTTGGTTCTTTCAATGTAGTGCATCACCGCTCTTCTGGCATCGAGGGTGTGCAGGGCCTTTTCTGCGTTTGTAGTCGGGTTTTGGAAGAAACTCGGTATCTGGATACTCTGATTCATGTGGAACGCCGACACTACCTTGGGCATGAAGTGTGGGTCCGTCCTCAGGACTACCCTGTCTTTGTGAATTTGAATGTAGGGCTCCTGTAGCGTTAGTGCTTGAAGCTCGCTCACCCTGCGTAGTGAGGTTATGGCCACTAGAAAGGCAGTTTTCATCGTCAACATTTGTAGAGTGGCCTTGTGAATGGGTTCAAACGGCGCCTTCATGAGCTCCGTCAGAACCACGTTTAAATTCCATGCCGGCGGCGGCAACCTTTTCGGGGGTGCCATTCTTTTGGCTCCCTCCATGAATCTCTTCACCACCTGCGAGGTGAAGAAACTTCCACCCTTCTCACCTCTGGTGTAGGCAACGATCGCTGCTAGGTGTACCCTTAGGGAGCTCGAGCAGAGGTTACTCTTTAGAAGGTGTGTGAGGTACCTCAGCACAGTTGTCTCTTGTCATTCTGTTTTGCAGGCCCTTTTTCCTGCACCACACCGTGAATCTCTTCCACTTTGCGCTGTAGCACTTTCTTGTAGTAGGTTTCCTTGCCTCCCGTAGCACTCGCATAGTGCTCTGAGGTAACCTTAGGTGTGCGAACTCTAGGTCTTCAGGAGCCATGCTGCTAGGTTGAGTGTCTCTGGCTCTGGGTGCAGGACCTCCCCGTTTTGCATTGAGAGCAGGTCTTTTCTCCTCTCGAACCTGTACGGATTGCCTTGCGCCATTTCTTGAATCTGTGAGAACCATGTCTGCCTCGCCCACTGTGGAGCCACCAGGATCAGAGTCATGTTGCTGGTTCTGCACTTGTCGAGCACTCTGTGCAACAGGGGTATCGGTGGAAAGGCGTAGGCAAATGTCCTCCACCAGCTTATCCATAGGGCATTTCCCTTGGATTGCTGATCTGGTTGCCTGGACGCGAAGCTTTGGCATTTTGCATTGTGGCGTGTTGCAAATAGGTCTATTGTGGGAGTCCCCCATCTCTGGAAGATTTTCTCCGTTTCCTGGCCATTGAGCTCCCACTCGTGCGATGCTGAGGTCTGTCTGCTCAGCCAGTCTGCCTCCACATTGTCCTTCCCTGGTAGGTGAATTGCCAGTAGATCTATCTTGAGAGGTATGGCCCATCTCCAAATCTCCTGAGCTAGGGATGAGAGGGGAAACGACTGTGTCCCCCCTTGTTTGTTGATGTAGAACATCGCCGTGGTGTTGTCTGTCTGTACCAACACCCTCTGGCCGAACAGGTGTCTCTGGAATGCCTTCAGGGCTAACAGTATCGTTTTCAACTCGAGGTAGTTGATGTGGCGGACCGCGTCTGCTGGAGCCCATAGACCCCTCACTCTGAGGTTGTCCATGTGCGCTCCCCATCCCTTCTGCGATGCGTCCGTGGTAATGGTCATTGTTGGGCTTGGTGGTGTCAGGCTTCTCCCCGTTGTTATGTTGTCTCTGTTCCACCAAGTTATCTCCTCCTGCACTGCGTGCGTAACAACCACTAGATCCTCCCAACTTCCGTTTGCTTGTGACCATTGCTGCTGCAGCCATTCCTGGAATGGTCTCATGTGCAGGCGTACATTCGGCACCAGCTGGATACAGGACGCCATCATCCCCATCATCTTGCTCACCGCCCTCACTGTCAGAACTCGCCCCTTCTGGTAGAGCTGCGTCTCCTTCAGTAGAGCATCTGTCCTCCTGTCGCTGGGCACTACTGTACTGTTGAGGGAGTTGATCTTTGCCCCCAGGAAAATCTTTACCTGTTCCGGTTCCAGCGATGATTTTCCCCAGTGGATGGAAAATCCCAGATTTGTGAGGGTGTCTGTTACGCGTTTTGCGTGCCTCTCGCACTTCTCGCGTGAGTTTGCCTTGACCAGCCAGTCGTCCAAGTAGGGGTATACGTGTATTCCCTGCTTTCGTAGGTGTGCCGCTACCGCCGACAGGCATTTTGTAAAGACCCTTGGCGCTGATTTTAATCCGAAGGCCAGGGTTGTGAACTGGTAGTGTTCTTGTTCGATGTTGAATCTTAGAAGGCCCTTGTGCCTTCTGTTTATTGGGATGTGAAGGTAGGCATCCTTGAGGTCCACGGTGACCATGAAGTCCCCTTCTCTTATCTGTGGCAGTACCTCCTGCAGTGAAGTCATTTTGAACCTTTGCGTTCTGATAAACTTGTTTAGGTAACGGAGGTCCAGTATGGGTCTGAGGTCTCCGTCTACCTTCGGAACCACGAAGTAGTTTGAGTAGACCCCTCTGTTGCGTTCCCTGAACGGCACTGTCTCTATGGCTCCCTTTTGTAGGAGTTTCCTCGTTTCTTCTCTGAGTATTGCCAGTTCTTGGGCCGATCTCTGTCTTCCCTTCGGCTTCCTGTTTGGAGGTCTTTTCTCCAAGTCTACGCAGTATCCGTACTGCACAATGTTCCGTATCCACTTGTCTGTGGTTATACGCCGCCACTCCTGAAGGTAGAACCTCAGCCTTCCGCCTACTGGTGACGTATGCTCGTAGGCTCTTGAATCTTCTCTTCCCCCTGATGACACTTTTTTGCGCCTCACCCTTGGGGACCTTACGAGGGTAGGCGTCTTCTTGCGTGCTGAGTCACTTCGAGGAGGGCTGATCGCCCCCTCTCCTCCTTTGGCCACGTCCGTTCCCTCTCCCGCGAAAGGACTGGCCCCGAGGTTGATATTGCCAGCTTTGCTTCTGCTGACTTTGTCCGTGACCTTCGCCCTGCTGACCTTGTTGGAACGCCTGGTGCGACGTCCCCTGTTGGCTTCCACCCCTACCGTAGGGTCTCCTCGAGGGATTTCCTCGTCTCATTCCCCTCAGCTGTAGGGCCCCCATGGACCTCGCTGTCTCGTTTTCCTTCTTGAGCTGGGTGAGCTTTTCGTCCACCGTTGCTCCGAACAGTGTCTCTCCGTCGAAGGGGGTGCCAAGGATGTTGTTCTGCACTTCCGGTTTGAATCCCGAGATTCTTAGCCATGCATGCCTCCTCTCTGTGACCCCTATGGCCATGAGTCTTGCTGAAGTCTCTGCCCCATCCAACGCCGTCTTTATACAGGAGTTGGCGATGTTCTTGCCTTCATCCACCAGGTGAGAGGCTCTCTGGCGGTATTCTTCGGGGAGGTGCTTTACTAGCTCCCCCATCTCATCCCAGTGTTGGTATTGGTGTCTATTGAGGAGTGCATTCGAATTCGCCATGCGCCAGTGCATTGCGGCGTTCCTCTCGACCTTTCTGCCTGTGAGGTCGATCCTCCTGCTCTCTTTATCCGGAGGTGGGCCCGAAGTTGCTGGAACGTTGGCCCTTCTCCTGGCCGTGGAGGCTATGATGGAGTCTGCGGTGACGCTACCCTTGATGTAAGGTGGGTCCAGGGAGGAGTGCTTATATTTCTTCTCTGTCCTGGGCGTGATCGACCGGCAGGTGGCAGGCTCCTTGAAGGCTTCTCTCCCCTGGTTCATCACGCTTTGTAGCATGGGGAGGAACTGACTCCTAGTCTGGATGGGGAGCAGTGTTTCGACGAGAAAATCGGCTTTCGGCCTCTCCTCGTCGAGTTTGACGCCGAAGGCCATTGCTGCGCTCTTCACCACCATATTGTACACCCCGATGTCGTCGGGTGGCGAAGGCCTAGAGGGGTACGTGTCCACGGCCTCCTCCGGGTTTTCGGTGTCGAGATCGTGCCATTCGACGTCGTTGCTGGTAGATGCCGCCGATTCGAAGAACGACTGTTGGTCTTCTTCCTCGGCTTCTTCCTCATAATAGGGCTCCTCTTCTTCCTCGAGATCCCTTGTCAGCCCTTCGGCGTCGAACTCGTCTTCGACCTCGACGACGTCCGCCGATGAAACCGTTGGAATCTTGAATTCCTTCATCCTGGCGTCGAACTCCTTCTTCCTTTGAAGGATGTTCTCCATTTCGGCCTCGAGCCGCCTCTTCTTTTTCTCCATTTCGGAGATGCTTTCGGCGTCGACCGCGGGTCTTTTCGATGAAACTTGCGTCGACGTCGAACGTTCTTTCTGCGTCGATCGGCCCGTTTCATGGGATGATTTCGACGACCCTTGCCTTTCGGCGTCTTTCTGCACCAGGGAGTCCTTTTGTAAGGATCCGCTGGGCCTTTTGTCCGAAGTTCCCCCTTTGGGCGTCGAAGTTTTCGGCGCCGGGGCTCCCTTCGTGGACCTTGACTCAGTTTTTCTCGAGTCACCCTCGTGTTTTCGAGGTGTTTTTTGATTTGCGCTCGACGATTCTCTTAGCTCGTCTTCTTTTTTCTTGTCGGTCTCTACGACCGTGAAGTTTTCGGCTGTCTCGGCGACGTTGTCCTCGTCGTCCGTGTCGAGGCCCAGCTCGTAGAGTGTCGGGGGTTTCCCTTTGTCATCCATGTTGGCGTTGGCTCTTCTCTGCCTCTCTCTCACCCTGAGTGTCTTCGGCACGAAGGCTGAGCAGGCGTTGCAGTCGATACTCTGGTGATCCACCAGTAGGCAGAGGTTGCAGACCGGATGCTGGTCTTTCTGCGCGAACTTGTGGTGGCAGTTTGGGCAGAACTTGAATGGCGTCTTGTCCATTTCGCTCAGGGTCTCTGAGCGTGCATTCTCCAAGGCTGTCGAAGAAAAAAGGTTCGCTGGTCCTCTTTCTTCGCGCTCCTGATGAAATCTGTTCTATTCCTGATGTCTTCTCTTGATTCTATCGATGAAACTCGCTTTTCTTCCTTCTTCCTCCGAGTGAATTTCTGGAGCTTCCCGATGACGATCCAGACCCAACGGCGGAAAAAAGAATCTGAAGATGGCGCCCCAAAGGTGGGACTTCCGCAGGAAGCACGGCGACGTCACGGGAGGTGCACCAAATGGTGGACGTCGACGCCCACCTGGGCTACAAAAAAAAAAAAAAAAAAAAAAACAAAGAAAAGACTACGAATCCGGACCCAACCACAAGATCGCGGAATAATGCACAGCATAGTGAATCCAGAAAGATTCACGCTGCAAAACAGGTAAATGTCTTTTAGCTTTAGCAGAACAAGTTTGAATGCATTTGACTAGCCATCTGCAAATCCCAAATTTCAAAATTGGATGTCCGGTAAGGGGAGGTGAGAAAACAACAAATAATTGCTTAGTTTTTCCGAATGTTTTGGTTCTGTCAATATAATACATTAAAGCTCTTAACATCTAGCGTATGAAGAGCTCTCTTCCCAACAGAATCAGGTTGTGGAAAGAAGACCGGTAATTTCATTGATTGGTTAATATGGAAAGCCGAGACTACTTTGGGAAGTAACTTTGGGTGGAGTTGGACAAATGGTTTTTCTGAAGTTAGTGCTAGGAGCTCACTGACAAGTGACATGATCGATATTAAAAATGCTACTTTCCAGGAGAAGTATTGCAATTGGTAGGAATGTAGTGGTTGTAGGGGAAATTACTCTTTTAAGTCCCTCCATGAACACTTTAATGACCGGTATCTTGAATACAAGATACAGGTCTGTTTTGCAGATAGGCTGCAAGGTAGAAGCGTATTGGAAGTGTAGACCAGACCTGAGATTTGGTGATACAGGAAATAACAAACAATGGTTTGTACCTGTGCATCTAAAGGGTTTACTTTTTTGACCCTGGCAGTAGATGGCAAATAGTTTCCATTTGGCAGCATAGGACTTTCGAGTAGGCATACAAGCTTCTTTAAGAATATCCATGCATTGCTGTGGCAGGTTTAGATACCTGAATTCTACGACTTCAGGAGCCATATGGCAAGGTTCATTTCCTTGGACTTGGGATGTCTGATTGCGCCATGGTTCTGTGTAAGAAGGTCCTGGTTGAGGGAATGTTTCTTGTGGGGAACTTGTGAGAGTTCCAGTAGTGTAATGATCCATGATTGATGAGCCCAGGTGGGAGCTATTAGTACTAGGGTGAGAGACATGTGCCTGAGCTTTCTGACTAAAAATGGAAGTAGTGGGAGAGGTGGAAAAGCGAAAGGCAAATGTCCCTCACTAGTTCATCCAAAGAGCATTGCCCTTGGATAGCGAGTGTGTAAACCTGGATGCGAAAATGTGGGCATTTTGAGCTTTCTGGGGTTGTAAACAAGTCTATTTGTGGAAATCCCCACTTGTGAAATGTATGGTAGGAGGACTCCGGGGTGGAGTAACCCATTTGTGGACTTGCTGCAGGGTCCTGCTGAGGAGGTCTACAACTTGTTTGCTTATCCCTGGAACGTATTCTACGAGGAGATGAATGCTGTGATGTAATGCTAAGCACCAGTTGGTATAGGCTAGGTGCGATAATTGTAGAGAGTGAGTCTCCTCCCTGGTTTCTGCAGATATTACATGGTTGTCATGTTGTTTGTTCTGATCTGTACAACATTGCCTATTAGGTGAGTTAGGAACGCTTTCAAAGCTGAGTGAACAGCTTAAAGCTCTAGGTAATTAATATGGAGATCATGGTGTTTGGGGTCCCAGACACCCTGAACTGTAAGATCTTGAAGGTGAGCCCGCCCAACCAGTCAGGGAAGCGTCCGCTGTGAGAATGGTGTGGGGAACTGGGTCCATTGAAGTAAGAGCCGTTCTTGCATCTCATATCTTGGCAGGCATATTGGAATTCAGGACGCCAGCAACCCTAAAAGGCGCACAAGTGTCCTGTCTGCGAGTTGTTACCCGGTTTAAAACTGTTGGGCTAGTGTTTGAATGTTTTGTATTCTGGATGTATTTGGGTATGCTAACCCCAAGTGCACATAGAGGATGGCCCCTAAATACTGTTATATTTGTGATGGTTGTAGGTGCAATTTCTACATGTTGATAGTAAACCCTAGTTGATGTAGTAGGGCGAGTGTTTACTGGGTATGTTGGCTGCGAATGAGGAAGCTGTTGGCTTTTATAAGCCAATCGTCCAATTAAGAAAATACGGGAATGTTTTGCCGGCGTAGATGTGCTGCCACCACTGCTAGGCATTTTGGGAATACCTATGGGGTAGTCGTGACTCAGAAGGGTAGCACTTTGAATTGATAGTGCTTTCCTTGGAAGACAAACCGCAGGTATTTGCGATGTGAGGGATGGATGGGTATATGAAAGTAGACCTTTAGGTCTTATGCGGACATGAAGTTGCCTTTTTGCAACAGTTGAATTACTTCCTGAAGGGTGACCATGTGGATGCGCTCCGACAGGATGTAGTGATTTGGGGCCTAAGGTCAACAATAGGTCGAAGTGCCCCGTCCTTTTTGGAAATTTGAAAGTATAGTGAATATGAAAATTAGCTACTTACCTGTAACTGTGGTTCTCCAGTATTGGTATCTTTCATAGATTCACATGCGTGAATCATTCCCCATCATCGAATGAGAGCCCCATGGTACTATAATAAAGCAATGTATAAAATCACAAAAGGCCATAATGACAATGAAAAATTGGCTTTTTAAAAAATGTTAACCTTTTAAAAAAGGACCAAACTGCAAACTTTAACCAATCACACTCTCAAGAGAGACTGAATCCCTTACACACAAGTGTACTACAAGAGTCTTAGATTTAAAGGAAAAAAAAGGGAGCCTTTCAGAGGAGGAAGGTGGGTGGCATGTGAATCTATGAAAGATACCAATGCTGGAGAACCACACTTAAAGGTAAGTAACAAATTTTCTTCTCTAGTATTGGATTTTCCATAGATTCACAGATTGGCAGATGTGTTGGAGGCACACGAGCAAAAAGAGCTGTGGAGGTGGACACAGCTCTAGTGGAATGAGCCTTTACTTTAGCCTGCAGTAGTCTTCCCCCTTGTCCGATTCGAAACCGAATAGTGGATGCAATCCATCTCGAGAAAGTTTGTTTAGTAATCGGGAAACCCTAAGTTCTCTGTAAGCAATGAACAGTTGATCGGCCTTGCATTGTGACATGTCTGGCTCAAATAAAATTTGAGACATCTTTTTACATCTAAAGAATGTAAAGATTTCTCTACAACTGATTGAGGATTTCAGAAAAAAAGTACGCAATATTATAAGCTCATTTAAGTAGAAGTCCGAGGGGGCTTCAGGGATGAACTTAAGATTTGTTCGTAGTATTACACTGTCTTGCTTGAATTGCAGGAAAGGTGCTTTTATTGTTAAAGTCAATGTCGCTTACTCTCTTGACAGATGTGAGAGCTGCAAGAAGCGCTGTCTTCCAAATGAGATACTTCAACTCAGCTTTGTGAATGGGCTCAAATGGGGGTTTCATGAGCTGCCCAAGCAACACATTAAGGAGCCACGATGGAGGAGGTTTTCTCACTGGAGGCAATGTCCTGAAGAGGTCTTTGAGGAATTGTTTTATAATTCTATTAGACCATAACTAGGATGAGTTACTAGATAGTCTAAATCTATAAATTGCTGCCAAATGAACTCTGATGATAGAGTAGGTTAATCCAGATTTTGCTAGATGGAGTAAATATGGAAGAATTTGTTCTGATGTTTGTTATTGGCTGGCTCACCATATACTATACCAAAAAGAGATGTAGTGTGTAGTGATTCTAGAGGTTCTACAGGGACTAAACAGAGCACACTGATGCTCTATTTTGTGGCAGTGTGGGCAAGCTTATCAGAGGGTACAATGCATTTGTTGTACACGCAGTGATAACAAATAAGAGACACACTCAATGAATAAATCCAAGACCAATTTATAAAAATAGTACTTTGGTATATTTATTTACTAAGACCACAAAACCTTCATAGAACCAAATAGGTTTTTAAATAAAAATACTTTTCAGTTTCAAAAGCGGACACTGCAATGTTAACCTCAGGGTTACTTGGGAACCTTTTCTGTACCAGTGGGCCACCTGGACTCAGGCTGGAGGCAGTGGGTGCAGAGTGGTCACAGAGTGCAGTACCGGAGGGCACCGGAGTCCTTTGTCTTGGTTTCTTGTGGACAAGTCTGCTGGTTTTGGTGGTTGCTGGCTGCAGGACAGGCATAGTTTTCTTTGCAGGGTCTTTGAAGCTGCAGACAGACCGGTAGGACTGGGGTCAAGTCAATGGGTGTCTTCAGGCTTCTCTGCACAAAGTCTTCTTCATCCTTTCTCTTTTTAGGTTGGCAAGAACTGGTTTCAAGGTCTGGGGGGAGCCACCTAAATACTAGATTTAGGGGTGGTACAGGGGAAAAGCAGGAAGGGACCAATAATTCCTTACCTGGGGTGGTTATTATGCCACTCTCCTGTTAGAGGGGGCATAGTCCTAGCCCGGATTGGTTAAATCCTACAATCTTCAAGATGGAGGGCACTGAATAATGTGCTTTACTTTGCCTCCTGTGCCTGAGGGGTGGAGTCGGAGAATGGGGGGGGCACACCTCCTATTCTTCCTAGGATTTCCCGCTGGTTCTCCTGCCAAAAGTGGGGGTTTAAACAGGGGCCTGCCATCTGCTGCTAGCAGAAGAGGCTGGGTTTGCATTATAAAGGAACATGCCTTTGAAGCTTCCCTCTCGAGCACTCTGCTCATCCTGGGGGAGGAGGTGTGACTGCTCTTCCCAGGACGTGCTTTGTTTCTGGCCACAGAGAGTAGAGGTTCTCGACCCAGGGGTCCATAAACATGCCTGGTGGTAGCAGGCTGCCTAAAACCATTCAGAGTCCTAACCAGGGTTGGTAGATTTTTAGGGGACACCTCTGAGGTGCCCTCTGAGTACATGGTTTAATAAATCGAACACTGGCATCAAGGTAGATTTATTAAGAGGAGTCGTTTGGTACCAAACACTCCTGGGTTCAGCAAAGACATCATGGTGCTGGGGAACTCGAGTTGTCGCGATTCCAGCCCATGTACTCTATGGCTGCTCTGGCTCTTACAATATCTAAGAATAAACTTAAATATTGTAGGGGCATATCTGCTCATGTAGATTTTCCCACACCTGCGATATAGTGCGCCCTGCCTTAGGGCAGTAAGTTCTGCTAGAGGGGTGACTTACCTATACTTTAATCAGTGCTTGTTGGCATGGCACAGGCATTGTGCAACATCGACTTTGATGTTATTCACTGCACCAGGGCATGCCAGCTGCAGTGGCATGGCCTTGGTGAGGGGGTCCCTATGGGACCCTCTTCAGTTCCCATGCGCTAGATAGCAAGGGTACCATTTACTAGGGCCAAAGTTACCAAATGGGGAATAGTTTTAGGGAAGAAGCACTGGCACAGGGGACCCGGTTCGCAGGAACCCTGTGTACTACAATTGAAACATCATTATCCAGGCAAAACATGGGGTGCTAACAATGTCAAAAAAGGCACTTTCTTGGTGAAAATGCATGGTGCTGAGTTCAGTCTGAATGGAAGCACACAGAACTGGTAGTGGGTGCCCGCGGTCTTGAAATGCAGGAATTTGCTGTGTTTTTGGTGGAATGGGACAAGAGTACGCATCCTGGAGGTCTAGGGCCATCATATGATCTCCTTTGTTGAGAAGGTGCAGTACATCCTGGAGTGTCACCATGCGGAAAGTTTGCCTCTTCAGGAATTTGTTTAGTTCTCCGAGGTCCAAAATAGGGCGCCATTCTCCTGACTTTTTGCGGACCAGAAGTTCTGTAGTTTTGGAACCACTTCTATTGCCTGTTTTTTCAGCATGGTTAATAGTTGAATTAAGAGCTGTTTTAGGTGGGGTGAGAGTGGTCCTTTTGGCGAGGTGTTCAGAGGTGTTTTGGTGAACTCTAGGGTGTGTCTCCAGGTAATAACGTCGAGCACCCACCTGTCGGAAGTTATCTTGCACCACTGACAGACATGGTTTGAAATTCGGCCATTGAGTTGTACTGGGGATTAGAGAGGGGCAGCCGGCACCATGTATAGGTCACTTTCTGTTAAAAGTCTCTGCCTCGAAAAGCAGATTTTCCGCTAGCGTGTTTGTATGTTGTGGCTGGTGGAGGTTTGTACTGCCGCTATTGGTGAGAGTACTGTGGCCTGTATGGAGTTTTACTCGACTGACAATGTTGTTGATAGATCTGGTAAACTCCTTTAAAAGAGTAAGCCCTTCTGCCTCCTCAAAAAGTCTGCTTACGAAAATGAATGTTTCTGAAGGACTTGGCTGTATCCATGTCATCCTTGATGGACTGGAGTGCGTGGTCTATGTTTCCCAAACAGTGACTCACTATCATAAGTCATGTCCAGTACTTTGCTTTGGATTTCTTGGCAGAAAGAGGTAGAGTTGAGCCATCCCCGGTGACTGAGTACAGCAGCCCCTGGAAGCTGCCTGAATCCTGCAGAGGATATGTCGATGGGGGAATCTATGATCTCTGCCAAGATTCTTTTCCTCTTGTAGAATCTAAAGCTACACCATGCATGACCTAAGTATGACAATTGTTTGGAATGGCATGCCATTTCCTGGTCATCCACTGTACGAGTCTCAATCTGATTTACTGTTCACTTTGCGGCTATTATCTGGAGCCTTCCCTTGCACACAGGGTGGCTCTGATGTCTCGTGTGGTGTGTCCACCATATTAGGTAAGTTTGGATTTATTTAGCTAAAACTTCCAAGAAGAAATCAGTCAAAAGAGACTTAAGAACTAGGGATCTAATGTACGAAATGTTCCTGGAGCACTGCCTACACACTTACAAATTTTGATTTTAACACACATTCGTAAAGGGGACTAGGTCCGGTTGGCAATGTGTTTCTGCGCCAACTCAGCAGTAAGTAACTCTTCAATCTTTTGCGACCCAATTTCAATAGCAAAACATTGATACTTACAATAACGAATTGCTATTAGAAGGATGCCCTAAACACGCCCCTTCAAAACAGAGATTTTCTATGCCTTTCTAAACCCATTTTGCGATTCGGTAACTGTAGGAAAGTGCCACTTTGTCATCGCCACTCCCACTTTTTGCCACTGATACTGATGTGCACTGGATCCCTGCTAACCAGGCCCCAGTGCCAGTGCCCTTTCCCTAAAAACAAGGTAAAATGGTATAATTGTCACAGAATAGGCACACACTTTAGTACCCATGTAATTCCTAGGTAAGTGGTACCCCTGGTACTTAGGGCATGTGTACTAAGGAGGGTCTCTAAGGGCAGCAGCATATATTATGCCATCCTAAGGTACCCCATACAAATTACATGCAGTCTGCCATTGCAGACTGTGTGTTATGGTGCAAACCATGAGTGAAAACATGACATGGAACACTCACTGTGGGCCATAGCAAAGGCACTGCATGCAATATATGCAAGTCACCTTTACAGCATGCCTTGTAGCCCTAAGGCAGTGTGTATTATTTTACATGAGCAGCTATGCTCCTTTTCGGTCTAGTCCAATTACTAGATGGTTCAAGTGAACAGGAAAGCAATCTTAAGTATGTGTACTGGTCATTACGAGTTCCCCAGCTACATGATGGTTTTACTGAAACCTATGGTGTTTAATATCAAACACCACATCATAATAAGTCTGTACAGTTTCCAGTACTAGATTTATTATGACATGTACCCAGAGGCACCTTGGAGGTGCCTCCTGGAACACCGACCAGTATCTAGTGTGCTGGCTGATTGGAATCTACCAGCCTGCCACCACAGACAAGTTTCTGACCCCCCCCCCCCCCCCCTGCAGGTGAGCACCCATGCTCTGAGGCCAGACAGGATGACTAGCGATTTAGAATATCAACTCCAGGTGCTTCAAAGCCCCTGCCGCCTTTGATATGCCACCCCGGCTTCGCCCAGCCCTGGGAGATGCTACCTCCCTGCCCTGAGGTCCATTTGGCACCAGAACTCGCGGAAAACTAGCTATGCAAAAGGTTTGTTGCACCACCAGATTAGCCACACCCATATGGTGGACTACTTGATTTTCTCCACAAAAACAAGGATGCCATCATTTTGTTTTGTTGGAATTAGAACTGTGCAATAGGATTAAGCCCACTTACCACAGCAAGGGTAAGCAGCCCACTGGCTACTACCCGTCACTCTACTTAACGTCCCTAAATTGAATATATAGGTGGCCCCCTGACACCGGGAACTCAGATTTGCCAGACTGAAGGACAAAGGAGAGTCCAACTGTGGAGTAGCTTTACACTTGGCACCAAACCCTGCCTCCCTGCTCGTGTCTTGACAATTGCAAAAACTCGACTCGTCCTGCAGCTATAAATCCTCCAAAAGCTTCAGAGGACAGTCAGCATTTCACCAACCAGCCAGTATCTCCCTTGAAGTGGAGGAGTCACTTCACTGAATCCTGCAGGCACCGATCGCGCAATGCGGATCACCGACCTGCTGACCTATGCAGAGTGTCCAGGAGGTCAGCCCCATCGACCCATCCAGTCTTCAAGATGCTGATTCACTCCAGAGGCTCCCTGCACTAATACCCGGGTACCGGAGCATGATGAAAACACCAAGGCTTGTTTGTGTTCAGCCTGAATACCACTGTTGCCAAAAATCGACCTGCACGACCAAGGATTCCAACAGAGGCCAGCTCCTCACCAGAAGTAGTCTTGCTGTGTTTCTTCTCCCTCTTCTACAGGTGCACCAGAGAACTGAGAGAGCCTCAAACTAACCGACCCGCCAGAAAAGCACCTCACTTCCTTCTCTTCCAATGTGCTCAACTTTTATAAAAATTACAAAATTACTCTTAGGCACATCAAACATAGGGGATCATAGAAAGAAATGAAGATTTCTTTGTATAAAGAAAGCAAAGGAGATAGGCGATTTATGTGTAGGAAGTGGCCAGTTAAAATATATTATTAACAATGGGATGCAGAAAAATGAAAATGCTTTCAGGTAACCAAACAGCTCATTTTAAAAATATATTTGTGTCCGTGTCAATCAGCATAAAAAAATACTATCACAAAAAATTAAAAGGTATGCGTGCACTCCTACTCTAAGTAGCATCTTCAGCAAGCATGTTACAAAATGGGTGTTCACAATTTAAGAATTACACCAGTAATAGCCCCAAGACTGCAAGTGGGCACAATAATAGCTGAATCTGTTCTTTCAAAGTAAGAAAACATATTGTAAATGTAACAGAAAGACTCCAGAATTTTGGTCATTCATGCTTTTTCAGTTATACAGTACACCAATGAGAAATCCCGATATATAATTTTATTGTAATTGCATTTATATAGCGCTTACTACCCCTGTCGAGGCGTTGAAGTGCTTTTTCGGCGAGTAGCACGCTACTCTGGAACCCATAAAGGATTAGTGTTGAATTAGTATAGTGAAATATGAAAGCAATTTGAGTGGTGGATATTAGTCAGTTATTTGGATTGAGAAGGATAGCGGAGGGATAGAAGAGGGAAACAGGTTTGCATTTATATAGCGCTTGTTACCCCTGATGGGGTGTTGAAGAGCTTTTTTTGGTGAGAAGCACGCTACTCCGGAACTCATTAAAAGATTAGTGTTGAATTAGTATAGTGAAATATGAAAGTGATTTTAGTGGTGGGTATTAGTCAGTTATTTGGATTGAGAAGGATAGCGGAGGGATGGAAGAGGGGAAAAAAGGTTTGTATTTTATAGTGCTTGCTACCCCTGAGGTGTTAAAGCACTTTTTTCGGCGAGTATCATGCTACTCTGGAACCCATAAAGGATTAGTGGTGAACTAGTATATTGAAATATGAAATTTGATAAGTGGACATGTTAGTCTGTTGTTATGATTGAAAAGGATAGTGGAGGGATAGAAGAGTGAAGGATTTAGACTTATTTTTTAGGGAGGTCATAGCAGTAGTGGGAGGCTTGGGATATGTTTAAAGGGATGTGGGGGGAAGAGTCAGAGGGAAAAGTTTAGAAAGGCTTGTTTTGGGGATTACTATAATTAAAGAGGTATCAGATGGTGCAAGGAGGGGTAGAGTAGGGGAGAATCTAGAAAGGGCTATTTTGGGGATCATAGTAGTGGTCTAGAGTTTGAGATGAAAGAGAGTGGATGTAGAGGATATATAGGGTGAGAAATAGGGTAGTGCGTTGGAAAGAGTAGTAGAAAGAGGTTTGAGAGAAGATATATTGAATGAGGAATAGGGCGAGAAAAGGGTAGTGAATTGGATATGCTGAATTAGAAGAAAGTAATAAATATATAGATCCATAAGTACATGGAAAGTTTATAGATGCAAAAAGGTGGTAAGTATAAGTAAATTAAAGATATTGTTAGAAGTATAGGGTGAGGAACAGGGTAGTGAATTGAATATGCTTTTTTGTTGTTGAGGAAAGTAATAAATATATAGATCCAAATACATGGAAGGTATATAGATGCATAAAGGAAGTAAGTATAAGTAGATTAAAGATGCACTCGATAAACTCTGGTTTTCAAGTGTTGTACTTAAAAATGTATTTATTCTTTTTTTTTTTAATTATTCTACATGTTTATACAAAGCAATACATATATGGGTACATATCTATAGTACAAATAAATGCTTATGTAAGAGTCAATAACGTGTTCAAATGAGTAAATTTGACACTCTACCTTAGTGGTCAGGTCTTGTTCTGCTGGGAGGGTTTCTCTTAAAGCACGCAAGCCATGCTTCACCAATTCATTCAGATTGCCTGCAAGTCAAAAGAACAATTACTTTCACAGGATTAGTGAATTACAGTTCTAAACTTAAAGCTTGCAAACTCAAGGGGGGGGGGGTTTGTGGCCTGATTGGCCATGGACTAGGAAGTGCCTTTCGAAGCTCCTGTGTCCAACAGAGGCCCCAGGGTAAAAGTATCCTGTCCACCAGCAAGTTCTGCACCACTGCAGAGTGGGGCTGAAACCCGTGACATCAGAGCATAGATTGAGCAGTTTGGAGGCGCCCGCCGGCCGAGAGAAGTAGCCAAGCGGGCTTGAGTCCTCTGGAGCTCAGTGGCCAAGATGACGACCGCCGGGCTGCCCTGACCTGCCCGCGCACAGTGGCCGCCTGCAAAGGGGGGGTCATGGATAAGTAGCAGCTTGAGAAGAACAAGAGTGGGGCCGGGGGGCTGTTTTCACTGTTGAAGAGGGTACAGGTTGTCGGCATTAGTGAGTTACCCCCCCCCCCCTCACACTCCCTCCCCTCCCCCCAATCCCTGGACAGGTTATGGGGAGCTGAATGAACAGCCATTCAGGGGGCGGGGGCAACGGAGTATCAGCGCATGGTGTAGCGAGAAGACCTCACAGGCAGAGCTTGGCTTTGGCAACAAGGCCACCTGCCCCAGGACTGGTACAAGTACTGCAGAGCAGTTGAACACTGGTGAGGGGCTGGCACAGACGAAGGCCTGATATCATTGAAACACGCTGGACGCCTGAAAGTGACCACATGCTGGGTGGCTAACAGACACAGTATCTAACAGGTTCAGGTCCTGAAGTTAACAATGATATGCCTGCAGAGGCACTCGTGGATGTGCTATCTGCACAGCTTCAGGGAGGTCTGCAAACACAGACACTCCTCTCCCCACGCCCCCTGGCCCCCTTTAAAGCAGAGACACCGTGTTCTGCGGGACTTTTGGACCAGAGTCTACCTCACTGTAGAAAGGAATATGCTACTTACCAGTATGCATCTGTTCTTGGCATGTAGAGCTGCAGAGCCACACACTTAGGATAGTAGATCGCCATCTGGTGTTGAGCTCGGATGCTTGCAGGTTGTTGTTGTCTTCGGAAGAAGTCTTTGGTCACGAGATAGGTGACTCCTCCCTTGGACTACAGTGCGCATGGGCATCCACTCCATCCTCGGATTGTTTTTCGCCATGTTGGGAAATGATGGAGTTTGTAAAACGAGAGAGAGATGTCCATGTGTAATGTCTAAGTAAGACTATGCTGGAACAGATACAGGTCCCGGGGAGGTTGGTGGGCGTGCGTTTGTGGCTCTGCAGCTCTACATGCCAAGAACAGATGCATACTGGTAAGTAGCATATTCCATTCGAGGCATATGAGCTGCAGATCACACACTTAGGATAGACTATATAGCAGTGTCTCCCCTAGCGGTGGTCACCTGTATCAGTTGCAGCAGTTTGGTATAAAGTTTTAAGGACAGCCTGACCTACAGAAGCTTGTTTTTTGCTTGCACGTCAACACAGTAATGTTTAGTGAAGGTGTGTGTTGTAGACCATGTGGCTGCCTTACAAATATCTTCTATGGGAATGTTTCCTAAGAATGCCATGGAAGCCCCTATTTTGCGTGTGGAATGCGCTCTAGGGGGAACTGTTAGTGTGTGTTTAGCCTTGTGGTAGCATATTTGGATACATTTAACTATCCACCTGGCTATCCCGGATTTGTAAATGGGGTTGCCTTTATGTGGTGGAGAGAAAGCAACAAACAATTGTTTGGTTTTGCAGAATGCTTTGGTTCTGTCAATGTAGTAAAGTAGGGCTCTTTTAACGTCTAAGGTATGAAGAGCTCTTTCAGCTACAGAGTCCGGCTTTGGGAAGAACACGTAGCTCTACTGATTGGTTGAGATGGAACGGAGATATGACTTTTGGCAGGAACTTCGGATTTGTTCTAAGAACCACTTTGTTGCGGTGTAATTGTAGGAATGGTTCTTGTATAGTGAAAGCCTGGATCTCACTTACCCGTCTAAGAGATGTGATAGCGATAAGGAAAGCCACTTTCCATGTGAGGAACTGTAGTTCGCATTTATGCAGAGGTTCAAAAGGGGGTCCCATGAGCCTTGTAAGAACAATGTTTAGATTCCACACTGGAGAGGGTAGTAATCTGGGAGGAATAATCCTCTTAAGGACTTCCATGAAGGCTTTGATCGCAGGTACTCTAAATAGTGACTAGTGTTGTCGATTTTGCAAGTAGGCTGCTAATGCTGCTAGGTGGAGAAGTATGGATGAGTACGCTAATTTACATCTTTGCAAGTGTAGTAAGTAGCAAATGATGTTCTGTATGGATGCATCCAGTGGGCGTATATCATCGTTAGTGCAGTAAATGGCAAATATTTTCCATTTTGCAGCGTAGCAGGCTCTAGTGGTAGGTCGTCTGGCCTCTTTTATAATATTCATACAGTCTGGTGGTAGGTTGAGGTAACCGAACTCTAGGACTTCAGGAGCCAGATCGCTAGATTCAGTTGACCTGGATCTGGGTGTCTTATTTCTCCATGGTTCTGGGTTAGTAAGGACGGGGAGAGATGCAGTTTTTGGTGTGTAACTAGAGAGAGTTCCAGCAGTGTTGTGAACCAGGGCTGGCGTGCCCATGTGGGGGCTACTAGGATCAGTTTGAGAGACTGTTGCCTGAGCTTGCGTACCACGAATGGAATGAGTGGGAGAGGCGGAAAAGCGTACGCAAATCTGCCTGACCAGTTCATCCATATCACATTGCCCTTGGACTGTGGGTGGGGAAACCTGGCGGCGAAGGTTGGGCATTTTGCGTTTTCGTGTGTGGCGAACAGATCTATGTCTGGTTGGCCCCATTTTTGGAAAAAAGGGGAGTAGGACTTTTGGATGCAATTCCCATTCGTGGATCTGTTGAGTCTGTCGACTTAACAGGTCGGCAATCTGATTGTGAACCCCTGGAAGGTGTTCTGCAAGCAGGTATATGTTCTGGGGAATGGCCCATCTCCAAATGTTCTGTGCTAGCTGGGACAGCTGGAGAGAATGTGTGCCTCCTTGTTTTTGTATACAATACATGGCTGTCATGTCGTCCGTCCGGATGAGGACAGTTTTGTTCTGGAGATGTATTTGGAATGAGTTTAGTGCTAGGAATACTGCCAGTAGTTCCAGGTAATTGATATGGAGCACTTTCTGTTGAGTGGTCCATTTGCCCTGAGTGGTGTGTCCTATGAGATGGGCTCCCCATCCCGTGAGTGATACGTCCGTTGTTAGCACTATTTGTGGAAGAGGCTCGAGGAACGGCCGCCCTTTAAACAGGTTTATTGTGTTCCACCATTTTAGAGAGCGATGTGAGCGGCTGTCCACCAACACCAGATCTGTTAGTTGTCCGTGAGCCTGATTCCACTGACGTGCTAGACACTCTTGCAAGGGACGCATTTGAAGTCTTGCATAAGGCACAATGAAGATGCAGGATGCCATCATGCCTATCAGTTGCATGAACACTTTTGCTGGAAGAGAGTGATGGGTTTGAAATTTTATGATGAGAGCTTGTATATTGGCCATCCTGGCTGGGCTGGGATATGCTAGGGCTTTGGAGGTATTTATGTTGGCTCCCAGATATTGATGTATGTGGGAGGGTTGGAGATGAGATTTGGGGTAGTTTATTGTGAATCCCAAGTTGTGTAAGATTTGAATAGTTTGGGGAGTGTGTAGAACGCATTTGTTGAATGAGTTGGCTTTTATTAGCCAGTCATCTAGATACGGGAAGACATGAATTTGTTGTCTTCTGAGATGCGCTGCTACTACTGCTAGACATTTGGTGAATACTCTGGGCGCAGTTGTTACCCCGAATGGACAGACTGTAAACTGATAGCGTTGTCCGTCCACCACAAACCTTAGGTACTTCCTGTGAGCAGGATGTATGGGAATGTGGAAATAAGTGTCTTTGAGATCTAGTGTGGCAAGGAAATAGCCTTGTTGTAGGAGTGGGAGCACTTGTTGAAGAGTGATCATATGGAAATGATCTGAGTTTATGTACAGATTTAGGAGTCTGAGGTCGAGTATTGGTCTTAGAGTCTCGTCCTTTTTGGGGGATTAGGAAGTACAGTGAGTATACCCCTGTACCCTGATGTTGTAAGGGAACTGGTTCTATTGCGTGTTTTTGAAGCAATGAGAGAACTTCTTGTTTGAGGAGTGTAAGATGGTCTGGTGACATGGTACGCTGCTTGGGTGGTATGTGTGGAGGGGTAGTGGTGAGTTCCAGGCAGTAACCATACTGGATAATTTGTCTTACCCACTTGTCTGTTGTGATGGAGTTCCAGACAGGTAGGAACTGTTTGAGTCTTCCCCCGACTGGAGTGGAATAGTGTGGGGGTAGTGGAGGAAAGTCACTGTTTTGTGGTGGGGGAGGTACGAGTGTTGGTATTGCCTCGACCTCGTCCCTTGTTGTTGTTTCCTCTATATCCTCCTCTAAAATATCCTCTACTAGGGGATGTTTGTGTAGAGGTTTTGAACTTAGAGGAGGTGTCTGCTCCCATATTCTTGGAGGCTACTCTGTAGAAGGAGCATCGAAAGGAGCCGCATGGTTGTGGAGACTGCAATGCTCCCATGGACTTAGCAGTCTCGGTGTCTTTTTTCATTTTTTCAAGTGCAGTGTCAACTGCTGGCCCAAACAGCTGTTCTTGGTTAAAAGGTTGGCTAAATATGGTACTTTGTACTTCTGGCTTAAAGCCTGAAATGCGTAGCCAGGCATGGCGTCTAAGGAGTACACTTGTGTTTAGTGCTCGAGAGGTGGTGTCTGCGGCGTCAAGTGCACATTTAATTGATACATTTGAGATAAGTTTTCCCTCTTATATAAGGTCATTTGCCTGGGTCTTGTATTGGTCTGGCAGGTGTTGTAGCAGATTCTCCAACCGATCGTCGTGAGCCCTATCGTAGCGTGCTAATAGGGCTTGGGTGTTGGCAATACGCCAATGATTAGCAGCTTGTGCTGCTACTCGTTTGCCCGAGGCTTCTAATAGTTTGGATTCTTTGTCAGGGGGTGGTGTATCTCCCGTGGTTTGGGAGTTGGCGCGTTTCCTTGCGTTGGAAACGACCAAAGAATCCAGAGGGAGCTGTCCTTTGATGTAACAAGGATCTTCTGGGGCAGGTCTATATTTTTTGTCAATTCTTGGGTTAAGCACCCTGGCACGGATGGGGTCTTTAAATACTTCTGTGGCGTGTTTTATCACCCATTTAAGCATAGGTAAAATTTGTACTGACTTCTGAGACTGTTCAAAAGTGTCTAAGAGGAAGTCTTCCTCGGGTGCATCAGAGTGCATGGTGACGCCATGGTAAAGTGCTGCTCTGTTTACTAGTTGTCCAAACCCCAGGTGGCCATCTGGAGGTGATGGTTTGGAGGGATATGGTGTAGGGTCAGGTATATCTGGTAGAGGGTATGCCCAATCATCCAATGGTGCGGTATCTGGATCCGTGAACGGATCATTAGTATTATAAGGATCACCCCCTCCCCCTAGGTCATCATCATCATCCTGTGGAGGTGGTGTATGTGATGGAGATGGTAGAGGTAAGGGTGGTGTAGGCAGAGGGGGTGGGGTAGAGGGTCGTATGGGAGAGGAAGGAGGAATAGGTGATGTTGCCGAGTCCTTCTTTTTTATAGGAACTGGGGCAGGTGTTGTGTCCAGTTTCCGTTTCTTACATGGCACTGCAGTGACATGTCCAGTCTTTGGATTAATATAGATCCTTTTTTGTGTTGGATCTGGATGGAAAAGTTCTTGTTCTTCACGAACAGATTTTGGCGCCGATTTTTTCGGTTCCGATCGAGGTTTTGGTTGATCGGTAGAGTCTTTGGCTTTAGGAGGTGTATTATAGTCCTTAGCCGGTGGTTTCGGTGCCGATGAAGGTTTCGGTGCCAAAGTTGAGTCTTTCGGCTTGGGAACTTTCGCTGCAGGTTCATCTATGGGCCTCGATGTTTTCAGTGCCGAAGGTGTCGGATCCGATTTCGGTGCAGAGAGGTCTTGTCTTCGGTGCCGAAGGTACAATGACATGCGGCTTACTCGGGCCCGAGCCACCGGAAGGCTTATGTTTCTTCGGAGTCTAGCCCAGAGGCGGGGCTTCTGAAGGATGTTTTCGGTCTCGACTGAGGCCAGCTGGCGAAGTCTTAACCAATGCCTTTGGTTTTGGAGGGGTTGGGGCAGGGGCAGTGGTACTCACGCGTTGCCCCGGAGTAATGGGGTTGTCTGAGTCGTCTGTTTCTGAGATGATTTGAAGTTCCTCGGAATCCTCTTCCGGGACATCGGGACCCTCATCGAAGATGTTTACTGGTTCCGGGGCTGATCTGTGTGCCATGATAAGGCGTCGAGCTCTTCGATCCCGAATGGTCTTTTTGGATCGAAATGCTGCGCAGGCTGGACAGCTGGCTTCGTCGTGTTCCGGTGATAGGCACAGGTTGCAGACTTTGTGATGGTCACTGTGCGGAAATTTTGCTCCACACTGGGGGCATTTTTTAAATGGCGTCCTTTCCATGAGCCGAAGGCCTCACGGCGCGGATAGGCCCAGCAGCCCGCGGCGACGTCCGGAATCGAGCCGATGAATTCGATGTCGAGTGAAGGTGCTTCGATGTAGTTGTAGAAGTTTTTTCGCTTCGAAAAGCTTGTATTTGAGATTTTCAACCGGAGTTGGAAAAGTTACATCCGAACCCAATGGCGGAAAAAAACAATCTGAGGATGGAGTGGATGCCCACGCGCACTGTAGTCCAAGGGAGGAGTCACCTATCTCGTGACCAAAGACTTCCTCCGAAGACAACAACAACCTGCAAGCATCCGAGCCCAACACCAGATGGCGATCTACTATCCTAAGTGTGTGATCTGCAGCTCATATGCCTCGAACACTGGGTTTTTGTTGCAGTATACCGCCCCCACTCCCTTTTTACTTGGTATTTGATGCAACTTTGACTGAAGTGTACTGGGTCCCTGCTAACCAAGCTCCCAGTACCAATGGTCTCTCCCAAAAATGTACAATTATTTACCCAATTGGCAAAACCTTTAGCCCCCTCTGCAAGTGATACTTGTAAGTCACGTCTACAGCAGGCCTGACAGCCCTAAGGCAGGGTGCTTAGTACTACATTTGAGGGCATAACTGCATGAGCAGATATGCCCCTGTGCTGGTTAGATCCATTACTGCCAGTACAAGTGACCAGGGAAAGTGTCATGCCCAGGGATCCCGCTGGTCGCAGGAGCCGACAGTCTACTCTGAATGAGACTGAGAGGCAAAGGCCTACAGACTGCCGTGCATGTGAGGACTCGGGTTGTGTTCCAACGAAAGAAGCAAGAAACATTGTTGTAATTTTGTTTGGGGTCAGACGTACCATGAATTTGTGTGGGGGGGGAGGGGGGGAGCGGGGGGGGGGGTGGTGATGGTAGGAGGGGGAGAGTAAGTTTCAGGACCACAGCACATTAAGGTAGGGTGGTGGGTAGTTTATCACATTAGATCACCAGGGTATGCAGGGAATGATGACCTCAACACACATTTAGAGATTGGGCCTACAGGAAGGGAGGAAGAAACCCACCCACCATGACACAAGCACAGACACTGACATTGTTAACTTGGAACGTTAATGGGCTAGGAAACAAGGTCAAGAGGGGTCCGGTCACTAAGGCCCTCGGGAGACACAAAACAGCCAATTTTCCTACAGGAAACACACCTCACCAGAGGACAGCATTGCTGCATGGGGAAGGGCAAATACAAAATGGCCTGCGACAAAGTACACTTCGGGATCAAGGGGAGTGAAGATCATCATAAAGATGACCGTGCCCCACCATCTGTCCCACACATGGATAGATGCTAGTGGGTGCTTTGTGGCGTTATTGGGGGAACGCGAAAGCGAGACACTTCTGTTGATTAATGGACATGATCCTGTGGATCTTCAAGCTGCAACATTCCTGGGGAATATTTCAATGGAGGCTCCCCCAGTACTTACAATTATTGAAGGGAACTTTAACCTCGAACTAGATACTTGGTTCGATAGAATGAGCATAAGAATAGAGGGAGAGAATGTAGCGAGAAGATGGGAAGCGATAGAGCTACCAACAATAAAAGATTGGAAAAACGATCTAGGTTGGTTAAGGACAGGCAGAGCAGACAATATATAAAAGCAGGGGGTGTCCGAAGAAGTGGGAAAAGATATGGGGGGGGCCTGGCAGATCTACAGAGGCCTATGAGCAGGGTGGGAGAGAAACAGAATAGGTAGAGATTGCGCTGCAAACAGTTAATTTATCTGTGTTCATTTGCTTGTACTGTGATGCAATGTAACTATCTCTGGATGAATATATTGACTGAGTTGTTAATTAAAAGATTTATATATAAAAAAATAAAAAAAAAGAAGAATAGAGGGCGAGACGACCAGAGGGAAACTGGAGGCATCTGCACAGGCAATGGGGGTGTGTGATGTTTGGAGAGCTCTTCACAGGAGCGAGAGGGATTATTCCTATTATTTGAATGCACATGACAAGCATTATAGACTTGACTATTTTTTCACTCCCGGTTGCTGCCTGAATAAGTTCACAAAGGCAAAGTATCTACTCATGGGGTTAAGCGATCACTCGCCTTTACGACTAACCTCTTTCACTCCACTGGTAGATGGAGGGAAAAGGGAGCCTAGATGATGGGTATTTGGCGACTCTTGAATAGGCAGCGGTCCAATGGTTGGACACGACCACCAAACTCTACTTTGAGGAAAATAATGGGACGGTACAGAGTCCCGTCATGTTCCGGGAAGAGTATAAAGCTACAATCTGGGGAGTAATTTTCACTGTTGAGATAGGCAACAGGAGGGAAAGACTTAGCAGATGGATGCCCTGGAAAAGGTACAGACGCAGTTAGAGGGACAACGCGACCTTCCCCATGCCTTAATTGAAAACTGACATGGACTTGAAGAGTACATGACTGTGGCTGGACAGGAGATAAAAACACACTACCTAGCAATAGGTAAGCCGGAAATGGAGTTGGCAAATTACTGGCGTGGATAGGCAGCAAGGAAAGGGAAGGAATATTCGTTCGTCAACTTCGGGCAGAGTCTGGGGAAACGGTGAGAGACAGTCAACACATAACAGAGGCCTTCGTGAGTTATATGGAATCGTTCCACAGCTCACAGCTGCAGGTCACCAAGGAGAAAGTACTGCCCTTCGTCAAGGATAGCCCGGTGAGGCACCTAGGACCACAACAAGCGAGAGACCTTGAGGTAGAGAAGGTGTCAATGGCCATGGGAGAGATGCAGGAATCTGGTGCGGATGTGTCGCGCTTCTCTTAGTTGAGTCTCTTTTCCAGCTCCCAACAGCAGGAACAACCTCCAGAGGCCCAACACAGCAACATGCACCTCTTGGCAGGTCAGTGCTCCCAGAAAGGAAGTTCAGGGGAGCTGGTGGTGAAGTCTTCAGAACAGGAAGCAAGCTCGACTTCAAGCCGTTGGAGATCTTTTTCAAGCAGGAGACACATCACACAGCAAAGTCTTTATGCTCCTTGGCAGAAACAGCCACTGAAGGCCAACCGAAGACAGCACACAGCAAAAGGGGCAGTACTTCTCCTTCAGCTTTCCCAGCTCTTCTCCTTGGCAGAGGTTCCTCTTGAGTCCAGAAGTAATCTAAAGTTCTGGGCCCCAATATTTATATTCCATTTCTCTTTGTCGTCTTGTGGCAGAGAGGCTCTGTGCTCAGTCAAAACCAGTTCTATCCTCCCTGGCCCAGCTTCCCGGCAGGAGGTGGACACAGCATTGTGTAAAGCAGACCAGGCCCATTCAGGTGCAAGGAAATCTCCTCCCTCTACTATAAATGCAGTCCAGGTCTATGCAGCCCAGCCCTGACTCATCCAGAAAAGGCAGGACACACCTCAACCCGCCCAGGGGTTGTCTACAGTGAATGCACATTCCCAGCTCCTGTCACTTCAAAGCCAGACAGTCAATCCACAAACCAGCAGAGGCACACAGAATGGCTAAGCAAGAACATACCCACTTTGAAAATACCACTTTTAGAAATACACAATATATAAAACATCTTTACTAAAAGAAGTATTTTTATATTCTGAGTTCAGGCATACTAAACTCCATCTTTCTACCTTATCCCAATGGGATGTTATACCTATAAGAGGTTATAAATAAACTCCCATTCTATCCTATAGGACAGATCGTCTTTCAATAGTGAAAAACAAAATTCACTGTAGTTCACTATCAGGACATGTTACACACATCAGGACATGTCCTACCTTTCACATACACTGCGCGCTGCCCACAGGGGTACCTTGGGCCTACCTTTGGGATGACTCACACGTAATAAAAAGGTAGGACCTGGAAAGTGGGTGCACTTATCATGTATACATGGCAGAACCAACCTGCGCACAGACACTGCAGTGGCAGATCTGAGAACTTTTTTGCAAGGTTGCTTGTGTGGGTGGCACAATCAGTGCTGCAGGCCAACTAGCAGCATTTGACTTGTATGCCCTGAGCACACACAGTGCACTGTCCTAGGGACTTAGTAGTAAGTCAGACAAGCCAATCATGGTAACACCAATCCATATTAACAATTTACACAGAGAGCATACGCACTTTAGCACTGATCAGCAGTGGTAAAGTGCCCAGTCATAAAATCAACCAAAACAGGGTAAAAAACAGGAGGCCAAAAAGCACAAAGTCTGGGGACAAACTCGCTGAAAAAGCCAGGTCTAACCCATGCCCTTAAGGAATGTGTGTCACTGGAGGAGGAGACTCAGGAAGACTCCACATTGGAAGGGAGACTGTTGGATGGAAGGATGGAGAATAAACTAATCTCATTGACGTATGGCACTATATACACAAGTACCATTCTAAAACTGCAGGATAGATGGGAGCAGGACCTGGTGGAGATCGATGATGAAGACAGGCAGGAAGCACTGGGATTCCCCACATAGGTGGCAAAAAGGCAAGCGAACGGCTGATCCAACTCAAAATTCACCACCAAACATATTATACAAGACCCTTCCTGCACAGAATTGGTAGGAGGAAGAGCACAGACTGTCTCAGGGGATGGGATGTGGGATGGAAGACACACTATCACATACATTATGGAGTTGCCCCCGTCTGAGAGCCTTCTGGGGGTGGGGGCGTACAGGGTTTGCTGGATGAAGCCACTTGGGTCCCCTTATAGCTAAAGCCCCGCCTAGCGATACTGGGCACATGGGAGCAGACAGATGTCACGGTACCAGAAAATACTAGTGAACCTGGGCTGAATGATGGCAAAAAGAAATTTTGCCCAGAAGTGAAGTAGTGTGACTCCACCGCCTCCCAACCTCCCCTGCACCGTGACTGGGAACAGGGCATGGACCACTGTAAACTGGTGGAAAAGTAGATGTACAAGAGCCATGGCTGCCAACGAAAATTTGAAAACATCTGGAACAGTTGGGGCACAGGGCACATACAAGAGATTACATAGAGGCACTCGGCTGGGTTAAATTAGTTCAGAGGCCAGACAGTGGAGGGGGTAGCTAGGAACACCGATAAGGGCACACGTACGTATTTGTATTACAATTGCTTTACTTAATCGTTGGGTGCGGGAGGTCTGGGGATGATTGGGGAATGTACGGGGTGCAACATTATACAACGACAAAGTACGGTTGTTAGGTCATTTTCCCCCCAAAAAAATGGATAGGCACAACAATTCAAATGATGAAGCATTGAGAGACATTCATAAATGTAGGCATGACACAAATGGCAAGGGTAATGCTACTGTGTCAGCAGAAGCACAGCAGCTTAAAATATAATAGTGTGTGTATAGCATCACAAGCTTGTGATTCGCTGTTGACTTCCAAGTCTGTGTTATTGTAAAGAAAGCCAACTCTGTTTTTTTTCTTGGCTGTGCTGGACATTTGGTGAGGTTTAAACCCTTGGCAGGTTGTGATTTAGGTAATTCAAGTCTGTGAGAAAGTGCCCTCTTTCTTGCATGGTATGCCCCCACTTTTTGCTAAATTGCTGATGTTCTTTGACTGAGTGTGCCCAGGGCTCCTGCTAATCAGGTACCCAGGGCCCAAGTTCCTTCCCTAAAACTGCATTGAAGCCAAAACCCAATTGGCCTCTCTGGCCACATGTCAGCCCCTGGTAAATGGTACCACAGGTACCCAGGGCACTGTGACCAGAGAAGGCCTCTAAAGGCTGCAGCACTTATTGTGCCACCCTCAGAGGCCCTGTACCCTGACACTCACACACTGCCTTTGCAGACTGAGTGCCTTGGTGCAGAAAAAAGTGAAGAGTCGACCTGGCACACATCCCTGTGTGCCATGCCCACAAACCACTGCCCTGGCATACATCAGTCACCCCTCTAGCTGGGTGCCCTATGCCAGTGGTGAGTGTACAGGTGTATGAGCCCTGTACCCCCTCAGTGGTCAAATCCCTTCCTGGGCACTGTAAGTGCAGTGCTGCTATTAAAGAGTATATGATGCTGGGTGTTTGTCTTTACGAACTCCACAGCACCAGAATGGCTACATTGAAGACTGGGAAGTTTGGTATGAAACTTCTCAGCACATTAAGCCCACACTGATGCCAGTGTGGGATTTAATGTAAAATGCACAACAGAGGGCATCTTAGAGATGCCCCCTGAAATTCGACCAACTACTAGTGACCCGACTGAGTGGCTGCATAGGCTGCCACCACCAGACATGTTTCTGGACCCCTGGGTCGAGAGTCTGGTGCTTTCGGGGGCCTGAAACAATTAACACCCTGTAACAAGGTGCCATTTGTTGAACACTGTCCTCTGATACTGCCTTACTGCTTCACCAAGCTACCACTTTAGAGAGTAAGGTTCTATCTAACTTTAACCTCTGCCTACCTCTGGAGACTCTTGGACTCTATACACACTGTACCTCACTTTGGTGCAGTATATATAGAACCAGTTTCTTACAAAGGCCACCCACTTAACCAACATCAATGAAGGTGTAAAATATAAAAGGGAGAACAATTTCAAAATAAAATTATAATCTGTGTAGATTAGAAATTAAAATGGAAAAAATGGTGGAATCGGATATATTTTGAAAAACTGGTGAAATTATTGAGACCTGAAGGACATCAAAGGACCCTTGTAAATGATGATTGAGAAGGAAGAAACTAGATGAATTGTGTTGTAGTGTCGCTTAGCTTGTATTTCATGACTGACAGTGTTAAAAAGCACTCACAGGTACAGAAGAACTTGAGTGTGAATACTTTAGCGCACAAGCAGGAAGAGATAATCCAGGAAATCACCAGGAACTCCTAAAGGTTTGATTTTTTTTTTTTAGTTTCAGTAAAACTCTGCATAATTAAAATAGAGTACTTAAAAGTATTGACTTGTTGAATTACAAAGAGTATGGATAATGTAGCTTCTACAGATAATAATACTTTCCTGAAACCTACAACTAGCCCAGTTATAAATTCCTAATTTACTCATCTCAACTCATCTAGCTCTGCTGCATTTGACAGTTAACCTCAGCATTGTTGACTTTAGCATGGTGAAGTGAGCCCTCACTACTTCCACTTCTGTCATCTTGAGGTCACACTACATATTTTTACATTCCCAGAAGCATCTGTAACCCTGACAGAAAATAAAGCTGCTACGATAGGTGGAAAGCTTAAGCGTATCACTTACATTCAGCAAATTCTGTCATGTGTCTCTCCAAATATGTACGAGCGGACTGTGAACGAGCTCCTATAGACATGGCTTTGCAGTCAAAATAGTTAGCAGAGGGGCATGTTTGGAAAATATGAGGCCCCATATCCTGGAGAAAAAAAGAAGCATAGAGTAGTTGGCTGGCTTGTAGACATTTAGTTATATTAGATTGTGGAGATAACTAAATTAATGTAAGCATTTGTATTTTACATAAACTGCTCCTTCTAAAAATTACGAACCACAAATCTTTAAGTGCATGAATATGATACAGAAGATAAACGCTTCAGCATCATATTCATGCACTTAGAGCAATACAGCAAATTCAGGTATCAAGGACGTAAAACAGTAGTGAAGAAAAACGAATATCTGATAGAAAAATACAACAGACATTCTATGTTCAGCTAGTCCACACAACAACTAATATACGCATCATGTGATTGATGCTGAAATTAGTTGAGTTTATGCACAAACTAGAACAGCAAACCAGGAATCCAATAGTGGATTTCAGAAAACTATATTTATTAATGTATTTAGGAAAAAATAATTGTGTATCTATTCAGAAAATAGCACAATGAGCTGCAGTTCAGAAGTATAATCTCCCTAAATAGGAAAGAACACTATTAGCCTTTATCCTCATCTATCTATCTATGTATTTGGCAGTGGAGCCCTGTACAGGGATCTCACCATACCATGAGGCTTTAGACCACAACACAAAGGGAATGAGACTATCTTTATTTATATTATCTTAAATATACAATGCACATCAGGCCAATCCAAGGCACAAAGGATTTCTTTAACCATAAATAGGCTGCTATTAAGAGGATCAGTTCATTTTGTAAGATCACAGACCAATCAGATGAATTGCCAACTCCAGATTCTGTTGACACTTGCGCCTTTTGCCACCAAACACCTTTAGGATCACATTTCTTACCCAATCAAAATAAAACTGTTCTGTGTTGGATTAGAATTTGAAAACAGGCTAATAGCACAATAAGTTCCATTGTACTGTAATTTTAAAATGGATGCACAAAAATCATGTTAAAATTTACATGAAAAATAAAGTGTGGTCAATCAAATTATAACTTAAGTATTTGCAACAATAGAGAAAGAGGTACTACAGAGACTGGTGTGCTTACGTCAAAACCAGCTATCAATAATCCCACACCATATGGTCTTCTTCCATAGCGCTGTGTTGGTATTTGCGTTTCTAAAAAAAGGCTTGTTAAGGAATATCCATTCAAGCAAGCATGTAGTGTGAAAATATATATATATATACACACACACACACACACACACACACACACATACAAAGGTTAAGAATAAGTTAAAGTTAGGAAAACTGTAATACTTTTTATACAAAACTCATTTAAACTACACTTAATCTTAAGTTATAATATAGTTATAATTTGCACCCCACCCAAAACTTACTATGTGTTGTGCACCTCTGTGTAGTGTTGGGAACTCACAAACCAGACTACATGAACTGTAACTTGCCCTGCTACCATGCACAGTGTTCTCATAAATTATGCCATGAGTGATGCTTTGAATACTTGGATTTAACGTGGTATAAGTGATGTAATATGAAACGTTATAAGCTGTGCGTGGGGGAGATGTAAGTTATAGTTCATGTTGTCTGCCTACTAAACTAAACTCTTATCAAATGTTCCGGCTTGTGAAAATGCCTTAGTTCTGCCGTCAGCATTGAGTGACCATAGTATAGTCGGTACGACAGTGGTTTTGATTTACCCTGCACTGAATCCGGGGAACTCCGGACTGGGTATGGCCCTTTTTAACAAAGCAAATGGACGTTCCTTTTGGACATCAAAATATATGGCTGAGGTCAGTTTGAAAATTAAGAGGGCTTACACAGAGCAGTCGGGATATGTTCCTGACAAAACCATTCAGTGTTTTGAGGCCCAAATGGAAGAGATTCGCAATTTAAGCTCTAGCTCGGTAAGCCCTAGTATGTCTAAACAGGGCACATACTCTTTGAAAATATTAAATCAAGAAACTAATCGATTAGTTTGAAAACAGCATTTACAGTTCTCTATGGGTCATCAGCAGGAAATAAATCGCCTTAAATGAGTAAGAAGTCGCCGTAAACTCAGTGAAAGGAGAAGGGATTACGATTTTAAGTGGATTGGCTTGAGAGAAGCTGCAAGGGCCAAAGACTCTAGAAAGTACTGGCGCTTGATAGCAGAATATTGCGACTCAAGGCAGAAGGCTCTACCTATTTCGATCCCAGAGAAGGACTGAGTGGATTAGATCTCCCTATTATATAAGAACTATAGTCCAGTCGTTCCTGTGACGATTGGAGTGGATGAGTCCTCTTTTTCAGTATTTGGTCGTTCTTCATGGGAGTATTTAGTGAGGTTTATAAAGAACGCTAGACCATATGGCGCGCAAGTTCCGGACAGAATTCCGATCGTGTTAATTAAAAAGGAGGCGGTTGCCTAGGGAGCTCTTCTTGCCCCGCAGTTGCTTTCGAAGTGGGATACTCTCCCTTTCTTGGAAGGGGAGTGTTGTAGTCCCTTTGTATACAAAATGTCCCAAAACTTCTCCATCCAGCTTCAGACAGATTACTCGGCTGGATGCTTCCGGGAAATTATTTGCTAAAGGCATCCTCTGTCATCTGCAACAAATGGGCCCATGACCAGAATATCATACCTCCAGAACAAGCCGGTTTCAGAAAGAAACATAGTACTCTGGATAACATTGCGATCCTCCAGACTATTGTAGAGAAATAGGTCTTTTTAATGGGGCATGCCACTCTATACTGCATTTATTGATTTATCCACAGCATTTGACAAAGTGGACCGCCAAACGCTGTGGAGAAAGCTCCTTAGACTGGGTGTCCCACATCACCTTCTGGGACTCATCATAGAATTGCACTCAGATACCTGGTGTCCGGTTTTAATGGGAGGGTCGCTGGGATTCTCCATAAGATTAGAACACATAATGGGCTTAAGCAGGGTTGCCGGCTGGCCCTTCTCTAGTTTTCTTTATATAGATCTTGTCTTGCCGGCGCCTTAAATTTGGTGGGGGGGGGGGATGCCCCCAGAATTGGTACAATGTCCGTTGGCTCCCAATGATTTGCGGATGAAGTGGCCATCCTTGATTTAACACCGATTGGCTTGCAACGTCATCTGGAAGCCTTGACCAAATATGCCAAAGCAAATTTTTTGAAACTTAAAATCGCCAAAAGTAAGATCTTGGTCTTCCGTAAGAAAGGGCTCAGAATAAAGAGGCGATACCAGTGGATGTTGGGGTCTGAAAAACTGGAAATGGTTGATTCCTATTTTTATCTTGGAAAGGTCTTTTTAAAAAAACAGGCAAGATATAGAGCATATTAAACTCTGTGTGTGCAAAGCTGTTTCCCAGGCTAGTGCACTGAACAGATTCTACAGAATCTGCGGGAGATGCCACTTTGGCCATGTTTTGTCAATGTTCAGGGTTAAAATCCCCCCTGCTCTGTCCTATGCTGCTGAGGTGCTGGATATGAGCCTTTTGTTTTCCTTCGCTAAGGATGAAGATCGAATCCTGCACCAATACTGTAACCTAAACTCTTTGGCCGTCCCCCCGATGCTTTACATCTTGAACTAGGCTTACTCTCCTCATTTATCTTATCCATGGCAGCGGTTTCAAGGGGGGGGGGGGGGGGGGAGAGAGGGTACACTTAGGGCTGACTTGAGAGTGGAACTTTTTGTTAAGCTGAAAGAACAAATCGACAATTTTTAGGTCCTTTTAGTGAGCAAATGATCAATTTAGGCTTAGCTGGAACACGGACTCCCCCATGCCAAAGTCTGTATTGAAGCGGTTTATAAAGAAGTCTGTGATCTCCATTAGCTTGGCCAGAGATATTGCTTTAAGCCAGCACAAGTTGCGCAACAAGGTGGTTTGTGGGAGCGCACTGGGGTACAAACCACAGCCCTATTTAACTTGGAACTTACCTCACGGCATTAGAAGGCTGATGCTCTTGTTGAGACTCTATTTGTTGTACTTCAATTTATTTAAGGAAATGCATTTCTTGTTTTATTTGTAGTGTGTAATTTTGTGGAGCTCCATAGGACATCCATATCATAGTAAACTTGAATAACTAATAACAGACTAACAGTCCATGCATCTTCTTGAAACTTTACATATGAGTATACCTAAATCTCTAAATATATTAGAACGGTTTGTAGTTCTTGAAAACGTTATTCCATTTGGTGTGGTGAGAAGAAAATAAAGATTTGGCAATCACTGTCCAGAGATATTAATGGGAGTTAGGTTTTAAAATGTATATAGTGGTTTTAGGTATATATGAATATATTGTAAACAATTTGTGCATATATTCTTGTAACTGTGATGAAGTCCAAAGGGGAAGAAACGTGTTGGCTATGGCTAAAATCAAACCAATTTTATCAGAAGATGAAAATGAATATGCTACTTACCAGTATGCATCTGTTCTTGGCATGTAGGGCTACTGACATTCATATCTGTGCATAGATCGCCGCCTAGTGTTGGGTCCGGATGTTTGCACGTTGTTGTCCTGGAAGAGTCTTCGAAGTATCCTGGGATAGGTGACTCCTCCCCTGGACTACAGTGCGCATGGGCATCCTCTCCATCCTCAGATTGTTTTTCGCCATTGTGGCAGTGATGGAGTAGATACAGAAAGTGATTACCATGCTTTACAGTAATTCTGAGAGCTGCAGCTGCTACAGGCGCCGGGGAGGAGGGAGGGCGATATGAATGTCAGCAGCCCTACATGCCAAGAACAGATGCATACTGGTAAGTAGCATATTCAGTTCGAGGAATGTGGGCTGCTGAATTCATATCTGTGCATAGAATATATAGCAGTGCCCTCTTATTAGCGGCGGCTACCAGTGCCAGCTGTAGCGGTCTGAAAAAGAGTTTTGAGAACAGCCTGTCCTACAGCTGCCTGCTGTTTTGATTGCACATCTACACAATAGTGTTTGGTAAATGTATGTGTAGTGGACCAGGTGGCTGCTCTACAGATATCATGCAAAGGAATGTTTCCCAGGAAAGCCATGGAGGCCCCTAACTTACGTGTTGAGTGGGCTCGTGGGGGAATCGTTAAAGTGCGTTTAGCCTTTTGATAGCAAATTTGAATACATTTAACGATCCATCTGGCTATACCTGCTTTGGAGATAGCGTTACCTTTGTGGTGTGGGGCAAAGGCAACGAAAAGTTGTTTTGTTTTCCTAAAGGGTTTGGTCCTGTCGATGTAATACATGAGAGCCCTCTTTACATCTAGTGTATGGAGTGCCCTTTCTGCGACAGTCTGTGGGTTTTGAAAGAAAACAGGCAGTTCAATGGTTTGATTCATGTGGAACTGTGATACCACCTTGGGCATGAATTTGGGGTTGGTACGTAGTACGACCCTGTTGGCGTGAACCTGTATAAACGGTTCTTGGATGGTTAGTGCCTGGAGTTCACTAACTCTTCGTAAAGAAGTTATCGCTACTAGGAAAGCTACTTTCCAGGTAAGGAATTGAATCTCGCATGAGTGTAGAGGTTCAAAGGGTGGACCCATCAGGCGTGCGAGGACCAAGTTTAGGTTCCACATTGGAGCTGGTGGGTGGCTAGGTGGAATGACTCGTTTGAGTCCTTCCAAGAATGCTTTGATGGCAGGCACTCTGAATAGAGAGAGGTGCTGCCTGGTTTGTAGATAGGCTGATATTGCGGTCAAATGGACACGTATAGGAGGTGTACGCCAGATTGCATCGGTATAGGTGTAATAGGTAACAAACAATGTTTTGAATGGATGCGTCTAGCGGGTTAATGTCATTATTATTGCAATAAATGACGAACCTTTTCCATTTGGCTGCATAGCAAGCTCTGGTAGTGGGTCTCCTGGCCTCCTTAATGATGTCCATACAGTCAGGTGGCAGGTTTAGGTAGCCAAACTCTAGGACTTCAGGAGCCAGATTGCCAGGTTCAGCTGTTGCGGATCTGGGTGCTGAATCTCTCCATGGTTCTGCGTCAAATGCTCGGGTTTGACCCGCAGCCTTTGATGCGGCACCACGGAAAGTTCGAGAAAGGTGGTGTACCACGGCTGGCGTGCCCACGTTGGAGCAACCAGGACGAGTGTCAGTGAGTGTTGTCTGAGTTTGCGTGCCACCAGCGGCATCAGTGGTGCTGGGGGAAAAGCGTACGCAAATCTGCCGGACCAGTTCATCCATATCGCATTGCCCTGCGACTGCGGATGTGGGAACCTGGCGGCAAAGCTTTGGCATTTTGCGTTTTCGCTTGTGGCGAATAGGTCTATCTCTGGATGACCCCACTGCTGGAAGTACGGTTGGAGTACTGATGGGTGTAACTCCCACTCGTGCATCTGGTGGCGGTGTCTGCTGAGCAGATCCGCCACCTGGTTGTCCTTGCCGTGGAGGTGTTCTGCCATGAGGAACATGTTCCTCTGAATGGCCCACTTCCACATGTTCTGAGCCAGATGAGACAACTGTGGAGAGTGTGTTCCTCCCTGCTTCTGTATGTAGTACATGGCGGTCATGTTGTCCGTCCGGATCAACACGACTTTGTTGCACAAGTGTACTTTGAATGCTTTCATTGCGAGGAAGATTGCCATCAATTCCAGAATGTTGATGTGCATCTTCCTTTGTTGTGTTGTCCATAGTCCCTGCACTGTGTAGTTGAGTACATGAGCTCCCCATCCCTGGAGAGACGCGTCCGCTGTCAGTATTATTTGTGGAACAGGCTCTTGGAACGGTCGGCCCTTGCAAAGGTTTTGTGGATTCCACCAATGCAGAGAGTTGTATGCCCGACCGGTCACCAACACTAGGTCTTTCAACTGTCCTTGAGCCTGATTCCACTGACGTGCTAAGCCCTCCTGAAGCGGGCGCATATGTAGTCTCGCGTGTGGGACTATGAAAATGCAGGAGGCCATCATGCCTATCAACTGCATGAACACTCGCGCGGGGAGGGAGTGTTGTGGTTAGAACTTGGAAATCAGCATTTGCATGCTGTTGATTCTCACTAAATTTGGCTGAGCTGTGGCCGCCAGAGTGTCTATAGTCGCACCTAGGTTCTGTTGTACGTGTGCGGGCTGGAGATGGGATTTTGGGTAATTTAGTGAGAACCCCAGACTGTGAAGGAGGTGAATGGTGCGGGACATGTGGCTGGCACATTGCTGGGCTGACTTCGCTTGAACGAGCCAGTCGTCCAGGTAAGGGTAGACCTGTATGTGCTGCCTCCGTAGATGTGCCGCCACAGTAGCTAGGCACTTTGTGAACACCCTGGGTGCTGTTGTCACGCCGAAGGGAAGGACTTTGAATTGGTAGTGCTGCCCCTGAACAGTGAACCTGAGGTATTTCTTGTGTGAGGGGTGAATGGGTATGTGGAAATACGCATCTTTGAGGTCCAGTGTGGCCAGGAAGTCTCCCTGCTTGAGCAGCGGGAGGACTTGCTGTAAAGTGAGCATGTGAAAATGCTCGGAAAGAATGTACTGGTTCAGGGGTCTCAGGTCTAATATAGGTCGAGCGACCCGTCCTTTTTCGGTATTAAAAAGTACCTTGCCCGTGGACGGGTCCGACCTCTATTGCGCCTTTTAGTAGCATACTTTGCACCTCCTGCTGTAAGAGCGTTAAGTGCTCTGAGGACATAGGACGGTTTTTTGGAGGTATTGTGGGTGGAGTTGAGGTTAATTCTAGGCAGTAACCGTATTTGACAATATCTTTGACCCACCTGTCCGTGGTGATGGAGTTCCACGTGGACAGGAACCTTTGTAGCCTTCCCCCGACAGGTGTTATGTGGTCGGGAGGAAGGGAGAGGGCGTCACTGCTTGTTCTTGGGGGAGGACCTGGTGTTGCCGTAGCCGCGTCCTCTGCCCTTTGTGCTGGAGCCACGATATCCACCCCGGGTGTTTTTATCGTAGGTGCTTTGTGTGTTGCCCTTGTTGTATGTTTGCTGTGACCCCTGTCCTCTACCTGCTCCTCTATTTCCGGGGCGACGAATGGAGCCGCTCCGAAAGGACTGCGTTTGTAGGGCCCCCATGGACTTTGCAGTGTCTGTGTCCTTTTTTATTTTCTCTAGGGTGGTGTCAACCTCCGGCCCGAATAAGTAGTCGGGGTTGACAGGTTGGTTGAGGATGTTATTTTGTACCTCAGGTTTGAATCCGGAGATTCGCAACCAGGCGTGTCGTCGCAACATGACGCTAGTGTTTATGGCTCTGGCAGCTGTATCCGCGGCATCCAGTGCACACTTAATGGATGCATTTGTGAGCAGTTGTCCCTCCCTGATGAGGATCTCTGCACCTTCTTTGAATTGGTCAGGGAGATGTTGGAGTAGTTGTTCTAATGTGTCGTAGTGCGCTCGATCGTAGCGAGCGAGGAGCGCCTGAGTATTGGCAATGCGCCATATGTTAGCTGCCTGGGCGGCAACCCGTTTGCCGGAGGTCTCTAGCACCTTGGACTCTTTGTCCGGGGGAGGAGCATCACCTGTTTGCGAGTGTGCCCTCTTGCGAGCATTCGCAACTACAATGGAATCCAGAGGTAACTGGCCTCTAATGTAAGTAGGGTCCCCAGGCGCCGATCTGTATTTCTTGTCGATCCTGGGGTTTATCACTCTTGCCCTGGTGGGTTCTTTGAAGATGTCCTTTGCTGGTTTAAGGACACCTTTCAACATGGGCAGAGTCTTTATATTGCTTTCTGAGGATGCGAAAGTATCCATGAGAAAGTCGTCCTCGACGGTGTCAGAGTGAAGTTGCACCCCATGATTGGCCGCAGCACGTTCAATTAGAGCGTTGAACGCGGCAGTGTCCTCTGTGGGAGATGTTTTTGCTCCATAGAGTTGCGGGTCCTGTGCATCTATAGGTGCACCCGAGTCTACAGGGTCATCCCAAGCTTGATCAGGGTCCTGTTGGCCTTCAGGGTCCATCTCTCCGGGGTAGAGGACTTGGTCGCCCATGTAGTACTCCAAAACATCTGTGTCGGAGTGTGTGGGAGAGAAGGACTGTGGATCCTGGTAGGGGGAATGGAGAGGTTCGTAAAGAACTGGTTCCGAAGCCACTGGCAGCTTTCTCTTAAGCGGGATCCGGAAGGAGTCCAAAGCTGGCTCAGAAGTTATTCTCCTGTTGTGGAGCATCATCCTGTCGGCGTCGATGAGATGTGATGGAGACGTCTCCGCAGGAGAGCGTTCGGCAGGCGTGATCGTGGTGTGGGTGACCCGTATCCTAATTTGGAACAGTTTCGGGGCCGTGGATGGTGGCAGGCCAAAAGTAATGTTGGCCGGTGCCGAAGAGGCTGTTGGAGCTTTTATCGGCTCGGAGCCCGACGTGTCCTGGAGGACTGTTTTGGTGCGTTGCGCAGCAACGGGTCGCACCTGGAGCGCCATCGATTCCTTTGCGCCGACCGGTTCTGTAGAGGCGGGCGTGGACTTCTTCGGCGCCGGTGAGTCATCGAGTCGAGGGGTGGTAATGGCCGTCGACGTCTTCGATGAGTGTGCCTTTGGTGGTGCTGTCAAAGCGGTGTGAGACGCAGCAGGCAGTTTGACCTTTGGGGTCGGAGCCGATTGCGTCGGTGCCGGGAGCCGAGTAAGTTTGTTGGCACCGAAGGTCTTTTTCCGTATGTCGACTCCGACGTCGGCCGCTGCAAGCTCGGCACCGAAGTCTCGTTTGGTGCGCTCGGTGCCGACGGGTTTTGCTGGCGTCGAAGGTGTGGTGGGCCTCGATCCGACCAGCGTCACTTTCGGTTTCGGTTTCAGTTGAACCAATACAGCTTTTGGTTTCGAAGAAGGGAAACCAGCCGGTTTGGATATTAATGGCTGCCCCTGAATGTCCGAGGCCGAGCCAGAGGGCGGGGCCGAAGAACTGCGGGATAGGTCTTGGGTAAGGCCCGAAGGCGATCCCTCGACCGGAGCCATAGACTGGCGCACTGGGATATCCTCAGTCTGTACGGGTAGGCCTTGGTCGTCACCGGAGCTACTCTCTTCGGCCCCTAGGGCCTCATTGTAGTCTCCTACCTCGGTTTCGTCTTCATCTCTGCGAAAGAGTCTTTCTTCAACGTCTTCCGATCCGGAGTCATGTTCGGAAGCGGGACTGGAGGGTAGGTTCTCCACGTCTTCGACATCTTCGGTCTCGGCGCTGAAGATGTCGGCCGGTGCTGCTTGCTGCGCCTCGAGTCTCGCTGCTCGTCGATTCCGGAGAGTCTTCTTGGATCGGAATCGGGCACAGGCCATACATGTAGATTCGTCGTGATCCGGTGAAAGGCATTTGTTGCACACCGGATGGACGTCGATGTGGGGATATTTCGCATTACACACAGGACACCGCTTGAATGGTGTCCTCGATTCCATCGCCGATGACGGGTCGATGGTCGGGTAAGATGCGAAAAAGTTGGTTCTGGAAGTTAGTAAACTAACAAGATACTATCGATACCGATCGGGAACAGTACCGACGCGAACTAAAGGCCTTTTGGCCTAGAAAAAGTTTTTCCTAACTTGAGTCAAGATAAGCACATCCGAACCCAATGGCGGAAAAAAACAATCTGAGGATGGAGAGGATGCCCATGCGCACTGTAGTCCAGGGGAGGAGTCACCTATCCCAGGATACTTCGAAGACTCTTCCAGGACAACAACGTGCAAATATCCGGACCCAACACTAGGCGGCGATCTATGCACAGATATGAATTCAGCAGCCCACATGCCTCGAACATAAGGAATTGAATACAAACTGCAATGAGGACTCTTCTGCCGTTTCATTAAAACAGACAATTGATCTACATTGCCTGTGGAGTAATACTGCTCTGTGATCTGATTTGAAGTACTGCATAATATTTTATCATGTTAATGTGCAAGGTGATTGTGTGTGGAGGCTGGCCCCACATACTGGTGAACCCATTTTTTTCCCGTCGCTTTCCTTTTGGGACAAATTAAATACACTGAAGTGATGCATGTGTTAATGGCTGCTCAAGCCATCGTTTGTAAGGCATTTATTGGAGTCTGAGAAGCGAGTTCACAACTCTGTAAAGAGGAGCACGAGTCGTGGCGTGTTATACAGAGGCTTGTAGTAGAGTGGAGGAGTATACAGTGAAGTAGATTGTTGTAGAGTGAAGTAGCATAGCGTGGAGGGGTGTGTTATAGAGTAGTGTATCAGAGTAGAGTGGAGTAAAGTGGTGTGGAATGGCGTAGTGATAATACCATAGTGTGTAGTAGAGTAGAAGGTCACAGAGTGGCACAGAGCAGTGTTTTGTAGAGCGGTGTGGCACAGAATAGAGTGGAGAAGTGTATTTGAGAGTGGAGTGATTTCAATAGATATTGCAGTATTTCCTAGATAGTTTTGAGGAAGTACTTCGGTGCTCAGTAAACTTTTTTTAAAACAAATAAAACAATAAAAATACCCAACTCCTGACTTCTTTTTTTTTTTTTTTTTTTTTAAGCGTCTCATTTCTTTCTATATATTTGGGAAAAAAAACAGTAATAAGCTAGCTATATTACCTGCTGAATCCCAAAACAAACACAAGTGCCTCATTATGATATCAGTCGGATCACAATCCACAGGCCATCTGTTGCGGTCCGACAGACATTTGGCTCTGCAGTGCGACCGCCACATAATGATGCGGCAGTCGGAGGCACCGACCACTGCTTTTCCGATGGGTCAAGGCAGCGGTCGGAGTGTAATCTCTACTATAGGGGTGGTGCCAGCTCAGGTACCGCTGTAGGGATCACAGTGTCCCTTTCCAACAGCCTTTTATGGCGGACCAACCAACGTAGAAAGGCTGTTGAAAAAGGGACTTTGGGAGTCCCTAGCAGGGCACCTGTCACCCCTGGGCCTCCACTATGGGTCTGGGGGCACCCGTGGTGCCCTCCTAAACATCCATGTATTTTTCCTGCTTTGGTCCGCAGTACAAGCTGCATTGGGAAAGCGGCCCTCCGGCTACTTGTCGGGCAGTCCCGTTTCCGAAACGATGCTGGTCAGACACTCGTCCGACCGGCATCGTAATTAGGCCCAAAGAGTGGTATAAACAATATGGCTGCCTTTTTATTTTGCAAGGGCCAGCAAAATTAGATAATATAGTATTTTGTCATAGCCAAGTACTACGATATACTGCGAAATTATCACGGTGTACTACAGCCCAAAATATAATCACGTTTTTGTCCCTTCTAGATGAAAAGCTACATGAACCAATTCAGATCAAAAATCAACAAGCATTGGCATAGCCAATAGGTCTCAGCTTTGGGGCCTTATAAGTGTTTAGGCAGAGCTACTGACTTTGCCAATGTGTTTAAGTTGTGCTGTAGAGAAGTGTGGCTGCTGTGCAGCATGCTGAAAAATTGTAATAAAGTGCCAAAAGCATTTTTGTTACCTTATATATGACCAAGAAGGCATTATGTCCAACAGAACGACCATATTAAAAAATGTATGTACAATAAAAAAATTGTCATTTTTCTTGTGTTCTTGCAATGCTAGTTAAAGTTTTTTTTTGACGGGGCATAAACAATTGGAGGTTGACGGTTGTGAACTAGTACCTGTATTATAACACTAGCAGCGGCCAGACACTAGGGGAGAATCAACAGATGGCAGATTCCGAGAGCAGGCTGAGGTGGTGTTGAGTGATGTAGAGGTGGTGTTGAGTGATGTAGAGGTGGTGTTGAGTGATGTAGAGGTGGTGTTGAGTGATGTAGAGGTGGTGTTGAGTGATGCAGAGGTGGTGTTGAGTGATGCAGAGGTGGTGTTGAGTGATGCAGAGGCGGTGTTGAGTGATGCAGAGGCGGTGTTGAGTGATAAAGAGGCGGTGTTGAGTGATAAAGAGGCGGTGTTGAGTGATAAAGAGGCGGTGTTGAGTGATAAAGAGGCGGTGGTGGTGACTGGTGCTGAGACGATGCTGAGGTGATGCTGAATGATACTTAGATCTTGCTGAGTGATGATGATGTGGTGGTGGACTATTGCAAAGGCAATGCCGAGTGATGCTGTGGTGGCGTTGTCAGTGAGAGAGAGTCAGTGAGTCAGTGAGTGAGAGAGAGTGACAGTCAGTGAGTGAGAGAGAGTGACAGTCAGTGAGTGAGAGAGAGTGACAGTCAGTGAGTGAGAGAGAGTGACAGTCAGTGAGTGAGAGAGAGTGACAGTCAGTGAGTGAGAGAGAGTGACAGTCAGTGAGTGAGAGAGAGTGACAGTCAGTGAGTGAGAGAGAGTGACAGTCAGTGAGTGAGAGAGAGTGACAGTCAGTGAGTGAGAGAGAGTGACAGTCAGTGAGTGAGAGAGAGTGACAGTCAGTGAGTGAGAGAGAGTGACAGTCAGTGAGTGAGAGAGAGTGACAGTCAGTGAGTGAGAGAGAGTGACAGTCAGTGAGTGAGAGAGTGACAGTGAGTGAGAGAGAGTGACAGTCAGTGAGTGAGAGAGAGTGACAGTCAGTGAGTGAGAGAGAGTGACAGTCAGTGAGTGAGAGAGAGTGACAGTCAGAGTGAGTCAGAGAGTCAGTCAGTCAGAGAGTCAGTCAGTCAGAGAGTCAGTCAGTCAGAGAGTCAGTCAGTCAGAGAGTCAGTCAGTCAGAGAGTCAGTCAGTCAGAGAGTCAGTCAGTCAGAGAGTCAGTCAGTCAGAGAGTCAGTCAGTCAGAGAGTCAGTCAGTCAGAGAGTCAGTCAGTCAGTCAGAGAGTCAGTCAGTCAGTCAGAGTCAGTCAGTCAGAGAGTCAGTCAGTCAGTCAGAGAGTCAGTCAGTCAGAGAGTCAGTCAGTCAGTCAGAGAGTCAGTGAGTCAGTCAGAGAGTCAGTGAGTCAGTCAGAGAGTCAGTGAGTCAGTCAGTCAGAGAGTCAGTGAGTCAGTCAGTCAGAGAGTCAGTCAGTGAGTCAGTCAGTGAGTCAGTCAGACAGTCAGAGAGTCAGTCAGTGAGTCAGTCAGACAGTCAGAGAGTCAGTCAGTGAGTCAGTCAGTCAGAGAGTCAGTCAGTGAGTCAGTCAGTCAGAGAGTCAGTCAGTGAGTCAGTCAGAGAGTCAGTCAGTGAGAGAGTCAGTCAGTGAGAGAGTCAGTCAGAGAGTCAGAGAGTCAGTGAGTGAGTCAGTCAGAGAGTCAGAGAGTCAGTGAGTGAGTCAGTCAGAGAGTCAGAGAGTCAGAGAGTCAGTGAGTGAGTCAGTCAGAGAGTCAGAGAGTCAGTGAGTGAGTCAGTCAGAGAGTCAGAGAGTCAGTGAGTGAGTCAGTCAGAGAGTCAGAGAGTCAGTGAGTGAGTCAGTCAGTCAGTCAGAGAGTCAGTCAGTCAGTCAGAGAGTCAGTCAGTCAGTCAGTCAGTCAGTGTCAGTCAGTGAGTCAGTGAGTCAGTGAGTCAGTGAGTCAGTGAGTCAGTGAGTCAGTGAGTCAGTGAGTCAGTGAGTCAGTGAGTCAGTGAGTGAGTCAGTGAGTCAGTGAGTCAGTGAGTCAGTGAGTGAGTGAGTGAGTCAGTGAGTCAGTGAGTCAGTGAGTCAGTGAGTCAGTGAGTCAGTCAGTGATTCTGAGGGAGTGTGAGTCAGTCAGTGAGAGGGAGTGTGAGTCAGTCAGTGAGAGGGAGTGTGAGTCAGTCAGTGAGAGGGAGTGTGAGTCAGTCAGTGAGAGGGAGTGTGAGTCAGTCAGTGAGAGGGAGTGTGAGTCAGTCAGTGAGAGGGAGTGTGAGTCAGTCAGTGAGAGGGAGTGTGAGTCAGTCAGTGAGAGGGAGTGTGAGTCAGTCAGTGAGAGGGAGTGTGAGTCAGTCAGTGAGAGGGAGTGTGAGTCAGTCAGTGAGAGGGAGTGTGAGTCAGTCAGTGAGAGGGAGTGTGAGTCAGTCAGTGAGCGGGAGTGAGAGAGTGTCTGTGAGCGGGAGTGAGAGAGTGTCTGTGAGCGGGAGTGAGAGAGTGTCTGTGAGCGGGAGTGAGAGAGTGTCTGTGAGCGGGAGTGAGAGAGTGTCTGTGAGCGGGAGTGAGAGAGTGTCTGTGAGCGGGAGTGAGAGAGTGTCTGTGAGCGGGAGTGAGAGAGTGTCTGTGAGCGGGAGTGAGAGAGTGTCTGTGAGCGGGAGTGAGAGAGTGTCTGTGAGCGGGAGTGAGAGAGTGTCAGTCAGTGAATCAGTCAGTGAGTGAGTCAGTGAGTGAGTCAGTGAGTGAGTCAGTGAGTGAGTGAGTCAGTGAGTGAGTGAGTCAGTGAGTGAGTGAGTCAGTGAGTGAGTGAGTCAGTGAGTCAGTGAGTGAGTCAGTGAGTGAGTCAGTGAGTGAGTCAGTGAGTGAGTCAGTGAGTGAGTCAGTCAGTCAGTGAGTGAGTGAGTGAGTGAGTGAGTGAGTGAGTCAGTGAGTGAGTGAGTCAGTGAGTGAGTGAGTCAGTGAGTGAGTCAGTGAGTGAGTCAGTGAGTGAGTCAGTGAGTGAGTCAGTGAGTGAGTCAGTGAGTGAGTCAGTGAGTGAGTCAGTGAGTGAGTCAGTGAGTGAGTCAGTGAGTGAGTCAGTCAGTGAGTCAGTCAGTGAGTCAGTCAGTGAGTCAGTGAGTGAGTCAGTGAGTGAGTCAGTCAGTCAGTGAGTCAGTCAGTGAGTCAGTGAGTGAGTCAGTGAGTGAGTCAGTCAGTGAGTCAGTGAGTGAGTCAGTGAGTGAGTCAGTCAGTGAGTCAGTGAGTGAGTCAGTGAGTCAGTGAGTCAGTGAGTCAGTGAGTCAGTGAGTCAGTGAGTCAGTCAGTCAGTCAGTCAGTCAGTCAGTCAGTCAGTCAGTCAGTCAGTCAGTCAGTCAGTCAGTCAGTCAGTCAGTCAGTCAGTCAGTGATTCTGAGGGAGTGTGAGTCAGTCAGTGAGAGGGAGTGTGAGTCAGTCAGTGAGAGGGAGTGTGAGTCAGTCAGTGAGAGGGAGTGTGAGTCAGTCAGTGAGAGGGAGTGTGAGTCAGTCAGTGAGAGGGAGTGTGAGTCAGTCAGTGAGAGGGAGTGTGAGAGTGTCTGTGAGCGGGAGTGAGAGAGTGTCTGTGAGCGGGAGTGAGAGAGTGTCTGTGAGCGGGAGTGAGAGAGTGTCTGTGAGCGGGAGTGAGAGAGTGTCTGTGAGCGGGAGTGAGAGTGTCTGTGAGCGGGAGTGAGAGAGTGTCAGTCAGTGAGTGAGTCAGTGAGTGAGTCAGTGAGTGAGTCAGTGAGTGAGTCAGTGAGTGAGTCAGTGAGTCAGTGAGTGAGTGAGTCAGTGAGTGAGTCAGTGAGTGAGTCAGTGAGTGAGTCAGTGAGTGAGTCAGTGAGTGAGTCAGTGAGTGAGTCAGTGAGTGAGTCAGTGAGTGAGTCAGTGAGTGAGTCAGTGAGTGAGTCAGTGAGTGAGTGAGTCAGTGAGTGAGTGAGTCAGTGAGTGAGTGAGTCAGTGAGTGAGTGAGTCAGTGAGTGAGTGAGTCAGTGAGTGAGTGAGTCAGTGAGTGAGTGAGTGAGTCAGTGAGTGAGTGAGTCAGTGAGTGAGTGAGTGAGTGAGTCAGTGAGTGAGTCAGTGAGTGAGTGAGTCAGTGAGTGAGTGAGTCAGTGAGTGAGTGAGTCAGTGAGTGAGTCAGTGAGTGAGTCAGTGAGTGAGTCAGTGAGTGAGTCAGTGAGTGAGTCAGTGAGTGAGTCAGTGAGTGAGTCAGTGAGTGAGTCAGTGAGTGAGTCAGTGAGTGAGTCAGTGAGTGAGTCAGTGAGTGAGTCAGTGAGTGAGTCAGTGAGTGAGTCAGTGAGTGAGTCAGTGAGTGAGTCAGTGAGTGAGTCAGTGAGTGAGTCAGTGAGTGAGTCAGTGAGTGAGTCAGTGAGTGAGTCAGTGAGTGAGTCAGTGAGTGAGTCAGTGAGTGAGTCAGTGAGTGAGTCAGTGAGTGAGTCAGTCAGTGAGTCAGTGAGTCAGTCAGTCAGTCAGTCAGTGAGTCAGTCAGTCAGTCAGTCAGTCAGTGAGTCAGTCAGTCAGTCAGTCAGTCAGTCAGTCAGTCAGTCAGTCAGTCAGTCAGTCAGTCAGTCAGTCAGTCAGTCAGTCAGTCAGTCAGTCAGTCAGTCAGTCAGTCAGTCAGTCAGTCAGTGATTCTGAGGGAGTGTGAGTCAGTCAGTGAGAGGGAGTGTGAGTCAGTCAGTGAGAGGGAGTGTGAGTCAGTCAGTGAGAGGGAGTGTGAGTCAGTCAGTGAGAGGGAGTGTGAGTCAGTCAGTGAGAGGGAGTGTGAGTCAGTCAGTGAGAGGGAGTGTGAGTCAGTCAGTGAGAGGGAGTGTGAGTCAGTCAGTGAGAGGGAGTGTGAGTCAGTCAGTGAGAGGGAGTGTGAGTCAGTCAGTGAGAGGGAGTGTGAGTCAGTCAGTGAGAGGGAGTGTGAGTCAGTCAGTGAGAGGGAGTGTGAGAGTGTCTGTGAGCGGGAGTGAGAGAGTGTCTGTGAGCGGGAGTGAGAGAGTGTCTGTGAGCGGGAGTGAGAGAGTGTCTGTGAGCGGGAGTGAGAGAGTGTCTGTGAGCGGGAGTGAGAGTGTCTGTGAGCGGGAGTGAGAGAGTGTCAGTCAGTGAATCAGTCAGTGAGTGAGTCAGTGAGTGAGTCAGTGAGTGAGTGAGTGAGTGAGTGAGTGAGTCAGTGAGTGAGTGAGTCAGTGAGTGAGTGAGTCAGTGAGTGAGTGAGTCAGTGAGTGAGTGAGTCAGTGAGTGAGTGAGTCAGTGAGTGAGTGAGTCAGTCAGTGAGTGAGTGAGTCAGTCAGTGAGTGAGTGAGTGAGTCAGTGAGTGAGTGAGTCAGTGAGTGAGTCAGTGAGTGAGTGAGTCAGTGAGTGAGTGAGTCAGTGAGTGAGTCAGTGAGTGAGTGAGTGAGTGAGTCAGTGAGTGAGTGAGTGAGTGAGTGAGTGAGTGAGTGAGTGAGTGAGTCAGTGAGTGAGTCAGTGAGTGAGTCAGTGAGTGAGTCAGTGAGTGAGTCAGTGAGTGAGTCAGTGAGTGAGTCAGTGAGTGAGTGAGTGAGTGAGTCAGTGAGTGAGTCAGTGAGTGAGTGAGTGAGTGAGTGAGTGAGTGAGTGAGTGAGTGAGTGAGTGAGTCAGTGAGTCAGTGAGTCAGTGAGTCAGTGAGTGAGTGAGTGAGTGAGTGAGTGAGTGAGTCAGTGAGTCAGTGAGTGAGTCAGTGAGTCAGTGAGTCAGTGAGTGAGTCAGTGAGTCAGTGAGTCAGTGAGTCAGTGAGTCAGTGAGTCAGTGAGTGAGTCAGTGAGTCAGTGAGTCAGTGAGTCAGTGATTCTGAGGGAGTGTGAGTCAGTCAGTGAGAGGGAGTGTGAGTCAGTCAGTGAGAGGGAGTGTGAGTCAGTCAGTGAGAGGGAGTGTGAGTCAGTCAGTGAGAGGGAGTGTGAGTCAGTCAGTGAGAGGGAGTGTGAGTCAGTCAGTGAGAGGGAGTGTGAGTCAGTCAGTGAGAGGGAGTGTGAGTCAGTCAGTGAGAGGGAGTGTGAGTCAGTCAGTGAGAGGGAGTGTGAGTCAGTCAGTGAGAGGGAGTGTGAGTCAGTCAGTGAGAGGGAGTGTGAGTCAGTCAGTGAGAGGGAGTGTGAGTCAGTCAGTGAGAGGGAGTGTGAGTCAGTCAGTGAGCGGGAGTGAGAGAGTGTCTGTGAGCGGGAGTGAGAGAGTGTCTGTGAGCGGGAGTGAGAGAGTGTCTGTGAGCGGGAGTGAGAGAGTGTCTGTGAGCGGGAGTGAGAGAGTGTCTGTGAGCGGGAGTGAGAGAGTGTCTGTGAGCGGGAGTGAGAGAGTGTCTGTGAGCGGGAGTGAGAGAGTGTCTGTGAGCGGGAGTGAGAGAGTGTCTGTGAGCGGGAGTGAGAGAGTGTCTGTGAGCGGGAGTGAGAGAGTGTCTGTGAGCGGGAGTGAGAGAGTGTCTGTGAGCGGGAGTGAGAGAGTGTCTGTGAGCGGGAGTGAGAGAGTGTCTGTGAGCGGGAGTGAGAGAGTGTCTGTGAGCGGGAGTGAGAGAGTGTCTGTGAGCGGGAGTGAGAGAGTGTCTGTGAGCGGGAGTGAGAGAGTGTCTGTGAGCGGGAGTGAGAGAGTGTCTGTGAGCGGGAGTGAGAGAGTGTCTGTGAGCGGGAGTGAGTGAGTGAGTCAGTGAGTGAGTCAGTGAGTGAGTCAGTGAGTGAGTCAGTGAGTGAGTCAGTGAGTGAGTCAGTGAGTGAGTCAGTGAGTGAGTCAGTGAGTGAGTCAGTGAGTGAGTCAGTGAGTGAGTGAGTCAGTGAGTGAGTGAGTCAGTGAGTGAGTGAGTGAGTCAGTGAGTGAGTGAGTGAGTGAGTCAGTGAGTCAGTGAGTGAGTGAGTGAGTCAGTGAGTGAGTGAGTGAGTGAGTGAGTGAGTGAGTCAGTGAGTGAGTGAGTCAGTCAGTGAGTCAGTCAGTGAGTCAGTCAGTGAGTCAGTCAGTGAGTCAGTCAGTGAGTCAGAGAGTGAGTCAGAGAGTGAGTCAGAGAGTGAGTCAGAGAGTGAGTCAGAGAGTGAGTCAGAGAGTGAGTCAGAGAGTGAGTCAGAGAGTGAGTCAGAGAGTGAGTCAGTCAGAGAGTGAGTGAGTCAGTCAGAGAGTGAGTCAGTCAGAGAGAGAGTGAGTCAGTCAGAGAGAGAGTGAGTCAGTCAGAGAGAGAGTGAGTCAGTCAGAGAGAGAGTGAGTCAGTCAGAGAGAGAGTGAGTCAGTCAGAGAGAGAGTGAGTCAGTCAGAGAGAGAGTGAGTCAGTGAGTGAGTGAGTCAGTGAGTGAGTGAGTGAGTGAGTGAGTGAGTGAGTGAGTGAGTGAGTGAGTGAGTGAGTGAGTGAGTGAGTGAGTGAGTGAGTGAGTGAGTGAGTGAGTGAGTGAGTCAGTGAGTGAGTCAGTGAGTGAGTCAGTGAGTGAGTCAGTGAGTGAGTCAGTGAGTGAGTCAGTGAGTGAGTCAGTGAGTGAGTCAGTGAGTGAGTCAGTGAGTGAGTCAGTGAGTGAGTCAGTGAGTGAGTCAGTGAGTGAGTCAGTGAGTGAGTCAGTGAGTGAGTCAGTGAGTGAGTCAGTGAGTGAGTCAGTGAGTGAGTCAGTGAGTGAGTCAGTGAGTGAGTCAGTGAGTGAGTCAGTGAGTGAGTCAGTGAGTGAGTCAGTGAGTGAGTCAGTGAGTGAGTCAGTGAGTGAGTCAGTGAGTGAGTCAGTGAGTGAGTCAGTGAGTGAGTCAGTCAGTGAGTCAGTCAGTCAGTCAGTCAGTCAGTCAGTCAGTCAGTCAGTCAGTCAGTCAGTCAGTCAGTGAGTCAGTCAGTCAGTCAGTCAGTCAGTCAGTGATTCTGAGGGAGTGTGAGTCAGTCAGTGATTCTGAGGGAGTGTGAGTCAGTCAGTGAGAGGGAGTGTGAGTCAGTCAGTGAGAGGGAGTGTGAGTCAGTCAGTGAGAGGGAGTGTGAGTCAGTCAGTGAGAGGGAGTGTGAGTCAGTCAGTGAGCGGGAGTGAGAGAGTGTCTGTGAGCGGGAGTGAGAGAGTGTCTGTGAGCGGGAGTGAGAGAGTGTCTGTGAGCGGGAGTGAGAGAGTGTCTGTGAGCGGGAGTGAGAGAGTGTCTGTGAGCGGGAGTGAGAGAGTGTCTGTGAGCGGGAGTGAGAGAGTGTCTGAGCGGGAGTGAGAGAGTGTCTGAGCGGGAGTGAGAGAGTGTCTGTGAGCGGGAGTGAGAGAGTGTCTGTGAGCGGGAGTGAGAGAGTGTCTGTGAGCGGGAGTGAGAGAGTGTCTGTGAGTGAGTCAGTGAGTGAGTCAGTGAGTGAGTCAGCGAGTGAGTCAGCGAGTGAGTCAGCGAGTGAGTCAGCGAGTGAGTCAGCGAGTGAGTCAGCGAGTGAGTCAGCGAGTGAGTCAGTGAGTGAGTGAGTGAGTGAGTCAGTCAGTCAGTCAGTCAGTCAGTCAGTCAGTCAGTCAGTCAGTCAGTGAGTCAGTGAGTCAGTGAGTCAGTCAGTGATTCTGAGGGAGTGTGAGTCAGTCAGTGAGAGGGAGTGTGAGTCAGTCAGTGAGAGGGAGTGTGAGTCAGTCAGTGAGAGGGAGTGTGAGTCAGTCAGTGAGAGGGAGTGTGAGTCAGTCAGTGAGAGGGAGTGTGAGTCAGTCAGTGAGAGGGAGTGTGAGTCAGTCAGTGAGAGGGAGTGTGAGTCAGTCAGTGAGAGGGAGTGTGAGTCAGTCAGTGAGAGGGAGTGTGAGTCAGTCAGTGAGAGGGAGTGTGAGTCAGTCAGTGAGAGGGAGTGTGAGTCAGTCAGTGAGAGGGAGTGTGAGTCAGTCAGTGAGCGGGAGTGAGAGAGTGTCTGTGAGCGGGAGTGAGAGAGTGTCTGTGAGCGGGAGTGAGAGAGTGTCTGTGAGCGGGAGTGAGAGAGTGTCTGTGAGCGGGAGTGAGAGAGTGTCTGTGAGCGGGAGTGAGAGAGTGTCTGTGAGCGGGAGTGAGAGAGTGTCAGTCAGTGAATCAGTGAGTGAGTGAGTCAGTGAGTGAGTGAGTCAGTGAGTGAGTGAGTCAGTGAGTGAGTCAGTGAGTGAGTCAGTGAGTGAGTGAGTCAGTGAGTGAGTCAGTGAGTGAGTCAGTGAGTCAGTCAGTGAGTCAGTGAGTGAGTCAGTGAGTGAGTCAGTGAGTGAGTCAGTCAGTCAGTCAGTGAGTCAGTGAGTCAGTCAGTGAGTCAGTGAGTGAGTCAGTGAGTCAGTCAGTCAGTCAGTCAGTCAGTCAGTGAGTGAGTGAGTGAGTGAGTGAGTGAGTGAGTGAGTGAGTCAGTCAGTCAGTCAGTCAGTCAGTCAGTCAGTCAGTCAGTCAGTCAGTCAGTCAGTCAGTCAGTCAGTCAGTCAGTCAGTCAGTGAGTCAGTCAGTCAGTCAGTCAGTCAGTCAGTCAGTCAGTCAGTCAGTCAGTCAGTGAGTCAGTCAGTGAGTCAGTCAGTCAGTCAGTCAGTCAGTCAGTGATTCTGAGGGAGTGTGAGTCAGTCAGTGAGAGGGAGTGTGAGTCAGTCAGTGAGAGGGAGTGTGAGTCAGTCAGTGAGAGGGAGTGTGAGTCAGTCAGTGAGAGGGAGTGTGAGTCAGTCAGTGAGAGGGAGTGTGAGTCAGTCAGTGAGAGGGAGTGTGAGTCAGTCAGTGAGAGGGAGTGTGAGTCAGTCAGTGAGAGGGAGTGTGAGTCAGTCAGTGAGAGGGAGTGTGAGTCAGTCAGTGAGAGGGAGTGTGAGTCAGTCAGTGAGAGGGAGTGTGAGTGAGTCAGTGAGAGGGAGTGTGAGTGAGTCAGTGAGTGAGTCAGTGAGTGAGTGAGTGAGTCAGTGAGTGAGTCAGTGAGTGAGTCAGTGAGTGAGTCAGTGAGTGAGTCAGTGAGTCAGTGAGTGAGTCGGTGAGTGAGTCAGTGAGTCAGTCAGTGAGTCAGTCAGAGAGTGAGTCAGAGAGTGAGTCAGAGAGTGAGTCAGTCAGAGAGAGAGTGAGTCAGTCAGTCAGAGAGTGAGTCAGTCAGAGAGAGAGTGAGTCAGTCAGAGAGAGAGTGAGTCAGTCAGAGAGAGAGTGAGTCAGTCAGAGAGAGAGTGAGTCAGTCAGAGAGAGAGTGAGTCAGTCAGAGAGAGAGTGAGTCAGTGAGTGAGTGAGTGAGTCAGTGAGTGAGTGAGTGAGTGAGTGAGTGAGTGAGTGAGTGAGTCAGTGAGTCAGTCAGTGAGTCAGTCAGTGAGTCAGTCAGTCAGAGAGTGAGTCAGAGAGTGAGTCAGAGAGTGAGTCAGTCAGAGAGAGAGAGAGTGAGTCAGTCAGAGAGTGAGTCAGTCAGAGAGAGAGTGAGTCAGTCAGAGAGAGAGTGAGTCAGTCAGAGAGAGAGTGAGTGAGTGAGTGAGTGAGTGAGTGAGTGAGTGAGTGAGTGAGTGAGTGAGTGAGTGAGTGAGTCAGTGAGTGAGTCAGTGAGTGAGTCAGTGAGTGAGTCAGTGAGTGAGTCAGTGAGTGAGTCAGTGAGTGAGTCAGTGAGTGAGTCAGTGAGTGAGTCAGTCAGTGAGTGAGTCAGTCAGTGAGTGAGTCAGTCAGTGAGTGAGTCAGTCAGTGAGTGAGTCAGTCAGTGAGTGAGTCAGTCAGTGAGTGAGTCAGTCAGTGAGTGAGTCAGTGAGTGAGTGAGTCAGTGAGTGAGTCAGTGAGTGAGTCAGTGAGTGAGTCAGTGAGTGAGTCAGTGAGTGAGTCAGTGAGTGAGTCAGTGAGTGAGTCAGTGAGTGAGTCAGTGAGTGAGTCAGTGAGTGAGTCAGTGAGTGAGTCAGTGAGTGAGTCAGTGAGTGAGTCAGTGAGTGAGTCAGTGAGTGAGTCAGTGAGTGAGTCAGTGAGTGAGTCAGTGAGTGAGTCAGTGAGTGAGTCAGTGAGTGAGTCAGTGAGTGAGTCAGTGAGTGAGTCAGTGAGTGAGTCAGTGAGTGAGTCAGTGAGTGAGTCAGTCAGAGAGAGTGAGTCAGTCAGAGAGAGAGTGAGTCAGTCAGAGAGTGAGTCAGTCAGAGAGAGAGTGAGTCAGTCAGAGAGTGAGTGAGTCAGTCAGAGAGTGAGTGAGTCAGAGAGAGAGTGAGTCAGTGAGTGAGTGAGTCAGTCAGTCAGTCAGTCAGTCAGTGAGTCAGTCAGTCAGTCAGTCAGTCAGTCAGTCAGTCAGTCAGTCAGTCAGTCAGTCAGTCAGTCAGTCAGTCAGTCAGTGAGTCAGTGAGTCAGTGAGTCAGTGAGTCAGTGAGTCAGTGAGTCAGTGAGTCAGTCAGTGAGTCAGTGAGTCAGTCAGTGAGTCAGTGAGTGAGTCAGTCAGTCAGTCAGTGAGTCAGTCAGTCAGTGAGTCAGTCAGTCAGTGAGTCAGTGAGTCAGTCAGTGAGAGGGAGTGTGAGTCAGTCAGTGAGAGGGAGTGTGAGTCAGTCAGTGAGAGGGAGTGTGAGTCAGTCAGTGAGAGGGAGTGTGAGTCAGTCAGTGAGAGGGAGTGTGAGTCAGTCAGTGAGAGGGAGTGTGAGTCAGTCAGTGAGAGGGAGTGTGAGTCAGTCAGTGAGAGGGAGTGTGAGTCAGTCAGTGAGAGGGAGTGTGAGTCAGTCAGTGAGAGGGAGTGTGAGTCAGTCAGTGAGAGGGAGTGTGAGTCAGTCAGTGAGAGGGAGTGTGAGTCAGTCAGTGAGAGGGAGTGTGAGAGAGTGTCTGTGAGCGGGAGTGAGAGAGTGTCTGTGAGCGGGAGTGAGAGAGTGTCTGTGAGCGGGAGTGAGAGAGTGTCTGTGAGCGGGAGTGAGAGAGTGTCTGTGAGCGGGAGTGAGAGAGTGTCTGTGAGCGGGAGTGAGAGAGTGTCTGTGAGCGGGAGTGAGAGAGTGTCTGTGAGCGGGAGTGAGAGAGTGTCTGTGAGCGGGAGTGAGAGAGTGTCTGTGAGCGGGAGTGAGAGAGTGTCTGTGAGCGGGAGTGAGAGAGTGTCTGTGAGCGGGAGTGAGAGAGTGTCTGTGAGCGGGAGTGAGAGAGTGTCTGTGAGCGGGAGTGAGAGAGTGTCTGTGAGCGGGAGTGAGAGAGTGTCTGTGAGCGGGAGTGAGAGAGTGTCTGTGAGCGGGAGTGAGAGAGTGTCTGTGAGCGGGAGTGAGAGAGAGTCTGTGACAGAGCGTCAGAGTCTGTGACAGAGCGTCAGAGTCTGTGACAGAGCGTCAGAGTCTGTGACAGAGCGTCAGAGTCTGTGACAGAGCGTCAGAGTCTGTGACAGAGCGTCAGAGTCTGTGACAGAGCGTCAGAGTCTGTGACAGAGCGTCAGAGTCTGTGACAGAGCGTCAGAGTCTGTGACAGAGCGTCAGAGTCTGTGACAGAGCGTCAGAGTCTGTGACAGAGCGTCAGAGTCTGTGACAGAGCGTCAGAGTCTGTGACAGAGCGCCAGAGTCTGTGACAGAGCGCCAGAGTCTGTGACAGAGCGCCAGAGTCTGTGACAGAGCGCCAGAGTCTGTGACAGAGCGCCAGAGTCTGTGACAGAGCGCCAGAGTCTGTGACAGAGCGCCAGAGTCTGTGACAGAGCGCCAGAGTCTGTGACAGAGCGCCAGAGTCTGTGACAGAGCGCCAGAGTCTGTGACAGAGCGCCAGAGTCTGTGACAGAGCGCCAGAGTCTGTGACAGAGCGCCAGAGTCTGTGACAGAGCGCCAGAGTCTGTGACAGAGCGCCAGAGAGTCTGTGACAGAGCGCCAGAGAGTCTGTGAGAGAGCGCCTGAGAGTCTGTGAGAGAGCGCCTGAGAGTCTGTGAGAGAGCGCCTGAGAGTCTGTGAGAGAGCGCCTGAGAGTCTGTGAGAGAGCGCCTGAGAGTCTGTGAGAGCGCCTGAGAGTCTGTGAGAGCGCCTGAGAGTCTGTGAGAGCGCCTGAGAGTCTGTGAGAGAGCGCCTGAGAGTCTGTGAGAGCGCCTGAGAGTCTGTGAGAGCGCCTGAGAGTCTGTGAGAGCGCCTGAGAGTCTGTGAGAGAGCGCCTGAGAGTCTGTGAGAGAGCGCGTCTGCGAGCGAGAGAGAGTGTCTGCGAGCGAGAGAGAGTGTCTGCGAGCGAGAGAGAGTGTCTGCGAGCGAGAGAGAGTGTCTGCGAGCGAGAGAGAGTGTCTGCGAGCGAGAGAGAGTGTCTGCGAGCGAGAGAGAGTGTCTGCGAGCGAGAGAGAGTGTCTGCGAGCGCGGCAGGGTCTGCGAGCGCGGCAGGGTCTGCGCGCGCGACAGGGTCTGCGCGCGACAGGGTCTGCGCGCGACAGGGTCTGCGCGCGACAGGGTCTGCGCGCGACAGGGTCTGCGCGCGAGAGGGTCTGCGCGCGAGAGGGTCTGCGCGCGAGAGTGTGAGTGTGCGCGCGAGAGTGAGGTAGAGGGGTAGAAGAGAGGTAGGGATATATAGGCAAATGAAAAGGAAGCTATCGACTTCAGGAATATGAAAGAAAGCTCTCCTATCTTGACAGCTGATCACAAGCATCTCCTGAGAAACGTGGTGAAACTTTCAAACCACGGAGTCGTTTGAAAGTTTCACAGCATTTCTCAGGAGATGCTTGTAAACACGAATAACCTGATTCATTTAACAGTTGGCTCTGCCCAGGCTTGCCTAGTAACGCAAATGACAAGGAAGCTATCAACTTCAGGAATGTGAAAGAAAGCTCGCTTATCTTGAAAGCTGATGACCCGTGACGAGAGAGGAACCCCATATCGCGCCTATGCTCGTAAGCGTAACCCGCGCGCCCAGCCGCAAGCTCTAGGCCACAGTGATAACATTTTCTGAAGCCCTTACTAAAAGTCTCGCCAGAGCAGCGCATGCGCTGGCTCAGGCGAGACCTAAAAAGGACCCTCCTTACCCCATAATCTATATTCCTGCCAAATGTCATGTAAATCATTTCTGCCCCTGAGTCGCTACATCGGAGTAAAAAGTCTGTAGAAAATGAATTGGTGGAAAAATACATTTTGGGACCTCTTTTTTTCACCCCCTTAACTTATCACCATGGATCTTTGTATTATCAGCCAAAGCTGAAAAATGTATAGGTCTGCAAAGTTCTGTGGCAATTCATCAAACAGTGCTAAAGTTATAATAATCAAAAAATCAGAGGGATTGTTATCGCTCGGAATCCTATCTATAACTACAGAGTGGCGACAGACAGACACACACACATTCCATATGAAAAAGTAAGCCGGTGGGTGAGGTGGTGGTGTGATGTGTTTCACAGTACATCTACATATCCCAGGGAGGACAACAATATAAGTGGCAGTTTCATGATAAAAAGAAAACAAGATGCCAGTTTTTAAGCGCAACTTCATAAATAGCACCCAAATTAATAGAACATTCCTACAAAGGCCAAAAGTAAACATTGCATTTACAGTTTTTACAAACAAAGGATACTGCTTCCAATGAGGGACACTAGACGAGACACTGGAAGAGGCCGGTCAAAAATAAAGCGTGAATCCAGACACTCTTGACGCATGAAGTTGCTGTTTGAAGGGAACAAAAGAACAAGTATTACAGAATGCTTCTCTGTATTCTGTCAATCAAAATAAAATTAAACACTGTTGGAATCAAACCAAGGGTTGTTTGATCGGTTCGGGGAAGAACAGGAACATGAGCTAGGTTACACATGTAAATCGGTAAGAGGCTTTATTGCCTACACACTGCCAACCACTACAATAATGTTTAATCCGCACTGGATTTTTGCGTGTTCTGTCAAATACTATATGTCTTGTTCATTCTTTTATTTAGAACAAAAACACTGACAAAGAGTTTTAAAAAAATGCAAACTGCCAACCTAGCAAAAACTCTTCTCCAAAAGTAACTAGCAATATGTATAAGCCCCTCCATTACCAACTCCTTCAAACTGTATGCCCCTTAAGACTTTACAATCGTGCACAATTATGTCAGCCTGTTTGCCAGACCAAGTAGATTTTCAAAACAGCTCCTGCTCACATATTTCACTTTGATAAGGAGTGTAGGATGCTGGCTCTTTGTATAGTTGACCAAAATGAGGTACACTGTGTAAAGAGTCCAGGCAAACCAAAACTGGTTTACAGAGGCACAAATGATAGCCCAAATGCTCTAGTTTGTGGTACAGTGGGTGAGCCATTATGCTTAGCTGAGGGCAGAGCTAAGCATTTACTGCACACACAAAGGCAGTAAGTGAGAGACACACAAAGAAATCAGACACCAATTTATAAAAATAACAGATTTTTATAGGAATTTAGGTACCAAAATCAGCGGACTCATCTAAGTACTTTTAGAGATATACATTTTTTACAGGTTTCAAAAGTTCACACAGTGCAATTTCTGGAGTGGAAAGGTTATTCTATGGGGGAAAAACATACTGCATTCTGGCACTTAGTGACTTACTGGACCCGTCTCCTGGACTTAAGGTGAGTTTGGGTCAAGGTCCAAGGAAATATCAACAGGTCACCTTAGGAGGCATTGGGGCAGCTGAGTATAGAGGTGTAATTTCAGCATCAGGTGCCCGTTCACTTCAATGGGGGATGGTCCAGTTTAAAAGAAGCTGCACGCTCGGAATGGGGAGCCAGACCGGGTGAACCCACATGGAGGCTTAGTCCTGGAGATGCTCAGGCACATACGGACACCATTGGTCTACTTCTCCTTGGGCTATAAGGATTGGGTTCAGTGGTGTCTTTAGGTGTTGGGTCCGTGCTGCAGGAGACACTTGCAGTTGAGGGGTCCTGCACAAAGAGGCTGCAGGCAGCGACTGGGAGACAAGTTTAAGCAAACCGAAGGGTGGGCTCAGCCTTTGATGGTCTCAGGACCCCATTGGCACCATCACCTCCCTCGGACTCGGGCTGTGGGACACAGATGCAGAGGTACTTTGAGGTGTCGGCGGTCTGAAGTTCATTCTTGGTCCTGCAAAAAAGGGGCAAACAGGGCAGCTAGGCCACTCTCGATGATGGTCTCACTGTCTGAAATCTCTTGATGTACATGTTGTCTTCCTCACTGTTGATGTCTGGTCAAAACAAGCCTTTGCTGTTGCAAGGGGTCCGGTATTGGTACTGTGAAGCTCTGGTCAGTCCTGTCATCCTCACACTCGGACTGATCCGAACTGTGGAAGCATGGCAGCCTCTTCCTGGGCAACTGCAGCATTGGTAGTCCTGGCAGTATGGTGAACCGGACCTTGCTACTTTGAGGAGTAGGTCCTCCACTCCAAACGAGTTCTCTGGCAATTTGTGAAGCACTGGCAGCCCTCCGGGTTTCTTCGAGCCTGCACAGCGGCTGGACGAGTTAGTTTCTGCATTATGGTCGGGTGCTGCAAGCAAGATGGCAGGGATGGCGCCAAGTCAGTAGTTGCTCCTCTGTTCTCGTGTCAGCTATCTTCTTTGGCCACTACTTCTTTGGGTCCATCGAATCTGAGGTCCTGTCATCTGGTGTGCCACATAAAAACTGTATGTAGGGGCGTTACAGTGAGTGTAAGGTAGCAGTCAATGGGCTACATACCTTTAGGGTGACTACACCCTCTACATGACCACTTCCGGTGGAAAGTAGGCATAACACTGACCATGAGGACCTAATTCCACCAAAAACCAAGATGGTCGAATTTTCCCAGTCATCTTCACTTCAGGTAGCCCCACCTTAGGGGTGGTACTAACCGGAGGATGAACACACTTCCTGACTAGCTAATTTTCCTGCCTGTCCGGGTGCCAAATGAGCCCCAAGCAGGGGGTGGCATTTCCCCCGTCTAGGGAAAGCCAGGCTCGTATATCAAAGGCGATGGAGGCAGTTGAAGCCTCCTGTCTGGATATTCTAATTACTGGTCATCCTGCTAGGAGGAGGTGATAGCACTTCCTGCCAGGGCAGGCATAGTTTCAGACCTCAGAGAGCATGGACTCTCACCTTCAGGGGGGGTCAGAAACCCATCTGTGGTGGCAGCCTGGACGGAACTAGTCATCCAATACATTGGAGGTAGCAGGTTTTCAGGGGGTACCTCTAAGGTACCCTCTGCGTGTATGCATTAATAAATCCATCACTGGAATCAGTATGGGTTTATTAACAGGAGGTGTTTGATACCAAAAGTTTCAGTGAAGCCATTATGTAGCTGGGAAACTGGTGTTGACCAGTGCTCAGTACATACCTTAAAATGGCTTCCCTGTTCACTTGTACATTCAGAAATGTTGCTATGCAGATATGTCCTCACATGTAATATAATGCACACTGCCTTAGGGCAGTAAGGCTTGCTGTAAGGGTGACTTACAAATATTACATGCAGTGTTAGGGGCCATAGCACACAGGTTGTGTGCCATGTCGTGTTTTCCCTTTTTAGAGCACCTCATCACGCAACCTGCATGGGTTTGGTGCTGGGTCCTTTAGAGTGGCACAAGATCTGCTCCAGCTCATAGGAACCCTCTTTAGCACCTATGCCCTGGGTTCACCACTAATTTTGGACTTACAGAGGTGCTATAGGACTGGCCAAATGGGGATCAATTTACCAGTTACCTTGTTTTGGGCAAAGAACACTGGCACTGGGGACTTGGTTGGCAGGAACCCAGTGCACTCCAGTCAAGTTGCATCAAATACCAGGCAAAAAGTGGAGGGGGAATACTGCAACAAGAAACCTGTTTGCTACACTGAGGTTCTCCACACAACAGGAATAGATGAGCTCCAAAGAACAAATAGAACACAAAGGTACAAAAACCCAAATTAAACAAGCATTTGCAATGCAATAGGTCTCGCATTTACGCGAGTTTAAGCTGTTGGCATTGTAAATGACAAAGCCTTTCATTTAGGTTTTAAAAACGAAAACAAAAATAAAAGGCAGTCATTTTTGCAAGCTCTATTCGTACCTTTGCAGCTTTGGCTCTTTGTACCAGTGGGGGAAAATCCATTACAATGGCATGATAGTAATTACCTTGGGAGTAAACGCCACACCTTCACAAACCCTCGGAACCACCGGAGGCTTTTGGATTGTAGCTGCGGGTCACTGAACAGCGCTGGGGCTTCCTTTGAGTTAAAAGGGGTCTGCACGGTCTCCGGCGGCACAAGCGTGAGTTGAAAGCAGCCTCTTTCTCTTGGAGGCGGCACCCTGCACTGGATTACAGTGAGCCTCGAGCCGTACTGCCTACGGGAGCTCTCGAATTAAGTTACCGCCATGTTGCTCTAAAGGCGCCTAGCATGGAGAGCAGAATATACTAGCACTCTCTGGGCGCTGTAAAGTCGTTATCATGCAATTAAAAACAAGTGCGCCTGCTAAAGTGACAGCGACCGCGCTGCAGATAAAAACAAGCATCTCTTATCTTTATGGGGCCATGTGTTTCTAATTAGCGTGGAGGCACGCACTACCCCAGACTTCTCAAAGGAAAAAAATCTTGACAATACCAAGATTTGTTTTCCTTTGAGAGGTTGGGGGCAGTGCGCTCCTCCATCCCAATTAGAAACACATGGCTCCATAAAGATAAGAATGTGATTTGCGACAGCCGTAAAGCAGACAGCCAGTAAGGATCAGCCGGACAAAAAGACGTCACCAAAAAACCCTCACTTCCAATGGCAGGCCGCCGTTTAGCATAAACTGTGACGCCAGCCGATGAAAATGAGGGGCGGGGACTTTAAGTCCCCTTCTCAAATCTACTCTCATACAAAATCTCTCGTCCAGCGAGCAGCGCTTTGCGCTGCAACACCAGGCGAGATTTAAAAAGTGAATACAGATTGCAAGTGAGGTAGATACTCCTTTTAGCTTCAAATTCTGTATGGAGGTCCTATTAGTGTTCAAAATACAGTCAATACAGGGTCATGAAAGGGATTCAGTATAAACAATCTCACATGTTAGGTTATTAACATTTGTATCGCGCGCAGATACTCGAGTGTACCGGCACGACCTTGAGAACGGAAAGAGCCAAATTAGATGAAGAGAAAAGTTTTCAGATTTTTTTTAAACTGAAGAGCGTCCTGAATGCTGCGTAGGGCAAGAGGCAGCGCAATCCGTGCTAGAACAGCCTTTAAAGCAAGGGAGCTGCCACCCGTCCTTTGCAACTGAAAGCGTGGGACATGAGCCAACAATTGAGATGACGAATGCAGTTGTCTTGGGGGCATGTAAAAGGAGAAACATTTTTGAAGATAGGTTGGTCCAAGGCCATAGAGGGCGTGATGAGCTATTACTAATGTTTTAAATTTAACCCGTTCTGTTACGGGCAACCAGTGTAGATCACGAAGATGATGTCCAACACTGCATTTGGTAGGAATGCTCACAAGAAGCCTAGCAGCGCGTTCTGAACCACTTGCAGCTTGTTCAACAGATAGCCTGGAGAGCCAGCATAAAAAGTGTTGGCATAATCTAAGCGCGATAGGATAAGGGCTCTGGTAACCGTTTCCTTGGCAGCTCTGGGAAGAAGGGGTAAGAAATTTCCTAAGCATTTTCAGTAGTCCAAAGCAAGTCCCGGACAGTTTTTTGATCTGGGTCTAGAAAGTAAGATTCTCCTCGAACCAAACCCCTAATTCTTAACGGGTCGCCCTACTGAAGCTGACAGAGCAGAGTTTGACGGCCAGAGTGTATCTCTGAACTGGGGGGGGGGGGGGAAACTTTCCAAAGAGGAGGATTTTAGATTTCTCCGCGTTGCATTTAAGTTCTTCGGAAGCCAGCCAATGAAAGACTGTCAGGCAATTTTTTGCGGCAGCAGTGGAGCCCTCATTCTTCCCCCATGTAAACAGGAGCTGGATGTCATAAGCGTAGGCAATGATTTTTGCCCCCAAATCCCTCGCCAATTGAACCAAAGGGGTGACAAATATTAAAAAAGAGGGGACTCAGGGAGGATCACTGTGGAACCCCAGTGGACACTCTCTGTGGTGAGGAGGACAGAGGGAGCCAAACCTGTTGCGTCCGATCCTCCAAAAAATATTTAAGCCAGCCCCAGGCTGAGCCCGATAGACCTATCTCAGCAAGTCTTGTAAGCAGCAGGGAGTGGGGAACCGTATCGAAAGCTGCCGAGGGGTCAAGTAAAATCAAGGCTGCCCTCCTGCCAGAATCCAAACAATCTCGGATGGCCTCCGAGACTTCCACCAGAGCTGATTCGGTGCTATAGGAGGCCCTAAACCCAGATTAAGCAGGGTGTAGAAGGCCTGAGCTTTAAATAAACTCAGTCAGCTGTCTGGTGACCACTTTTTCACACACCTTAGCCACACTAGGCAAAAGGGAGATAGGACGGTAGCTCGCAAAGCACAGAGGGTCGAGTGATTTTTTTTTTTTTTTTTTTTAAATAGAGGTAAAATCTTGGCCTGTTTCTAGACTGTTGGGACGAGAGCCGCCTGGAGAGACATATTATTGAGTCTGTTGACTTCTGAGTTGACAGTATCGGCTACGACCGCCAGAAGTCTGGCAGCACAGGGCTCCAAAGGGGAGCCCGATTTCAGACCTTTAAGAATTTTAAGTGAACTGGGCAAGTCAATAGGGGTAAAGCGACTAATGATTGGAGGGGGCGGGGGGGGGGTGAACTGGTATAACCCCTACAACTAAAGGGGCAACTGTAGCTCTATTATAAGACGTGATGGATGCCTGTATTGCGTGAACTTTTTCCCTAAAAAAACTAGAGAGATTGTCACACCAGGAGTTTGAAGATGGAAGTGCTAGATTGCACTTTGGGGTCAGGAAACTCTGGACAATGGAAAAAATGTCTTTGGAGTTATTCCTCGCGGAGTCAATTCTGGTCTCGTAATAAAGGTTTTTAGCTTGTGCTATGGCCGTAATTTTTTTGTTTACCTCTCAGTGTAAATTTGGTCCTAGGGCATATAATCCTTGCGCCAGTCTCTCTCCAGTTTCTTACATTCCTGCTTTAAAACCCTCAAAGCAGATGTAAACCAGGGTTTAAAGGGAGAGTCCCTGGAAGGTCTGTGCCGAATGGCTGGGGTTAAAAGATCTATGGTATTAGAGATTCAGCTTGTGAAACAAGCATGCTCCCTTTTGAGGTCGCCAGCAGGAGTGGGTCCGGAGACCTCCAAGGCCTGGTTGAACATTAGTTGGTCGATTCTTCCAAAAACCGGCTCACACTTAGGCGTGGCCAATGGGTTAACATCTGCCGCTCCCCAAGAGAAGTAGGTCAAAAAGTGGTCCAACCAGGGAACCGGAATAGGAGCTTCAACCATGATGGGAAAGTTAGAGCAAATAGGGTCGAGAATATGGCACCCTGAGTGCGTCAAGAGCCTGACCCATTGGGTGAGCTGGGCAAGGTTCAGTGCATCAAAAATCTCAAGGGTATCCCCCGCAGCTGTCTGCTCAAGGTGAATATTCAAATCCCCAAGAACAATGTAGTTGGAGAAGCAGAGTGCTCGGGGAACAATAACGTTCCCAGTGCTTTAAGAAAAGCACCTGCCGGACCTGGGGGGTCTATAAATCAGAGAGACTCCCAGTGTAAAATGTGGCGAAATGTTAATACTAAAGTCCAGCATTTCGCAATCCCCCCACACAATGACGTCACCCTGTTGGAGGTCCCACTTGTCTCTATATATGATAGACACCCCTCCTCCTCTACCCGATGTCCTATCAAGTCTGGCAAACCTAAAGCAGTCAGAGATGGCCAGCGTAACTATGAGGTTAGAGAACTCATCTAACCAAGTCTCTGTAATGAAAAAAAGGTCAACTGGTTTGTCCACAAGCAGATCAAATACATCCAAATGATGTTTCTTGAGGGAGTGTGTATTAATTAGGGCAGGGTGAATAAATGGCTCTTTCTGGTAGGGGAGCTAAAAAGGTACAGGACCGGCAGAGCAAACACCCAGCGTGAAGCCACAGGTAGGGCAAACAGAGTCACAGCATTCTAACACATCCCACTTACTAGTGTTGGAGCAAGGGGGCAGACGAAGAGACTGAAGCAGTGTCCCACTGTAAAGCCACCATTTTCCATGTTGGGGCGCATGGCGGGCAGCATAACTGGCGGTGGACACTAACGGGCGCAGACGGGTTTGCCTTAGGTGCACCGCTACGCACGCATATTTATAATCCAATTAGGCCAACGGCTAGAGTGCGCTCATCCCCAAGATGGCGTCTCTCCTAGTAGAGTGGAGTAATCAGCAAGTAGTGGCCCCGCGTGGGACTGGCAACATCGAATTCATGCAATACAGAAGAGATGGTAAAAATGTGGTGACTAAAAGACTTAAACCACTTTTAACAAGAATGCAAAGCAATGCAAAATAACAATCAGCGTCCGAACGGACGGAACAACCTCTTAGATACACCATACCGATGGTATCAACGAGATCATAAAACGCAAAAATAAGCATACAAGCCAGCACACCTTCTTAGAGCTACACTTGGGAGAGCAGAGCCAAAAGATTGTGACCAGTGTTTAGATTAGAAGTTGGACTGCACATAGCAGTTCCAGTTGATAAAAGAATTGAGACAGAACAATGAGCACACATACAACACAGCTCATACATTCCATATATTTCGTTATAACCGAGCTCACAATAACACTAATCATATTTAACAATCAAAAATGTAATGTCATTTGCTGCATGCAGGTACCTCAAGCCAAGTAATGCCTTTACCAGTACTTCAGATCGCACTCTCCTTAATTAGCCAAGATCTCGGACACTGAACAGCACATCATGCTGCAGCAAATAAACTCTGAAAATTACCAGCCCCACATTACTGATACTACTCAAGCAGAAAATAGTCTCAGGTCTGTGATTGAATTCTCAAGATCTGGGTGTGAATAGTGCCTCAGCCCCAGGGTTCTGCAAGGCTATACTAATTGCAAAACAGCACTACCCAAATCTATACAAAACTCTGCTAACAGAAGTACAATAATTAATTTATTGATCCATTCAAAAAAATAGATCACATTGTTCTTGATAAAGTCATGTCAGAAGGGGGAGAGTGCAGGAGTGTTGGGAGTAAAAGAACATAAGGAGACAAAGTATTAAACTGCAGTCCAACATTTCTGGCCTTGTAACCTGGCTTACAAAGAAATTTAATTTCCCACACCTCTGCAAAATATAAATCAAAGCCCTCATTAAAGCCACTGCAATTACTTCAATTTGGGGACACAAATAGGAATTCTGAGATTTGCGGTAATTACCACACTTGCTAAGCTTTTACCTGCACAATTTCCATCACATGAAACTACAATTCATGCAGATTAAAAAATGCACATTCACAGTCTGTAAAGCTTAAAACAGGTAAACATGCAGTGCCACTACGTTATCGCCTACGCATAGGTCTGTGGCTCAGAATGTTGCAAAAGAACCACATTCAGTACATGCAAACACACCCTGGCAGTATCAATATTCAATGGGTGCGGAATACCTATATTTGTGTAATTAAAGCTTCACAACTCTGCAGACTGCATCTATACTGTGAATCCAATAACTCAAAATCACGCAGTTTCTCAAGTTTAAGATATTTTACTCCTACTACATGAAAATAAGAGTGTAGACCTCGTAAGTATAGCAACTTTGGTTAGATAACCAATTGTTCCTGTTACAATTTGTTTATTTTTCCATGGTCTGGTATGCTATAGTATGCAATCCAGTACAAGCATTTATTCTAATATCAATAAGCCACTCCAAATTCTGACACCCATCAATTCGAAAGCATCCAATACTGACATAACTGTACATTCTTAGTGGTAACTGTGTATGATTTTCTTAACCTCTTACAATTCTATTTAAATCTAATTACTGTATGCCTATAAAGCATATGCACAATGAAAAATAAATACTTCTGTTCTTTCCAAAAACATTTAGTAGAAACGTACCCTTAAGTCAATGACTTATCTCACTTGTAAGGCCCCAGAACATTCTCGAGCAGCCAGCAGATATAAATGTGGCCAAAGAGCCAACAACAACCAAAGAAAACGGGCTTTTACTTAGACACAGCAACATCCAAGCCAGGCACTAAGCTCCCAAACACCACAGCCTCAGCAGCAGGTCCTGGCTGGAGGCAAAAGCTTGCTGCGCAGAAAGCACATGCATGGCATGTCCAATCTTGACACAAACACTGAAGGTATCATCTGAAGGACCCAGATTTGGTAAACAGCCATGGTGGGGCAAACTACGGGTTTAATGACCTTCTGTAAAAGGTCAATCAAGAAAGCCCAAATAGTAACACAAAAATAGAGCAACAATGGTGAGGTACGGCTTTGGTAAAAGACTTCAATATTCTGGGTATAGTTAGGAGTCTTTGTTATATCCTAAATAACCCGATACCTTCAAACTTCTTTTCATGGGAGTGAAGCATGGTTCAGAGGAAATCATCTGTGTGACATTTAGCAGAAGCAACAAGGCACAAAGATGGATTATGGCGATTTGTGTATACTACATTAGACTACTAAAACACAAGATCCAGAAAAAGGAAATCATTCAGACCATAACGAGACACAATATGAACTTACTAATAAAATCATCATTCAAATTCATCATTTTCTAACTTATTTCTGACCTGCCTACAGGATGCCGTGATGGTAGATGAAGTCTTTATTAATATAAGGTGGACACGTCCCTTGTATTCCATCAGTAGGAGGATGGCTAAGTATATGGTGACACTTATCTAAGTGAAGCACCTTGCACTAATTCAGGCACCCCTTATGGTGATTTCAGTGGCCTCAGACAACCATAGAAAGCTCTATAAGTGGTAGCTGTGGAGAACAGCCTTCAGGTTGATCTTGAAGGAGTGTTAAGCAGCTTGTTTTACCAGATCTAATCATGTAGTGTAGGTCAAATGAAAAAGACTCGCACAGTGTAATATAAAAATGGCTATTTATTACACAACACTCATTAACACATTGGTATATCTCCTAACCGGAGATATCAACACAAATACACAATAATACTTTAATTGCAAATAGGTAACTAAGCACAATACGCAGTGGTCTCCAGGGGGGGACCAAACCATATACTAAAAAAGCAGAATGCGAACTGCAACTGAAGTCAGGACTTAGACCAGGAGACTCAGAGGAGCTGGGCACACAAGGAGCCACCCAAGATAAGTATCTAGGAACCCACACGGAGGCTGTGTGCAGAGTGGAAACACAGCTGCATACTCAATAGAAGTCAACTGAAAAGTCACGGTTGCAGTTTTGAAAAAGGACCCTTCCCAGTGGACCCTGAAGAAACCCTGTGGAAGACAGAATGTGGTACAGTAACCCCACCCGTGGATACACCAAACCAGGATACCTTCACCAGGGAAGCCGGGTGCATAGGTGTGAAGCGACGTCAGAAACCGCTGTAGACCACAATGGAGGACTTGAGTAAAGACTGTGCAAGAGTCTAGTGGAATCCAAGGATGGATTCTTGAAGAGGAGAACCTGCAGCAGAGGGGACAGAGTCTATATCACTCGGAGGTGACCAGGAGGCACAAAAGAGCAATGCCATTCGATGTCGGAAGGTTCAGGATGAGGACAGTGACCTTGTTGCTGCAGCTGTGAGGACAAGGCGACGCCGAGGAAGACCAGGAGCCGTGCAAGAGCTGTTCCACGTCAGAAGTTGAGAACCCGGGGGTCGGTGTCCAGCAGGAGCACCAACAAGCCTTGGCAGCTGCAACAGGCATGGAAAGCAAAGAAGCGACAACGTTGGGACCAGCTAGATCCAAGGGGCTCACCACAAGCAGGAGAGTCAGAGAAGGCCCCGAACAAGCAGGGGAGCCCACTGAAGCAGGATAAGACCCTTGAGAGGACCCACAGGCCGAAGGTAAAGGAGTCACAAGAGGACCTCGAGCAGCTCGCCAAAGATGAATGCCCTCGGTGCAGAGGTAGCAGTGACGAGCTGGTCTTGGCAGGAAGAGAGCCTGGAGATACTTCTAGCCCGAAGATCTCTAGAGTGCAGAGCAAACAAGCCTTGGCAACGTTAAGTAAACGCGGTGCACAAGGGTTCGGTCACAGTGGTTCTGCTGATGGTACTGGCCTCAAACATGCTGAGAGAACAGGTCAGGTCTCGAGGGAGTTGCAGAACCATCACCAGTGTGGCTGATCATTTCGAAGTCCGTTGGACGTCAGGAGCGGCAGACTGGTCAGCTTTGTTGCAGTGCCTGCAGATGCAGGGGAGTGACTCCTTCCATCCAAGGGAGATTACTTCGGGTGTCCTTAATGCCAACAGACCTGTTGAACATCCCAGAAGAAGTACAGACACAGATGACAAAGAAGACTTGTGGAACAGCGAGACCAGGAGCAGCAGGAGTCTTCCGTGATGCAGTCTCGGTTCCTGGCGAAGTACAAGTGTCCAGATGGTCGAAAGGTGACGTGGTTTCAGGCTTGAGTCTTGTCCCATGACGAATCTGAGGACCTACCCACAGCCCTTAAATACCCTAGGAAAGGGGTTAGGACAACTCTGGGGTCCCTCCCAAAGTAGAGACTGAACAGAGGGGTGGAAATTCCCATGTCCAATGTCCAGTTTCGCACCACCAAGGGCTCCTTGGACTGGCTCAAACCGGAGTATGCAAGGAGGACACCAAATGTGCCCTTCAAAGCAGTCTCTGGTGAAGTTGGCAAGCAACCTCCACCGCAGACCAGTACACTAATCCTGTCTGGGAGGTGGTCACACCTCCCTGTGACAGGAAACCTATTGTTCTACCTTCCCCTGCTCGAGCTCAGCAGCAGAAGGGCAGAATAGTTTCTGTGGTCGCCAGCAGCACTAGCTTGCTAGCAGACCCAGAAAGGCTGTTACTAGGAGTACTGGGGGCTTTCCGGAGGTGACCCCCAGTGCATGGATACATACCTCCAACACTGATAACGATGTTGAGGTCTGCTTCCAACATGTTTGATACCAAACATGCCCAGGTTCAGCACAGCCATTATATAGTTAGCCATCGCGTAATGATGGATGGCTACTATATGTATTAAATTGGCTGGCCGTACTTACAAAGCCTGGAGAATCGACTCTGGGGTTTGTAGGTGAGTCCTGCTCATGCAGGGGTACCCTCACACTTATAACCCAGTACCCTGCCTTCAGGATTAAAAGACCTGCCTTAGGGGTGAACTATAGGTTTTGGGTGTAGCGACCTCAGATATAAGAAAACTTATATCTGGCATAAGTGGTGCTAGCACCAGCTTACACAGGCTGTAATCGCAGGCCTGTGGTCAGTTTGAGTGGTCTCTCATGGGTGGCGCAACACATGCTGCAGCCCCTGGTGTACCTATGCCCTGGGTAACTTAATACCATATATTAGGGGCTTACAAGGGTACACCAGTAGCCAATAGTGGAGGTACAGAAGTTCTTACCAGGGTCAAATTTAGGGAAGAAGCACAGTGACTGAGGTCCTGATTAACTGGATCCCAGTCAGACTAGTCAAAGACACACTGACACCAGGCACAAAGTGGTGGTAACCATGCTAGAAGAATCCTACCTTCCTACACCATCCATGTGAGGGGGTACAGGGTGCTTGGACAGGCAGCCTTGCCAACTGCAAACCCGATTAATTCTAGACAAGTCAGCTGAGATATCCTTATCCATCGCATATACACCAGTATAATGGGCTGGAGACCTTGGCACCCTTGTTAGGACTCCCTAATCGTTCCTTCCAGAGGCAGGGGTTTGAGTTCAAACAGCCTGAGTCACCTAAAAAAGGAGCCTATGAGTGTAAGAAATGATGGGAGACCTTGAGAAAAGCATGCGTCCTAGACACATCCATGTCCAAAGAACAATATATCTAGGACTTAATAAAGAAGCCTTTAGGATAAAACAAAAAGGTACTAAACACTTCCGGGGAACGAGTTAGGAACCACATCACACTACCAAGAGGCAACAGGGGGGCCATTCCTTTGAACCACACAAGGTCATTTAGACAGGAATAACAAAATCTAAAAGACTTTGGAATAGGTTACAATCCTAATCTATCGGGAGAAATAAACATGTAAACTACGTAATGAAAAACCCTTTGAGAACATCATTGGTGTCTGTGGTGAAGGATGTCACAGTTACTTTATATGGCATTTCATACAGGAATGCAACTGATCTTTGTATTAAACACTTCTAAACTATAGCTGACCACAATAAAAATTGGAGTCAGCCCTACCGAAGTGAAACACCACCAGATAAGTGAAACTTCACCTAGTGGTCTACAGATGTTTTTTATTTGTTCCTGTTGTAAGCCGAAGATTTTCCAACTGGGGACATCACCACTGACAACACAAGACGTATATGGGGTGTCCCAGCCACACTCTGCTGGACAGTACCAAAAGTGCCATGGCAAAATACTTTTTCTTGGGATGCATGTCCTCAAGGTCTGCGCCCAGTGCCTCTTCTTTTTCTGGTGCAATTTTGAGAAAGGATCAGCTGATGCACCCACATGCAATGACTCTACTGTAGAGTCCATTGTGGGGCCACAAGGTAATCAAGACTAGTAAGAATAATGCTCCAACCTTTCATGGAGAATCTTGTGCTTGTGTCAAACTAAACTGAATAGCAGCCGTGAAGTCCCCTCCCTCTGATTTTCACCTACCCCGATGCCAGTAGCCAATTCTTTGGCATTTAACTTAGAACTCAAAATCTCTAAAACGTTATCAGACACCATGAGAAATTACATCAAATAGGCTAAGGCACATCCTGGCTAAGTTAGTGCCTGTGTACTTCTGGCAAACATTTCTGCTCTTGGTCATTTTGACTAACAGAAGGACAGACAACTCACTACTGCACTGCTGAAGTCACTGCACAGATATGTTTTTGGAGAACACTGTCCCCGATTTGTTTTTGTGAAGGCTAGAAGCGCTGTGCCAAAGGAGAGAACCCAAGGCCATTGTTATCACATTCTGTAGTCTGCTGGCAATAAAGAGGAACGTGAAATAATGTATGCACCAGATAAGTGCACAGTCCAGATCAAGTGGCATGTTGGCTGGGTGAACTTTATTAACTCCGTCAACTGTGGGCATGTAATTTTGTACAGCAGTTCGTAGCCTGGTGATATATGAGACACTGGAAAACATGCTATTGAGTAGGCAGTTTTTACCTCATCATCATCATCATCTTTGTGCACCAAACAGAAATTAGTAAGAAGAGAATGGAGCAAGAATGGCCTTGCCTTTTCTGAAATGCATCAGACAGATCCCCTGAATGGAATCTGGCACTACTTGCTGATGCATCTCTTCCAGATCAGGTAAAGAGTGTAAGAACTCATGGTGACATTTATTGGTGTCATCACACCCTGATAGGGAACAAGCTTGAGCCCATTGTGCCACAGATCACAACCACCAGTCATGGAGCATTTTTTGCAAATGCTTTCCACGGTGAAGCAAAAGAAAAACCAAATAAGGTGTGCCAGATAACCAGAAGCCTAGGTTCACTGAACACTGGTCATCTGGCAAGAAGAAAAACACAAAAGACAACTAGGGTCACACATACTGATGGTATCAGCTACACAATGTCTTTGGGTTATACTGGTTTTCCACTCGCAATAGTGTGTTCTGCCTGAACTGACACCGTCACGCTACAGGAGTAGCTTCAACCACCTATTCTGTGCCCTGGGAGCCGCTGGGACGCCGGAATCAGCTGTGCAACAGCAGAGGAGGGAGAGGCGCAGGCCCCGGGACTGCGAGGACCAGCATCCAACTGCTCCAGCTGGTCCTCTTCCCGCGTGAGCCGCGCCCCCTCACACCGCCACGCCCCCAGCCAAAATCCTTCAACAACTCGCGGCACCCGCTTCGCGGGTGCCACTCGCAATAGTGTGTTCTGCCTGAACTGACACCGTCACGCTACAGGAGTAGCTTCAACCACCTATTCTGTGCCCTGGGAGCCGCTGGGACGCCGGAATCAGCTGTGCAACAGCAGAGGAGGGAGAGGCGCAGGCCCCGGGACTGCGAGGACCAGCATCCAACTGCTCCAGCTGGTCCTCTTCCCGCGTGAGCCGCGCCCCCTCACACCGCCACGCCCCCAGCCAAAATCCTTCAACAACTCGCGGCACCCGCTTCGCGGGTGCCACTCGCAATAGTGTGTTCTGCCTGAACTGACACCGTCACGCTACAGGAGTAGCTTCAACCACCTATTCTGTGCCCTGGGAGCCGCTGGGACGCCGGAATCAGCTGTGCAACAGCAGAGGAGGGAGAGGCGCAGGCCCCGGGACTGCGAGGACCAGCATCCAACTGCTCCAGCTGGTCCTCTTCCCGCGTGAGCCGCGCCCCCTCACACCGCCACGCCCCCAGCCAAAATCCTTCAACAACTCGCGGCACCCGCTTCGCGGGTGCCACTCGCAATAGTGTGTTCTGCCTGAACTGACACCGTCACGCTACAGGAGTAGCTTCAACCACCTATTCTGTGCCCTGGGAGCCGCTGGGACGCCGGAATCAGCTGTGCAACAGCAGAGGAGGGAGAGGCGCAGGCCCCGGGACTGCGAGGACCAGCATCCAACTGCTCCAGCTGGTCCTCTTCCCGCGTGAGCCGCGCCCCCTCACACCGCCACGCCCCCACAATTTACCATCCTTCAAAGAGCGCGCTCCGGACCGCGTAACGCGGGACGCGCGCGGGACGCAGCCCGGGGCGAAGACCGGGCAAAGAGCGGGCCGTTTGAGGCCGTTCGAGAACGTGAGAGCCCGGCCCGGCCCATCCTCCAAATCCTTGTTATCGAGAGCATCACACTGCAGGTACTTATTACTTCCGTGTCTTCCTTCTGCTAATTCTATAGCTGTCTCAGAAAACACCCCTTGTTCCTATCCCGGCAAAAATGAATACGAGATCCAGCAAGCATAAAAAATCAAAAAAAAACGGTATAGGAGAGAAATTGCTAGGCCCAATGGATGACTTTCTCGCAAAAGCCAATACATTCATAGACCAAAGTTTAAGTTTAATTGAGGGGAGGGTCTCAACAGAACTTGCAATGGCGCGCCGATCCTCAATGGGTCTATTGGCAAATGTGAGATCTCCGGTCATACAGCCTCGGATACCGCAAAGGGATACAGCTGCAAACAGACCTAGCCTCCCTAACACTGTAGACCTATCAGCTTCTCAACTCAGTATATCCCTTGCAGAAAGTGATCTAGAAAAAACCCCAAACATTTTTCTCGATCCAACCCCCGAAGAAGTAAGGCAAAAGAGAGGGAGGAGGGAGGGGGCTATAAAGAAAAGAACCGTTAGGAAAAACTTAAACCAAACTGAAAAAACCAAGCCAACCGATCATCCAACTTTGGTCGGAGATACAGATTCTCTCGAATTGCCCCATGATTCTGTCTCCTTAATTAAAAACGTGATAGAAATTCACCAGCCTCCACATGCCCTCCAAGATATTACTACGCCAGATTCCCTAACCCCACCTCATCAAGGCAAAGAAAGAGACTTATCGAAACTAACTAAAGAAATAGCTTCCCTCTTAAATTCCTATATTCGTCCATTAGAAAGCAGACTGACCAACATCGAGAGTCAATTAATAAAGATCTTTGGCTCTATCAAATCTATATCCTCTCAAGCCCTTCCAAAACCAGCTTTAAATCCCACGACTGCTCCTCCGACACTTAATCAACCTGCAACTCTATCCCTTCCACACCCCAAAAAACAACCTTCACTAATACCCCCAATAGTACCAAACAACCGTAATCCACAAAACCCAATTCCCAAACCCTTGAATATTCCCACACAAAATAATCCCCAGGTTTTGTCATCGCCAAAAACGCCAAGCATTAGTATATCTGCCCCCAAAAATCTAGCTACAACAAATACGCAGCCATTAAAAATCAAAGGACCCCTGAAAGGGACCACTGAACAAAGACCCAACCTAAACATGCCACCTGAGGCGTGTCCATATGTGGTAGTCATGACAGGGGTCCCGGAGATTACAGGTGAGGGGACCGAACCAAACTGGTCATTGAAAAACAAGGTCCAGTATTGGTTGAATACAAATCGTCCGGTTCCCCCACCTTGGAAAGCAAGAATAGTTTCAGTCACTAGGACCTCGTGGGTGGGCCACAGAAAAAAAACTATTCGGGGAGACTGTGTCGTAATTACATTTGAGGACCCCACAATAGCTGAGTACATCTGCTCCTGGGAACATAGTAACACCACAGGGGTGATCACTATAAGATCGTTGTCTTACTTTTACCCAAAAAGACCTAGTAACAATAACATCTTACACGACACCGATAATATCTGGCGGAAACCCATTCCACAGCCCTGGGAATTAGAGTTCATCGGTCCAAATCTACCGCTACGACATTGTGACCCTCTCAACTCCTGGTGGCCTGTAAATCAGAATCTCCAGCAAAGAGAAGCCCCATGGCAGACTATGGGCCCACAAAATAGACCCAGAAATTGGGAGCAGTGGGAGAGACCGCCCCACCAATTACATGGACTTAACTACAGAGATACCATCAAGGGGCAAAACTGGTTAGGCATTCCGACCATGAATCGCTTCAGCGGTCTGGAAATGGTCGATTGACTAACGACTAATTCCTCGGAGTCCTCACAAATAACCCCGGCACCATCTATCCCTATTATAGCGGCTGCACAAACAGAAGCTATCATTCCAGATTGTACCTCTTCACAGCTTTCTGTGATCTTTTGGAATGTGGCGGGTCTCCGAAACAAAATAGAGGACGGCTCTGCAGCAGTTTTTTTTTTGAAGGAGACACAAATCATCTGCTTACAAGAAACCTGGTCAACTACATCTATACATTTCGAGGGATACAAAACATTTACATCGCCTGCCCTCCCTAGTACTTCAGGTAGACCTAAAGGGGGATTGGCCATTTATCTAGCAAACACAATCCCTGATCTGAAGATTTCCAAGATAGACCTTCTTTCAAACTTTCAGCTCCTTACGCTCAAAATAGGGAAAAAGCTCTCCGTAATACTAATTAACATCTACAATAATCTAACGGATGACAACTTTTTGATTGTTCTTTCCCAAATACAAGGAAAAATAAATGAACATAGGCATCCCAACCAAATCAATGAATATGCTAACATAATTTGGGGTGGTGATTTTAACCTACATCCCTGCACCAAAAACGATATTTGTGGAATAGTGGATGAATTCGAGAACCCTTTACCCCACTTTATTCACTCAAGCGTGGGATCAGCCATGAATAAATTATTTTCCGAACTGGATTTGCAAATTATAAATCCCATGCATCAATCAAACAACAAAATGGAACCTACCTACAGAGGAAGGGGCTACAACACCACCGTTGACTACATAATAGCAACTGAATGCCTCAAAGAACAAATTAACAACTTTAAAATCCTGGAAAACACCTTGAGCGATCATTCCGCTTTGAAAATAAATTTTCAAACAAACCACCTAAGAACACATATGGCAAATATAGCAAAATCCTTAACACAGAACAGGATTGAATTGGGGAAAAAAAACGGATTTACCATAAAATGGGAAAAACTGGACCCCAATACCATTACAAAACAGTTAGTAGAATCCACTTACAACAACATCTTGATCTGCCTCGATCCACATGCAGGGATGCATGAAATCATCGAAAACTACAAGATAATAATAGAGCAAGTGAGAAAGCTACTAACCAAAACACCTAAACGAAACACCATAAGCTCTACAGGCTGGTTCAACCAAGATTGTACCAAGGCACATATCAAGCTGAAAAAAGCTCTCGGAAATCCACTCAGAGATATTACTAATATCCAATCTCTTCGACGGGAGTATAACATCGCCAGAAAAATCAGAAAAAAAGAATTGAAACAATCTTTGTGGAAGGCTTTGCACAAAAGTGCATTCCAGAAAAACAGCCAGGCATTCTGGAAAATAGTCAAATCCCCTCTGTTAATGGAAAACAATGGCCCAAAAATAGATGTGGCCATTGAAGAGGATGTGTGGGTAAATCATTTTTCAAAAATCTTCAAACTGACATCTACGAGCAAAGAACACCATTCCATTATCAACCCAGTTGTATATCCAATCTTAATGGAGGTAGAGCTCCAGGACATTGATACGGCCCTATCATTAAGTAAGAGTGGGAAAGCTCCAGGTCCTGATGGGGTCCCAGTAGATCTATTTAAACATCTTCCAGATCTCTGGGTACCAATTCTCACCAGAGTTTGCCTTGCAACAATGAAACTTGGGCTGTTAGAGTCATGGTCATCCTCTATCATGGTCCCAATCTTTAAGAAGGGGGACCGACAAGACCCTAAGTGTTACAGACCAATTTCGCTCCTTGACTCTGTGGGCAAACTGGTTGGCAGAGTCCTTCTCGAAAAGCTACAGCAATGGGTAGAAGACAAAAACATTCTATCAGACTTACAGTTCGGGTTCAGGGAGGGCTTTGGAACCGTCAAACAAGCCCTAAATCTGAGCCTGTTAATTTCAAAATATACCCATGCAAAACCTGGTTCCATCTATATGGTTTATGTGGACCTGTCCTCCGCATTCGACTGCGTCTCGCATGCAAGGCTCTGGTCACTGTTGAGAGAAATGGGGGTAGATCCCCCGCTTTTGGACTTTCTGAGAGAGCTATACAGTGAAGCCACGGCGAGAGTGAGGTATGGGACACAAGGAGAACTGACATCGCCCTTTAGGGTAGAGCGGGGTGTGAGACAAGGCTGCGTTCTTGCCCCCTTCCTCTTCTCTCTGTACACCAACGGCCTAGAAAAATCTATGCTGAGAGGAGGGAGAGACCTTCCAAGAGCAAAAGGTCGCCCGATCCCCGCTCTGCTCTACGCGGACGATGCAGTTATCCTAGCACGTACCCCCATTGAACTGCAGAAATCTCTATCAAAATATGCAGACTTCATGGGTGCCCTGGACCTCCATATAAATGTTAAAAAAACTTTTGTTATGGTAGTTGGCGGGTCAAGAAAAACAACAAAGCCCATCTTCTTAAAGGAACAAAGAATCGATAAGACCTCACAGTACCCTTACCTAGGCATTATGATCGACGACGCCCTGAATTGGAAAGCGGCAGTTGAGGCCAGGAGACATCTTTTTAAACGAGCAATTATGGCATTGATCAAATTCTCCAACAAACTGGGCAAAAGACCATCGGTAGAATTGTTACAGATCTATGTTGCAAAATGTCAAGCCACTGCTCTATATGGCGCAGGGCTCTGGGGACATGTACCCACCGGCCCCGTCCAAAAAGAGGAGAACATCTTCATGAGGTTCCTTTTATCAACTCCAAGAGGCACTTCCATCTATGCCTCACACATAGAACTTGGAATCCCATATATCGAAGACTTAATAAAAATCCAACCTATTTTGCTCTGGAGGCGAGTATAGGTATCAGAAAAAAATAGTCTGACTAAAACCATCTTACGCGACACTATGGATCTGGACCATGCTCACAAAATAGCCTGGCTCTCCTACGTAAGAGACTTTTTCTGCGATTTGGGCCTAGAAAAATACTATCAAATGCCGGAAAAAGTGAAGGAAATATCCAAAAGGGAATTGAAACTAGCTGCTTTGAGTCACCTGGAATCCCTTAGACTGACAACAGTGATTGCGAAAAAATCAGCCACTCATGCAATAATGACACAGCAGTCTCTGAAGATCCAGCTATATTTGACCATGGAGCTTACAACTTATGAAAAGATGCTCCTAACAAGGTTCAGAATGAATCTTTTTTTCAGACTAGTTACATTCCCGGAGAAAAACAACTGGAAAACCCAGATGGAACCATGTCCATGTGACGATCTTTCACAACAGTCTAATCTGCATACACTACTGTTTTGCAAATTCTTTCATTCCCATCGAAAAATTTGGTTATTTCCTTTATTAAAGAAATGGGGCTATAGACAATGTCGTCCTGCTATGCTGGCTCTTCAAACTTTGGACTCTGAATGTACAGTGTATCATGTATTGAATTTTTTAAAGTGTATTATGAGGCACAGAAAAAACTTGTAAAATAGTGAAATCATTTTTTATCTAACTTTTTACAAGTTCTTTTTTTAACTGTTTTTCCAAACATATTTTTCTTAACAAATTTTATTGCGAACACTTGTTTGTCATGATATCTTTTATGGTTTTATAATGTCAAAAACCGAATAAAGATTATTATTATTATACTGGTTTTTCCAAAGCAGTTTCTGGTGAACATACACAAACCCACTGTTTGGGAACAGGAATAGCTTGTGGCTATTGGTACCTATAGGATTTCAGCACTTCAATAGGAAAATACATTTAGAGTTTGTAGGACCGGATGTACAAGCATTTAAAAGAAGGACAACACATTAAAGGTGATATAAGCCTGTTCGTATGACCAGCGTAAAGTTGCTGTGGCTGGTATTTTTTAAGACCACAATCAAATATCAGACGGTGGTACTTCGTCTCATTTTCAGCCAGATGCATTTGGCCAGATACGGAGGTAAAGGGCAATTGAGTAATACCACAAGGCATTCATTGCTTTGTCCCCCATCAAAATGAGAATAGTGGGAAGGACATCTATACATAATGGGTGCAACTTGCGGGACAAACTTGTGTGTTCCCACCAACACTGTCACTTCTCAGTTAAGTAATGGCTGAATTTATCTGAGCCTCAATAGCCATTGCTTGAAAGCTTCTTTCTCAAGAGCCTCCAGTACAGTTGATTTACACCCATATTAGTTACATCTCACTGTAAAGTCCCTGGAACTGTTTCGAATAATTTATTTTCCTCTTGTCACTGTTTATAGCTCATGTTACCAAGCACAAATGAAGAAAGTCAGACATGACTGTTAACACAGACTAAAAGTGCTCCCATCTTCATGTTTCATGAATGAAAGCAATAACTATCATTTAGCCAATGTCCAAGACATCCATTTGGTTTAACGAATAGTTTACCTGTCGGTGTAGTTTTGCAGCTTGAAGATCTTTCTGGATTCACTATGCTGTACATTATTCTGCGATCTGGTGATTGGGTCCGGATTCGTAGTCTCTTTTTTTTTTTTTTTGTAGCCCAGGTAGGCGTCGACGTCCCACCATTTGGTGTACCTCTCGTGACGTCGGCGTGCTTCCCGCGGAAGTCCCACCTTTGGGGCGCCATCTTCGGGTTCTTTTTTCCCTACTTCGCTCTATTTTATTTTTTTTAACCCTGGGCATTAAGTAATTTCCTTATATATATCCTTTCAGTATTTATCTTGTTATTTCAGTCTTTGTCCTTCCACCCTTTTTCTCCTGCCTCATCTTCCTGGCGGAGGTGGGTGGGTTCGCTAGTGAATCCAGAAAGATCTTCAAGCTGCAAAACTACACCGACAGGTAAGAAACTATTAGTTTTGCAGCATGAATCTTTCTGGATTCACTATGCTGTGCATAGATTTTGTAGCGGTTTGTTATCTCTGTGGCGGCTGGGTGGAAGATGAGCGTTGGTCGTTGAATATATGTTGGAGCACCTTCTGTCCTACTTGTGCTTCCTTGTTCATCTGTATATCCACGCAGTAGTGCTTGGTGAACGTGTGCACCGAAGCCCATGTTGCCGCCAGGCATATGTCTTGAATGGGTGTATTTGCCAGAAAGGCAATTGTTGCTCCCTTCTTCCTTGTGGAGTGGGCCCGTGGCCCCTCGGATAGTTCTTGCCCCGCCTGTTTGTGGCAGAATTGTATTGTTAGTGCAATCCATTGTGCAATGGTGTATTTTGTCACTGGTCTACCCAGGAAGCTCGTTGCGAAGGACACAAAAAACTGCTTGGTTTTCCTGTGTTCTTTGGTCCTCTCTATGTAGTGCATCACCGCCCTTCTAGCGTCCAGAGTGTGCAGTGCCCTCTCTGCGCTTGTTGCTGGGTTCTGAAAGAAACTTGGTATTTGAATTGTTTGATTTATATGGAGTGCTGACACCACCTTTGGCATGAAGTGTGGGTCCGTTCTCATTATGATTGTCCTTGTGTATCTGGATGTAGGGCTCTTGCAGCGTTAGCGCTTGCAGCTCGCTTACTCTGCGCAGTGAGGTTATTGCCACCAGAAAGGCTGTCTTCATTGTTAGCATTTGAAAGGAGGCCTTGTGAATGGGCTCAAAGGGCGCCTTCATAAATTCCGTCAGGACTATGTTGAGGTTCCATGCCGGAGGCGGCATCCTCTTTGGTGGCGCTTTTCTTTTTGCCCCTTCCAGGAATCTCTTTACTACCCGTGACGTAAAGAAGCTTCCTCCTGTCTCACCCCGTGTGTAAGCTACGATCGCCGCTAGGTGGACCCTCAGCGAGGATGAGCATAGTTTCGCCTTTAGAAGGTGTGTGAGGTATCTAAGCACCGTTGATTCCTTTATCAATTTATTTTGCAGTTTATTTTTGCTGCACCACATTGTGAACCTTTTCCACTTTTCCCCATAACATTTTCGTGTTGTTGGTCTCCTTGCCTCCCGCAGCACTCGCATAGTGCTTGGAGGTAGTTTAAGGTGTGCGAACTCTATGTCTTCAGGAGCCAAGCTGCCAGTCCGAGGCTCTCTGGCTCTGGGTGTAGAACCTCTCCGTTCTGCATGGAGAGTAAGTCCTTTCTTTTTGCAAATTTGTGTGGAGGTCCCTGTGCCATCTCCACTATTTGTGAGTACCATGTTTGTCTTGCCCACTGTGGTGCCACCAGGATCATTGTCATGTTGCTGGTCTTGCACTAGTTGAGTACCCTGTGTATCAGTGGTATTGGTGGAAAAGCGTATGCAAATGTCCTTGACCAACTTATCCATAAGGCATTCCCCTGGGATTGTTTTTCTGGTTGTCTGGATGCGAAGTTTCGGCATTTTGCATTCAGGTGTGTTGCAAACAGGTCTATTGTCGGTGTACCCCACCTTTTGAATAGCCTTTGCGTTTCCTGTCCATTGAGCTCCCACTCATGGGATGCCGAGGTCTGCCTGCTGAGCCAATCGGCTTCCACATTGTCCTTCCCTGGTAGGTGTATCACCAGCAATTCTATTTTGAGTGGGATTGCCCATCTCCAAATCTCTTGTGCCAGAGTGGAAAGGGGGAACGATTGTGTTCCACCCTGCTTGTTGATGTAGAACATTGTGGTAGTATTGTCCGTCTGTATCAACCCTTTTTGGTTGTATAGCTGACTCTGGAAGGCTTTCAGGGCTGGCAGGACCGTCTTCAATTCCAGGTAGTTGATTTGTCTGACCGCATCTGCTGGAGTCCACAGACCCCTCACTCTGAGCTTGTTCATGCGCGCTCCCCATCCTATCTGGGATGCGTCTGTGGTAATGGTCACAGTTGGGCTTGGTGGTGTCAAGGGCTTTCCTATAGTTATGTTCTCCCTGTTCCACCATGCTATCTCCTCTTGCACTGCGTGCGTAACAACCACTAGATACTCCCAACTTCCATTTGCTTGTGACCATTGTTGTTGCAGCCATTCCTGGAACGGTCTCATGTGAAGCCGTACATTGGGGACTAGGTGGATGCATGACGCCATCATCCCCATGACCTTGCTCGCTGTTCTCACTGTCAGAGCTTGCCCCTTCTGGTAGAGGCGCGTCTCCTTCAGTAGGGCTATTGTTCTCTTCTCGCTGGGCCTCACCGATCTGTCTCTGGTGTTGATCTGTGCCCCCAGGAATATCTTCACCTGCTCTGGGTTCATTGATGATTTCCCCCAGTGTATTGAGAATCCCAGGTTCATTAGTGTCATTGTGACCCGCTGTGCGTGTTCCTCGCATTTTTAGCGCGATCTTGCTTTTATTAGCCAGTCGTCGAGGTAAGGGTACACATGAATCCCTTCCCTCCGCAGGTACGCTGCTACTGCTGCAAGGCATTTTGTGAAAACCCTTGGTGCGGACTTCAGCCCGAATGCCAGGGTTTTGAATTGGTAGTGATCTTTGTTGATTGTGATGTGCAGGTAGGCGTCTTTGAGATCCACTGTGGACATTAAGTCCCCGTCTCCCATCTGTGGGAGTAGTTCTTGTAGGGACGTCATTTTGAATTTTTGCGTCCTTACGTACTTGTTTAGGAACCGTAGATCCAGGATGGGTCTTAGTGTTTCGTCCACCTTTGGTACCAGGAAGTAGTTTGAGTACACTCCTTTGTTCCTTTTCTTGAAAGGTACTGGTTCTACGGCCTCCTTTTGGAGCAGCTGTAGTGCCTCCTCTGCGAGTTGTGCTAGCTCCTATCTCGAGTGTTCCCTTCTTTTTGGTTTTCTGTTTGGTGGGCTCCTTTCCAACTCTATGCAGTATCCGTACTGAATGATGTTGAGTATCCATTTGTCTGTAGTAATTTTGTGCCATTCCCGGAGGAAAAGCCTCAGTCTTCCGCCTACTGGTGTTGCATGCTCGTGGGCGTTTGGTTTGAGTACACCCTCCATTTTGTTTCTTTTGTGCTCCATCCTCGGGGGTATATTGTGGGTGAGCCATCTTCTTCGTGCAAAGTCACTTAGAGGTGGGTTGGTCTCCCCCTCTTCTTCTTTGTCCTCGTCCGTTCCCCCTACCGCGAAAGGACTGGCCTCTAGGCTGGTACTGCCAGTTTTGTTCCTGCTGCCCCTGTTGGCCGTGGCTCTCGCCTTGCTGGAAACTTTGATGAGACGTTCCCAGCTGGTTACCTCCCCTTCCGAAAGGTCTCTGAGTCGGGGTACCTCTTCGCATCCCCCTGAATTGCAGGGCCCCCAAGGACCTTGCCGTCTCATTCTCGAGTTGGGTGAGCTTCTCATCCACCGGTGCCCCGAACAGTGTCTCTCCGTTGAAAGGGGTATTCAGTATATTATTCTGGACCTCTTGTTTGAATCCTGAAATTCTGAGCCAGGCCTGCCTCCTTTCAGTGATTCCTATCGCCATCAGTCTGCTTGAAGTCTCTGCCCAGTCTAATGTCGTCTTAAGCCATGAGTTAGCTATATTCTTCCCCTCTTCCACTAGATGGGAAGCCCTCTGTTGGTATTGTTCAGGAAGATGTTTGATTAGGTCCCCCATCTAGTCCCAATGTTGGTACTGGTGCCTGTTCAGTAGCACATTTGAGTTCGCCATGCGCCAGTGCATTGCAGCGTTCCTCTCTATTTTCCTTCCAGTGAGGTCCATCCTTCTGCTCTCCTTGTCAGGAGGTGGCCCCGAGGTCGCCGGGATATTGGCCCTTTTTCTGGCCGTGGATGCAATAATGGAGTCAGCAGTGACAGATCCCTTGATATATGGCGGGTCCTGTGAGGAGTGTTTGTATTTCTTTTCTGTTCTGGGCGTGATCGATCGGCATGTTGCTGGGTCCTTGAACGCCTCTTTCCCTTGGTTCATCACACTTTGGAGCATGGGGAGGAACTGGCTCCTAGTTTGGATGGGTAGCAGTGTTTCGAGTAGAAAATCTGCCTTCGGTTTCTCCTCCTCTAGTTTCACGCCAAAAGCTGCAGCTGCGCTTTTGACGACCATGTTGTACGCCCCAATATCATCTGGCGGCGAAGGCCTCGAAGGATATGCCTCTACGGGCTTGTCTGGGTTTTCGGCGTCGAGGTCCTGCCATTCCAGCTCTTGCGTCGTCGACGGTGCCGAGCCGTAGATAGACTGCTCCTCCTCCTCCTCTTCTTCGCCCTCATAATAGAGATATTGTTCCCCTTCTTCGGGAGCTTTCGACTGCTCTTCGGTGTCGAACACTTCCTGCTCCTCGACTTCGACGATAACCGTCGCCGGTTTCGCTGGGATTGTGAATCTCTTCATCTTTTCCTCGAACTCCTTCTTCCTCTGAAGGATGCTCTCCATCTCCGCCTCGAGCCTTCTCTTTTTCTTCTCCATTTCGGAGGCATGATCGGCGTCGAGCTCTGGTCTTTTCGACGGAGCTTGCGTCGACGCGGCCTTGACTTTCGAAGTCGAACGCCCCACCTCGTGGGCCTGTTTCGACGAACCTTGTTTTTCGGCGGCCTTCGGCACCTGGGAGTCCTTCTCGATGGATCCGCTGGGCCTTTCGTTCTTGGATCCACTCGCGGTCGTCGAAATTTTCGGCGCCGGTGTTCCTTTCGAGGACTTAGACTCTGTTTTTTTCGAGTCAGTGTCTGGTTTTCGGGGCCCTTTCGGGTTTTTTGTGCTCGACGTCTCTCCTACCTTGTCAGACGTTTTCTTATCGGTCTCTCGACCGTGAAGTCATCAGGTCCCCTCGGCGATGTGGTCTTCATCGTCGGTGGAGAGGCCCAGGTCGTACAGAGACGGGGCCTTACCCTTGCCTTCCATGTTGAAGTTGGCTCTTCTCTGCCTCTCTCTCACCCGGAGGGTCTTCGGCGTGAAGGCGGAGCAGTTATTGCAGTCCTTGCTTTCGTGGTCGATAGGCAGGCAAAGGTTGCAGACCGGATGTTGGTCCTTCTGCGTGTATTTGTGGTGGCAGTTACGGCAGAATTTAAACTGTGTTTTGTCCATTCCTGCGCTCAGAGTCCCTGAGTGAGCATTCTCCGTCGAAGATTTCGATGTTCTCTTCCTTCTTCGTCGTCCCGGCTCTATGTTCTTCCTCTCTGTAGTCTTCGCTTAACTTCCCTTCGATGAAACTCGTGCTCTTCTTCTTTCTTCGTTTAAACTCTGGAGCTTCTCGTTGACGATCCAGACCCAACAGCGGAAAAAAGAATCTGAAGATGGCGCCCCAAAGGTGGGACTTCCGCAGGAAGCACGCCGACGTCACGAGAGGTACACCAAATGGTGGGACGTCGACGCCCACCTGGGCTACAAAAAAAAAAACAAGAAAGACTACGAATCCGGACCCAACCACCAGATCGCGGAATAATGCACAGCATAGTGAATCCAGAAAGATTCACGCTGCAAAAATAAAGAATATGCTACTTACCAGTATGCATCTGTTCTTGGCATGTAGAGCTGCAGATCTACACACTGTGCATAGATCGCCATCTGGTGTTGGGCCCGGATGTTGCAGTTGTTTTTCTCTTGGAAAGTCTTTGGAAGTCACGAGGTATGTGACTCCTCCTTTGGATCATGTTGCGCATGGGCTTCGGCTCCATCCTCCGATGTTTTTCGCCAGCGGGGAAACGATGGAGCTTTGTAAGAAAGAGGAAAGATACCCATGTGTGCTGTATCTAAATAAGATAAAACTGGAACAGATAAAGGTAGCCGGGGAGGCGAGGGGGAGTGGGAGTGTGTAGATCTGCAGCTCTACATGCCAAGAACAGATGCATACTGGTAAGTAGCATATTCCGTTCGAGGCATATGAGCTGCAGATTACACACTGTGCATAGATTATATAGCAGTACTCGCTCCTAGCGGCGACAACCAGTATCTGTTGCAGTTGTTTGAAACAATGTTTTGAGGACAGCCTGGCCCACACTAGCGTGTTGCTTAGTTTGCACATCTACACAATAGTGTTTAGTGAAAGTGTGCGGTGTAGACCATGTAGCTGCTCTGCAGATATCATCTAAGGGGATGTTGCCTAAAAATGCCATGGAAGCCCCTATCTTACGTGTAGAGTAGGCTTTAGGGGGAACAGATAGCGTTAGTTTTGCTTTGTGGTAGCAAATCTGTATGCATTTAACAACCCACCTAGCTATCCTTGATTTGAGGATGGGGTTGCTTTTGTGTGGTGGTGAGAAAGACCCGAATATTTGTTTGGTCTTACGAAAAGGTTGTGTTCTCTCAATGTAGTAGAGTAAAGCTCTTTTGACATCTAGGGTGTGCAGAGCTCTTTCTGCAATGGTTTGTGGCTGCGAGAAGAATACGGGCAGTCCCACAGATTGATTGAGGTGAAAGGAAGAAATGACTTTAGGAAGGAATTTTGGATTAGTGCGGAGAACAACCATATTATGATGCATTTGCAGAAAGGGTTCTTGAATGGTGAGTGCTTGTATCTCACTTACCCTTCTGAGCGAAGTAATGGCTACAAGGAAAGCAGTTTTCCATGTTAAAAATTTAAGCTCACATTTATGTAGAGGTTCAAATGGAGGCCCCATTAGTCTCGTGAGAACGATGTTTATGTTCCACACAGGTGAGGGTGGCACTCTGGAGGGAATTATACTCTTAAGGCCTTCCATGAAGGCTTTTAAGCAGGTACTCTGAAGAGTGATCGATGCGGTCTATTTTGTAGATACGCTGCTATGGCAGCAAGGTGTAGTCTAATAGACGTCTAGGCTAGGTTGCATCTTTGTAGGTGTAGTAAGTAGCCTATGATGTGTTAGATAGACACATCTAAGGGATTGACTTTATTGTTGTGACAATAGATCACGAAGCGTTTCCACTTGGCTGCGTAGCAAGCTCTAGTGGTAGGTCGTCTAGCTTCTTTAATGACGTTCATACAGGGGGAAGATTACGGTAACCAAATTTTAGGATTTCAGGAGCCAGATCGTGGATCTGTTGTATTTGACGGCTCAACAGATCTGCAATGGTGTTTAGGACTCCTGGGACATGTTGGGCTAGGAGAAAAATGTTTTGAGGTATGGCCCACCTCCATATGCTCTGTACTAGCTGAGAGAGCTGCAGAGAGTGTGTGCTGCCCTGTTTTTGGATGTAGTACATGGCTGTCATGTTGTCGGTGCGGACTAAGACAGCCTTGCCTGAGACGTGTGTTTGAAAGGCTTTTAGGGCTAGTAATATGGCCAGTAACTCCAGATGGTTGATGTGGAGTAACTTTTGTTGAGGTGTCCACCTGCCCTGCATGGTGTGATGTAGTAGGTGAGCTCCCCAGCCGGAGAGCGATGCGTCCGCAGTTAGAACTATTTGAGGAACCGGCTCTAGGAACAGTCGCCCTTTGGAAAGGTTTTTGGTGGTCGACCACTGCAGAGAGCGATGGGCACGACCGTCTACCAACACCAGATCTGATAATGGACCCTGAGCCTGGTTCCATTGGCGTGCTAAGCACTCTTGGAGAGGACGCATCTGGAGTCTGGTATGAGGTACTATGAATATGCAAGAGGCCATAATCCCTATAACATAAACACTCGGGCTGGAAGAGAGTGTTGTGGTTGAAATTTGGCGCGAAGAGCCTGTATGCTTGCTATCCTGGCGGGACTGGGGTAGGCTAGCGCTCGAGGGGTCTATGGTGACACCGAGGTATTGTTGTACGTGGGACAGATGCAGATGGGACTTGGCGTAGTATACTGTGAAGCCCAGGTCGTGAAGTTGTTGGATCATGGCGTGAGTGTGTTGTACACACTGGTTGTATGAGCCAGTCGTCTAGGTATAGGAAGACGTGGATGTGTTGTCTTCTCAGGTGTGCTGCCACTACCGCTAGGCATTTGGTAAACACTTGTTGTGCTGTGGTGACTCCGAATGGGAGTACTTTGAATTGGTAGTGCTGACCGTCCACTACAAATCTGAGAAACTTCCTGTGAGCGTTGTGAATGGGAATGTGGAAAGAGGCATCCTTGAGGTCTATGGTGGCAAGGAAGTCGTTCTGGGAGAGCAGAGGAAGTACCTGCTGGAGTGTGACCATGTGAAAGTGTTCTGAGTGTATGTATTGGTTTAGGGGTCTGAGGTCCAGAATGGGTCTGAGAGAGCCGTCCTTTTTTGGTATGAGAAAATATAGTGAGTAAACTCCCTTGTTTTGTTGGTGGGTAGGAACTGGTTCTATAGCACTTTTTTGTAGGAGGGAGATCACCTCCTGCTTTAAAAGTGACAAATGTTCCTGTGACATTGGGTGCTGTTTGGGTGGAATGGTTGGGGGGGGGGGGGGGGGGTAGATGTTAGTTCTAGACAGTAGCCTGATTGAATTATCTGTTGCACCCATCTGTCTGAGGTGATGGTAGCCCAAACAGGAAGGAAATTGTGGAGTCTGCCCCCGACTGGAGTGGAATAGTCTGGGGGGAGTGGAGGGAAGTCACTGGGTGGAGGCAGAGCGGGAGGCGTTAGTTTTGCCTCTGCCTTTGTTGTTGTTACCCCTGTAACCGACTCTTTGATAACCCCTAGTGACGGTGGATTGGGTAAGGTCCTTGTAGGAAGTGGAGGCGTTGTCGGAGTAGCCTCTGGTGGTGCTTCTAAAGGAGGAATGGCGAAAGGAGCGCCTGGGAGCTTGCGACTGCAAGGCTCCCATAGATTTTGCCGTGTCTTTGTCCTTTTTCATTTTTTCGAGGGCTACGTCGACATTAGGGCCAAACAGGCGTTTCTCATAAAAGGGGTGGTTGAGGATGTAACTCTGAACCTCAGGTTTGAACCCTGAAATGCGTAGCCAGGCATGCCTATGCAGAAGGACGCTGGTATTTATTGACCTGGAGGCGGTGTCAGCTGCATCGAGGGCACAACGATTGGAGGTATTAGTGATGGTTTTACCCTCCTGAATTAATTAGTTGGCCCTATTTTTGTATTTGTCAGGGAGGTGTTGCATTATGGACTCCAGCTCGTCATAATGTGCCCTGTCATATCTGGCTAGGAGCGCTTGGGTGTTAGAAATGCGCCATATGTTGGCCGCTTGGGACGCCGTGCGCTTGCCAGAGGCGTCTAGGAGTTTAGATTCCTTATCTGGCGGTGAAGCCTCACCTGATGCCTGGGAATTGGGACGTTTCCTGGCATTGGAAACTACCAGGGAGTCTAGTGGTGCGGGGCCTCCAATGTAGGTTGGATCTGTTGGTGCGGTTATATAATTTTTCTCAATGCGAGGGTTGATGACCCTGGCCCTAACCGGGTCTTTAAAGACCTGTGGTGCGTGCTCAATAACCCCCTTAAGCATGGGCAGAATTGAGGTGGACCTCTGTGCAGTGTCAAATGTGTCTAAGAGGAAATCCTCCTCCACGGGGTCTGTGTGGAGATCAACCCTGTGGTGGTGGGCAGCCCTATGGAGTAGCTGGTTAAAGCCCATTGTGTCCTCTGGAGGAAGGGGGGGGGGAAGGGGGGTGGTATGGAAGGCTAAAGATCGTCCTGTGGGACGTCTGGGATGTTGTAGCCGTCCCATGGGTCTGGGGAGCCCGTAGGAGTAGGGTCACCTATTGGTTGGTCGTCCGCTCCATCCCCTGTGTTGTAGCTAATGTCATCATCATCTGGAGTGGGAGTGGGAGGAGGGGGAGTGGGAGGAGTGGGAGGAGTGGGAGGAGGAGGAGGAGTGGGAGGAGGAGGAGGAGGTGGAGATGAAGGAATCCTCAAAGGGGAGGTGGCAAAGTCACTCCTTTTTGGTGGTGGAGCTGGTGCAGGCTTGTCCAGTGGTCTTTTTCTGGTGCTAAGCGTCAAATGCCCAGTCTTTGGATCCTTTACGAGGGTTTTTTGGTAAGGATCGGGTTGAAACAGCTGATCTGTAGGGGGCAGATCCTTCGGTGCCAATGGTATTGGAGCCGTGGGTTTTTTAGGCATTGATTCGGCACTGGTTCTTTGTTTGGAACCGTGGGGTTTAGAAATGTCTTTTGTCTTCCTCGGTTACGAGGTGGGTTTCGGCGTTGAGGTTCTTCGGTTTCTTGCTCGGCTCCGAGGAGGTTATCGGTGCCAGTCTTCAGCACCGAGTGCTTCGGTGTCGAGCTCGGCGTGGACGAGGAAAGGGGCGTTTTCTTTTTCGTTGCCGGTGAGTGTTTTTCGGCACCGAGGGTAGGTTGGCTCGAGCCTGAGCCACCTGAAGGCTTGGTGGGCTTCTTAACTGGGCCCGGAAGAGAGGTATGGGAAGCAGTCTCTCGGTGTATACCTAGGCCTGAAGGCGTGACCTAAGCCTTTTTCAATGGCGTGGAGGGGGGTTTGGGGTCGATGTCTGTACTCGCGCCCCTCTGTGTCGGAGTGATGTCCTCAATGACGGAGTCGTCAGCTTCGGAGGCGCTGACGAGGCCTTCTTCGGTGTGCTGTTGTTCCAGAACATAGACGCCTTCTTCGAAGATGTCGTCGGGGATCGAAGTCGACGAGTGAGCCATAGTTCTCCTTGCTAGTCGGTCCTAAATCGTCTTCTTCGATCGGAAGGAGGCGCAAGCTGGACAGTCCCTTGCCTCGTGTTCTGGAAAGAGGCAGAGGTT